>NW_024870817.1:36692500-37292500 GCF_019054845.1 Dipodomys spectabilis
TGTATATGACTTGTGGCAAATATAGTGATTCTCACTTTATAATGAAAGAGGGTAAGTGTTACGGCTTGTGAGAAGTTATGACTGTAAAGCTTGAAGTGTGAGTCATGAGGTCTGACCCAGGTTGAAAGATAAGTCATTACTTATGTTGGTTAACTGAATTCTCTGACTGACCTCATTGGAATCTGCTTTTTTAGTAGAAGTCTGGGTCTTTTCTGAGAGATCAAGGGTCTAAGTTTTACTCCTATTTTTGAACTAATATCTTTGGTTTGTGACTTTGGAAAAACTTCCTAATATTTCTGTTCTTGACTCTCCTCTTCCTCTCTCTGTACAGTATATATATACATATATGTATAAGTATATATACATATATATGTGTGTATGTGTGTGTGTATATATATATTCTATCTATCTTTCTATATAGAACAAAATCTATCTAATACTGAGAAATTAATGATCCTACACTATGGCAAAGACAAGTGATTTCCTTCATAGATTTCTTCATTTAGTCATCAATAAAATTACTAAATGAATGTTAATTATAGTGGGTGTTATCTAACCAACAAAAAAAGACTGCATTTTTGCTCCTCTTGTAATATAGACCTGGTAATGGTTAGATGATAGATAGAATATCAGTGATATCATGCAACCTGTGTAGCCTTGAAAATAGAAGGTGCAAGTTTACATGATAGTGGAGAAGATAATAAGAGTCTAGGTCATTAGTAGACATGATGTTTGACCTCTTCCTGCATTTTCTTAATATGAGACAAAAAATAAACCTCTCTCTCATTGAAGCCTTTTCTGATGGCCTGATTTACTTTCTAACTCATGTACTGACATCATGTTATCCTTGTATAATTTTCCCTCCTGATTTTGTCTTTGTAATATTGAAGACAATATTTGAAAACTTGGCTTGGGAGCTAGGCGCTGGTGGGTCATGTTTATAAACCTAGCCACTGAGGGGGGCTGGGAAGGTGGCTCAGTGGTAGAGTGCTTGCCTTGCATGCATGAGGCCCTGGGTTCGATTCCTCAGTACCACATAAGCAAAAAGAAAAAAGCTGGAAGTGGCGCTGTGGCTCAAGTGGTAGAACGCTAGCCTTGAGCTGAAGAGCTGAGGGACAGTGCTCAGGCCCTGAGTTCAGGCCCCACGACCAGACCCACCCACCCAAAAAAAAAAAAACAAAAAACCTAGCCACTGAGGAGGCTGAGATCTGAGGATCAAGGTTGGAAGCCAGCCCAGGCAGGGAAGTCCCTCAGACTATCTCCAATTAAATACTAAAAATCAAACCCAAACCAAACCAAAGTGATAGAGTACTAACCGTGAGCAAAAAATCTTGGGGACAGCACCTAGGCCCTGAGTTCAAACCACTAGGATTGGCCAAAAAAAAAAAAATCAAAGAACAAATCCAAACACTAGCGTGGAAACTTTTTGGTACAATGAGAGCCTCAAATAATTAACAACATTGCTAAAATAATTTAGTCATTACTTATGTGATAAAAGTACACAATGCACAGAACAGCTAAGATTTAGTAGAAATTAGGAGAAGAAAAATTGAGGAAATGTTATTTATCAAGGAAACCATACAATAAAAATTTATACCAGGGCTGGGAATGTGGCTTAGTGGTAGATTGCTTGCCTAGCATGCATGAAGTCCTGGCTTCATTCCTCAGTACCACATAAACAGAGAAGGCTGGAATGGCACTGTAGCTCAAGTGGTAGAGCACTAGCCTTGAGCAAAAGAAGCTCGGGAACAGTGCCCAGACCCTGAGTTCAAGCCCTAGGACTAGGACTGGCATATATATATATATACCAGAAGTTGGGAAATTGCAAGCTAAAAGAACTTCTGATCTTCAGTTAGAGCAAGTTTATATTTTCTATTAAGATGGAAACCCCTATTGCTCAGAGCACATCACACCTACCCTTGGGTCCTATAGGCTGCCTTTATAGTGTCATGATGATGACTGGGTCACTTTTAGCCTAAGTTGTTTTTGTGCCTGACTTTTCTGGAAAAGGATTTTTATTTGAATATTTTATTATTGTAAAGATACTGTACAGAGGGGTTAGGTAAGTTGTTTTTGTGACTGACTTTTCTGGAAAAGGATTTTTATTTGAGTATTTTATTATTGTAAAGATACTGTACAGAGGGGTTAGGTAATGAGTTAGGTAATGAGTACATTTCCTATGCAGCATTGTTAACCCCCCTCCTTTGTTTTTCCCCTACCATCCCTTCCCTCCCCACCTCCCCAGCAGTCCCCCCTCACACCCACCACAAGTTATAAAGTTAATTTTCAACATAGTGTCTTGTACATCTCATTGTTACAACCTGTACCCTTGTTTCAGCATGTTGTTATTTCCTTTCCTTTCCCTAAATTAGAAAACTCTATATACAGATGCAGGGCACCAGAATCAAACAGGGGCTATACCTTGGGGGAAGAACATACAAGGAAACAAAAAAAAATCACATAGTACATTAAAAACAACAATGACAAAGAAAAAAACCTGAGGAAGATGATTTTTAAAGTGTCATTAGAAGGAGAGACTCAAGGCTTGCAACTGACCTTCCTTGAAAGTAGTCCCATTTGGGAGCTTTTACCAGTAAACATTTATCAGTATATTTAGCTACTAAGCAGGTTCTACTCTTGTCTTTAAAATAAACAAGCAAAAACATAAATACCATGCTAGCACTCATAAGTTACTTCCAGACACTCACCTGTAAGACAGAAGTTCTGATCTACAATAATTACATGATTCTTTTTGTAGATTTGTTTCAGTGACTCTTTTTCTCAGAAGTCATACTCTTCCATGATTATGCTTTGTTGTGATTTGTTTGTAAAATCTACCAAACAGGGGCTGAGATACCTATCACGACTGTGCTGGTGATTAAGCCTATCACTGTTCTGAAATTTTGTATCATGCTTTTCTGAAGTGTAGGAACTATTTTCAGAAAGAAGAACCTTGCTGTGGTTTCAATAAAAGCACTAACATATCACCAGTCAAAATATATTACCCAAGCGATTTTGTTAAATCTATTTCTTGGCCATCAAAAATGTTGCCTCAGTTTTCAGGTATCTGTTTTTTCTGTAGGGTTGGTTTTGCTTGCTGCACACATTTGTTAATAATCACATCCGTGGTCACTGCCAGCCGCACATCACATTTCAGAAAGCAAAAATTACCTTCTAAAAAAGTATCTATTTTGAAGCTCCACCTTTTATTTACCCAATTTTCCCCTGGTCAATAGCCAATTCTTTTTTTCCATTCCACACCCTAGTGTATTTAAAGAGAAAATTTGACATTGTGGATTGTCGTAGTGAGGAATGATGCATACCTATCCTCACATTTGGTAATATGTCCTCCAGAATATATTTCTCCTACAGTAGTGTACTGATGACTTTATTCCCCATTTTACATGGTTCCCATGATGTTTTTTTCACTGTTTTGTCTTCATGGAGCTGAAGATAGAACCCACTGCGTAGCACTTGTAATGAAAGCTCCACCACTGACCTACATCACCCGTCATTTTAGGAAAATAAAAGACACAGAGTTAAGACCTAGGTCTTAAGGGTTCTACTAACCCTTGTTCACACCCTCTGTCATCTTAAGCTCACATTCACTGCAATTGAATTCTAGGCTACAAATGTATTTTCTCAATATTTCACAGGCATTTTGCTTTTATTTCCACACATTGGTGACATCTTGGTATATTTTCATAACCTGTTTTTCTTTGTAGAAGTTTTTACGAACTTCTTCCTGATTGCTGATGACTCAAAGTTTCATGATTAGTAGTTTTAGTCTACATGTTGAGTGTGGTCTTGGCACATACTTCACCTTTTCACTCCTTACATGCATGGCCCTCAATTCTAGACTTTTCTTAATCATTATTTGTGCCTTCCATTTTTTTCTTTTCTCTTTTCTTTTCTTTTATTGTGAAAATACCGTACAGAGGGGTTACAATTACATAGGCAAGGTAATGAGTACATTTCTTATCAAGCATTGTTGCCTCCTCCTTTGTTTCCCCTTACCATCCCTTCAAATCTCCCGTGTGTGCCCCCTCCCGTCCCCCCCGCCCTCAAAGTTGTAAAGTTCATTTTCGGCATAACATCTTGTACATCTCATTCTTCCTTCCTTCCTTCTTTCCTTCCTTCCTTCCTTCCTTCCTTCCTTCCTTCCTTCCTTCCTTCCTTCCTTCCTTCCTTCCTTCCTTCCTTCCTTTCCTTCCTTCCTTCCTTCCTTCCTTTCCTTCCTTCCTTTCTTCCTTCCTTCCTTCCTTCCTTCCTCTCTCTCTCTCTCTCTCTCTCTCTCTCTCTCTCTCTCTCCTCTCCTCTGTCTTTCTTTCTTGCCAGTTCTAGGGCTTGAACTCAAAGCCTGGGTATTATCCCTGAGCTTCTTATGCTCAAGGCTAGCGCTTTACCACTTGAACCACAGCACTACCTCTGGCCTTTTCTGTGTGTGGTACTGAGAAATCGAATCCAGGGCTTCATGCATGCTAGGCAAGCACTTGACCACTAAACCACAATCCAAGACCTTCTCTTCTCTTTTCTTGATACTCCTATTAGTAGAGTGTTGTACTTTCTAGATAAAAATCTTTTGATTTATTAATGTTTTAATTATTTGCATATCTTATAGAAAATTTATTTGAATTTATCTTCCAACTTTTCTGTGGAAACTTTTACTTTTTCCATATTTTTAAAAGTCAATATCTCTCCTTTACTCCTTTTCAATAATATTTGCTCTTAGGTAGGGCATATGCTATTACCCAAATATGCTTTGTGTCTTTACACCAACTTCAGTTGAACCCTGTCTTGTTTGCTACCTGGAGGAGAGAAGACTTCAGATCTTTCTCTTACTAATATCTTACCATCCTGTTTCCCTACTTTTATACTTTGTTTCTATTTTTTCTATAAATGTTTTCATGTCAAGGATGCTTTTGTGTCTTATTTTATTGAGACCACATTACTTGTAAGATTCATTAATGCTATGTGTATTTGTAGTGTATATACCATGATCTTTGTGATGTGTGACTATGTGATGTTTTCTTATATAATGAACTAATTTGTCTAATATGCTCATATTGTGCATTTGGGAAGCTTCTAGTTTAGGAATATTATGAACAAAAGTAATATGAACATTCATGTCCATGTATTTTAATATACAGAAGCATTTCCATGTGAGAACATATCTAGAAATGTTATCCTGGATTGGGCAAGTCTTTAATTTCACTAGATATGAAGAAAGTGTTTAAAAAGGTGTAGAAGAAATATATTAGTGTTTCTATTGTAACATGTTCAAATAAAAACACTATCATCAGACATTTCTATAATGAGATCTTTGCATTTGCAGGATCACCAATGAAAGTGAAAATTACATATGTGTGTGTTCAATAACACATTTGTTTTATATATAATTATATATAACTGTACATCTGACATATAGAGGATATATTTCATTTATATCACATATATGATATATGTGATATATTTTACCTATATGTGATATATTTCATACATATTATATATCATGTATTGTATATAGATAGCTTAGGTATATGTCTCAAATATCACACACACACCCCCACACACATACACACATATACATATATATATATATATATATTTATTTACAAATTTGAACTTGCTTTACTGTTTTTTGTGTATTTTTTTTTGTCGGTTGTGGGGTTTGAACTCTGGGCCTGGGCGCTGCCCCTCAGCTCTTCAGCTCAAGGCTAGCACTCTATCACTTGAGCCACAGCACCACTTCCAGCTTTTTCTGTTTATGTGGTGCTGAGGAATCGAACCCAGGGCCTCATGCTTGCAAGGCAAGCACTCTAACACTGAGCCACCTTCCCAATCCTTGCTTTGCCTTTTTAAGCTGGAGGTATGATCCAAGCCATAGAGTGCCTGCTTAGCAAGCATAAGGTATAAGTTCAAATACACCACCAAAATAATAATCCTAATGGTAATAACAGTAATAAGATAGCTATATTTATTTGATCATACTTTCTAATTAAAATCATTTCTAAATATTACTTTTGATCAGTTTAAGGAATTCTAGACCATATAAAATTAGAATATTTACCAAATGTGGCAACAAGAGAGGCAATATTAACCTTGCTGGTCATATACTTAAACCTGGAAGGGAGTTCAGCAGCATCACCACCGTTACCACTTTTACTTCCTCCCTCAAACCCAACAGAAAAGCATGGCTGTTAATTGTATTCCCAGACACTCAACAAAGGCCTCTTCATAGAACATGGAATATAGAATATAAAAAAGTTTAATTCAGTGTTATTGATTTCTTCTTCTGTAGTTTTTGATAAGCCTTTCCAACTTTTGTTTTTTTTTTGCCTGTACTGGGATTTGAAGTTAGAGGGTTCAGACTCTCTGTATGCTTGCTTGATCCCTGCCAGTACTCTTCCACCATTGAAACATTGTGTCCGCCCTCCCTCTCTTTGGGATTTGAACTCAATGTCATGGATTTACTAGTCAGGCCCTCTATTGCTGCATACTAGCCCCAGCATACCTAACATTTTTACATGGATCATCCTCAAGATTTTCTTTCCTCACAGTCACTCCTATGTATAAAAGCAAAGATGATAGCATGCGGTGTGACACTTGTCTTCAAAACCAAAAAAAAATCTTTATGAACATCGCCCTGCTCATCTTTAGGTGTTCTGTGGAGATAGAAAGTAGGCAGGTTACCAGCGTCCTTCTTATCACGGGAGGAGACAGATCTTCCCATGGGGAAAGAACTATTTCAATACTGACAAGAACAGAACTCAGGTTCTGTTCTAGCTCCTGTGTTAATGCCAGATGTCCTAGACAGAGTGTCAACTTGTATATGCATGAAACATCAGCACTGTTCTCCAACAGACTCCTAATAACACTGGCTAGAACATGGTGTTTTATATTTTTTTAAAAAAGATGTATGATGAAACTGTATGCTTTTTCAGATAGTTCTGATCATATTTTTAAGGAAAATATGACATTTTTGTAGTTTACTTCTTCCAAATATCTGTTTAACTTTCCAGAAGTAATTGTTAAAGAACATAAACTGATCAAGAAAAATACATTAGTCCCTAAATACCCAGCCTTCTCGCCTTCTCATTTTCCAGTCTACCCCCATCTAACCTCTTTCTCAGGTCTAGCAGTAAAATGTGAGGCTTAACTGGGTCAGTAGGTGTCTGGAACATTCAGTGCCGGAGTATCACATCATCCTGCCTGCCTAGACTTTCTGAGAGCCACTCCGCAGACTCTAAAAGTGTTTTAACAAGTTAAATCATTTTAAGATATTGGAATGAATGCCTGATTTTCCAGTATGTTATAATTTATAGAAAACTATATGAAGGCTCTTCGCCATTGGTTTTAGGGGGATCCAAAATAATGAAATGGAAAAGATACAGTGATATCCCTAAATTTGCTCCAGTATTGTAAGATGAACTTAAGATTGAAAACAGAGTTTTGTATCAATTACTTCAGTGCTCTCCTGGAGGAAACATAGTCCTACTTTAAAGAGTACCTACTGCGTGTATTTGAATCCAGTTCTGTGCCAACTAGAATTAGCTAAGGCTCTCTATGCTTTAGTTTCCCCAGAAATAAATGACTATTATGGTTTGGGAGGATTTGTTGAATATATCTATCTATCTATCTATCTATATATGCATATGCATATATATACTTACATATGTGTGTATATATATATATATATATATGTATGTGTGTGTGCTGAAATTGTGCTTATCCTGAAATTCTGTGTGTCCAATCCAAAGGATCAGAACATGTACTGTCTGTATTATCTTTCATTATAATTTAGTATTGAGAAAGAATACTATAAACCTATGAATCCATAAACAATATTTGAAATTCCTAGCTATAATAATACTAGCATAATATTAACTAAACTCAATACACATCAGTGTTTTTGCTGTTGTTGTTGTTGGTCACGGAGCCTTAACTCGGCATGGGCGCTGTCCCTCAGCTCTTCAGCTCAAGGCTAGCGCTCTACCACTTGAGCCACAGCACCACTTCTGGATTTTTCTGCTTATGTGGTGCTGAGAAATCAAACCCAGGGCCTCATGCATACAAGGCAAGCACTCTATCACTGAACCACCTTCCCAGCCCCCAATTCAGTGTTTTTATCATGATAAAATCAATATCATACTTGGAGATGAGTTAGCGATATAATTTACACACTGCAGTCAATCTACTGAATCCATAATTCTGCCACCTCAACCCACTTAGCACATCTGAGCCACAAGATCTACAAAGTGACATGGTTATTTGAATCACCATAGTCAGTTTTCTATGCTGCAGGAATCCCTGATAGAAGGATCCTGCACACCTTCAGGAAGCTCAATGTTCAATGTCCATTGAACTTCTTTTGTGGTTTTGGACCTGCGGGATATAGAGGTATGCTGAAGAAAGATTTACAATGCTGAATGAATGGGGTGGAGAGGATGACACAGTGATGAGGTATTATTTGGGGCCAAGAATGATGTCTCACTCATCTCTGTGTTAAGATGATAGATGACTAATGGTGAATGAGTAAGTAAAGGAGCTGATGACAATAGAAGAAGAGAAAGATAAATATAGATAGAGGCCATCCATTCATTCAAGTATGTATTACATGCCTAGGAATTGTACTAGGCTTAAAATGTAAATTAAAACAGTCTTAGATTTTTGGAATTTGGCAATTATGGGTATTAAACTGGAAGGTAAATGGTAACACATGTTACAGCATATTATGGGAGCATACTCACCATCCCTAGATTGGAAAAGAGAAGAGGAGAAAATAGGAGATTCTTCCAGAGATGAAAATCCTTGAGCTGATGCTTTCTGAGATGAGAGGAAGATAATAGCCTAGGGATGAAAGATGTACATAGTTAGGGATCTGAGGGAGCTCCAAACAGGTTATAGTTGGTGGCATAATAGACAATGGGGAAAGGGGAAAGAAGATGACAAAAAGAGAAGTAACATATTACAAACTGCTAAGGAATGTTGGCCATTTGTTAGGGAACTTGGATTATATTAAGTATCACGATACTTAATTTCATTCAAGACAGACCATTATCCAGCTCCTATTTGATAAGATCAAAAAGATCTCATTACCCTTTTTCTTACTTGTTCCCAAACTATCATTTCATCTTCCCTTCTATCAAAGAGCCTTCTGGACAATTCCTACTATACTTATTTTGTATGTGCATTTTTGTTTACATATATATATATCTATGAAAAATATATAAACAATAGTTTTGTTTTTATATATCCTAAATTTCATGTTCCTGAATTTTGTCTTGATGGTTTGCTAATTCAGTTAATTATTGAATTGGCCACACATACTAACCTGAAGACAATGTGTCTGATTTTTAGCTGTGTTTCTCTTATGGTGATGATATGCCTTTGAGGCATCGAGGTAGTATCTGTGACCTCTCAAATTTGAGAAATGCTGATATGGAGGCAGAATTGAGGTGGTCAGGAGACAGATAAAAAAGCAATCATGAACGAAACAAAAAGTACTTGAACTAAGGGAGTGCTGATGACAGTGCTGATGATGAAGAATACAGTTGCCATTTGCAGAGCAGAAGATGTAGAAGTTTGTGATTCGCAGATTTAGAGAGTGGGAGGACTTAGGGTCTATTTGGATTCTGTCCGTGTGAATGATGGTAGCATCTGCCATCTGTAACACAGCAAGAATTGCAGTCTAGGACATTAGCAGTGTAGGTTTGAGGTATCTGTGCTCTTGACCATGCACATTTATGGAATGCTGAACTGTCTAAAGTGGTGCAAAAGTAGTTGGTATTGTAACTTAGGAGATGAATGTATTCGCGGGTGCATTATTAGTGGACAGAAACATTTAAGATAGAAAAGAGTCCAAGGTATTGAAAAAGAGTGACCGATAATTAGACAGAAAGCTAGGAGGACAGTGATGTCCTCAAATCCAAAGGAAGGAGGGCATTCCAAGGAAGACTTGGAATTGTTGAAAGAACTTCAAGGTGATAGTTTTATTTGGACCAAGTGCGTATATAGACAGACAGATTTGTTAAGGAAGAAAGGAAGACATATGAAATTAGGGTAGGAAAACAGTATAAGTAAAGTCTTAAAAAGAGATACAAAGGAAAATATTTCAACCACAGACTGTAGCTTGCCTGGAGCAGGCATTGACTGTAACAACAGATATCTTAAGTTCAAATCCATGTAACTTATTTTTTGTCGTATTACCTTTGGGGCAAGTGAAAAATTGTAAAATTGTAAAAATGGCATAAAATCTGGGCAGTGTTAGATATTCTTTATTCGGTTATATTTTGCTCTCTGCAGAGACCCCTTGTGAAAGTCAGGGTGATTTTATGAACATGATGCTGTTTTCAGCTACTACTGAATATTTTATTTTTTCTCATTCCACTATGCCAGGCCCTATGTATGTTCTAAAAGAATCACTCAGCCTTAACTTCTACCAAAAGGCTTTCTGGACAATTCTTATCTATATCCAGTACTTCTTAGACTTCTATCTAATTACATCTGAAATTATAAATATTTCCAAGCAGCAAAAGTCACCACACCTTTGAAGAAACTAATAGCATGAATCAAAAGAAACTAATAAATGAACAGGAAAAGCCTATTTTTTTCTGAAAAAAATTCTTTTGTTTTCCAAAGAAAGCACAGAAAATGAGAAGTATGAAAATTAAAAAAAAACATATTAAATTTTCAGCAACCTTAAAGGAGATGGAATCCCCAGTAAGTATGGTTGGCCTTCCAGGAAATAAGAACAAGATTTTGAAATAAAATGAAAAGACAAGATGTTCACATACTTGAATACTGAATTTGTCAAGAAAATCTCAGAATATAGAAAGGAAAAACAATCCAGAATATAAAATAAGATGGAAAAAATAAAAAGAGTTAAAATGAAAATATATGGGAAAAGGCAGGAAAAATAATACAGTTCAGTCTTCAGGTTGGAAGGAAAAGGGATACAGAAAAAAAAGATTCTGATGGAATTTGTGAATTGCAAGGTTAAGAAATTGATCCCAAATTCCTTCAAGAGCAAGAAGGAATCTTTCAAGGTTATCAAACTTCTTATCAGCAAGGCTGGAACCTAAGAAAGACTAAGCAATATTTTGAAGTACTGAAGAAGAATCCAAAGTTGACATCCTAAGTATTTCTGGTTTGGTACCCAAGACCCCTGCCTGGCTAGACACCTTGTCTCCACCTCTTGCCTGGCTCTCTGCAGCCACCTTCTTCACCCATACACCATGTTACATACTCTCTTCATTGGCTTTTTTGGTGCTTCATTGGAGATAAGACTCTCACAGACTTTCCTTGTTCAGGCTAGCTTTGAACTACAATCCTCAGATCTCAGCCTCCTGAGTAGACAAGATTACAAGAATAAGCCACCAGCACAAGGCCACACATGAACCTTTGAGGGACAAATGAAATCCAAATAAAGGCAGGTACTTGATATCATTTAGAAACATAAATTCTAGCTCAGTCAGTGACTGTCACATATCCTTGCTAGTCAAGATACAGAAGATCATGTTTCAAAGCCAGTCTGGAAAGAACAGTCCGAAATATTCCATCTCCAAAATAAACAGCAAAAATTAAGGCTGGCAGTATGGCCCAAGTGGTAGAGCACTAGTCAAACAAGTACGAGGCCTTACGTTCCAACTCCAATATGAACCCTTCCCCCAAAACATGACTCCTACTTAGAGATAGAACTTTATATATTTTCCTCATTTGTTTCACAATTTCCAAGCAAAATAATAATTTGAGTATTAATTTTTACTTGTCCTATTCTCTCCTTGTTTGAAGTATCTAATACATGAAAATGTGTAACAACATCTTAGAATGTTAAGGAAGATTTTGGTTACTCGTCTCCTTCCCAATGGCCAGCAGAAAAGTATCATGTAATGTTCCTATTTTTAAGATTTTTACCTCACTAGTTATATTTAGGATCAGATTATATATTTATGTGTGATATCCTTCCTAATAACAGTTTCAGATCTTGATTTATAACACATTTTATGATCTATGTTAAAGGATTAACTATGTCAGGAAAGCATACCATTTGTCATTGTGAATCTGACATCTCTGCCTGTTGGGATTGGTACAGATTCAAGACTGATTTTTCTTAAACTTCAAAGAAGATCAAGACTAGGGATCATCTATATTTTCCTTCTCAAATGGGGGCTGGTTGGACCTTGTTTTGCCCTGTAGCCTTTTCCTAAGGAGAATTGGCAGTTTTCAGCTGTGTGCTTGCTGCCACAAGACATTTACAAGTTTGTGTATTAAGTGGCAAGAAACAATGTGAGAATGTCTACAGATGAAGAGCTACTCCTTCACCATTCTGGGTGCATTCTGAAGAATGGATAAGAGTTTATACAGATAAAGGACTAAAGTCCTTTTACACTTTGTGGCTGGCTTAAGAAATCTGAGAGCTGGGCATTGCATGGTGACCAGGTCAGCATGGCTCTTTGTGGCTTATGGTACATTATAGACTATTTATGCTAGAATTGACTATAGTGATCAATTTAGAAATGAGTAAACTGAGGCCCACAGAGCTTCAAGGTCATGTCTTCCATGCTTATTTGAATTATATAGCAGAACTCGACCTCTAAACTATGCAACTCCTGTCTTATTATGGGATTTACAATGATACATTCTGAGGTCATGCAGGAAACAGACCAGAGTGAAACATTAAGATTAGGTCAGTGGTTTGAGAAAAGGCTGGCTGTCAGTCATTCTCCAGCTTCCTTGAGCACAGTAGGGGATCTGGAATATAGAAGCTATGCTTGTGTATGGTCATAGTATCCCTGCCTAGCTTTAAGCTGTATAGATAGATGCTAATGACTACTTAGACCCATAGACCAAATGATTTCTAAAAATAGGTATCTTTTTTTTATACTTCAGACTTCTAGTGCAAAATGCCAATAAAAAGAAAGCCAGTTATATTTTAAATTTTTAATTATTTTTAAAAATAAATACCAATATTTACAATGGTGAACACTGGCTCATGAAATGATAGATATTTCTCTCTTCTCTCCTAAGATTTCTCCTGTGATACTTTCATCTAATGTACAGTTTTCTTATCTAGTAGGGCAAACATTGACCATATATTATATATGTATATACATATATGCTAAAATCATACACCTATATATTGAGATATCATATGATAACTCTTAAATATGTACAATATTTATAAGTCAATTAAAAGGAAGGAAGGAAGGGAGGGAGGAAGGGAAGGAGAGAGGAAAGAAGGAAGGAAGGAAGAAGGAAAGAAGGAAGAAAGGAAGGAAAGAAGAGAGGGAGGGAGGGAGGGAGGCAGGAAGGAAGGAAGGAATGAAGGAAGGAAGGAAGGAAGGACGGAGAGAAACCGGTGAAAAAAAGAATGAGAGAATGAAGAGAAAACTTTCCATGTTCTTAATTTTTAAAATATTTTATGACATGAATTTTTCGATGGGTTAGGTACAAAACTATCACAATATATAAACTTAATCTTAAACTGTAGCATATTATGTTGGTCAAATTTCTTTGTGTGTGTGTTGGTTGAAGGGCTTTAATTCAGGGCCTATGCTCTGTCCCTAAGCCTCTCTGTGCTTAAGGCTAGTGCTCTACCACTTGAGCCACAGAGCCACTCCCAGCTTTTAAATTGTTAATTGGAGATAGTGGTCTCACAAGGACTTTTCTGTCCAGGCCAGCATCAAACTGCAATCCTCAGAGCTCAGCCTCCTGAGTAGCTAGGATTACAGGCATGATCCACCATCGCCCGGCTGTTCTTGTCTAAGAGAGAACAAATATGATCTACAGCTGGGAGTTTGCTGTCTTGGGGTGAAGAGGGCTCATGGCCTGTCTTATTCTGAATCACTTGTCCATTCTCCATAACAGATTGCTGAAGTAGCTGACTGATTCAGTGCATAGAAACCTTTAAATATGTTAGCGGTACGAAAATATTGAGAACTCTTAATGAAATGTTGAAAGCTAACTCTCAGTCCTGTGGATGTTTAGTGCAACTGCAAGCTGCCTGCAAATCTGTTTTATCATTCAAAATGAATTAGTGAGAAATGAAGAGAAAGTTTTCCTAGAAAATCAGGGTACCCTTCAGTTTATTCAAAACTCTACTAAGTGAATATCAATTTTCTACTAAGTGAATATCAATTATTATTTTGTTAAATAGTTATCCTATACAGACATTATACCAAGAATTATATATAAAGGTGCTTTATAATATGTGTCCTATAAAAGCTATCACAACTTTGCAGATAAGAAATCTGAGACCAGAGATGTTAAGAAACATCATACAACATAAATGTGGAAGTGCTAAGATAAGAACTTTATATTATATATTTCAAATCCTAGCTCTTAACACCACACTGTAAAGAAACTTGTTTAGTTAGTAATCAAATGTCTTTGTGGGTGACATTGAACTTGAGGAAAATTCCTGGTTTGAATTATGTTATCTATTATTATGTCAACTGAAATGCTGGATTACAAGCAAGATGATGTAACCAAGAGAAAAATAGTTTTTGCTTTTATTTCTGTTGCTCATACTATGTTTGGACTGGTGAGTGGAAGGGTAGAGATAGGTAGAACAAAGGAGTTGGTATGTGTTATCCTGAAATCTGAGTTCTTTGACATTTTTAAGGCAAAGGCATTGATGGGAAATTTTGACCATAAATTGGCAAAAAAAAAATGTGCAATACCATCTACTCAATTGTAATTCTTTTAGCCAAGAACATTTATTTCAACTTGAGAGCAATAATTGTATTTGTCAAGCATGTTCAGTAGTTGAACTGTGTATAAATTGTCAAGCTCATAAAGGTACACATTTATCCTCACTAGGTATTCCTCAGGTTCCTTTTCACTATTGATGGAGTGAGCTTTTCTTTTTGTTTCTCTCATTGCCACTGAAGACTGAGATTAGTCCAGCTGGCCTTTTTCTGTGATTATATAGTGACATTCCCAAACAAATCAGTAACTTTTTCTATTAGGTTTCTTAAGTATTTGTTCTCTCAGTTTAAACTCTTTGAGTTTCACTAATGGGAATATGTTTTCCTTCTATCTGCCAAATAGATTCCCTTAACAGCTGAAGAACTGTTAGTACTTTACCTCTTTATAAATGTCAGTATAAAGTACCTAGTGTGTAAAAGGTAAATTACTGATGTGCCATTTCAGTTCACACTAATTGCCAAACCAAGCCAAAGGATTATGCCTGAATAACTTTAAGGAAACCATAGAATTTTGCATCTCTAAAGCCTTCCCTCTGGTTTATTCCAAAAATTCTCAGCAGATTATTCAAGAGCACCAAAGCAAAGCACAATTCTTGTCAAAGGCTTTTGTGAAGAATCTGTGATGGTTTTGAAAACAGACAATCATCAAGAAGTAGAAACACGAGCCGGGTGCTGGTGGCTCACGCCTGTCATCCTAGCTACTCAGGAGGCTGAGATCTGAGGATCTCAGGACAGCTAGCCAGGACAGGAAAGTCCATGAGATTCTTACTTCCAATTAACCACCAGAAAACCGGAAGTGGTGCTGTGGCTCAAGTGATAGAGTGCTAGCCTTGAGCTGAAGCAGGGACAGCTCCCAGGAAGAAGAAGTAGAAAAATGGATGTATAAAGGATTTAATTTATAGCAAATAAAATTGTTATAAATTTTTATAGGAAAAAAGTGTGGATCTTAAAAAAAATACAAACTTTTATTTCTTTTTTTGGATAATACCAGCATTTGAACTCAAGGGTCTCTATTGCCTTTGCTAAACTGATGTGGTATGCTGAGCCATGTGTCCAAACCTGCTTTGCACTGGTTACTTTTAGGACAGGGTCTTGTCCGCTGCCTAGCTGGGCACCTGAGCTGCCATCTACCTGTCTCTGTGCTTCCTGACCTCTCTATGATCACTGACTCTTGTTACCACATCTGGCAATCTGTGAGCTTTTTTCTGCCTTATTTTGAGCTGGCACCCCAGTCTTCCCAAATCTCAGCCTCCCATGTAGCTTGTTACAGGTGTGTAGGGGGTAGGTGATGTGAACTTTTCTGTCCAGGCTGGTCTCAAACCACAATCTTCCCCTCCTCATCTTCCCATTCCTCAGCTAGGACTACAGGCAGTGGCCAGCAGTAATAGACTACCAGTATTAATAATGGAAAAACAAGGAAAACATGAATTGGGAAGATGTGATTGGGAAACTATTATTCTAAAAGCACTTATGTCTATGTAATGTTAGCAGTAGAAAAATAGCAAGATGCTTCCACATGTTCTTTTAGAAGAAATAATAAATTTTGAAATAAATTCCATACAAGTCTTTTCCTTTTATGTACCTAATGGTAATCAATGGATGTTTAAAAAAAAACTTTTTTTTCATTTAAAAGAAATGAACAATATTAGTAAGTATTTGCCTGAGCACAAAGTGAAATAAGCAAATTTTCACAAGATGAGTTTTTGGGTTTTTTTTTGTTGTTGTTTTGTTTTGTCATTTGTGAACTCAGGGCCTGGACACTGTTTCTAAGCTCATTTGCTCAAGGCTAGTGTTCTATCACTTTGAGCCATAGCTCCACTTCCAGTTTTTGAGTGGTTAAGTGGAAATAATAGTCTCACAGGGACTTTTCTGCCGGGACTGGCTTCAAACCACAATCCTTAGTTCTCAGTCTCCTGAATAGCTAGGATTACAGGTGTGAGCCATCGGTGCCCAGCACAAAATGAGTTTTTTGCAGTTCATGTGTGTAGTAGTGACTTTAAAAAGTTATAAAAATGGACTTTCTCTTTGAAACTAACCAAGATAACTAAATGGTTTTTTGTATACTTTTAAATACTGAATAGAAAGCATATCTACTGTCCAAAAGACTGCATTTAAGCAGAAAAAGAAACCAGAGTTGAAAAAGGAAAGGTTTCAGATAATCTGACCCAAAATTGAATGCCTTTTCAAAATAGTAAGTTTGCTAATGCAAACTAAAACAAAATAAGACAAATCATAAATTATGTATAGTGTATTATTTCTCCTTTTATTTTCCACTCTTCAGTCCCCACTAGGTGGTTTCCACCAATGAAAAATAATTATATGGTATAACTT
This sequence comes from Dipodomys spectabilis, assembly GCF_019054845.1. Classification (NCBI taxonomy): domain Eukaryota; kingdom Metazoa; phylum Chordata; class Mammalia; order Rodentia; family Heteromyidae; genus Dipodomys; species Dipodomys spectabilis. The sequence goes on from NW_024870817.1 coordinate 36,709,543, forward strand.
CTACCATGCCCAAGGTAGGCATAATTAAGAGAAAAAAAAAATTTCCCATATGCCTCAGAATCCTTCTCCACAGAGTAATTCAGGAAGCAATTAGCAATTAGAATTGAAATCTGATAGGGTACCCAGGCCTCCTGATCAGTTTTGTTGTACTTATTGTTGGGAAAATCATCTGTATTTATGGTAAAAAGTAAGAAGCTGGGTGAAAATAATCAAAACTTCTCTAAAAGAATTCAGAAGATTTTGTGTAAGTTCTCCTTTCCTCACTAGTAGCAGAAGGGTTTTGTGACAACTGTGATGTCTAGGAGTAATTTCCAACATGTCAAAGAAAGGAGGTTAGAATAAACTCCTTTTAAAATCTCTTCCAGTTTCACCTTTCTATGAATTTTTTTTCATTCTTTTTCTTTTCATCTTCCTGGATCTTATAACTTAGTGTTGGTTCTGTTTCATAACTACCAAATTTTCTAGGGCCCTGTATAAGTTATATCTTTATTATTACTATTAAGTAACTCACATGGTATGCAGCCATATATTAACATGCATAAATATGCACAATGTGTTATTATCTTTGCAAAACTGTTGGGGGGGGTCCTAGGGCTTGAATCCAAAGCTTGGACATTGTCCTTGAGCTTTTGCGCTCATGGCTAGCACTCTACCACTTGAACCACACCTCCACTCCCAGCTTTTTGGTGGTTGGTTGGAGATAAGCTGGCTTTGAACAGCAATCATCAGATCTAAGTAGCCTCCTGAGTATCTAGGATTACAGGAAGCACTATCAATGTCTGCCTGGCTTGCAGAATTTTCCCAAACTTTCATTTATTCTATGTAGAGTAGTATAAAGTTATTAACAAACATTAAAACATTTTTGAAAGAATGTGCTATTTGAAAGAATTTGTTGGGAGGTTGAAGCAATACATAGATTTAAGCTGCAAATAACAGAAGGTTTTGTTTAAAATGACTTAAACAATAAGAGATTTACCTAATAATTTAACAAAAATCATAGTGAGTGAGTGAATGAGACCAGTGATACAAACCCGCATCCAGAATCTGAGGTCTTTTCCTACCACTCACCTATCCAAAGCTCCGTTTCTTCACCTCAATTTTGTCCCTTAAAGTTACAGCAACATTATACATAATATGTTCATACAAGTTCTCTTTCTCCTGTCCCTTTTTAAGAAAGCTCCTTAGCAGATTTCTTTCTTGGGTTTTTATTGGAAAGACATTCATTATACTCTTGTACTTAAACCATTTACAGGCAGGAGAAATGCCATGAAATTGGCTAGGACCAAAATGGTTAATCTTGTTTCCCTGGTAGCATTGGCCTTCATGTATGTAAGTTGTCCCGTGACTGCTGGTTAGATGTCAATACTCAACTTGGTGCACGTAGATACAAACGGTTTGAATCAAATTTACCTCTTTATCCTCATTTTTACTTCTTTCTTTCTTTCTTTCTTTCTTTCTTTCTTTCTTTCTTTCTTTCTTTCTTTCTCTCTTTCTTTCTTTCTTTCTCTCTTTCTTTTTGTGCTTGTCCTGGGGCTTGAACTCAAGATCTGTGCTCTATCCTTGAGCCTCTTTCAGCTAACTGCTAGTGTTTTACCACTTGATCCACAGCACCGCTTCCGTAAGTATGGAGGTTCCTTAAAACTAAACATAGAGCTTCCCTATGATCCAGCAATCCCACTCCTAGGCATTCATCCAATTGACTACAAACCAGGCCACACTAAAGCCTCCAGCACAACATGCTCCTTGCAGCAGTGTTTACTGTAGCCAAGACATGGAATCAACTCATATGTCCTTCAGTCGACAAATGGATCAAGAAAGTGTGATATATATGTATATTATGTGTATGTATATGTGTGTGTATACACACACACACACACATACATGATGGAATTCTACCCATCCATCAGAAAGAATGATATTGTCCCATTCATAAGTAAATGGAGTTGGGAAAAATTATATTGAGTGAGGTATAGCTGCATAGTTTTCTTTCATTGGTGGTAACTAGAATGTGCCTATAAATCTACAAGTAAACACACTGAATGATTAAAAATGACACACACACACATATACACACACTGGAGTATGACAAGTTATAGAGGACTCTAGACCTTCACGTACTGAGGCCAAAGGAGGATAAACAAAGGAGTCATCGACAAGGGCTCAATAGCTATGTGCACATGATAATATAAAATGGTATTTTATGAAAGGAACTCCAAGCAAAGGAAACAGAAGACACATTTTAGTTGCCATTATTGCTGTTTCTCTTTTTCCTTTTGTCTTGTTTGTTTGTTTATATTTGGGAGGATACGCGGTGGCACAGAAAAGGTGGAACAAGGGTGAACAAATACAATACTGGTATTCACTAAATACTATATGGAAAACAAACTGGATATCTTATGGTGGGTATGGGAGGGAAAATCTGGGAGAGAGTGACAGAAGGGGAGGCATGGTTCAAAAAGAATTGCACTCATTACCCATTACCTGATTCATGTAACTGTAACCCCTCTCATATCGTAATTCTATAATGATAATAAAAAAACAATGCAAGGCAACACCAAAACACCAAAGAAATTTTGCTTTCTCAAATTATGTATTACCAGCGTCCACAATTTCTTTTCTTTCTTTCTTTCTTTCTTTCTTTCTTTCTTTCTTTCTTTCTTTCTTTCTTTCTTTCTTTCTTTCTTTCTTTCTTTCTTTCTTTCTTTCTTTCTTTTTTTTTTGTTGTTGTTGTTGCCGTCAGTCATGGGGCTTGAACTCTGGGCCTGGGTGCTGTCCCTCATCTCTTCAGCTCAAGGCTAGTGCTCTACCACTTAAGCCACAATACCACTTCCAGTTTTCTGAGTGGTGCATTGGAGATAAGAGTCTCACGGCCTTTCCTTCCCTGGGCTGGCTTTGAACCACAATCCTCAGATCTGAGCCTCCTGAGTAGCTAGGATTACAGGCGTGAGCCCCTGGCACCCACCCACAAGGAAGTGATTGTGTTTTTGTTCAGCAATCTGTTTGCTAGAGAAAGTGAGATGACAAACAAAGTGTTTTGGTCCTTACACTCTTCTGAAGATCACTGTGGCCATGATTATGCTACATTAGGTTGTTTCCTGAGAACCTTTAAAGTGTTTTTCACCTTGTCTCCAAGGGTCGGGGCTCCTATTGGCAAGTGTATCACATACATTAACATGATGTAAAAGACAATGTGATTACATAATGCTGCATTAATGGCTGCAGAAGATCAAATAAAAAAAGAGAAGATTTTACTTAAAAAATAATCTGGAACACAATATATGAAAATCTCCCACTGGTTATCTCTTAGTGCCAGACTTATGGTTGATAAAATGATGGGTTCTTTTTAATGATTTTCCCTTGAACCTTTCTATATGTTTCCAAATAATACCTACTAAAGACTAGCTCCTTTTAAATTCATAAATTTAAGTAATACATTCCTTAATTAAAAAAAAGAAACCCTGATCCTCATGACAAAGAAAATGTATTGTGAACACATCAGATGTGTTTAATAGTGCCAAGCATGCCATGGGTAGCCAACAAGCCATCTGGAAGCCTGAGTCAGTCTTGGTGCCAAGTGCTGAATGTAAATGCTGTTTTTACGATTGCTCAGGGATCACCTAGGAGGAAAAAAAGGAGAGGGTTTCCCATGGATAACAATTTCATCTGATTTCAGAACAGAGTTCATGAATAGCATGAACAATAAGGGATATGTTTGTTTTGCATAGAAAATAATACTTTGAATGATGGGAAGAGATCATTAAAATACCCCTGGACCAAGGGTAGTGCTTGAATTATATCTCCTACACCCTCCTGGACGATCCAGGTTTTCTGGTAACTCTCTTTATTTTGTCCCATGCTGTGAAATCTGTTAATCTTGATGAACCAATTTTCGACATGGAGGTGAAACTCTGTTTCTGTGGGTTAGAACATGGAGGGGGAAAAGGAGGAAGAAGGATTTGAATAGATTTTTGGAATGTTTTCTTTTCGTTTACTAATTGAAAGAAGAGGTGAAAAAAAGAGATTATTTGGATGACATTTTCTCCAGCTGTACTGATCTATTTGTCATTCCTCAAAGAAGCTATTTATTTACCTTTTGGCTCCTTGACTTTGCACAATTGTATTACCTTCTTCTTTCTGGGATAGTATATCAAACTTGTTCTGCCGTATAGCTTTGACTGACTCTTACAAAGTTGAAAAGTTGTTTTTCCCCTCAGTGGGTAAACTTTTATTAAGTCAGATAAATTAATAAAGCTGGGTGCCAGTGACTCATGCCTATAATCCTACTTATTGAGGAGGCTGAGATAGGAAAATCATGGTTTGAAGCCAGACTGGGCTATGGAAAGTCCATGAGACTTTGTAATTTCTAATTAACCAGAAAAAAGCCACAAATGGAGCTGTGGTTCAAGTGGTAGAGTGCTAGCCTTGAGCAAAAAAGCTAAGGGACCATGGCTCAGACCCTAAGTTCAAGCCCTAATACTGGCACAAAGAAATTTTTTTAAAAAATTATACTAACTGAGGTTTAGTGGGCTGCTTATCCTTGCCAGATATTCACCCTATTAGATGAGCCAGGTAAATTTAATCTCACTTTTGTGAGGGAGAAACTGAGACAGAGACACTTAGAATAACTGATTGAGTGACTCACAACCAAACCCAAGCTCTTCCTTGAAGCCTTTCTTTGTAGAAAACTTTATCACCTCTTGATGTTTACCTTTCTTATAGGACTATCTCCTTTAAAAAAAAAAGAGAGACAAATTGTCTTGTTTTGAAGTGATTATATCTCTACATAAAACATTAATTAGCTTAAAATATCTCATTTATTGTTAACATTTCTTGTTCTGCTCTTATACTCTGTAGAGTGCTCTTACACTCTTGAGCCTGAAAGTCATGGATGCTTTGCTCATCACTAAATCCTGTACCTGCCACAATGTCTGACATACAAAAAGATGCCATATATTTTTGAATGAATATAACTATGAGTGAACAAATGAACAGATGAGTGAGATGAAAAGACTCAGCTATAGTTTCTAACAGGGTTATTATTACTATTTTTATTATTGTTAATTTACATGGAAGTATTAGGGTTTGAAATAAGGACCTTGCCATTGCTAGATAGAAGCTTTACCACGAGCCACATCCTCCAGCCCTTTGGGCTTTTGTTGTTGTTGTTATTATTATTATTATTATTATTTTGTATTGAATTGTGCTTCCCCTGCCTGACTCTCAGATTGTCCAGGCCACAATCCTTCTTACTATATTTCTTTCTTTTTATTTTGTGAACTTTTTGCCCTGGCTGGACTCAAAACACAGTCTTCCCAATCTCGGTCCCCTGAATACTAGGATTACAGCATAATCCACTGTACAGCTCTTAAAGTAAAACTAATTTTGTCTGCATACAAAATTTCTTATGCTCATATGAAATATACTACCAATATCAATAATAATATTACAGCAAATGAAATCTGTTCTTTGTGAGAATCTCATCATTTGTTTTTGTGGCCTGGAGACAATTTTTTACTTTCTTCTAAACGAAAAGAATGAGATGTTATCATCTTCAGCTGTACACATGTTGGGCCTTGCATTGTGTTTGTAGGGGCCATTTTAAATCCAAAGCTCAAGGAGGCAATTTTTAGCTGTGGACCTTAAGCCAATGTGATTCCCATTTTGTCATGACAGAGTACGCAAGTGAACTTCATTTTACCATCTAAGTGCTGTACGGAACATAAATACCTGAGATCACTACCTTATAAAACCTAAAGGGTTATTTTTGTTCAAATTTCTAGATGTTTTACCCATAGCCAGTTAGCTCTATTACTTCCAGGCCTGTGGTGAGACAGTCCATCATGGTTGGAGCCTGTAGTAGAACAAAGAGCTGTTCACCTCATGCCAAGAACATAGAAAATAGAAGAGCCTGGGTTTCAGCAACCCCTTTTGCGAGGACCGCCCAAATGACCTAAAACTTCCTCCTAAGCCTCACTCACCTCTTAAAGTTTTGAACCATCTCTAACAGTGCCCCTGTGGGGAGTCAGCCTTTATTTAACTTGTGGGCTACCAGAACTGCTTAAGGTACAACCCATAACAATATGTTGAGTTGATGACTAAAAATTTCTTCAGGTCTGGAAATAGTATGGTGTGGTAAGAAAAGAAAAGTAAGTCTATGTCCTACTTTTTTTCTTCCCCATGAAAATCCATAAACAATAAGAGGTAGCAGAAGGTATTATTTCTTTTATAGCAACACCACCTTAAATCAGATATTAAATATGAAATATCAGGCAAAAAGATAATGGCACTGACTTTAATTCTGACCTAAATAAGGCAGGAAATTGGGTAAAGTTTTCCCCTTAATTTTACATGTGTGTGTGTGTGTGTGTGTGTGTGTTTTAAATATATCATATGGCAGACTCATATGAATCCAATCTCTTTGGCTTATTCATCTTTCCAGTGACATTCAGACTGCTGAAAATGTATCAGAAACCTAATCATTATTTCAGTGTCATCATATAGATTAGAAATGTGTAAGTTATGTGATAACTTCCTGATTTTTTGTGTCTGTATTGAACCTGGGTGTTATTGGTGATTTTTTTCCCTGTCTCTAGAAACCTATGAGTACTTTGTATCCTTCAACTCGTTCTTCATAAAGGAATATTTTTTCCTTAGTTGGCTCAGGCCATTATAACTAAAATTCCATAAGTTAGGTGGTGCACAAACAACAGAAATTTACTTCTCAGAGTTCTTGAGATGCAACATCCACGATGGAAGCATTTGCAACTTCAGTATCTGGTACAGTCCCAGTTCCTGAGTCATTAATGATACATTATGACTGCATCTTTGCATGTGGGAAGAACAAGTTAGCTTTCTACACCCATTTTTTTTAAGTAAGAGCATATTAATCCTATCTAGAGGTCTCTGCTCTTATGACCTAAAGTTCTTTCAAAGGTCCTATGTCTGTTTTTTATCACCTTGGTTTTGTCTTGTCAATTTGCCTTTTATAGTTAAAGGACCTAACATATTATCTACACTTTTGCAACATGTTAAGTATACAGCATAGACCTGCTAATCATATGCTTTATACTATACAGTAACTCTCCAGAACTTGTCTTGCCAGATTGAAACCTTATTCACCCATTGACCACCATCCCCTGAGATAGCCCCTAGCAATCACCATTCTACAACTTCTCTCATATGATTGACCATTTTAGATTCTACATAGATTAAGATCATCTAGTATTTGTTTTTCTGTGCCTTACTTATTATAGTTATAATAATATCTGACAAGACCATCCATGTTATTACAAATAACAGGATTCCCTTATTGGTTGTTGTTTGTTTGACTGTTTAAATTTGCTTATATGTTGGTTGGGTGGGTGTTTTGTTTTTGTTTTTGTTTTGAGGTAGAGTCTTGCTGTATAGCCTAGGTGACCTCCTATCTCAGCATCCAGAGTACTTAATTACTCTGTACTGTACTCAGTTGTACACTACCATGTCCAACCTAGGAATTCCTTTCTTATGAAAGGAAGATTAATATTCCATTATGGTATATACATTTTCTTTATCCATGGACATTCAAGCTATTCTTATATCTTAGATACTATGAATAATAATACAATGAACATATATCGCCTTTGTATCCAGACTTCAGTTCCTTTGGAGATGTCCCAAGAAGCAGAATTGCTGGATGAGTTTATCTCTTGTTTTGAAAGGAAGACACCTTCCAAACATTTCTACAACTCAAATACTTCTTATTCTTGGAAATCAGGCTATTCGTTGGAAGGAAAGGGGAAAGAAAACTAGTACCTAAAAGAAAAATAAGATTAGTGAGACATCATCACTAATGGATATACTAGCTCAAGGGATACTGATGCTGTAAAAAAATGTTTTAAATGGTTTGAGTGAAAAATAACTCTACTAAAAATTTGCCCCATCTTAAGCTGGTTGGCAGTGGCTCACATTTGTAATCCTCTTTACTCAGGACACTGAGATCTGAGGATCATGGTTTGAAGCCAGCCAGGGAAGGAAAGTATATGACACTTATCTCCAATAAACTGAACTCAAAAAAGCTGGAAGTGGAACTATAGCTCAAGTGGTAGAGTGTTAGCCTTGAGCAAAAGAAGCTCAGGAACACTGTTCAGGCCCTGAGTTCAAGCCCCAGGACTGGCACAAATAAATGTGTGTGTGTATACGTATATGTGTGTATCTATACATATTATATGTACATATATATCCAATCTTAATTAACAAATCATCACTGTGTGCAGATTACTTAAAATGTCCAGTGGGAAAATTTATGGCTTATTACTGTATATTTTTCTCATTTGGTTTATTTTAATGAAACATTGGGGCATGAGTTGGACCTTTAACAGGGTCAGCATGAGGACTGTATGGTTCCTTTAGTACACCAGTCCAAGATAGGCCATCGAGCTTGAGTAGGATTTTGCAGTAATTGCAAGGCCCACATGTAAGAATACTACGGTTGAAAAAGTGATTTGGGTAAGTGGCCTGCCAAGTCATTAAAAATAAATAAAAAGTCAGCAGATATTTCTGATGTGTTTTAGCAAAATCTGGTATTTTGAGTGGAGCAGAAATATACTCTAGAATTAACTCTATATAATGTTGTGTTTTCCCATCCTTATTCTCCCTCTACCCCCTCTTCTCTCCCTTGGCCCTCATTTCTCCATGCTGTCCTCATCTGCTCCTTTCCTATTGGTTAAAAGAGAAAAAAAAAATATTTCTCTTTGTTTCATAAGGACAACAGCAACAATGACAACAAAAACTACTTAGAATTCTGGCTACAATCCAGGTCAGATTTTAAATAGCCTCCTCCTTTAGCGTTACCTTGGAATTAGATTTTTTTTCTAATTGAACATTTTTATTAACCTACTTTATTGGTATTATAAAGAGTGGAATTAGATTTTTATCCTGTCACTACTCTATTTATATTTCTACATAATAGTCTTCAATTTAAAATAAGGATTTCAATTTCATACAACAGCACTTGGACCATCTTAGATTCACTTGTTTTAGCTTTTTTATTTCTTTTTTTAAAAAATTCTTCACACCTTGGCCACTGCCAAACAACTCATCTCAATTTTAAAGGAGCTGAACTTGGCTTACTCCAAAGGCTGATACTCAGAATAATTTGAGGACTAGAATAGTGAGTCCATTTGTAGGTGTTTTTGATCACATATGTAAGTTTTATATCCTGCCACTCATAATGCATCACTTCCTAACCTGATTCTGGCTCTGGCTCTGACCTGTCTCACAAAATTACTAGTTGGTTGACACTCGTGCCCTGAAATTTAGTAGTCTGGAGGAAAATTTCCAGTGGCATTCTAATGAGGAAATTTAATTAGGAGCTCATGTTGACTCAGGAATATTATGTTCAACATTGATCCACAGTGTAACTAATGAATTCATTATGCTGCAAATGCAAGTGACTTATTAGTTGGCCAATAAGGGTGAAATCTGTCTTAACAGGAATGTTGAAAGAGGCAAGCAGTAGAACTTTCATCTCCACTGGGAGTGAACTAACTTGCCAAATCTGGGCCATCAATCAGAGTAACTGTGTTCAAAACAAATCATACGTCTTCTATAGTTCATTGTATCCATCAGCACTTTAGAGGTCAGAAGTCCCTGGGAGTCGCTTTTGGCCAAGTTTTCAATAGCCTGTGGTTTGGGTAAGATGCCATTGCTGTCGTTCTCAAGGGTGTGTTCTCAGGTAGCTGGCTTCAACCCACTCTGAAAGGACAAAAGGTCATTCTTGTTTAAAGAAGATGACATTACATTACAACTTTTAAATGTTGTCTTAAAAACAAATCTTGGCCTAAGAAGTGTGTTGAAATTACTTAGGGCTCGATTGCATAGGAGAGATTCAAAGTCTGAATCTCCTACTCATAAATGAACAGTGATCATCACATGGGTAGCAAGGACCGAAAGTGTCATTGATGAGCTTACGAGCCTGTTGTCCTATATGTTCTTGAGGAAAGGGCAGTTTTAACTGAACCAATGAAGAAACAGGTCAACTCTTCCTTGAGTAGCAACAGTTCATGTATGCGGAGGGACTCAAGTCATAATGTTAATGATCTGTTTTGCTTGGAAAAAAAATAATACACTACTAGACAGGAAATACCTAAATGTTGCTTTTAGGGATCCAAGCTTTGCCTCAAAGTTTGATCACATCACAGTAGGTTGGACACATTTAAGGTTTTAGACTCCCCATAATTAATATGGCTTATCCGTTCCATGATACACCTTACCAATTAGTAATAAAGTTAGCGAGCCGTCATTAAGATAGCCAGAAGATCTTTTGTTTTTGTCATTTTGAATCCAGCTTTGTTTTTCTCTTGTGATCATATAATTCTAAGTTTTAAAAGACTAGATTAGTTGCTTCTAAGACAACACCTTTGCCTTGTTTCCTGATAGCAGTAGAGAAGAAGGGAGTTGGGGTGGTGGGGTAGAGGGGAGGAGGGACATTGGTTATGCTGAGCTGGGCATTAGAGCTATCTTATATTTCTTATCTTAAATTTAAATGTGCAAGTTACACTACTGTGAGCAAATGGACCAAGACTTATGCTTCATAATCTTTGCAGCTACTTTGATAGGCAACATTTGTGACAGGCACTGTTTTTACCCTGTAAAGAAACTTGAGCATGCATATCTGTCTTCTCCCAAGTATACCATTCTATCTCTGCAATAGGGAATCTAGTGAGAATGCCGCTGCTTCTGGGATGCAGAATGGGCTCCAAGATTTTTATCTGGGACAATTTATGAAAGTCAGGTGTGTCCCTTGTAACTGATTCATTGATAATCTACATGGATAGGAAATTACAAGTATGGATAGCAAGTTAACTACTAAGACATAAATGCTCCACTTATCCATTTTAATGATGTACATTGAGAAGCACTGTTCTAGGAGCTGAGAATCTGGTAACAAATTAGAGCCATTTCTATAACTTCACAGAACTTACATGCCAACTATGTTTGCTTTAAAATAATCTATGTTCCAAAGAGTCCGTGCTCTGACTATACCTCCACAAGAAGCCATCTCATACAATGTTCAAGCTTGACTTGGATCTATGAGAATTTAGTTTTAAAGGGATCAGATTTGCAGAAGAGAATATTGGCTTGAGTTGACAAAACATGGAAAGAAATAATTGTGTAAAGACCTTCCAGCTTGTAATGATTTAACAAGACCAATATGTTCAGAGAGTACTGCACCAGGAGAAACTGATGAGCATCCATATGTTCCAGTGTATGAAGGAGTGGGTGAGGGGTGTGGGAGAAGGACCTCCCGGCAGGGAGGACAATGTTCTTCATGGCAAAGCACCACATTCGGTTCATCACAATGACTTCCAGACTGCAATAACTTCCAAGTTAGGCTACAAGGACATGTATCCAAAAAGTAAATAAAATTCTAGGATGGTTCCTATCGTACTTTGTGTGGTAAATTTTCTTTAAAAAAAAACACGTTTCCAGATCATTCTGGAACAAGCAGCTAATTAGCAATCTATGATGACACAATTTGTATGTACATGTGTATATTTTTGTGTGTATGTGTGTGTGCATGGATCAGTTCAGAATTAACTGTTTGTTTGCTTATTTATTTATTTCATTGGTTATCTTATATTTCCTGGCTTAAATTAAAATGTGCAAGTTGCCACTTGCACATTTTGTTCAAGACTCACTACTGGATTTGAACTCTGGGCCTAACACTCTTATCTTTTTCCCTCAATGCTAGCACTGTACCACTTAAACTACATCCTTACGTCTGGCTTTTTGTTAGTTAATTGGCTACAATAATCTCTCTGATTTGTATGCTTGAGCTGACTGAACCACAATTCACAGATCTTAACATTCTCGGTGGCTAGGATTACAGACATGAACCACCAGTGCGTGGCTCATTCTCTCTCTCTCTGTATCTCTCTGTCTATCTCCATCTGTCTGTCTGTCTGTCTGTCTGTCTGTCTGTCTGTCTCTCTCTCTCTCTCTTTCTTAATTGAGACAGGGTCTCACAATGTAGGCTGGCCAGAGCCTCCCAAATCATAGGAATTTTAGGTGTGCGCCACCAAGCCTAGCTATTACTGCCCTCCATTTTGAATTATGGTAAGCTGAAAACCAGTCATCTGGTCTGAATCTCATTCTGACCTTCTTATTGATAAGGCTCTACTTTGGTCCTAAGTCCTGAGTGAATGAGAGTTTTTAAAATTGTATCTGTATTAGCTGGGATTACATTTGTGGTTTAACAAGGTAGACATTTGCCTCTCACGTTAAAATCTGAAAGCAGGCAGTCCAGAACTGGCATGGCAACGTTCTTCACAAAGCCTTCATCAACACGTGCTCTTTCTGTCTTGTTGCTTTGTTAGATGTGGACTTTGTATCTAAACTCTGCGTATGGTTTAATATGATTGCTCCAATGTTCCAACTCTAGCCATCAAACAAGCATTCTAGCTAGTAGGAAAGAGAAAAGATAAAAGATAAAAATATACATGATATATATATTTTTAGGAAAAGAACCTAGAGCTTCCATATAACAATTCTTCCAATCCGTTCAACTATAACTTACGTGGCAGCATTTGGCTGAAAGGAGTCTGAAACTTTCCTTTATTTGGGGACAGTCCTATGCTTATGTGAAATTGGAATCTAATGTATCAGGTAAAGAAAAACACCAAAACAATGTGTGCACAATGTTGTACTCATTTTAAATATTGACTAGCGTTCTGTAGTCCTCTGCTTGATATGTGATTTATAGTATGATATTTTGCTGTGTTATTTATGAGAGTTTACTATTCGTTATTATTACTGATATAGTAGCTGCAGCGTTGCGGAAAGTTGTGCTATATTAGGCTAGACTATTTTACCTGCCTTGTGTAAAAACTTGAAGATGAAATCCCTTAAATTAATTGTGTGTGTGTATGTGTGTGTCTGTGTGTGTCTGTGTGTGTATGTGGGTACTGGTCTTGATATTTGAACCTGAGCTCTGTCCCTTTTTTTGCTCAAGATCTGGTATCCTACCCCTTGAGCTACACCTGTACTTCTGAATTTTTAGTGGCTAGTTGGAGTCTTATGGGCTTTCCTGCCCTGGCTAGCTTCAAAACTTGAACCCCAAATCTCAACCTCCTGAGTAGCTAAGATGACAGGCACAAGCCTCTGGATGTCCAGTAGACTAATTTCATTTTAATCGCATATAGAAACAGATTTCTAACCTCAGATCTTGCATGCCCATCTGGAATTTGGAAAGCAGATACTGATAGTACAAAATAAAGTAGTTTGAATTTTTCCAAACTGTTTGATGCTGCTCGTGTTCTTACCCATTCAACTCCTCATCTAAACGTCAATCACAGGTACATGTTGACCTTATTGTACAGTCTTAAAGTCTCACACAAGAATTGCTGTGCGTGTTAGAACAAGATTGTGCTCTGGCAGGAATACTCAAAGCTGATAGCTACAAATACGGAGGGAGATCTAAAAGGAAAGAGCCAGAGAGGTAATCTTTTTAAACTGCTACAGCAAAGTCTTGGATTAAGGTAGACAATGGTTACCATTTTACTGAAAATGAGTAGACATACCACTTAATAGAGAAAAGGAGCAATCACAGGGCTGATTTAATTTCCAGTAGGGATTAGGGAAGTACCAGAACATGTTCTAGCCAAATGTTCCTAAAAGTATGAAGTAATTTCATTTGTTCTATCATTAAGAGGAACTAAAGCCCAGTACAATTGCTTCCCAGTCACAAAAAACCCTGCTAAATTGCCATTGTTACTGACTGAATGAAGTGAGCTCTCTTAGTACCTTGACCAGACACATTTTAATTTCTATTTGTCTATTTATCCTAAATCACATCAGACGGGCTTAACTTATTTGGACAAAATAAGCTACATTATTGAGATTCAATTTAACCCACAAAGTTGAAGTATAACTACCAGACTAGCATTTTCAAGTGGGCATGTCTCCTATAGATTTTTAGTAAATTTAGGAATGTTGTTATGTGGGATTCTTTGTTTCTTGTGTACCTAGGAAGAGTGTCTGCTTCTTCAGGAGTGAATGCATTAATTGAGAAAGCTACCCCTGCAGGCTGTGGTAGCTGTGTTTCCATGAGGGGTGAGCTGGGTAATTGAGCACTGTGCAGTCAACTCCCCCTTATGTCAGATATCAGTGGAATTCAGCATTCAAACCAGAGCAGTGTTTAAATGTACTTTATTGTTGCTTTAGAGGTGATATACAGTGGGGTGACATTTGCATAGTCAGGCAGTAAATGCATTTCCTTTCTCACAGTGTCATCTTTCCCCGTTCTCTCTCATTCCCTCCCTCTCATCTCCACCCTCGAGCTGCATAGTTCCGTTCACTTTCATCAGTGTCCAGAGCGCTCCACTGCTGCACTTTTCACCTCTTCTCCTCAGATTCTGTGCCCTCCCCTCCCCTCCCTCAGACCTGCTCGTGAATACACCAAGTATAAGGTAAAGAATGCAGTCATCAAAAGAGAAAAGACGGGGGGGGGGGAAATAGGGGGAGATGGGAAGGAATGGGAAGGGGAAACAAAGGAGGAGGCTACATTGCTTGAAAAGAAATGCACTCATTACCTTGCCCATGTAATTGTAACCCCTCTGTACGGTATTTTCACAATAAAAAAGAAAAAGAAAAACAGAAAAGACAAATTAAGAAAAAGTCCTTTGTTTTCATATCTTTGGAGTTTGTTTCAGTATGTATATTATTTTATTTTATTTTATTGTGAGAATACCGTACAGAGGAGTTACAATTACATGGGCAAGATAACGAGTACATTTCTTATCAAGCATTGTAGCCTCCTCCTTTGTTTCCCCTTCCCATCCCTTCCCATACTTCCCCCCTCCCCTCACCCTATCTTCCCCCCACCCCCCACCAAAGTTGTAAAGTTCGTTTTTCGACATAATGTCTTGTACATCTCATTGTTGCAATGGGTCCACCTGTATCCCTAGTTAAACGATTTGTGTTTTTCCCCTTCCCCTCCACAAATTATACCAACATCAAATACAGTGAAAGCAGGGGTTATACTTTAGGGGAGGGACATATAAAGCAACAAAGAAATCATCTTATAAATATGTTAGAAACAATCGCATGAAAGAAAAAAACGTTTGAATACATATCTTAGGGTTCATTTCCCTAACATCAACTTATCTGACCGTTTCTGCTTGACTTAGACATATACTAGTTATTGCAAATAAGGCAAACTATGGGACCTATGTCTCTTTGGGCCTGCCTTACTTCACTTAATATAATTTTATATACGTATACAGAGGCGCTTGGATATTGCACCTTTGTGATTCTCTCCTTTTCGTCTCACTCTATGTGGGTATCGAGGATCCTGTGAAATATGTCATATCCCAGTGCATTTTAGATCTAACTTCCTCATATCAGGAGAACATGCTTGGACAAAACACAGCATTTTTGACAGTAAAAGGCAATGTTATTTATAATTAGGTTGGGAACAACAGAAACAGATCTGCAAAGTTTCATGTCTGGACCTCATAGTCTATAAAAAGAACAAGGGCAATAGATTCCTAAACAAGAAAATATGCTGGCCTTTATTGTTACCTGGCGAATACAGGTTCTGTAGGACATAAAGAAAGAATAAATGGGTTACGCAACCAGTGATTTCTATCCCATGTCACCAAAGTCACTTTTATTATGTGATCAGATCTCTGATTCTGTGTCTAACAGTCCACTTATTCATGCTCAGATGCATTAGAAGATACAGAAACATTACAGAAATGTATCTTTAATAAGGGAAGTGTTTGAAATTCAGTCCAGCAGTAAACAAATCACTGTGATAGATTCTTCAGTGTTTGAGTGACTTGAGGATTTGTTGGATTCTCAGGTATCACATGTGACATTTGCCATTCTGGATCTTTAGAAGGAACACCCACTAGACAGCATGGCAAAACAAACAGATCTTTCAGGACTTGCAGTGAGGCTCTTTGAACCCAGAGCTTCTTGTTTTTGAGCTATTTTTGACCAAATTCAACATAAACAAACTACAGAGATTTAGGCTGTGTGAGAAGCAAAAAAAATCTTTGTTTAGCTAGGTGAAATAATTTGGGAGTACTTTGAATGATTAGTGTTCTTAACTGTATTGAAGCACACAAAACAAAATCTGGGATCACCATCTCAGTCTGGCAGTCTTGGATGACAGAATCTTGGAGAAGAGCAAAACCCTGGACTGAGCTCAGGCAACCATTTGAAAACTAACATTCGGTATGTAGTGGCCTGCACATGAAAGTCATTCTCTTTCTACTTTTTGAGCACTTACTGTGTTGCAGACACTACTTTATTGCACAGTCTTATTTAATCTTTAGAAAGACCCAATGATCTACTTATTCTTTCTCCATTTTACAAGTTATAGAACAGGAAAGGATGCCTTAATTAGGTTATGTGTGAGCTTTAGGTGAAGATCTCCTTAACAGAATTTAGGGCGAAGAACAGGGATTGCCTTAGTCCAAAGCTGTTCTCTTGCATTTCAGTCCCTCTCTGATGTAGCATTCATCACCCAGTGTACAATACATTCAAGGATTAAGAGAAGCAGACATCTGCTGCCCTTTGTCTCTAAACAAAGGAAGGGAGATGTATCAGAGCTGATCTAAGCAAACAGGTTAAATTCAAGCGCCTGCCTCACCCTGATGGAGAATTACGTTAGCAATGAATGGTTACTTGCCTTGATTCATTCATTTCTAAAAGTACATTGCCTTACTGAGGTCACAGGCTCAGCTCAAGGGGAGGAGGAAGAGAGAGATGTGGGGTGTAATGAACGGAGGATTCAAGCTGTTAAATTGAATCAAGTTCTCAAAGTGCCAGATTCTTTTTACCTCTTTATCTGGCATCCCAAATTTCTCTGTTCTGCCTCCCACAACTATCTCCTGAATTGTTGCTTCAATCATTGTCTTCTAGATGTTGTTAGCTTCCAATTGGTTGAGTTTATGCATTTAGAGACTTATGCCTAGTCATCGCTCCTTTGTTCCAGTGGCTGTCTTCCTCCTTTGTTCCCTACTCCTTGTCTCTTACATCATGGCATTTATTATAGAGAATTTAGAGAGAGAAAAGTCTCTTTTCTGAGGTTCACCTGAGACCTAATGCTAGGAACTGGCTTCCCCTAGCTGAGCCAATAGCCCTGATATTCCTTAAGGCCACAAACTCTGATGATGGGTTAGTTTGCAGATGAAAGGGAGCGTGGACATCCTCTTCAGAAAGTCTGGATCATCTGGGCTTTGCCAGCCTCTGTGAATGTTTTTGCTGCTGCTGCTCCTCCTCCTCCTTCTCTACCGCTCCTGGGGCTTGAACTCAGGTGAGATTATTTTTTTCTCAAGGATAGTTCTCTACTCCTTGAGTCACAGCTCCACTTCTGGCTTTTTAGATGGCTAATTGGAGGTAAGAGTGGCACATCCTTTTCTGACAGGGATGGCTTCGAACTGTGATCTTTAGATCTTAGCCTCCTGGATGGCTAGGATTGCAGGCATGAGCTACCAGTGCTGGCTGAATTCCTTTTGATATCCTGTGATTGTTCATCTGTTGATCAAACTCTAGGTTGGTGTCTCTGGAAGCCAGAGATCATCTAAATTAAGTTCTGTAAGTTGAGTGTCTCATAGAATACCAATTCCCTGTCTCCCGGAAAGGTTCAAGTATTTGTTCAAAACAAAGTAATGAGCCCAGCCAACATTTAAATAGACAAGTACAAATACTATAACAGACTCTCATTTCCCAACTTTGTGAGAAGGGCGCACCCTTAAGTAATACAAACCAAATAAGAAGAAGAAGTATGTGAATTCACTCCAACTCTGTGACCCATTGCCCATTGAATCTCCTCCTGAATGTTTTCCTCCCCCAGTGATATCAGGACCAACTCCCTTTTCTCTGTGCCTTCCTGTCCCTCCTGTGCAGATCTTGTCATCTGCGTCATAGGAGTCTATGCAGAGCTTCCTTTGAAAGAAATTCCACTTAAAAGAAGCAGGCTATGAATAGCAGGAACTTGGTCATCTAGGTTGTCTAGATGATCAAGTGATGATCAAGTGGCAAAAATTAAATTTAAAAAAACAAGCCCAGCATATGCACACATGTACAAATGGGACTCTGAGGAAATTTTTATCAAGAAGTAGAGCTGGAAGTGTGGCCAGACTCAGGGTTGATACACAAAAGGTGGTCCTGGGGATTGATGAAGAGAATAACTGAATTTTGGATGAAACCTATAAACACTGAAACTCTAGAATATGATTGTGAGTAAGGAGACATATTATTGCTATTATTGTTGTTGTTGTTATTTATTAAAGAGGTACTTTGAGAAAATAAGTTTAGAGGATGATGTAAAGGAAAATATACTCAGGAGGCTGAAATAGTAGGGCTATGGTTTCAAGGCCAGTCCAGGTAGATAAGTCTGTGAGACTTTATTTCCAATTAATCAGCAAAAAGCCAGGAAGTGGAGCTGTTGTTTAAGTGAAAGAACACCAGCCTTAAGTGGAAAAGCCAGGTGAGAATGAGAGGCCCCGAGCTCCACTCCATTATATTCTCTCTCTCTCTCTTACACACACACACACACACACACACACACACACACACACACACACACACACACAAAGACACACAGAGAGAAACATAAGAAATAAGCAGATTTATAAGAAATACACATGAAAATATTAAGCAGTAGAAAGAAAAATGAGTGCCAAATGGAAAGTACTTTATTCATTTGTCAGTGATAGAGTATGAAGAGGGATGTTTGAGAAATAATGTTCCCTTGAGTGGCTGGGTTATAGTCCATTGTTAGTTCACAGGGGTCAAGTATTTGTGTTTCTCCCAGCATATCTCATTATGAGTCCAGTCGGGCCAGGGACACATTTGGCTGAGGCCATTTTTGAGTAATCATTGGAACCAGGAAAGGAATCTCAATCATTTTAGTCCAAATCCAAGTCATTCAGTGACCCTATGTTAGCATTCCAGATACCAGAAACTATTTTTTTAAGATGGGATATTGCTAGGTGTCTCAAGCTAGTCTAGGATTCTTGGCTCAGAAAAACGTTGACTATCCATCTCAACCAATAAAAATCTGGGTACAGTGGTGTGTGCTTGTTATCACAGTTACTCATACCTCTCATCTCAGTTATGTGGGAGGTGTAAATAGGAGGATTGCAGTCCAGGATAGTCCAAGAAGAAAACAAGACCCCGTTTGAAAAATAATGAAACTAATAAGGGTTGGAGTAGTAGCTCAAGTATCAGACTGCCTGCCTAGCAAGTACAAGACCCTGAGTACAAATCTCAGCACAGCTGAAAATAAAAGAAAAATGAAAGGGCCAGCCACGGTGGCGCACACCTGTAATTTCAGCTGTATTCTACATGCCTATAAGAGTGTTATATTAAACCCGTCCTAGGAAAAAGGTGAAACTCTATTTGAAAAATAGACTAAAGCAGAAAGAGTTGGAGCATGTGGCTCAACTGGTAGAGCACTTGAGCACAAGTTCCTGAGTTGAAATCCTATCACACACACACACACACACACACACACACACACACACACACACACCTGAGAGAAAAGAAAATAGGATGGGGAGAAAGTTGGGGGTGGCAGAGATTGCTGTTAAATATCTCCTATATGTTACATATCATAGACACAATAAACACATTTTTATGTCTGTGTTCCAATAAAACTTTATTTAAAATGAGATGGCAGGCCATTTTCCATGTGGTTTATAGTTTATTTTTCTAAGAAAAAAATATATTTTAACAAATCATGCACTTCGTTGAAATGAAACCAACAGAAAACAAATAAGGGTATAGATACATGATTTTAAGATTAAAGTTATCCTAAAAAATATAATAAAACATGAAAAAGTAGTTTGAGAGCAATCTTCTAGGAGATATATTTTTAGTCCTGTTTTAGAAAAGGGAACACTGAGATACAGAAAGTCAAATAATTTGACCAAATTCACCACATGGATGCTAATTTGCAGAGGCAGCATTTGAACCTCATGCTTTCTCTATTACTCATAACTGTCATAGGAGCCACTAAAATGGAAACCTCCAGAACTCTGCTTGCCACTGTGCCTCTGGACCATTAGGCTGGGCTCTTAATCTCCTCTCATCTCTTTTCTGTTTTATCCTTCTGGGCAAAATCCTCTTACCAGTACACTTATTCAATGCCCACAATATCCATTAGCGCAAGGCCACACATTGACGTGTTCAACTCTATTTCTCCTCCCCTCCCTTAAGAAGACTTTTCCATCCAAGCCATCTACTGCCCACATATATAACCCTTTTCAAGCTCCAGGCACTTCTTCTACCTGGAAAGAGTGCGAACTGACTCCTCCTCCCACATTCATTGCAACCACAGACTATTGAAGACCTCCATGAAAGTTTAGCCTCTTCCTGGCATTTTGTCCACTTTGCTTCAGTCCATATCTCCAGCTCCCTGCTCTGAACTACAGTAGCACTCCCAGAATGAATGAATGATTTATATGCCACCTTACACTGTCTATAGGCAGTAGCCGATCATGTGTCTGATTCTCTTAGCAGGACATTGTAAGGTCTTTCCTAGGTCTAAGCTTCTGAATCTTTCATGATCTTGATCTTGAAGCAACTAACATATCAAAGAGGCACCATAAATATGTTTTTTTTATTGCTCTCATTCTGGGAAACAGAAAAAAGAGAACATGAAAGAAAAGAGGGAGGAAGATTACTCTGAACATTTTTCAGCAACATAAATTATGAAGGCAGGAAGAAACAAGCCATAGTGCTTGGGATATGCCTGCAATCCCAGTGAGGCAGGAAAATTTAAGTTCAAGGTCAATCTCTTCTCTTCTTTGAGACCCCCATGTCAAACGAGAAGAAGGAGGAGAAGGAAAAGGAGAAAAAAAAAGAGATAAAGGGAAAGAAAGAGGAGGGAGGGGAAGAGGGAGAGAAAAAGAAAAAGGGAAGGAAGGAAGGAAGGAAAGAAGGAAGGAAGGAAGGAAGGAAGGAAGGAAGGAAGGAAGGAAGGAAGGAAGGAAGGAAGGAAGGAAGGAAGGAAGGAAGGAGGGAGGGAAGGAAGGAAGGAAGGAGGGAAGGAAGGAAAGAGAGAGATGCCTCTTGTGGAGAGATTCCACACATATAGGCTCTTGATCATGTTTATGTTATGTTCTGGGTTCATCTGACATGGTAGGAAAAAAGTTAACCAAGCTTACTTCAAAACATTGATAATTGAAATAAAAATTCTGAAATCGTATAAGTTTAGATAATACTTGCTAAGTGATATTAGACAGATATCTCCTATAGAATTTTTAGCTTTTGGTTGGGCCATGTCCATTAGAAATCATTTCAAGGAGGCTTCACATACAATACTTTCCAAGCTGATTTGATCAAATAATTCCATTAGTAGGTACAATATCATAAGGCTCATGCTCACTGAAACATTGTATGGAAAATGTTAGAAGTGATTCTCCCAGTAACTTCATTGTAGGTGATGTTGTGTCTTAAACTATGACAAATCTTGTACATCTTTTTCATGCAGTGACTTTTTCCATTATTAGATGGGGGCTACAGCTGAAATTGTTCATTCATATTCAGCTCCGAAAGCTCTGATTTAGTAAATGCTTGAGGGTTGAGATTAATCATAGAAAAATAGTAAATTTTTAGAGTCAAGAATTTTTGACAAGGGAAAAAAAGTTTCCAAGTTCTTTTTTTTTTCTTTTTTTCCATCTTTATTTTTTTATTTAAATTTTAATTTTATTGTCAAGGTGATGTACAGAGGGGTTACAGTTACATAAGTAAGATAGTGAGTGTATTTCTTGTCTAACTTGTTACCCTCAAACATTCTTTCTCCCACTTTCCCTATTCCCAGCCCCCTCTCCCAAGTTGTACAGATCTACATCTTATTCATAGACTCCTCAGGAGAGCTAACAGAACTTCATGATTTTTCTTTTTTAGATTTATCTTTTTCCAGTCTTCATTTTTCCTTTGCATGCTGTCTCAAGTTTATTCACCATCCATATCACATTTTCTATGGTGTAAAGAAGGTTTTATATTTCTTCTAGTTAAGTTTAATTTCTTCTTTTGTACATTTTATTTTGTTCTCCACTTTTCTTGTTCTGCAGTCCTTCATTTAATAGAGAAAATATGTTCTTGAATCTTGGTATGAGCAACACACATGTGTGCTCTTTGTATTACAAGCCCTGTATTACAACTCAAAGGAGGGCATCTTATCTGTTCTAGAGAAATATCTTTCTGTGCTTCAAGTTTGTTCAGAGATTTCATTTAACTTTTTTTTTAAATTTAATTTAATTTTATTTGTGAACATACTGTACAGAGGAGTTACAGTTACATGGGCAGGATAATGCGTACATTTCTTACCAAGCATTGCAGCCTCCTCCTTTGTTTACCCTTCACATCCCTTCCCAGCCTCCTCCCTCCCCCCCTAATCCCAATCCTTCTCCTTCCCTCCCTTCCCTCCCCTTCCCCCCCCCCCCCCCCCCCCCCGCACCAACGTTGTAAAGCTCGTTTTGGACATGACAACTTGTACTTCTCATTGTTGCAACAGGTCCACCTGTATCCTTAAACAACTGGTTTTTCCCCATCTCCTCCACAAGTTATACTGACATCAAATATAGTGAAAGCAGGGGTTATACTGTGGGGGAGGGACATACAAAGCAACAAAGAGATAATCTTATAAATGTGTTAGAAACACATGCATGAAAGAAAAAAATCATTAAAATACACATCTAAGGGTTCATTTTCCTGACATCACATTATCTGACCTTTTCCGCTTGACTCATACATATACTAGATATTACAAATAAGGGAAACCATGGGACCTATGTTTCTTTGGGCCTGGCTTACTTCACTTAATATAATTTTTTCCAAGTTTTTCCATTTCCTAACAAATGGGGCAATGTCATTCTTTCTGATGGAGGCATAGAATTCCATTGTGTATATATACCACATTTTCTTGATCCATTCATCTACTGAGGGGCATCTGGGTTGGTTCCATATCTTAGCTATGGTAAATAATGCTGCAATAAACATAGTTGTGCTGGTAGCTTTAGTGTGGTCTTGTTTGTAAACATTTGGGTAAATGCCCAAAAGTGGGATTGCTGGGTCATAGGGGAGCTCTAGGTAAAGTCTTTTGAGGAACCTCCATACTGCTTTCCAAAGTGGTTGAACAAGTTTACATTCCCACCAACAATGAAGTAAGGTTCCTTTCTGTCCACATCCCCTCCAGCATCTGTTGTTGTTAGAGTTCTTGATTTTTGCCATTCTAACTGGAGTGAGGTGATATCTCAATGTTGTTTTGATTTGCATTTCTTTTATGGCTAGGGATGTTGAACATTTCTTCATGTGTCTATTGGCCATCCTTCTTTCTTCTTCAGAGAAGTTTCTCTTTAAGTCTTTCGCCCACTTATTTATTGGGCAGTTGTTTCTTTGAGGATTTGTTGTTGGGGGGTTTAATTTTTTGAGTTCCAAGTATATTTTAGATATGAGACCCTTGTCCGTTGTATGGCTAGTAAAGATCTTCTCCCAATCCGTGGGCTTTCTATTGATCTTGCTAGCTATGTCATTTGCCCTGCAGAAGCTCTGCAACTTTATGCAATCCCATTTGTCCAACCTTTCTTTGATTTGTTGTGTTTCCTGGTCTCTATTCAGAAAATTTCGGCCTGAGCCAAGGAGACCTAGGGTTTCTCCTATTCCATCCTGTAATGTTTTCAGAGTGTCTGCTTTGAGTTCAAGGTCTTTGATCCATTTGGAGTTGATTCTGGTGCAGGGTGATATATAAGGATCTAGCTTAAGTTTTCTACATGTAGTTAACCAATTTTGCCAGCACCATTTACTGAAGAGGTTGTCTTTCTTCCATTCTATTGTTTTAGCTCCCTTATCGAAGATTAGATGGCTATAGGTCTGTAGGTTCATTTCTGGGTTTTCAATTCTATTCCATTGGTCCTGAGGTCTGTTCTTATGCCAATACCAAGTTGTTTTGATTACTATGGCTTTATAGTAGAGTTTGAAATTTGGCACTGATATTCCTCCAGCAGTGTTCTTTCCGTTGAGGAGCGTTTTAGCCATTCGAGGTCTTTTATTGTTCCATATGAATTTTTGGATTGCCTCTTCTATTTCCTTGAAGAATGAGGGTGGAATTTTGATAGGTATTGCGTTGAATTTGTAGATAGCCTTGGGAAGTATTGCCATTTTCACGATGTTAATCTTTCCAATCCAGGAGCATGGGAGGTTTTGCCATTTTTTAAGTTCTGTGTTGATTTCCTTTTTCAAGCTTTTAAAGTTTTCATCATAGAGGTCCTTCACTTCTTTAGTTAAGTTAATTCCTAGGTATTTTATTTTTTGTGGGGCTATTACAAATGGAGTTGCTTTCCTAATTTCAGCCACACTTTTCTCATTGTTGGCATACAGAAAAGCCATTGATTTTTGGGGGTTAATTTTATAACCTGCTACTTTGCCAAAGTTTTGAATCAGCTTGAGTAATTTGGGAGTGGAGTCTATGGGATTCTTTAAATACAAGATCATGTCATCTGCAAAGAGGGAGAGTTTTATTTCTTCTTTCCCTATTTGGATCCCCTTTATGTCTGCATCTTGTCTTATTGCTGTAGCTAGGCATTCTAATACTAGATTGAAGAGAAGTGGAGAGAGTGGGCATCCTTGTCTTGTTCCTGAGTTAAGAGGAAATGGCTTTAGTTTTTCACCATTGAGTATAATGCTGGCTGTAGGTTTGTCATATACAGCCTTTATTGTATTGAGGAATGTTCCATAAGTTTCCAAGTTCTAAGCAAAGTTCTAAGCATCTTAGAACAGACTCATTTATTTTCACAGCTCTATAAGGTGTATTTTGAATAACTTACTCTTTATTGAGTTACTACTATAAATCAGACTCTGCCCTTGAGATTTTATGTGTATTTTCACATGCATTTTTCATAATAATGATATTCTCTAACTTATGACAATGAGTTCAGGCATGCAAATACTAATTTAAGATGGGCAACTAAAACAATAACAGAGCTGGAATTTAAATTTGTAGTGACTCAAAGTCATGCTCTTTCTGATTTACTCTACTACTTTCCCTGAGGAGTCCTATAGATTGTGGATTCTTGCTTGTGTGTATATGGGCAGATTTAAGTCTCCCTAGATAATTTTGTATAGCTATAAAGCTAATAACTCTTAAATTAAGTTGTATATGAAGTCAGTTCATATATAAGGATGATCTTTATATCTGATACAATCTTGAATTCTGGAACCTTTTCTATGATACCTATATAGTTAACAAACACAAGTTTACCTGTAAGTTAACATAGCTTCTCAGTTATAGGGGGTGATTTATATGACAATAAAAGTTAGATGTAAGAAATTTTCCTTCTGGGGCTCTGTTCATGGAGTATTTTAAAAGCCCTAGTTCTTTTCTCTTAACTTTGCCTTCAGTTGTTTAAATATAATGAATGTCTCTTTAGTATTACTTTTCTTGTAGGTATCTTATAGTAAGAGAAGTATATAGTGATGAGAAAGTGAAGGGAAGAAAAAAGGTAGCAGAGATATTTATTTTGGAGACAAGTGATTAAAATAATTACTTTCTCTCCTACAAACAGGAATTTTCAACCTGGACTCCTTGGTGACTTCAGTGAACACTTTCAGAATAAAATAATATTGATTATATTGTTTTGCTAAGCTTTCTGTGGAGGATTACATCACATTCTCAAAAGATATATTAGACTTTCAAAGAAGAGCTCAGATGCACCATGGCTTTTAAAGTGCTAGGAACTGAGAAGTGCACATCCCACAACAATGTCCTCTTTGTACACAATCATTCAAGAAACTACTCTACTTAGGGAGAAGGCAATGCAAGGATCAGGACAGGAGGAGCATTTGTGGTGAAAATGAATCCATGTATAACATGATTGGGAAATCCACAATTTCAGGAAGGACTTTTAAGAGGGAATATTCATGTGCTAGGGAAGATCTTAATAAATGTCTCAAGCTTAATGATCTAAATCTTCTAGAACAGGAAAGTTTAGCTGAGTGTGTATATGTCATGGGAGTCTAGGGGTGGGGAAGCAAGCTGTAAAAACAGAGCAATCTCATGGAGAGGGAGCTAGACAGTATTGGGTTTTGTTAAATTGGGAGAGAACTTGAAGCTTAAGTCTGGCTGTTGGAAAATACAAGTGAGCACTGCAGATTAGCGAAGCTTTGAGTTGCAGGAGCAGGTAGGCGATTCACTGTTTTTCCCATCTCAATTTGTGTAGAAGATCCAGTCTTTTGATCTTAGTGAGGTAGCACATGACTTTTAGTGCCTTCACTTGTTTTTCCAAAAAATTGTTTCCCCGTTAATAGTAGATTCTTTTAAAATTTCACTTTCTATCCTAAAGCTACACCCCTGACCCTCTCTGTTAATGTGAGCCATTTGGATTTCAATATTGATTTTTCACTTTGGAAAGACACTATAACCTGCATAACAATTCCTAAGTTTCAGAAGCCTCACTTCCTGGTACCCTTTAAAAAGCAAGAGCATGCTTGGTTGTGGTTGTGTGTTATCCCAGATATTTTGGAAGACAGGTAGGAGAATTACAGCTCTGAGACTGTTTGGGCAAAAGCAAAAGACTCTGTCTGAAAAGACAGACTAAAACCAAAGGAATTTCAGGCATGACTCAAGCAATAGAGTACTTGGGTCCTGAGTCCAGTTCCCAGCCCCTCTAAAAAAGTATGGTTTACAAACACGAGATTTTGAACAGAAAATAACTACACATGAATACATCCGAGGAGCTGCATAATTCGTATTTGTCACACTATAAAAATGCTTTTGCTTATTATTTCCTCATAACTATTTGTATAGTTAGTGCCTACACATGTCAGGAACTGGCCTAGGTTTTTATGGAAAGGCCTAGCTACAGACATACAAATGATAGAGGGAAATGGAGATAGAAGCCAGAAAATTTTATCCAAGGAGAAGGAGTGGCAAACAATAGCCATAGATGGTATAGGACAGAAATGAGAGTTTGGAAAGACATGGAAAGCCAGCTAGAGAAAAGGCCTTAGTGAACATGAGGATGATATTAATACAGAACATTAGGAGAGGGTGTCTGTACAACGTTCTTGATTATGGAACATCTTGAAAACAGAGATTGAGAAAAGTTTTTTAATTTTATAAAGTATTTTCTGGTAAGAAAAGCAAACAGAAGGGGCTGGGGTTTAGCTCAGTGGCAAGCAAGGCCCTGACTTCAGGCCTCAACTCTAGTAAAAAAAAAAGCAAACAGAGATTCACTTGTAGATTATCACATGCATGTAGAAGTGACTAGATAAGGACTTGCATATAGAACCAGAGAAATTAAGAAGACATGGTAAGTTAGTCGATAAAGTACTAATTGGTAAAATGATTGGAACAGGAGTGGAGATAGGCAGAAGTGAGTAATCTCTAAGTAATCTCTAAGATTTCCAATTCATCAATAACACTAGGTTTTTATGTGTCAGAAAATAATACATTTCAACTGCAATTATAAACCATCCACACATAGTATATAGTGAAGCTGAACCCACAGAATTCCACATTTTTGATCACATACATGTTAACTGACTGGAGAACCTTAAAACTAACACCTCCCCCCCTTAACACACTGCTAGAAATCACAGAATGAGCTAGACTTATGTAGACCCTGGATATCTCATCAGTTCACCACCTTATGATTTGTCCAGCAACTAATAAACATAAAGATCTAAAGACAGATTGTGCTGTGTGGTTTATCAGGTACTATGGAAACCCAAATACCCTCCTACAATTCTCCATGGGAATAAAATTGATTCCTAAAATTTTGCACGAATGTGGTCTGTCTTGTATATCCATGGCAAAATTTTAATATTTGTCTTAGCTCTAATTGCTTAAACAAAATTCAGTAAACTAGATGGTTTATACAATAAGTGTTTATTTGTTACAGCCATCCAGTCTTCACAATTATAATAAACATAGTTGAGTTCTAGTGAGAGTCCCCTCTGGGGTTGCAAACTTCCAGTTCTTAAATCATTGTATCCTCAAATGGCAAAAAAGGAGCAAGCTAACTCTGGCCCTTTCTAAAAGCACTAGTCACATGTATAAAAGCACTACTTATATGAATCAATTGTTTCTTCAAATATATACTGAAGTCTAATCATACTTGTGTTAGATTTCAACATGTACATTTTTAGGGAGCCACGAACATTGGATTCCATAATATTCTCCTTTTTTCTTTACTCTTGAGAATTTTTTGCCTACTTTTTGTATTCCCCTCCCACTATGAGCATTGCCTGGAATTTTCTTCTTATCTGGTCACCAGCCTCCACATTGACCTTGTCATTTCCCAGCCTCCTTTCACTCCATTCCCAGAGTGATCTTTCTGCAGACAAATTTGATTCTAGAACCTGTGTGTGTGTGTGTGTGTGTGTGTGTGTTTTTGTGCGCGTGCGCGCTCTTACGCGCTGCTTTTGGGAATTGAACAAGATTATCACTCTACCATTTGAGTCAAGTCATAGCTCCACTTCTGGCTTTTTGTTGTTGTTGTTGTTAATTGGAGATAAGAGTCTCATGGACTTTCTAGCCCTAGCTGGCTTCAAACCACAGTCCTCAGATCGCAGCTGTCTGAGTAGGTAGGAATCCAAGCTTGATCCTGGCTGACTTTAGGACTTCCTAGCTGAAAATTTTAATAGATCATTCAGAAAAAGCCATAAACTCTTGGAATACTATATGTCTTCTAAGTCACTTCTTCACTTTTACCTTTGTGGATTGCCTGCCTAAATCTTACATACTGGTTTGCTTAAATTTTCTAATCCTCAATGACACATATTTGCCCCTATTTCAAACGCCACCTCTCATTCTCCACTTGATTTTCAGTATCTCCTTGGAGATTTAGGGCTGACATTTCTCTTTTCAAGAAGCTATTCCAGATCTTCCCAAGGCTGCATCAGTGGGACCGGCCTTATTTCCCATCTTTGCCTTTTGCTTATATTGAGTCTGTACCCAATGCCTGGTTTTAGTAGACAACACATACTGTACTGTGATTATCTTCCTCACTACACTGAATCCCAAGGTTTTTTCTTCCCTTCAGTGTACTCAGTATGTGACACATAGTAGGTGTTTAATATGTTTATTAAAATGAAAGATCGGTATAACCAGTGGAATATAAACTTTAGAGTAGACAAGAAGTTTAAACTCCTTTGTTTTTTGTTAAATTTCCTGACCTGTCTACATGCATTAAAAATTATTGAGAATATTTTCAATAATTGAAAGTATTTCTCTAACATAAGCAATGTTTTATATTTCTTGTCTTACTTGGGAGAAACATTTTATCTGCATGTGAAATAAACGTTGAAAGGAAGGTTTATTGTACAGTGAGGCTCATGGTTAAAATTATGTAAATTCAGCACTGAATCTAGTTTTCCTAATAAGAAATTTATAAGAATTTATAAAAAAAAATATAAGAAATGTCTTCAAAATGACTCTCCCATCCTTGAATTTTCTTTTTCTTTTTCATTATCTTCAAAATTGTTCCAAGTGACTATTAATATTCTGGTTCTCTAGTTTTCCCCTAATTATTATCTAGTAGCTTGCTTAAATTAATGAGATTATTTAAGTTGGGGACTTAAGAAAATTCCAGAGGAAGAGAAGAAAAAATGGAGGAAGAAAGAACTTAGCTGCAATGCCATTTCCATTCTTACATTGAGTTTCAGACCTTCTCTTTTCCTGCCTCTTCTCTCCTACGTTACATGGACATTCCTGCCTGGGGTAATCTAGCCTTCAAAAAAATAAAGAATGGGGCAAAACCGGGAGCCAGTGGCTCACGCCTGTAATCCTAGCTACTCAGGAGGCTGAGATCTGAGGATCTCGGGTTCAAAGCCAGCCAGGACAGCAAAGTCCGTGAGACTCTTATCTCCAATAAGCCAGTAGAAAACCGGAAGTGGCATTGTGGCTCAAGCGGTAGAGCACTCGCCTTGTGCCCAGGCCCAGAGTTCAAGCCCCACTACCAACCAAAAAAAAAGAATGGAACAAAGTAAACTTCTACCCTGTAGAACAAGCTAATTCTGTCTCTCTCATCTCTGGTTCTCTTTTACACGCACGCGCGCGCGCGCGCGCACACACACACACACACACACACACACACACACACACACAAGCATTCATCATCTCAAAATTTCACCTGTCATAAGTAGCTTTATTAAACACTTTGTTGGAACTGGCACCTCAGGCTCATACTTATAATCCTAGCTTTTTAGGAGGCTGAGTTTGGAGGATCATGGTTCAAAGCCATCCTGGACAGACCCTTATCTCCAATTAACTACCATTTTGGTAGCTGGAAGTGGTAGAGTGCTAGTCTTGAGCACAAAACACAAAAGCTTGGGGACAGGGCTCAGGCCCAAAGTTCAAGCCTCAGGACTGGCATACACACACACACACACACACACACACACACACACTTTGCAGCAGGCAAGTTCTCTCTGAAACTAATTCTGTTGAATATAGGGTTTTTATGTGCATCTTCTTAGAATATAATTAAAAATTTGATGACTACAGCATTAAAGTTATTCAGAGGAGGAGCAAATCCCCTGTTGAGTCACACTAGAAGTTCTATTCATGTCTGATATATTAGTGGAATATATGCTCCTGAAGGATTTTAACAGATAAGAATAATTTTGAAGGGGTGACATTGACAAAATGCATTGTACAGATTTGGTGAGTTGAAACGCCTTGTAGAAGTACTTGAAGATAATTTTACAGAGAATTATTTGTTCTATGAAGAACACATTACTTATAAATTACTTACTTTTATTTCAGTAAAACGTATGACCAACAATGATGTTCTTATTGACTCCTTTAATCTAATATTTGCTCAATCCTAGAGCATTCAATGTAAAATAAAATCTGATGTCATACGGTGCTCTGAACTATTCAGTAGCTACTACTTTTAAACACAGATATAACCCCCTACCTATGCATTCTTGAGAAAGTGTCCACAGTCAATCCCAGTAGATTCCTCAGAATTCTCCACACTGCTTTTCCTTGTGCAACACTATTCTTGATAGTTTTTTGTACACATGTATATATGTGTGTTGTCTATCATAGATTAAGGTGTTTGCTCATGTTATGTTCTCTTGAATGTCCTAGTCTTTAGGACTTAACTTTTTCTTGACTCCACTTCTGTCTAGTCTAAATAGACTTCTTTTATATATGGATTCTAGCCCATGAGCTTCCTTTTTTCAGGGTATTTTCTACTGTACTGGTGCTAAAATTACCTTTGCTACTAGAGACTGTAGGCTTTCCTTGGATAAGGTGTACACTTGGAATCATTGTGTTTCTAGGGCACCTAAAAGAGAAGATGGCACATAGTTGATGGCATATAAATGTTGAGTTTACTAACTAGACCAGAACTCAATGGAACTCAAGCTTGTATTTGTTTCATTAAAAAATTTTGTTAGAGTCTTAGGCAGCACTAGGAAAACAATTGTAGATAGAAGATAAAAAGAAAAAGAACTTACAAAATTACCGATCTTCACTTTGAATGTTATTTTAAGTACTAAGTGATAGTTGATATATTTTACGTAAGATTTTAAAATACTTCAAAACAAGAACTGGATGCCAGAAATGCTCTTGGAAATAAGAGCAGCTTGCTACTGGCAAGCTCTGCTTAAACCTGTTACATGTACACATTGAAAGAGAATCCAGGGCCTTCATGTATTTCCCATCAGATAAAATATGTAGAGGAGAAAAATTATGTCAGTGAACGTTGGAGCTAACCTGCACAAGTCTTTTGCTAACCTGCATAAATCTGTTGCTACAACAAAGTCTTGGGAGTAAGTAGCTTGAAGCAATGTAGGGTGAAGAAGAAATAATTTTCTCCAGTTCTCTGCCATACACTTCCAACTTCACCTGTAGGAACAAAGAAGGTTTGGGTGGGAGTAAGGAGAAGAAACTGGATATATATATTGTTAGAACCATATATTTAAGTATTTGCTCTTAGAAACTTTAATGAGATTGTTTTAATTTTAAAAAGTCTGATTTGGCTGTGATAATTTCTAAATAATTATTCTTAATTTGAATTTTTTAGTATCTTTAAGTGGTTGTGCAAAGAAATTGCCATTCAACAAAGCAGTTTATGAATGAAGTGCAGCTTGATCAGTGTCACCTCTTTCAATATTCTCACCTATCCCTCCCACCACATCCCTTCCCTCATATTTCTTAAGATTTTAGTATATGCATTGAATACTTTTTTTTGCCGTTTAACAAAGCTGTTTATGTATGCTGATCTGTGTTATTCCTTCAGCATTTTTACCTCTCTTTGACCCACTTCTTCCCTTAATTTTCTTCATTGTTATACAATGAATTCTTGACTACATTTAAATTCCTTTATTCATTTGTGTGTATGTGTGCATGTGTGTGCATGCATGTATGTCCCATAGTGGAGCTGGAACTCAGGCCTTGGCTTTGGCCCTTAGCTTTTGCACTCAAGGCTGGCTCTCTACCACTAGAACCACAGCTTCACTTGTGTTTTATTTTTAGCAGTTGTACAAAGGGATTTAAATTCAACATATCAATTTAGGAGTATAATGCATCTTGATCAATGTCAAATTTATTTTTTAATTTTTAAGCAAGCAAATGATATCCAAAATGATACATTATTTATTTGCTTGTTTGTTTGGACCTGTCCTTATTTATGGCAATGGGCCTGTCTAGGAATCATGACAGACATATAGAGAGGTAAGACCTGCAGATGTTGACCAAGAAACCACCTTTCAGTTGTACATCTTGAAGGTGCATCATCTTACCTCCCTGCATAACTTCCTCTAAGTCATGGGTTAAAAGTAATAGGTTAAACATTTCACAAGAAAATGACCTCAGTCTCTTGCTCTGAGCTCTGTGGCTCTGAGCTGACAACATATTTTCCTTTGAAAAGGGAAGCTGCAGCTTCAGCATCCTCTCCTGGAGGCCATGGCAGAGTTTCAGGCTGTGTGTCAGGGGAATCCTTGCATGCATCACAATGACGGAAGCCAAGTGCTGCTCTGCAAGTATTGAGGACTGAGTGTTCACAGGAGAGTTTGAACAGAACCCTAGGGTGTTACATAGTTCAAAGGTGCCGGCAGAAAGCTGATGCTCCTGTGGGAGGGGACTGCCAAAGGCTCAAGTTTTTTCATCTCAGTTGCTACTCCATATCCCTTTCCTAGTTTGTATGAAATTTACCCACTAGTTTTTGCTTGGGTATTTTTCTGTCTTTAGTTCCCTGGCTTATAAGATTGTGGATACAGAGAAGAGTTTTCATATTTTTATGTAGAACCTCAGTGCATACTATTCTCTGGGGGAGGTGTATTTCATTAATGAATGCAGTCTGTGTTCTTGGTAAAAGCCACATGAGATTGGCTCACTGTTTTTGTCCTGCTAGTTGTAGATGACATTTAGGTGTGTTACTTGGTGTGGTGACTCAATTTCCTGTAGGATAGCTGGCAACTCCACATTGACGCCCTTTTTTTTTGGGGGGGGGGCAGAAGTAAAAGATGAAAAGGTCAGTTGGGGTTAAAATTCCTAAAAGTGAAAGTAATTATGATTCCCCCCCAAACAATTATGGCTAGTTATTTTGTCTATAAACCTAGGAATTTCTAGAAAGTAGTATTTCAGCTTTATGCTAACAACAATTCTTTATTCCAGACACAATTTTATAAATAAACTGTTGTTTATAAATATTTCTTACTTACTGATATTCATACATATTCTGAGTCATTTTTCTTTCATTCTTCAGATTTACATAGGGCATGTAGATGTTGAAATTTAAAATGCATATATATGTGTGTGTGTGTGTGTTGTGTGTGTATATGTATACATATATATCACATTATGGTCCTACACTCTTCCTGAGAGTACAAATGGCTAAGCCATATATGAATATAAAATTAATCTTCTGCGATAAGTTGCCTTTTTTTCCCACTATCTTACCTTCCTAAGAACAAATCATGTATTTAAGTGCATGATGTCTTGAAGCACTAACCTGAAACTTTATTGAATTACTTTTCCACATTAAAAAATAAAGACTGAAATATAATATGTGAAACATATCCTGGTAGGTCTGAAGTCTGAATGTGTACTTGTGATTTCAGAATATCTTTAGGAAGTTAGTGAAGAGGGAGGCCAGTTTATGTACTAGGACATGTCCCGGGGCTAAGGCTTTGAAGATGTCAGACTTCAGAAAGCAAAGCTTAGAGATGCAGAGGGGACTCTCGCTTCAGATGGCTGGAAAGATGTCAACAAATAAATATTACCCAATGGTACCCAATAGGCCTGTAATCCTAGCCTACTAGATGTGTTATGAATAACTTGAATGATTATAAAATAACTTAATTACCTTTTACAACTTTCTGTGTCCCTATTTCATAAGTAGAGGGAGGGAAAAGCAACAGCAACACCTCAGAGTAGATGTACTACCATGGCAACAAGATAACACTATAGACTTACCTGTGGAAAATATTCCATAAATTGAACACGGTTGTGTTACATCATAGGCCGAATTATTGCTTGGGATCTTTAGGTTGTAGGATTTCAAGGGATGTTTGATCCACCTCTATAGTGTTTCTTTCTTTCTTTAGAAAAAATAACAAACATGTAATATTTTATAGTCTTATGACCAAGGAAAAATTATACCGATAAAGTATCTTATACTTACCATTTAAAAATCAGCTTTAAGGTTCCTATAGTTTAGGAAAAAAAGCTTCAACCTTAAACTGTAATTTACTTGGCATGCTTGAGACATGTTGATTTATCTGAAGTATTTACAGAGATTGATGCAGAGAAACAAAAGGTAAAATCCAAGAAGCAAATTTTAACCCTAGAGTCCTAAAAGTGAAGGGCAAACTGTACAAGAATCCTTCATAACACCACGTAGCACATGTAACAAGTA
The DNA here is from genome assembly GCF_019054845.1 of Dipodomys spectabilis. Taxonomy (NCBI): domain Eukaryota; kingdom Metazoa; phylum Chordata; class Mammalia; order Rodentia; family Heteromyidae; genus Dipodomys; species Dipodomys spectabilis. The sequence continues at coordinate 36,744,414 of NW_024870817.1, forward strand.
TGGTGAAAGTCATTTGAAAGTCATAATTCTTCCAATTTTCATGTGGGGAAAAAACTTCCTGAAAAAAAATCCCAAGATCTTCACCTTCAGTCTGAGAAACTCTTTGTGGTGCCCCTGGTAATCTATGGAATGCGAATTTAAGGACAGAACTTCTCTACCCCCACCAATACCTGTAGGTCGGAGGACCCCTATAAAGGATCCCAGCACTTCAGGTCAGCGGTTCAATTCCTGACAGTGACAGAGTAAGCTGGGCCTTTGCGAGTTTGAATGTTTTCCCCTGCCAATCCGTATAGGAAGAGTGCCCGTGGTCTCCTGGGTGTGTTTTTGTAAATAGAACCTGTTTCCCTGTAGTTGCAATCAGAACCTGTATTTGGAAATGGTCTTGTTCGTTTCCCCTCCTTTGTGGTTTATTCTGTACATAGTGAGTAGAAACACCCTTCCAGACTTTTCGTCCTTGGCACCGCAAGATTGTCCTGTCTTGTGCAATTCCACCAAGGAAGCACGTATGCAGGGCATGTGTGAACTCCCTGCCCTGCGGTTCATTCAAGTTGCTGTTCCTTTAAGATAACGCTTAGACAGTAAGAAATGCAGCTTACTGTCAAACATTCTAAGGGGTTCCAAGGGCCCCCGCACCACTGTTCGTGTGTGGTCACTCCAAAGGTGAAAGAAATCTTGTACTCAGGGCTTGGGTACTAGCAGAGTTGGCTCTTCATACAAATGATCCTATTCGACAACTCTGCTCCCTTAACGTGAATCCTAAACCCTCTGAAATGCCAACGCCTGAACCCCCAGAAGCGACTGGATGGTGTGGATCCCCCATCCCCCCCCCTCCCCCGGTGCAACCTGGAGAGAAGCAGCGGGGCTGGTGGAGATGCAGAGGCTCAGGCGAGGCGCAGCGGGCGGGCCGCGGGCCTGGGAGCACAGGGTCCCCACGGGGCAGGTGCGCGTCCGCACGCGCCTGCGCGCAGGGTCCCTCCGGAGCCCCGCCTGAGCCCCGCGTTGGGCGCGACCCTGGGCGGGCAGCGGGCTGCGGATGCGCTCCACGCCGGGTTTTCCTCCGCTCTCCTCCTTCCGACCAGCTCCACAGCAGCCCTGCAGACACACGCTGCTAGAGCCCGTGCGCTGCCTCCCCGGCTTGCTGGCGCTTCAAAGCGAGCGCGGAGCGGCCCCGGCTGGCGGGGCTGCTCAGGGGGGGGGCGATGGCTCGGCGGCGGGGCGGCGGGGCTGCGGGCTAGGACGCAGCGGGTGGCACCGACGGGATGGTGCAATTTGGAATCTTCGTGTAAGGGAGGAGCCCGACAGCGCCCAGGGGGCGTGAGGGGCGTGAGGGGGGAGTGTTCCCGGAAAGCCTGGTCCTGGGAACTGTGTTGCGCCCGCCGCCTGAGGACTTGAGAAAGAAAACAGGAAACGTGGTGGCCGCGCACCCGGCCCCGGCTGATTCATTCGTTTCGAGCGCAGCGGTGGAAGCGTCCTCCGGCCCCGGCGGGGCGGGATTGGGGCGCGCTCCCCCACCCCACCCCCTCCGATACAAACCCTGAGGCTCTGGGCTGCGCATCCAGGAGACCCGGCCGGGCGACGAGCGGCCGTGTGGACGCGGCTCTGCGGGGCGGGGACCCGGCGCACGCGCGCGCGCACCGCCCCTTCGCCAACCTCCAGCGTGGAGATCCCAGGACTTGGAGCAGCACCCTGCCTCGCCATCCAAAACAACAACAAAAAAAAGGCACCTCGTGCTTATTCCGCCTTGAGTCCCCGGTGTAAAAGTTGGCTAGTCGCACTTCTGCGCGCCCTCCCTGGAGGCCGATCGGTGACGCCAAGCTGGAGCAACCTCACCTTCTCGAACCCCGCCGCTGCCCCCAGAGCAGAGCCTCGGCCCCCAGCGCGCTGCCGGGCTCGGCAATATGAAGGAGCAGCCCTCATGTGCGGGCACCGGGCATCCGAGCATGGCGGGGTATGGCAGGATGGCCCCCTTTGAACTCGCTGGCGGCCCCGTGAAGCGCTTGAGAACTGAGTTCCCCTTTCCCTATCTCTTCGCAGAGGAGGCCTACCAGAAACTGGCCAGCGAGACCCTGGAGGAGCTGGACTGGTGTCTGGACCAGCTAGAGACCCTGCAGACCAGGCACTCCGTCAGTGAGATGGCCTCCAATAAGGTAAGCCCCTGCTTGGCTGTCACCCATTTTACCCCCCCCCCCCCCGCTCCCCCCCAGGGCTGGTGATTCCCACACCCCACAAGGCAGCAGTCTCCATGTGGCCCCGGGAATACATGGGGACATTCGTCACGCTTAGTTCATGTGAGCAGTTCTGCTGCCTGGAGACACAGTCCTGTTTCCATGCCTTCCTTTTCTCTTCTGCACACTCTAGATAAATCACACCTTTTATTTATGTATTCATTTTTGCAAAAGCAACTTTGACAGAGTTTGATTAAGTGTGCCCAGGACACAGGTTCCTAAGTGACACTGTGCCCTTGAAGCAGAAACCCAGTAGGGTCTGGTGGTGTGGCACAGTTAAAGGAATCCCCTGGGATTCCTGGCTGGCCGGTTGGAAATAAATGTTGTAGGATGACACTGAAATCACTCGTGTCCACCCGCCTACCTACTACGCCCAGACTCTGAAAAGTTCATTGAACTTGGAACCTCACCCCTCACTTACCTAATTGTCTGGGCACCCTATAAGAACCAAGCTTGTGTGTGTGTGTGTGTTCTGTTCTCCATACACATGCACAGGAAACGTCAACAAAGTATGAAGGGTTCACTTTGATCATTACCTTGGTTTCCTTAGGTACTGGAAGACAGGTCCAGGTTTCTGGGATCATTTAGTTAGCAGCAGGCTTCAGCTGGACATTTGTGGCATATGTGCCAAGATGCTGGTCTTGGCAGTTCGTGGAGTTTGGGGGCTGAGAAAGTAACCTTCAGCGTGAGACAGCTTTAAAATAGCCTGGAAAGCAAGGTAGAGCATTTCAGTCTTGCTGCATTGTTTCTGTGTGTGTGTGTGCGCGCATGTCTGTGTGTGTGTGAGAGAGAGAGAGAGATTCTTTTTTCTTTTTGTCTTTAGTTATGCAAAAAATTAATTGGTATTATGTTTTTAATGACTCATTGGCTAAGGGGATGGGAAAGAAGCCATCTGCATGTTGGATACAGATGGCTGAGGGGTTCCACTCTTAAGTACTACTATTGTGTGGCAGTTAGGCATAGTTACCTCTTAAAGATACTTGGGTATTTGGGGCCACCTATTTACAAGGTCAGGAAGGTTATGCCATTTGTCTTGGAATGTCTTTCTTTCCTTCCTTTCTTCCTTCCTTCCTTCCTTGCTTGCTTGCTTCCTTCTTTCCTTCCTTCCTTCCTTCCTTCCTTCCTTCCTTCCTTCCTTCCTTCCTTCCTTCCTTCCTTCCTTCCTTCTCTTCCTTCTTTCCTTCATTCCTTCCTTCTCTCTCTCCTTCCTTCCTTCCTTCTTTCCTTCCTTCCTTCTTTCCTTCCTTCCTTCCTTCCTTCCTTCCCTCCTTCCCTCCTTCCTTCCTTCCTCTCTCTTCCTCCCTCCCTCCTTCCTCCTTGACTCTCTCCCTCTCTCCTTCCACCTCTCACTCACACACCCAAACACAGTTATTAGAGTTTTTATCCAACCATTTTTCCAAAATGCCACAGCATGTCAACCACTTGATTGTTTTGTCTGTTAATGTTGCTTGTGTAGGTACCATTGTTGTATTGAAAAGTTGGCTGGCCTCAAACAAATAAAAAAGGTCCCCCAGATACACTGCCAGTGGGTGCCAACCTGCCCCTGTGTACACTAGTGATGAAATTAAGATTCATGGTTTTTCTTCTCCTCTTCTTTTCTCTTCTCTTCTCTTTCCATCATTTGGGCTTTATTTGTGAATTTGGCCTGGCTCCTTATTAGAATGGTTATTGTGTTCTGACTAGAACACACTGTATAACATTAGATATCACTCATTTGACTAGTTCTTATTTTTATGGAACATAAATCTTTTTTAAACAATTTAATTCATATCAGGAGTAGATATATGCATATCTCTAGGGTCCTAAATGTTGATTGTGACTATTGTCAGTGAGCTGAGTTCTTAAATCTCTTGTCTAATACTGTGTGGTCAAAGGCAGAACAAAATCCCAGTACACCCAGTCAGTTGTATGTATTAGTTTACCTTTCAGGATAATTTTTTACAAGACGTTTTCAGCTAAATGCATCTAAGCAGCTATAGTTGCTTTACCTAAAAATCCACCTTCTTAATGATAAAACCTGTTTTAAGTTTAATAATTGATGTGAGAGCTAATAATTTTTGTTAAATGACTTCAACCATGAAGTAATTTATGTCTGTACTCTAAGTTTAAAACATTGTAGGTTATAATAATTGATCAAAATAATACTTTTCTTTCAAGACAACAAATAAGAGAGGGATTTTAAAACTGAGTTAACTGTTACAGGATTAGTATGTGAGGTAGGTTTATTTGGTTGAAGTGAAGTGAAATGTGTGTCAAGTAAAAGAAAGTTTTTTTTGCTTCAAAAGGTAATCATTCTAGCTGTGTATATGTGTTGTGGTTGAAAGATTATTGATATAACACTTATTTTTAAAACGAAGTTCAGCTTAGCTGAAGCTGTTCTTTAAGCTTTTAATGTTTAGGCCATTCATTCTTTGAAAAAAAATTCATTTCAAAATTAGTGTTCCACTTACCTGACATTTTAGGGATGGCAAAGGATTAGCCTAGAAAGAAGAAAAGCCCTTGGTGAAGGTTGCAAAGTTACCCTTTCTGCTTGATAACAAGGGCACGAATAAGCCACCTCCACTAGAGCTATAAACTGAGTTGAAATGGAGCTGCAGGTCCCTGTGAGTGACATTCTCCCTTCAGTTTGGACTGCAATGTATGGCTTAATTGACACATCACTCAGCTGTTGGACTTCTCTTGAGTCTGACTAAATTAAGTCGGAAACATTGCCTTTTGATAAATGGTCCCACTGCTGTTGACATTTTTAATCTATCAACATTTTCAGCTTATTCTCTTTTGCCTTCGGAAAAAAATGAGGATATTTTTCTCCGTTTTTTCACTCTCTGGAGATTTTAAGGTATTTTTATGCTAATAGGTTAAACAAGCACAATTAAAGGGTGAGTAAGAAACCAGCAGTTCAAGTGATAGTTAATAGTATTTGTTATGGACATGGTCTTGGGTGTTGGGAGAGAACTGGCCCCTCAGGCCCACTTGACTGTGTTAGTAAATAATGTTTACATTTGCTTAAACACAAGAGGAATCTAAAACAGTTTTAAAATGATGCTTTAGAAGCAGCTGGCTATATTTTATGTATGTGTATAATACTATATAACTGCTGTTTGTTGATGATACTGAGACAGGAAAATTATTGTCTTCTTGGCCAAGGCCAGGATTGGTTGTCACACATGTAGGATGCTTGGACCAAATGGAGTAAGAGATTCCAGATGGTATTTAATTTGAGTGATTAAATCTACAGCATTTACCCTCATAAGTACATTAATCTGCCTAAGATTTGTACAGATTTCCTCTGGAACCTCATTGCTACAATTGAGGGCAATTTTAGTATGGCTTCAAAGCTTTGAAGGCACACAGACCTAGATGTTCAATCCTGTTTTTGTTCCTTGCTAGCTCAGTTACGTTAGAGAAATGATGTAAACTTCTTGAGCTTCAGTTTCCTTTACGTAGCATGGGCATATTAATAGCAATATTGAAAGGTCAGTGTAAGAGTTCCAGGGTTTGGGTCAAACTTTATTGATTGCCCATTTGGCTAAAGCAATGGCATTTATTTTTTATGGCTGTTTACCATTCAGGTGTAATTATGGTAGATGTGTTTCATAGATTTTTTTTGGTAATTCTTAATAACTGTTTTTAAATTTCGTGTAGCATAAATTACTTGGCATTTTGAAGTTCAGATTAGACATTTAGACCTTTCAGAAATTCAACTTTAGGATTCCATACCGAAGAACTAAATGCTTTTCTATCTTGCTGCAAAACTGAAAACACAGCCCTTATTAACCATTAGAACATATAAGTGGTGGGTACTTTTCCACTCTTTTGTACAGATTTTGCAAAGCTACTTTTTTTCTAAACTAAGTAAATGTAGAATGGGTTTATGTTGTTTGTTTTTCTTATGTGGAAATGCATTGAGGATGGGAGGGGGTGGTAAGGAGGTTAGGACAGAAGTCTGGGCCTCAGGACTTCAAAGATCATGTTCTGGAACCCTGCTACTTAATAGTCTTGTGACCTAATTATACACATTTCACCGACGTTAGTGCAGTGATGTTTGAAGGAGAACACAAATTCATGTTGAGTTCTTCCTATAGCATACTAGAATGAAAATGGATGTTGTATTTACTCTCTAATTCTGGGGCCAGTTCCAGACTTGACATTGCCATTTGGCTTCAAACTGGAAGACCTGTCTTAAAGTGACAATTCAAGCATCTTTCTGAAAAGACGTAAGGATTTTCTACAGTTCATTCCAAAGGTACTTAGGCCAGCTTTGGAAATGTAGTTATGACTTCTTCACAGGATTTGTCCCTTTGGTTTTTAGCAAACATCTCTAGTTTGTTTCTCTTGACTATAAATTAGTTTCTAGAGAGGCTTTTTGTGGTTCTTTTTGTGGCTGCTCCCCCTGCTGCCTTGAACGTGTCAATACTTAGCGTAGACCTGAAACTTTCTATGACTGCTGATATATTTTCTTCTAGGCAAGAGGGATGCAGGAAGACATACGGATATTTATAAAAGTAGTTCGGTATTAAGTTATTTCAGCAATGACCACATCCAAGATAGCAATAAAAATGTTGAGCTTTTGCTTAGAAAGAAATTTAAGTTAGTTGGAATAGGGATTTGAATTTATAGGACAAAAATAGAAGTTTTCTGCATTAAATGATAAAAACTGAGAAAATAGTATTACTACAGTCAATAAATAAAGGAAAACCTTCAAAAATATAGCTATTTAAACTAGAATTATTGTCATTTAGAGTTAGAGCTCTGATTTTTCATCCACTTAATAAAGATAGATTGAAGAAAGATTTAGCTATAAGCTACATCATAAGTATGTTTACCTAAGTAAACATGAAAGATTTGTAATCTTTGTTTCTAGAATCACTGTTAAGAGAAGCAGCGTTCTTTGTTTTTAAGTAGTAACAGAAAGATGAAAACACTTAATGGAATTATTATTTTTCATTGGATGGTAAGGTACTTAACTTTAACTTAGCAGGACACTAAGGACTAAAAGAAGACAGAAATGTCTCTGTTGGCATGAGGTCTGTTTCTGTGTCAAGATTCAGTGTCAGTAGCATTTGATCAGAAACATATGATTATTAAAAATTTTATTTTTATGATTCTATATTTAATTAACTATTACTGAAAAATGCTTTCAGTTTTTAGTGTTAATTTATAGAAACATGGTAACTTTTGAGAACATTATGAATTTTTTCCTCTTTATGAAAAAAAATCATGGCTAGGGAATATGGCTCAAGTGGAAAAGGTTTACCTAAAAAGAATTTTAAAGCATTAGCCTTTGCCATAATAAAATGGTATTTTTACCAAAATTATAGATGGACGAAAACAATCTGCTTTTTCCAAGTAGCAAGGGTGACAGGTAATACTTTTGCAGCATTTAAGAGGGTTTCTGAGGCAGTCTGGTACTTATGATACAAACGTAGGGTAGTTGTGAATTGCATCAAGATTTTTCAGTTGTCCTATAAAATCTGTAGAGTTTGGTTTTACTTGTCCTGTTTAAAGAGAAACCAACTCCAAACTGTACATTAATAAGGTCTGTTTTAACTCAAGCACGGCAGTAGTTCTGTAGTGGTACTTGTCTTGATAGTGCTTATTGGCAGAATTAATGAGTTCTTTTTAGAAAATGGAAAAATAGGCATTATATTAGTTATTTTAATATTCACACTTGTTTTGAGTGTTTCGAGTGACCTTTTTTTCTTCACTAACAGAGTTGAGGGTTAAGCCTGGACAGTTTTGTTGAACAACAAAAAATTGCACTGTGTTAGAAAATCAGATGCATTGGGTACTATTCAAAGAATTGATAAGCTTGTAATCTTTCACTCTTAGAGCATAATTTGTTTTTTTTTTTATTAATATTCTAAGCTTTTAGTTTCATTTTGGTGTGCTGTATTTGTACCTAAGGAGGATATCAGTAGGCTGGAAGATACATAAGAAGGATGATTTTATGTATATAACTTGCAACCAAGATGAGGATGTATACTTCCTGGATTTGAGTGAGCTGTATGGATGCTTATGGAAGCACCACAAAGTAGAAAAAACACAAATGCTTGTTGCCAGGCTAACTTAATTACATATTACAGCTCTGCTGTTTCCCACCTTATAGTTATGAAGCTTGATTTCTTCACTTACTTATAGACAGGAATAACAAAAGGGGAAATAAAACTGAAATACTGTTGAGAACATTATCTGTAATGTATGCAAAGCCCAGTTTGGTGCAGAGCACCTACTGTGTGTTCCATAACTTTGACGTGCTCTCATATCTGGAATATACACAGAAAGCAAGATTAACAAAACTCTGTGTCCTATATGCTTCTGATGTAAAATTAACATTCCTTATTTTTAACCTGTAAGAAATTATAGTCTGAATTAGTGTTGCTTGAACTTTTATTATTTTTGTGAGCTTTCATATTTCAAAAGGTTTAATTTAAAGCAGTTGCTTGAATTAAACAATGATACAAGTTTTAGGTTCCAGTTATATTTTTATAATATGCATTTAAACTAATATATAACACAATGAGAAATCATTCATCTGTAGGCCACCTTAGAGAATTTTAATAAACTCATATGGGCACTAGACATTCTTTCCAACTTAATTTTGGACTTAACAGCAAAAAGAATAGTGAGATTTTTTTTGTTAGAAAGGTTTATTTCATTAAAAAAATCTATAGTTTTCTTTCTCTGCCTTCACGAATGGAGAAGAAAGTGACAAATTCCTTTGGCAGAAATCCCCCATTCATCAGATATTCATTCTTCAGAGAGAGTGGTCTATGGATTTAGATCTTAATGTTCAGACAGTATATTCAGAACATCGTCATCCATTCTACTTCCAAACATCTTAACCATCCAGTATTTTCTTGCTATGTCAAACTGAGAGGGCCTAGAAACAACTGCACCCTAGCATCATGCAGCACCTACATCAGTGTTTCTAATACCATTCTCCAGCAAAAGGAACCAGTTGATTTTAGGGACTTGACCAGGAAATACACCAAATGAGCCCAGATCATCTTCTAGTACCAGAAAGTAAGGATGAAATCAAAGAGATCTACTACCCTGAGGAAAATGTAACAGACTGATGCAAGAGCAAACAGAAAGACCTTCCAGTGGCTGAAGCTGGAACAATTTGAACAAGAAAATGGTGTGGTATTCGACTATGGCCCTGTGTATCAAACAGTCTACATTGTAATTGGGTGAATAAATAATTAAATGGTGGAGAGGAGACAGTGTAGGGGGAATTTCAAATAATTCCTATAGATATTCTGCCATAATTCTGCAATCCACAACTTCACAACTCTGTGAGTTGTGTGTTTATTTCCTTCCAAGTGCTATGTATGATATGGAAATGTGGTCTAAAGAGTAATTCTAAAGTTAGAAACGGGTCACACACTGCCTTAGCCAAGTTATCAATGTCAACATTGGTGATGGTGAGTTGTGTTGACAGCATGTACTCTTGATATCTTCTCTCATGAAAATGGCACTTTCTGTCTGTGATTTTCATATCCAGAACATAGCACTCCCCAGTCTCACCATGAGGAAAATATCAGACAAATTGAAGTCCAGAAATGTTCAGTAAAATATTTGGCCAGTCCTCCTCACAGGTGCCTAGATTGTCAAGAACAAGAGAAAAAAAATCTTAGAGAGAATGACAAGTGAATGTACACTCTCAGTTTATAGTGTATCACTGTAGGTTCAATAATAGTATACCATGCTAGTGTAAAATATTACAGGGAACACGAAGTTACAAGTGTATGGAAACTCTCTACTGTCTTCACAAGTCGTCTGAAAACTTTAAAATTTTAAAAATCTTACCCATTCTCTAAGGCCTTCCTGGATTGCTGCCTCTCCCTAGGTCTATTTGGTCCTACCTCAGTTATCCCTCCCTTGTCCAGCTCGCTCGATTGTACATAAAGCTCTTTCTCTAAATTGTAGAGGGTTTTATTTGTGATTTTCCATATTTTGTCTTCATTTTGTATTTACATTGAGGTTTCCTATAATGCACATAACTTAAACCCAGTGGAGTGTCCATGTGGTATTTTGTAGGTGGTCACATAGGTTAGTACAGAGCATATAACGTTGGCTAAGGTAAATGCCATTTCTTGGTAGACTGAGAGAGTGTGGGCATTATAATTCTTGCTTTTAAGAAGCAAGAATTTTCTTCCATTGACAAGTATTATGAATAGTTCTTAAGAATTCCACTTATAGAAATCTACTTCTTTGAGGGTTTATAATAGCATAGTCTTATCTCATTTGAATTAAGTCAATAGTACATAAGCAAAACACGTTATTTAAAAAACTATTAGCACAGTTTTAAATTATTCTTTTCTATGTTTACATTCTTATTAATAACAGTACCAACTGAAAAATGACATATCTGAATGCTTTCCCTGCTAACTTGGGAAGAAAGGAGATGTGTGTTGGCTTTTGCCCGTTCGGCAGTATTCTGTGAAGTTTTGCCCAAGGTATACTTGAGTTCCCATCAGCATCTCTGGTCTGCTGCACCGTAATCCCTGTAGTGGCAGCCTCTGGCACTTATTCCTGGCAACAGTGTGCTGTGCAGACATAGGCACCATAATAGGAAACACCTCGGCCTGTCATAAACAGGTCTGGAGAGTAGAAAGCACAGGCGTGACGGTGATGTATCCATAGCAACCAGGCAAGGATGTGTCTGCCATATTGGAGTAAGTTCAAGTGATGTGTACCTTCTTTATTTCAGAAAATAACCGGCAAGTTCCAAGACTGCAGTCTGTGCATTTTGGTTGTCTTATATATTGCAAATGAAATACTTTGTTAGCATACATTAGCTAGATGGTTGTTTTATTTTTGTTTTAGACTTAAATCTGAACTCTAAACCTTATCTTAAATTCTTCAGAGTATTTTGAGGGACTATAGCAACCTGTTTTCCTTTGATGCTCCAAACTCATTAGAAAAGGAAGAACAGATATTTTCTACAGTGGGAAATAAGAGAGAGAAAAATGTTATAGATCTTGTTAAGGAATTGTAAATTGTATAGTGAGTTATACAGAATTACGAAGAAATGAATGTTTCTATGTAAAGCGATATATTATTTAGGACTGAATGACAACTGTAAGTTTTAGAAAAGGAATATATTATTTGATCAAGAAAGACTATTTTATATCTTTTAGTTGATTATTTAAGCTTTAGGGGAAACATGAAGTGTAACTTTAAGCATGATGGGCTTTCTAACAAGAAGTTAGGAAGTGAATAAACTTCAAATTTGGAAGAGCCTTATCAGTTTTTAATAAAGAGTTCTTTCAGGAATACTTTAAATAGGTATTGGATTCATTCCTTATTTGCAAGGAAACCCCATTTTACAAAAGTTAAACTAAGGTGTTATTACAAGAATATTTTAATAAATTAAAATGGGTTTGGGGAGATGATTTTTAGAACTTTGCTCAATGCCTGGCATAGATTAAATAGTCAGTACTTAGTAACTCATTTCTTTCTTTCTGTTTGTTGTTAACTAACCACCTATCCATATGTCTTATTTCTTATCAGTTTCAACAATTTGCTGTGATAAAAATGAAACAAATCAACAATATTTAGATATATATGTTGATCTTCTGTTCTTCCTTTTTATAGTTTTATATTCTCAGTATCGTATAGCTCTGTAAGAGTTAGTGTTCATTGAGACTTGTTTGTTCATTTACCATATAGCCTATTTTATAATTTAATATTTTTATGTTGTATGTTTATGCATTTTGATAGATCATAAGGAGCCCTATACTAAAATTAGTCTTATTTCTTTACTATGGATCAAGAAAAAGATTAATTTATTTTCTCCTGTGAGATAGTGTTTTGCTTAAATTTTAACTTTTCTATCTAGTATTAAATAATAAAAGACAGAGAAGAAAAGACAGAGGTTCCATTATTACAGACTGAATCACTAATCCCTATATTAATGTGTCATTTGAAAAGTATAATTCAATGAAAAAGTTACTTTTTTCCTTTTAGACTTAATTATTTCTTCTTTTTCTTCTTCCCTCTTTCTTTTTCCCTTCTCCCACCTTACTTTTCCTTTTTCCTCCACCTTTGACTTGAACTTAGGACCTTTTACTCTTCATTGGCTTTTTCACATAATGCTGACATTCTACCATTTGAGCCATTGCCTCACTTTTTTTTTCTTCTGCTAATTGGAGTCTCATAAGTGTCTCATGGTCTTTCCTTCCTGGACTGGCTTTGAACTATGATCCTCAAATGTCAGCCTCCTGAGAGGCTACAATTACAAGCATCAGTTACTAGTACCAGGCTCTCCATGTGCTTTTTGATGGTATAAGGGTAATTATTTTTCTGGTTGTAGCATTAGGAGAGTGTGAAGAGATAAAAGAACAAGTATTTGTTGACAGGCTGTATTTTCAAAATATATTCATGTACACACACACACACACACACACACACACACACACACACACACATATTCATTTAGTGCACATTAAGTAGTCAGTAATTCTGACTAGTTCTTTTCTCTTGGTTATTTTGGTTAACTTATCACCTCTCCCCTTATATCTTTTTAATGTCAGTTTCAACAATTTGCTGTGATGAAAATGAAAGGAATTAATAGTTTAGATGTATAGAACAAGAGCGATTTCAGCAAAATCGAATTCCTAGAGTGGACTCCTCTAGTACATCTTGTTTTGACGTCTCTCCCATGTCAGGTGGGAGCAAGCCTCACCAGACTCTTGGAGTAGGACAAGTATGATGGTGACACAGCAGGTTAGTTTGAGAGCCAACCTAACACTGGCACTCCTATAAGAAGAGCAATGGGCTGGGTGAGCTGACGAGAGCCAAGTAACGAAAACAGATCTGAGATGGGAACCAAGCTGGCAGAGGATTTGGGGGTGGGGTGGAATCAAACCCTCCTCATGGTGAAGAGGGCAATTATGCCATCTACTCTCAGAAAGTTTAGCAGGTTTAGGACTTTTTTTTAAACAGCTTTGATGGTTGTTTTCTACTAGGCATAGAATAGAAAGGGTGAAAGGTAGCAGATTGAAGAAAAGACTTCAGGAAAGGAAGCTGAAAGCACAGTGTATTGGAAGTGTGAATGAGGAAGGGGAGGGGTGTGAGGAGGGGCAAGTCTGCCTTGGGCTGGCCTTGGAGTGGGTTTTTCCTTTGCTGCAGGCAAACTTAGCATTTCCTGCCCTCATTCCACCTCCGAGGCTCCTGTAGTGAAATGTGGTTGTCAGGAGTTTTAGGGACAGCCTTGAAGTAAGAAGAAATCCCAGATGGGTCAGCCAGAGGGTGTGAATGTTTAAGGGAGGGCAGTCAGCTGTGCTGCTGTGGGAGGGAGGGATGGGGCTGACTGGAGGGGAGATTTATTGTCATCATGTATTTTGTGTGTGACTAAAGCCCTCATAGCTGATGTCTCCTTCACCTGTCGCCTCTTTGAGTCACGTGGCCCAGTTAGCAGCAGGGGTGGGTTGCTTAATCCAGTGACTGGGCCATCCCTTGAGGAATACATTGCCTGTGAGGGAGGAATTGCTGTGGATGGGCTGTGGGACAGCAAAATGCACATTGCAAAAGGATAGAAGAGACTGCATCAAAATAAAGTATATTATAGGCTGGGATCTGGGAGCATGGCTTAAGTGGTAGAACACCTACTCCTACCCAGTAAGCTCAAGTTCAAGTCTTATACTAAATAACTAAATGTAGGCTGATTCACTGCCATGAATCCTAAGGAGTAATTGGATAGTAGAAAAGTAAAATGGAACCAAAGCAAATCTTTTTTTTTTTTCCTGGATTCTTCTTGACAGGTCTTAAATTCTAATAAACATAGCAGTTCATTTTTTGGCTGCAAATCTGCCCCACCCTAGAGTTGTGACCTTGAATAAGTAAATTATTTCAATCACTCTGAGCTTCTTCTTTTCTCCGGAATTCAGAACCAATCATTGTCTACCTCCCAAGACTGTTGTGAAAATTAAAAGAGAAAACTTACGCCAAGTACATAGTGGGTCATACGCATGGTAGTTACTGGAGCCTATCTTTAGTAAGGATGAGGACTGGAACTATTTTTAAACTTAAAAGGTTAACTTTATATGCTTCCATATAGGTAACCCAGTGCAATTGGAGCTTGAATCAACAGGCCTGGGAGAAAGCTTACAGAGTGTGCCTTTGAAATCCTGATACCCAGTCATGGTGATTTATGGGACCTCGCTCGCTTGCATATGTGATGCCTACTGAGTTTGTTTACTTTAGTTTTAGCTTAGTTACCTAGCACTCTAGGATAGAAGATTTTTATTTACATGCTCTCACTGAGTACTTATGATTACCTTGAAAGAATATATATGAAGGCAGCTACAAAAAAAAAGACTTATTAAAGGGGTATATGTAGAACATTATTCTGCTGTCTTAAAAATTGGTCCTTTGTTTGTGTTTTGCATTTCTCTTACCCTGGATGACCTCCAAGGCTCTCCAGGTGATTTTTCTCATTCTGTGAAATACTGAGGTCATGATTAACGAATGTGACAAATATCAATCAATATCAAGCTACTAGGTGTTTTTTCCCAGTACAAGTAGGGACAAGCACAAAAAGGAGACCTTTAATCCGCACACAGATTAAAAATGACAATCCTGCTGAGAAACAGAGGAGCGGGTGAGATGACCTTGGATCTGGTGCCAGCCCCATGATGAGGTTTAAGTCATGAGTCTGACACTAGCCATAGCCAGGAGAGAAAAAAAATTCCCTAGTGGTGCAGTTATTGTAAGGGTTGAAAATGAGTCACTGCATAGGTGAATGCTCCCTTTCCATTTCCCACTTACTGCCAGACACTTTATGGAAAAAATCAGAAACTTTGGTCGGCTTAATCAACCTCCTTTTTTTTTTTCTCTCCTTTTAAACTCTGAGAGCCTTTAGAGGTGAAAGAGAGTTGTGAGATCAACTTGTTCACCTTCTTCATTTTGCAAATAAAGTAACAAGAAGCAGGAAAGTTAAAGTGAACCAGAACAAACAAATCCTGTGGTTTTTCTCTCCACATTTTTATCTTATGGCAAACACAAATTTTTTGTTTCTGGACATATCAAGATTTCCATCTTGATTGGAACTATCACTTTTGAGAGACATTTTCAATTTGGTGTGTCTTTTGTTATTTGTGTTTGATTTCCTGACTATTGTCTACACAAGATACCACTCTCAAGTGCAAAACAATCATTAGGGACTTTTGATTTTGGTTTGCACCTTTTGCAGTCAACCACAATCCACTTTTTAGGTTTATACTGAAGAATTTTTGTTTTAGCCTGGTTCTTGGTAGGATCTCTATCTGTTCCAAGGTTCTTATAGGTGAAATGACATTGTTATATATGGGTGTTTGTATACAAGCATATAATATATATACATATAGATATATATAAATACATTTCAAAGCATACAGATATACCACTGAAAAGATAGCTAGCCATGCAAGTAAGTCTGTTGTGTATTGAGTTATAGAGTACTTCATTGTGTTCCAGTCCCCTACAGAAGTTCAGAATATATTCAACTCAGAGAAGCAGAATGATTGGGAATCATTACAGAAAAGATTCTATTTAAGTTGAGTCTTGAGTGTTGAGGATTTGTATAGATACTAACTAACAACAGAAGAGGTATATTTTAGGGACCAGATCAGGCAGGGTAGGATACAATACTCTTAGAGATTTAGCTTGCTTCTCTGTTTGTGGGGTAGAAGGTTAGTGTGCCTTCTAGAAGTGTGATTCTAACTAGAGCAGAGAATGCAATTGGAAGATAAGAGGCAGGTATGACATGTATAGATTGGGCCGTACCTCAGACTGCATTATTGCTAGTCTAAACCTTTGCAAGGATCCTATAAATTGTGAAGAATTCTTGCAGTCCATTGTAAGGAAAAAATAACAATATGGCTTTAGAAGGTACATCTTCAGATGGTAGGCAAGATAGATCTTATTGGGAGGAGAAACACTGAAAATAAGAATTGAACATTGAATTGAAACACAGGGTGAGTGTGCAAGAATGAATGAATAGGAGAAATAACGCACAAACAAGGGTGACAGGATGTATGCGACTTGGTGGGCACTGCATCCAGAAGATGGAAAACCTAAACCTAAGTCACGGAAAAGACAATAGTTGGGAAATCAGGAGATGAAGCCAATTTGGGGTTGGATGTTGTTGGACAAATATCACAGTTAAATCTTATTCATAAAATTGAGGTGGAGTTATGTCTTAAGTAGAAATGTTCAGAGGCCTTCACTTCTCTGGACTAGATATCTGGTGAAGAGGCAAGATTTTACCAGGTAGTTGCCTGTTCAGAATTCATAGTTGAGATCTTAAGGCTCATCTATAAAATGAGAAACAGATAATGTTCCTGAAATAAAATGAGATGTTGCCATCAGACCACTCACTGTTATCCTTAGAACATAGCAGATAACAAATTTTAGCTTTTAGTAATTTTGTTTGTTTTACTATATGTACTGGGAAAAGACCATTTTGTGAGTTGAGTTGGTGTTCTGGAAGCCGACACAGCCATCTGCTGGTGTGTTTTCTTAGTACCCTAAATGGAAGTTCATATGTTTGAATTCACATACTTGCTTTCCTGGCTAGGAGGGAAATGTAACAGGCCAAGCTGTAATTGCTGGTGTCTAGTTCTTGATCACAGTTTGCAAGGCCTGTAGTGTTCCTAGGTAAATGGATAAGAGGCTTAACCTTCACTGCAATTTGCAGAAAACAGGCTGAGCTCTTCTTGGTTTTTGTTTGTTGTACCAAGCCAGATCAATTTTAAGGGACTTACAAGGAATGGCATTAACTGAATATGCTGATCTACATCCATTCAGTCAGAATGGAGACTCACATAATGAGGGGAAAAATCCAGTAGAGATAGACTATTATATATCAGGAATTGTGGTACTCTACTCCTATTTGGGTCCTCACATGTGTTAGATTAGTGCATTCTGAGAAAATGATCCTGGTGTGTTTGACATCTTCAAAAACATTCCAAGTTGGCATTGGCAATTCGAATAGCTTCTAGTCAAGGCATTGATTGTATATACTATTGAGTAAGAGGATTCACATAGATGCTGATGATGGTACTAGAATTTGAATTCAGGGCTTCATACTTGCTAAGCAAGTATTCTACCTCCATCTCTTTTTGCTCCACCTCCTATTTTTCTCCTCCTCATATGCCTCCTTATCTTCCTCCTTCTCCTTCTCCTCTTCTCCAGTATAGCATATATTGCCAAGCAAGCCTGAACATTGATCCTCCTATTTATACTTTTTGAAGTATAAATGGCAGGAGCCTATTGCCAAACCCAGTTTTTTTCTGTTGAGATGGAGTCTCATGTACTTTTTTACTTGGCCTGGCCTGGAACATGAATGCTCTTGACTCCATGTGGCTGAGATAAAAAATGTTCACCATTGTGCCTAGTTACTGGTTGTGGTTTAGTAAAATTTTCCCTCTGACTGGCCTTGAACCATAGCCTTTCTTACCTCCAACTCCATGCTCAGTTTATTTTGAACTGATGCATAAAAACATTAAATTTTTTACATAATAATGAGGAATTACTGAAGTTTCAGTACATATATGTGCTATGTGATGTTTAAATTATGATAATTGTATCTGTTTTCTCCATCATCTATCTTTTCTTCAGGGTGCAAACATGCAAAATTCTTTCTTGCAGTGTTTTGAAATATATAATACATTCCTGTTATTTGTGCTGTTATGTCTGATCTACCTGCTGTTCATACCAGAACTTCTTCTCTGTAACTGTAACTAGTGTACCCATTCATCAACTTCTCCCCATCCTTTGTTCTTCCTGCTCTCTTGGCCTCTTGGCGCTCTCAACTTCCATGAATGAGATCAACCTTTTATAGCTTGCATAGAAAGGCGATCATGCTCTGCTTGACTTTCTGTGCCTGGTTTACTTCACTTAATGCTCTTCGTTCCATCTGTGTTATTACAAATTTCAAGATTCTATTCATCTTATGGCTGAACAATATCCCGTGTTGTATACATACCACATTTTCTTCATTCACTTACTAGTTGAGGGCAGTTAGGTTGCTTCTTCCCTTTGCAACTGTGATTCGTGTTGCAATAATTAGGTCTTTCTAGTTAGTTCGATCTCTTCTCTTCTTAGCAAAGATATTCCTATTTAATTTTACAATCTTCTACCATAGTATCATATTGCCCATTTTTTTCTTCATTCAGAGCATTCGTCATTCACTTTTTCTATGCTGCTTTATTCTCTTTCTGCCCCAGGAGACCAAGGTTTGCATGAGCAGGGAACTGTCTGTCTTGTGCATTATTCTGTTCCCCTTGCTAGCAGAGTTGCTGTTAATATAAATATCTGTCAAGTGACTAAGGGAACAACCATTTTAAAGCACTTTACTGTCTGATATTTAAAGGCCATTACTTTCACAGGAATTTTCAATGAAACCCTAACACTTTGGTTTGTTTTTCCTTGTTAGAAATGTCAGCGGTTCAGTAGTAAAGCAAGTTTGGGAAAATGCTATGTTAAACAAATTAAAACAGGGTTATGAATTACAGTCTTGGCAGAGCCTTGACTGTACTAAAATATACAATCTCCATAAAGGTTAGCACTATGTCAGGTTTATTTGATAGCGGAAGTTGTCTAAAAAGTGTCTGAACAGCATTGGACTGCTGTTCTTTGCAACGAATTCTGAGAAATGCTGCTTTAGAAAAAGTCATTTTATGAAGGGGAAAAAGCATATATACTAACTAG
Organism: Dipodomys spectabilis; assembly: GCF_019054845.1. Taxonomy (NCBI): domain Eukaryota; kingdom Metazoa; phylum Chordata; class Mammalia; order Rodentia; family Heteromyidae; genus Dipodomys; species Dipodomys spectabilis. Next base: position 36,763,340 of record NW_024870817.1, read on the forward strand.
CATGTAAATCTATACCGGTATAAAGAAAACAGATTGACGGTACAGAATAGAGGAAAAACACTTTTGAAAAAGTGACAAAAGAGTTTTTAAAACAGAATTCAACTGTTGAAACTAGTTTTGTGCACAAAACTAGACCAACTTTATTCCATATTTCTCCCTCTCGCAACTGGAACATAGTAGGCCTAGATGAGTACACAATAACTATTTGTTATCTATTTAATATGAGTGGCCCAGGATATTATTTGTATTTTGGTTTTGTTGACTACCACTTTACTGACTTTGTTCGTTACTTCTAACAGGTTTTGTTTTTGTTTTTGTTTTTTGGTCAGGCTTTTAGATTTCTGTATATAAGAGGTTATCTACAAACAGGAGCATTTTGACTACCTCCATTCAAAATTGGATGTCCTCTTCTCTTTCTCTTGCCTAATTGCTCTGGTTAGTACTGCCAGTACTTGTTAAATAAATGTGGTGAAAGTGGCATCCGTATTCTGTTCCAGATCTCAGGGGGAGAAGGCTCTCAACATTTCAATGTTCAGTATGATGTTGCCCTGTGAGCTTTTCATATATAGGTTCATTTTGGTTTTTGTTGGTTTCTGTTTTGGATTGAGGCATGATCCTTGCTAATCTAATTTGTGAAGGAAGAGATGTTGAATTTATAAAATGCTTTTTCTGTGTCTTTTAATATGTCATATGAATTATTTTTTCCTTTTATCCTGTTGATTTGTTAGGTTTATCAAGTTATTGTTTTGAGCATGTTTAACCATCCTTACATTCTTAACCACACTTGATCATGGTGTTTGGTCTTGCTGTACTGATGAATTTGATTTGTAGTTTTGGGCAATAACATTTTCATTTTGTTTATCATAGACATATCATTTTTCTTGTCATATCCATATCTTTTATTTTATCTTATTTATTTTTGCTCCAGGACTGGGGGTTGAACTCAGAACTCAGGGCCTAGGCATTGTCCCATAGCTTTTTTTTCCCCCTCATGGTTGGCACTGTGCTACTTGACCTTCAGCTCTTCTTCTGGTGTTTTTGGTGGTTAATCAGAAGTGGAGTCTCACAAACCTGCTTTGCCTGGGCCAGCTTTGAGCCATGATCCTTAAATCTCAGCCCCTTACAGATGTGAGCCACTGGCACCAGGATTCCTTGTATTTTTTTTTTTTTTTTGCATCATAGTTATGTAGTACTCATAGAATCAATTTGGAAGAGTTTCCTTCTCTTCATCTTTTTGGAATAGTTTACAAAGCATGGTATAAGGGAAAAGTTAAAGTTTATTGTTTTGTGAATGAGTGTTTGTTTAATCATCATTTGTTAGAAGGAACTTACATTCTTTTTTGAATCCTAGCTCAAATTATGTGACTTAGACTTACTTTAAGATCCACATATAAAAGTGATAACATCTAAAAGATTCATATGTATGAATGTTTAAAAGTGTGTTTTAAAATTTGTTGTTATTGCTTTAGAAGACAGTTATTCTCTGTTTATTTTTCACAAACATATCAACTGTACAGAACTTAACAATTTGTGGTGATTATGACATCCACAATAAGAATAAAATGTCAGTGTCAGTGCAGGCCAATTGTTATGAATTGGGAATTGTTAATTTTGGCCTTTTTTTTGCCTTTTCATACAAGATAACTTTTATGGACACTTCATTTATATGTCATTTGTGTACCCAATTGTTGACTTGATTATTCTTCAGTGGAACAAAAGTCCTGATAAATACAGTGGTAATGATGGCAGCTAGACTGACTACATAGTTAATAACATACAGAACTCTGGGTGCATATAAATTCAAGCTGTATCAACAATTGCAGAATGCAGTGCTAACATTTACTGAGTTATCCCATGTAAAACAGAAACAGAAATACAGCGATCAGAGCAGTTCTTGTGTTATTTCAGCTTCCAGGAACCACTCAATAAAAATAAAGTTTCGTGTAGTAGAATTTCTTTTCTCAATAAATGCTGCAGATGTTTCCTACTTTAAACAAAGAATTTTTAGTGAAACAAGTTTTGAGTTTTTCATATGTTTACTCAGTTTTTAAAAATCAACCTCGCTTTTCTTAGTCTTAAAACTCCATAATACTTGAAAGAGTTTTCATTCTTGAAATGTGAAATTACCTGAGCAACAGAGCTGTTTCTCCAGTCAAATTCTTATTCCCCGTCACTAGAGGGCAGTAAACACAAACAGATGAAGTAGATTTACTAGCCTAAAGGTTTTTAAATAGTAGCAGTTTTTCGGTTAGAATAGACTTAAAATTCATGCTTTCATTGTGAGTTACAAATGAAGTTTAGATTGTCATCTGTCTCTGAAATTATTTTTAAGACATTAGGAAGCAGAAGAAGAGTAGTGAGTGTTTTAAAAAATGCTAGTTTGGTATATGTATATATATATATATATATATATATATATATATATATATATATCAAAAACAATTTACTGATGACTTAATTCAGCAAATTAGTATATTTTATTTAATATGTGAAGTTTAACTTTGCCTCAGAATTCTTCTAGGGAAAGCAAATAATGGGATTTTCCTTTAATAATCCAAGCAAAACATGATATAGAATATCTTATTTTACATAAATTGGCTTCTTGATTAATGATAACTGCCCGAACTTTCATTCTAAGTAGACTGCTGTAAAAATGTTACAGATTGATTATGGGAGAAAATGTTTTCTGTTGGTTTCAGTCCTACTGCAAAAGTAGTATTCCCAGGAAAATCCAAGGCTAGAAAAATTCAAGACTGAATACACTTATTCTTGAATATTTCAAGCTCAGTAATACTGTATATGGCTTAGAATTGTTTGTATTAATAGATCTTTTTTATTGATTCTAGGCTAAATACAGAATAAGCTTTGAGGCACTATTTTTTAAATTAACGTGTTAATTGTAATATCAGTGAGACTCATTATGATATTTACATAGATACAGATATACATACATACGTGCAAACAGCTTACACCAATCAGATCACCCTTTTCCACCCCACTTACCCTCACAACCATTCCCAGCCCTGGTGGTCTCTCTTCTACTTTTAGGTGTCCTTTATTTTTAAGCACATATAAAAAGTAGGGCTGGAAAGTGGCTCAGTGGTAGAGTGCTTGCCTAGCATGCCGAGGTCCTGGGATTCGATTCCTCAGCACCACATAAACAGAAAAAGCCAGAAGTGGAGCTGTGGCTCAAGTGGTAGCCTTGAGCTGAAGAGCTCAGAGACAGCACCGAGGCCCAGAGTTCAAGCCCCATGACCAACAAACAACAAAGCAAAACAAAACAAAAAAAACACACACAGAACTATAAAGTAGTACTTGCCTTTTATGTTTGGTTTATAAAGTATAATTTTTGGCAGTTTAGTTTTCTAAAGATGGAGTGCTTGAGTCCAAATCCAGGCCTTGGTATTTCTTGGCCTTGACAAGAACTTGAGCTTTCTGAGCTCCAGTTTTGCATATTTTGGCATGTTTTTCTTTTTCCCTAGTTAAAAATTTGCCTTCTTGGTCTTGACTGATGTTTCAATGATGCCAGCATGCGTTAATGTGTCACGATTCAATCCCATCAGTAAAAATTTAAATATCCTGAAATAGTTCAGAGAGATTGCTAATTGCTTGGGGGTATCAGTTAAGGACTGAGAAAAGGAGGACTGGTATCTGGAGAATCTGAGGTAGATTAATAGGAAGAGTCAGAAAAAGAAAACTGAAGGCTGAGGCACATTATTTTTTCTATTTGTATTCACTCACACCCGTGTATGGAGTCTTTTGTATGTATGAGAGCAGAGGATTCCGAGTGGGAAAACTGCAGTTGGCGGTGGTGTTACCCCATCAGCCGTGTTGTAAGGACTCTCTGGACCTCAGTTCCCCTTCGGAATATGTCATTGTCCTCTATCTGCCCATGAGAGACCTGTGTTGTGTCACTCATGGTGTACTCACAAGCAAAAGCATGTTTCCTTGCAAGTGGAGCTCCTTTCTCTGGAAACTTGCTTCCTGACTAGGCCAGTTGTAGGATCCATTCTGTCCAGCAATCTGACCACAGGGATGGTAACTGAAGTTCTATAGATCAAGATACTGTAAAAAAAAATCAACAGGAGTGAGCATAGATGAAAACAATTCTCTATTCCTAGATTCATGACAGTTATGGAAGAGTTGTATCAATTTAAGTCAATGCCAACCTATCATATGCCATGAAAGAAATCTGGATTTGCTTCTCAATCCTGTCACTCCTGGGGCAAGTTCTTGAATATCTGAAAGTTATTGAATATTTGAAAGAGACAGAATGAAAAAGGAAGGTTTTCTGGGAAGTGAATTGGCAAAGATGGGACACAGGGATGCTTGCTGTATTATGGAAGTCGTTGTAACATTAGCCACCCCTCAGTAGAGCCAAGGTGTGAAAAAAAAAAAAAAAGCAGTTGGAAACAGCCTGTGGTTGAAGATTAGGGCCAGCAGTATGGGGCCCATTTAAGATGTGCATGTGAGGAGCAGCGTGGCCCAGGAGTTGGTCACTTGCTTTAAAATCACTAGCTAACGCATTAGATGTCAAGAAAACCGGTCTGAGAGTAGAGATCAGCATGGGACTGGGAGGGGCTGGCAAGATGAACAAGAAGCAATGGTAGTCATAGCTTGGGGACTGAGATACAGGGTGAGGTGATGCGGCCAAAAGGAAACTTGGTATAGTTAGTAAAATGAATTTTAAAAAACATGCGAGTTAAAAGTGTTGGTACATGGAATTGTTAGAATTACCGTTACCTTCGCCATGATGATCCCCCTATATTCACCATTCCTGGGTTATTTTCTGTTTCAAATACTTTTGCATAGGGAATGTCAGAATGAATGAAGGTACTTATTTCTGTAGAACCTATCACTTCAAAATTAGTGCCTTGAAATATTGGTGAGTTTGTATCTGTGTTCATGGCTTTATGGCCTAACTGGTCTTGTCTCATTTGAAGTTCCTCACATGGTTGTAGTCATGTAGTCATATGACCCTTGGGGCTGGAGTCCTCTGACGTTTCTACTGTACTGGCCGTGTGTGCTTGTTCTTCCCCTCCCTCTGTGGCTCTGTCCTCCCCCCCCCCCCCCCTTATTCTGTCCCCTCGCCTCTTTTTCCATGAAGTCAGCATGGGCTTCCTTGGTCCTTCCTATGTGTTGGTGCAGAAATCTCAGTACAATTGGAACAAAGGGAAAACTTCAATACTTTTCAGGACCTTGACAATCATGCAACATTACCTATTGGTTACCCAGGCCATCTGCTCATTAGGAGTCTGTTGCGATGGACTAGCTACCATGGTAGCTAATTTGGAAGTTAGGATTCGATACCCAAGGACCTGAACTTGGACAAGTCATGTTTTCTTCTCCTACGAGAAAGGTAACGTGGTAGAGCAGAACATGCCAGGGTTACTCAAGGATCCAGTTAGATGATTTATATTAAACACTTGATAGCGTGTGATTCACATGAGATACAGAGTGAATGGTAGGAGAGTCAGAGATTTCATGTGAGACACTGGAAGAACCCTTGACCCTGTGTCTGCAATAGGAATACGTATGATAAGACCTTTAAATAGAAAACTGGTTCACTGTTTCGAAAATGTTTGACGTGATTGGCAGGGTATTTGAAATGGGAGAGTATTGAATATTTGGAAGTGTATGGTATTAAAGTTCAGGTAAGAAGTAGTCATTGAAGAGTGTAGGCCTGGGGAAAGTTTGAGTTAAGGGATTCATAGAAGAAGGCAAAAAGGAGGCTTGACCAGAAAAGTGGGAAGAAAATCAAAGCAGCTCAAGACCTTGAGAGCTGAGGGCAAGAGAGAAGAGTAATCAGACAAGGCCTGAGTATCTCAGAGAAGGTAAGGAGACTAAAAGACCAGATATAAGGAAGACCTGAGTATTCTTTGGGAGGATGGCTCAGTAGAATATTGAGGTTTTAAATTCTTTATTTTGTAGAGGATTAAAGGGAATTTAAGAAAAGAACCCAATAAGCATGAGTAGCAGCTGAGATTGTTAGCAAAGGAACAATAAGAAGTCAGAGGCAGGTAACATTATTCATCATGATGAATTTCCAGTAGCCTATGGCTTAAGATGTGGAATATTTTGGACACCAACAATGTCATTTCTTTTTCTGTACCTACATCACTTTATAGTTTATAAACTAGGCACAATAAGAAATTAACCGCCCTACATTAAAACAGCACAACTGCAAAAATAGACCACAAAGTTATTTATAAGTCATAAATGTTTATTTCTGGAATTTTTTAAATTTAATGTTGACAGTTGACTGAGGGTAACTAAAACCTTGGAAACTGAAGCTACACCTTTAGATGAATGTTTATGATAAGAACACACTAAGACAGACATACTTGATACAGAATACTTGAATGGCAAGAAGGTAGTTTAATATCAAAATACCAGTAAGTCATAGAAGTACAGAATAGTAAAACTTGGAGAGGAAGGTAAGGAACACTGGGCAGGACATTTTTAAAATAAATTAGAATAGGGTAAAAGCCAGATTTCTTTCTCATTCACAGGAAATCTTTTGTGTGAAAATGACAGAGTAATACTATCCCAAACCATGCAAAAAAGATCATTTTTCCCCCACAAAATACAGATTTCCTGTAATCCTCCTATAAAAGGTGTGACTGCTCTAAAGTTAAGTTCTGTATACCTAAAAGCCACTCATTCCTTTCTTAATAGATAATCATAGTAAAAAAAAAAAAAAAAAAAAAAAGCTCAGTTAAATATAGATCCTGGAATCTGTGTACAGAAGCCTGCATTCTTCTTCCATTCATAGCTCATTAGCTTTCAGAGTCCATTTCTCCCCAGTTGCATTTAATTATTTTAGGTTTGAGAGGTGGCGGGGTCAGCCACAGGTAACAATAGAGCTGAGAGCAGATCTGCCACCAGGTGAGGGAATGCTTCATGTCATCTGTGAATTCTGAACAGACATGGTAACAGTTCATGAGCACTGTGCTAGTGTGTCGGGCTGGGGAAGAGCCATGGTTCTATCTGCGTCACCGGGGAAGCCACGTGTTTGGGTTTAGAGAGGAGGAGGCAATTTAAATGCATGACTGTCATTTTTAGACTCCCCTTTGCAAGGAAGAGAGAAATCAGAGAATGTTAAAATTCTGTAGAAATGACTCTGAAAGGACTGGCAGCTCTTTTATTTAAGAACAAACTAGGGACTTGTGAATAGCTTGATGATCATTATCCATCTCTGCCAGAGGGAAGCCCTATTCTCTTTTCACAGCGCAGCCTTAGAGCTGTAGGAAAACCATTATTAAATGGCGTTCACCCGGGGAGGAGGAAAACCTCTTTTCCCTAGAGGCTCGTCTTCCCCAGCCAATCACAAATTAACCTATGCCGCGACCACGCCCCCCGTCCCTTCTAGACAGAAGCTGGAAGGTGATTGGTGCAGAGTTGAGGTTCTATGGGCGGGGTTTCTTGTCACTCTTTCAGGCTTCCCCCGCAGCTCCTTATTTGGTAGCTTTTGACAGAACTAGTCTTTCTTGAAACTAAGCATCTTGGCATACATTATTCATTAAACCCTGGAGCTCCGGGAGAGGAAGATGCAGACCCTTAGATCTTTAGCTATTCCTTTATCTCTTGGATTTTCTTTATTAAGAATAGTTGTTGAATTTTGTTTCATTCTGGAGTTGAATAAATGGCATGTCTTTAATGGGAAGACGACTGGATGGGACCTAATGCGAGGCTTTCTTAGGTGTACTTAATTACCAAAAATCTTTAAATTCCCATGTTGCATGGCGTATGGAGATTGTTAAAAGTATCACGGTTTTAAACTCACATACGTTTTAGAACTTAGTATCATATAATATATATATACTTTCATCTTATATATACATATATATTTATATATAATCAATCAAAAATGCCTGAAGCAAATTATTTATTGTCAGTGTCATGGGGCTACATAAAGGTAAGATTTATTTTGTCTTTGAAAACTGATTCCTTTGATTATATAACTGATAATTTTTGACAAATCATATTAGTATCCATGCTTTTTAAGCAATTTTTATATTCTTCCCTTAGATATCAACTAGAAATGAAATAGATGTTTTAATGTTCGAAATAAAATTGCATGACTGTCTATCAGTAGTCTGCCTGTTAGAAAGATTTATTGATGTGTAGTAGTTTGTCAATTTGGTGTGTGGTATAAATTTAACTTGTGCTTTAAAATATCAAGGTAATGAAATAAATTCATTGCAAACAGATTATTGGACTAATTTTATTACTAAGATTTGTGGGTTCTGGTTAGCATGTAGCTCTTAAACTTTACAAAATGAACTGTGGCTCTTTTAAACACCTATTTTAATCTGATGAGGAATTTTTTTTTTTTTTTTGCTTTTGGATATAGAGCTCTAGATGATATTTAAAAAGCAACATTACTTGACTATTTAAGTGATAATTTATTGAAATAAACATATGACTATTTATAAAATTAGAAAGTGTATTTGGTGCTGTTACTTTTATTAATGAATTTTGTTAACTGAATTTGATGAGATTGTGTTCATGCTGGAAGGCTTTTTGCCAGCCTTGTAGCAAGGTAGCATGGAGGTCTATCTCCATGATGGAAGCCGGAGGTAGAAAGACCTTATCGAGTCCCAAAGGAAGCATAAGTTTAGAAAAGGAAGTTTATTTGAACCTATCACAACATATTTTCAAGGATTCCTTTACTGTTACTTGAATGGCCTTTAGATGGACTTTTTAAAAAACATTTCTTTATGAAGGGAAATTCATCTTTCACTGTTAAGATTCACTGGAATTCTAAGAAAACTAGAGCACTTGTGTTTCGGTTGTCCAGCTACTCATTATTCTTAAGCTTCCTTTACAGCTATAAATGGTCCAGATTTTAAATGTTTTAAAATATATGTTATATAGACAGATGTTTCTCATTGTTTGATATTTTTGTCTGTTGTTGCTATTGTCATTGTTTTGAGACATGTAGTCCAGACTGGCCTCGATCTCACAATCCTGCGTCAGCCTACTGAATGCTGGGAGCATACATGTGAGCCAGCACACCTGCCTTTCGTTGTTTGAATTTTACTTGCTACTCCATGATTCATTTTTTTAATGCAAGCAACTATAGAACATACTATAAGGAATACTATAAGGAATATCCTACTAAGATTTCTCCCTTAGCTTTTAGCCAGTTGATTTTGATGCATTTTAAGGACTTTGTGGTTGTATATTATGATTTTGCACAATGCCACAGGATTCATGTTATTGCAACTAATATATGTTTACTACTCATTTAAATAGCTTTTAAGACTTAGGTCTGCCACACTTGTAGTGCATCACATTCCAGTGTGTTCAAATGGTTTTGAGCAGAATATTGTGGAAGAAAAACAAAACCAAAAATTTTCTTGCCATTTGACCTGTACTACTTTAAATTTGTATTAAGATGATATGTAATTCATTCAGAGCATACTGGCAACATTCACAATTACAGATGATTGGATTTTTAAAAGTTCTGATTAGTTTGATTAATTTATCATTCTTTTCTAACAGTCTTAAATATAGAATGCTAATTAGTGAAAAAGAGTTTTGAAACCTGAAATGCAGAATACAGATTCAGCTGTCTTTGCACTTTGTTTTATGTCTTAAAGGCTGTTCATAGATACTCTGATGCATGAGAACAAAGAAAAGATCTGAAAGCATTCACTTAGAAATCTTCCTTTTTTCCCCTTATTGCAATCATGTTTTTTTTCTACTGTTGGCAAAACTATTTCAACCAAAATCTCTGAGAAACTCACCAATGTAAAATACTTCAAAAATAGTCAGCTGCTCATTTAAATTGTCATGCATTTTCAAGTAGTTTTCATTGAAAAGAAGATTTATATGTTGTTTTCCTTAAATTTGTTAAGAAATATAATGGGGTTCTAGGAAGAATATATTTGATTACCACTTTAAATCATTTTTCTCTATCGCTTTCTCCCCATCCATAGTAATGTTGTGTAACTATTTATACAAATGTTTTAATCATTGTGTGAATTTTGCTAGCCATTTCTTGGCTATCTTTAATGCAGAAAAGCATAGAAAATAACAAACACCTCCAAATCCCCACAGAATTTAAGCTTTTCACCAGCTCATTTTGATACATTTTTTAAGGGCTCAAGATACAGTCATCTCAAACTGATAGAACATTGACTTCACATTAAAAATGTGTTTTCTGGTATATCACCAAGTTGTAAGATCAGCTACCAAGTGAGAATACACTTGCAATCATTTTTTAGGTTATTAATTAACTTCCTTAGATTGGAAGTTTTTTATCAGTAGCAAAAAAGGAAAACAATGTTAATTTCTTTAGAAAATACCTTCGTGTTGTAACATGTGACTGTTTCAAAATTATCTTTAGGAAATTTCCCATGCTCCCCCCGCCCTTGGGAAAATTATTTATAAAGGTTTATTTGAAATACTGTCCCTTGTAATTATATTTAAATGAAATGTTGACTTCTTTGAGGCACCTTGCAAGCATTCATAGGGAGACAAACATACAATGAAGGGCTTCTCCAAATTATGCTTTTGTGTTTGGGAACAAAGACAGGAGAATAGTCTTCGATGAGGCACAATTCAGTGGAGTTTACAGACTGTCATCTATTCGGTCTGTACAGTGGATGCCTTTTCCTGGCTGTTTTTGCTTTTGTTGTTTGTACTAACTGGTTACTTTGATGAATTATAATTCTATAAGCAAACTGCCAGAAAATCACGATTCAGTCTATTCTTCTAGAAAATGCTAATATTTCATATAGCATTTCTGCAGGTATATCTGATCATGTTTCTGCTTGGGTATACGGTGTGTAGTTTCTTCTGCCACGTTTGATGTATGGTAAACCGTGGGCCTGTTAATGATGATGTCCACCTGCCCCAGCAGGCCTGCATTATGTCATGCAGTTGGGTTGAGAGAAGTGCAGGGGAGCCGCTGTTTCTATACAGCCCTCTGAGTGTCTCACAGTGCTGAAAGCAGGTCCTAGCACCCAGTGTCTTTATCTTCAAGGGTTTTGCCATAACCAGGTAGTTCTTAATAGCTTTTTGCTCATAAAACATGCATCACTTTAGGTCAAAGAAATGTGGCGTTGAATGCATGCAACTCGTTTGGGTGTGTTTGCCTCATGAGCAGGTTTTTTATTTTTCAACAGTAAATCTCATCTTTTCTTACATTGCATGAATGTGGTATTATGTTTTTGAAACACAGTCACAACTTCCCATATGAATACTTCTAAATTCTTTGACAGAACTGGATAAAGGGTTAGCTAGTGAAGTCCTTCATCTGTTTGGCCTACAATGATAAAAGCCAGTTATCCATATAAAAGGCCCAGAAGTCTGGGACTAAGTGACAGAAAGAAACCTGAGGGACACAACTCAAGATTGAGCATCTGCTATGTCCCAGGATAAATATTTACAAGATACTTAAATCAATACTTACAACTTGTTGACACACATAATTCACTTAAAAGTGGAAGTTAGTAAAGATGGACAAAGATTTTGAACACTATTGCAAATATCTTTCTGAATATTCTTAAAAAGCTTCAATTTTTATTTTGTCCAATAGATGACAATGCAGAATGCTCAGTGATAACAAGCACCAAGCTGTGTTTTATATACTACATGACCCCATTTTAAGACGCGTGTATATACACACACAGACACATAGATAGATATATCTATTAGGTACATACTAACTGTACCAAGAGGTTTCACTGTATATGACTTCTTTCTCCTGTACAACTTTCTAGAGTTTCTATCATATATGTATATAATTTAAAAATTAACAAGAAATTATATAATATATGAATAAAGAAAATAATCAGGAACTTAGCAGTCCTGATTTTGAGAATAAACTCTCTAGACCTATAAATTGACAGCTAGAATTTATCTTCTTTATTCTTGACTGCAAATGTGTCTTTCTTATATCTAACAGTTTATTGAAAAATTAGGTCCCTCAGTGTTTAATGATAGTAGTTAAATTCTTAAAGCTTATTTGGATTGACTTTGAAAAACATCTATTTAACTGTATTGAGTCTGACCATCTTTATATGAATATATGTAGAGAATTAATAGTTTTGAAATTTCTAAGTAAAGGAATTCAATACAAATAAGAATTATATTTCAAAAATTTCCAAAAGATTAGCTCATTTCTCCCCTCTAGACTTAAAAGGAATTTAAAGTAAAATTATAAATTTTAGCCAGGCACTGGTAGTTTATGCCTGTAATCCTAGCTACCCAGAAAGCTGACATCTAAGGATCACAGTTTAAACCCAACTGGGCAGAAAAGTTGCTAAGACTGGGCAGAAAAGTTGGTGAGACTCGTATCTCCAGCAAAAAGCCTAAATGAAGGTGTGATTCAAATAGTAGACTTGAGCAAAAAAAGCCAAGCAAAATTGACACCTGAGTGCAAGCCCCATTTCCGGCACAAAATTAAGTAAATAAAAATAAATTAAAGGCTACTAAAAATTAATCTTTGACTTTTTGATCAAGTAATAGCAGTTACTTCATTTTCTGTGTGGTGAGAAATATGAAAGGCATATGAAAAGGCCCAAGGACTTTCCATGTCAAAAGGAAGGATTGACACTAAGAAGCAATTGATTGGTAGACAAATATGATAGCTTGAGAATTTGGGATAATGGTAATCACATTTGGTGTTAGCAGATCAATTTCAGTGGATGAACTAGGTATTGGAGCCTCAATAAAATAAATTGTGAAATAATGGAGTAGCATGTTGAAAATTGAGCCGTTTTTACTCCGTGATTTGGGAATGGGTTGGTAAATCCTATGGTTGTGAGGACTCACAGCTTATGCTTCCTACTTGACAAAAACTCTAAAATGGAAACATTATGGAGAATATATTCAAAGTTCTGAAAGAGCACCCAATTTGTTGTTTTTCTATATGGCAAAAGACTAGATTTTAACCTTTAGACAATAGTTTACATTCACTTTTTATAGTGATAAATGATGAAAATATGTCATGTTTAATCATATGGCAACAGTTCTGTATGCATATAAATTATATTTTTCTTCTCTAAAGACTAGTAATTGTCTTCATTTTTTAATCTTTCTTTCTAAGATTAATGTCATGGAGTGTCAAAGTCTCTAATACTGACTGCCTGTAACAGTTTAAATTGAAGATGATTAAAGTAAAATGAATTTCAAAATTTAGTTCCTCACTCACATTAACGACTTGCACATATTTGGTAGTCTCATGTCTGCAGTGTCTCACCACTGTCACAGACAGCACAGATTGTAGTATTTTTCTGTGGACAGTATTGTAAATTGTCAAAACACTTTAAAATATTTTTATTGTATTTTCCTGTATTTTAGGGCATGATTATACTAGTTCATTTAAAAAAAACTCTGTTGTTTCATTGTATTTGTTTTGTTTTGTTTTATTTTCTAGTTTAAAAGGATGCTTAATCGGGAGCTCACCCATCTCTCTGAAATGAGTCGGTCTGGAAATCAAGTTTCGGAGTATATATCAAACACATTCTTAGGTGAGATTAACAGCATGAACTTTGTCATTTTTCCCTTTTGATTTATTCACTTGTTGGTTTGTAAAGGGGGACTGGAGTGTCACCTCATTCTGGAAACCAGAGAGGTGTGAAAATTTTGTTTGTATTCATCTTATTAATCATTTGAGACTACAAGCCTGTAAGCTTTGAAATCTAAGGTGACAAATAACAATTGTTTTATTTATTTATTTATTTAGTGTCACTTAATATCAAACTCAGGGCCTTTCATGTGGTTTGCAAGTGCTCTATCACTGAGTTACATTCATCGTGAGATTTTTTTTAGAAAACTAAATTATGAAGAATATTTTACAAAGACATCTCTGTAAATTCTTGTTAAAGACTACTATTGTTAGGAATGAGGTATCTAATGGAAAATTAGAAATGGTTTCTACACTTGATAGTTTGAAAGTCTTATAGACACCAAGTTGGCAAACCAGTGGACAAAGACTGATTTGCTAAACTGGTCACCAGTGGCTCATGCCTATAATCCTTGCTACTCAGTAGCCTGAGATCTAAGGATTGCAATTTGAAGCCAACTTAGACAAACAAATCCATGAGACTCTTATCTCCATTTAATGAGAAGAAAGCCATAAATGTAGGTGTGGCTTAACTGGTAGAGTGCCAACCCTAAGCAAAAAAGCCAGGTAACTGTGCAAGGCCCTGAATTCAAGCCTACTACACCCCCCCCCCAAAAAAGGAGAAAAGTTCATTGATCTAATTAAGATTGCAGCGTCCTAGCATAATTCTCATACCTCAAATGAAGAAAGGACATGCAACAAGTAAAAGTCAGTGTTCTTGGCATTTCCTATGTGATTTGATATACATTTACTTTCAAAACAGAATCACTGTAATATCTACCTTGTACATATTACATAGCCACCTATTGCACTATAGTATTTGCAAGGTTGAGTTAGGGGTACTGATTGCTTTTAATGATGGATTACTGTTCCAAGACTTCCTGAATATTTTACTTTAGAAAACAAAAATGGGCATATATGCCCACTTATATTTTGGGTAATGTTTTAGATTCTTATCTGGTCTCCATAAAACATGGTAACATCATAACATCCCTTATCACACTACGGAACAGAAATAAAAGTATCAGAGGTAATATAGTTTTTAAAAAATACTGTTTGAGGCGGTTCAGTGGTAAAGTGCTTGCCTTGCATGCATGAGGCCATGGGTTCAATTCTTCAGCAAGACATAAGCAGAAAAAGCTGGAAGTGGAGCTGTGGCTCTAGTGGTAGAACACTCACCTTGAGCTGAAGATCTGAGGAACAGTGCTGCCCAGGCACAGAGTTCAGCCCCCCCATGACCACCAAATAAATAAATAAATATATAACTGAACTCCCACAGTATAACCTATTTCATTTAGATGTTAGGTTCACACATTGATGTTTATTGGTGTATGAAATTGTCTGTTTTAAGGTATATGTTAAAACTGGAGTCCTTAATTGTAAACAGTAGTTTACAAGCCACTAGGTAAATTTCAAACAGAAATGGACTTGATGAGCAGTGTAAATAATCAAGAGTATTGCTTTCTCTAAGCATGTTATCCTATGTCATTAATAATATTTTCCTTAGGATGTTCTATTGGGAGGCAACCACTCTATTTGGTATTAATTAGTCTGTAGTAGAATTTACTTGGTTAATTTTTGTTATAATTTAAGGATATCAAATTAGTTCTGCTCCACATAGAATTATAAACAAATCAAGTCTTCAAAGAAAAATACTATTTGTGAACATTCCCTAGAATACATAGTGATCAATTATAACTTGTCCTTTTGTATGCGCTGGCTTAAGAAGAAAACAAATAACATTAATAATGAATGTAGCATATTTTCTCCATTTCTTAAGATAAGCAACATGAAGTGGAAATTCCTTCTCCAACTCAGAAGGAAAAGGAGAAAAAGAAAAGACCAATGTCTCAGATCAGTGGAGTCAAGAAATTGATGCACAGTTCTAGTCTGACTAATTCAAGTATCCCGAGGTTTGGGGTTAAAACAGAACAAGAAGATGTCCTGGCCAAGGTAAGATTTCAGAGATCATGCAGTGAGGCCTCCGAATGGATTGTGAATCACTCTTCTTTAAATTGATGGAAAAATTCATTAGTTTAAATATGTATGTGTTTTCTTTAAATATGGAAATGCACTTTATAAAACTCAATCCTTTTGGGGGATTCTATTAGTATTAGATTTAGACAAGTGGTTTGAAATATATGTGTTCTATACCATTTTTGATTTTGGTCTTTTGAGTTAGAACACTATCCTCACTCCTGTAATACAAGAGTAGTTAAGGACCTGTGACTAGATTTTATCCATGAAAACTAATGTTCAAAGAATGTGAATTTAGTCATGATCATAAATGCTATTAAGCAATACTATTTATCTTTAAGTAAGATTACCTTGTTTGCCTGTTTTTACATGGTATATCCATTATATTTAAAATGAATCATTTTACAAAATCTTTTCATTAAAGTCCACAAAAATCATTTCCTTTAATTAATTAATTAATTAATGTTTTGGTGCAGGTCCTGGGGCTTGAACTGAGGACCTGTGCCCTGCCCCTGAGATTTTTTTTTTTTTGCTCAAGGGTAGAGCTCAACTTACTTGAGCCACAGCTCCATTTCTAGCTTGGTGGTAGTTAATTGGAGATAAGAGTCTCATGGACTTTCCTGCCCCAGCTGGCTCTTTGAACTACAACCCGTAGATCTCAGCCTCCTAAGTAACTAGGATTACAGACATGAGCCACCAGCACCCAGCACTTGCCCTTAATTTTGAAGTATTTGTGTTCATTGCCTCATGTTCTCCTACCTTCTAAGTTGAGGTGTTTTTCTTTTGCCCCAGGAACTAGAAGATGTGAACAAATGGGGTCTTCACGTTTTCAGAATAGCAGAGTTGTCTGGTAACCGGCCACTGACTGTTATCATGCACACCATTTTTCAGGTAACGTGGCTTTCTATCACATGTCTTTTATTTAGTGACTGTGTTAGTCATTTCCCACCACTTTGACAAAAATACCTGAGCCAGACTACTTAAAAGCAAAGATTTATTTTGGCTCCCTGTTTCTAAGAATTATGGCCAGGACAGAAGCCTGCAATAAGTTGGCTGCTCCATTGCTTTTAGGCTGTTGTGAGATAGGGCATCATCATGGGTGTGTTCAATACAGCAAAGCTGGTCATCTCCTGGCTACTAGAGAGTAGAGAGTGAGAGAGGGATAGCAGAGAGAAAAGAAAGAAAAAGAAAGGAAGGAAGGAAGGAAAGAAGGAAGGAAGGAAGGAAAGAAAAGAAAGAAGCTGGGGGGAGAGTTGCAGAATGAGGGAAGAAAAGGGAATGGGGCAGAAGAGGTCTCACTTCCTAATAGTCCCTTGTCTGTAGCCTCATCAGAGGAGAAATCTCTTTTAGTGGTGCCACCATCTGGGGACAGGCCTTCAACACATGAGTCTTTGGGCCTGTTTTATATACATAATAAGGCCTAGGCCTTATCTCTAGGCTGCAGACTCTGCCTATATTCTGTCTCCCTTCCTGCTCACCCTTTTGCTTACTTTGATACTTCTTTTTTCTTATTTGTTTCCTTACTAAGGGACAAATAAAGATATAGAAAGGTAGACTATGGGTAAAACAGAATAAATCGCTTTTTTTAAATCAATTTGCTTTCTTCCGTATTGCATCTTGTGATGTGGAAGAATTGAAGTAGTTCATTAGAAACAACAATGTAAGAATTGTCTCTGTGACTCCGACTTGCATAGAGAGAATGGAGTGTGTTCGTTTTTTTAAATGAATGAACTTCATGCTGACTAACCTTAGAATATAATTTCTTCAGTTAGTTTTTACTGTCGTGGTATCTTTTCCATATCCATTTCCCCTTCTTAAGGAGCCTTTGCCTCCACTGTGGGTGGGATTTAACTGAGAGGCTATTGCCAGTGCCTCAGGACTAGAACAGGAGACTCCAACCAGGTTTCATCTGGTGTGACCCAGGGCTGTCAGTGACTCCTCTGCAGCTGACACAGAAGCGTCTCTGATCGGCAGATCCTTCTACCTCACACCATATAGTTTGGGTACAGCACTGTTGGCCTTCAGAAGGATAACTCAGTGATGGTATTGTTCTTTGCATTCCTAGACCATTCCAAAGGTTTCCATTTTCTGGCCACTAGACATGGCAAAGTATTAACTTCTGGGTTTTCTGTAGACAACTGTGGTCTATGCTTTTCCTGTAGCATGCTCTGTGGAAATGGTAAGAGTATTACTTCTTTTCCTACAGGAACGGGACCTGTTAAAAACCTTTAAAATTCCAGTAGACACTTTGATTACATATCTTATGACCCTTGAAGACCATTACCATGCTGATGTGGCCTATCACAACAATATTCATGCTGCAGATGTTGTCCAATCTACTCATGTGCTATTATCTACACCTGCTTTGGAGGTAAATCTGCTTTCTAAACATTGAAGAACAGTAACTTGCAGCTCATTTTAAGTTTTCTTAAGAATTTATGTTGAAGAATTACGAGGGAACACAATCACTGGCCTCTTTGGAAATATGTTGGCTTACAGGGGAGAAATGTGGAGATAAATAAACAGTTGAATCTTTGATGAATTTGGCCCATGAAATTTTTTCAAATACTTAGGGATTCATTTGTTTATAACACTGCTTCTCCTAAGTGATCTACTGGACATTTCATAAATCACATCAGGCTTATTAAATTTTAATTAGTTTGTGTTGAAATTAAGCCTGATGGCTTTTACATGTATAGTTAATTGGATTTTTATTTTATAAAATATGAGCAATGCATTAGTACTAAGAAAGTGTTAGAAGGAAATACTTCCAATTTTTCCACATCTTAAGTACTTATTCCATTAAGTTTTTACTAACATAACTTTAATTTTCCTTAATCCTTTTTTGGAGGAAATTCTCTTTTGTGTACATTGCTTTCATTGGAAAACTATTTTGATCATTTAGTCAAATGGTTTTCAACAGGAGATGATTTTTTTTTGTTTTTTTTTAGGAGATGATTTTTGTCCCTCTTTCTTTCCTTCTCCTACCTCCCAGAGACCTTTACCAATGTCTGGAAGCATTGCTAGTTGTCACAGCCATCACGTTTTTGGTCGTGCTTACCACCAGCATGTCAAACAAGCAACTCTGCTAAAAACCTGATATTATTCAGGACAGCTGCCCAGCCCAAGTGGTTTTTTTCTGGCACAAAATGTCAGTTGTGCTGAGGCTTAGAGTTTCTTTTAGAAAGTGTTTAGGAAAATTGCTTATATTTCATTAATTTCAGAATGTTACACTCTGAAAATTATGATTATGGATTTGAGGCCAGCCTGAGTTATGCACCAACTCTATCTCAAAAAAACAAACAATATTTATATTGTCTACATAATATATATATAATGGAATTAAAATATTTGGTCATATACTAAAGTGAGAAATGTTTTCTTCCAAAAGTAAAATATAGAAGATCATGGGTAAATCATTCCCTAGGATTTTCACTGACAGAATCATGAATATATATATTTTGAAGTTTCAATTTCTTTTCGGCCTGAATTCTAGGAAGCTATTCCTCATTTGTGTATGTGTTTCATTTATGTCATGATAGAATAGTAATATTACTTTTATTGTATAATGTTTTTCCAGGCTGTGTTTACAGATTTAGAGATTCTTGCAGCAATTTTTGCCAGTGCAATACATGATGTAGATCATCCTGGTGTGTCAAATCAGTTTCTGATCAATACAAGTAAGTGAAGTTTAAAGTATTGTGGTATGTTTATAAAATTGGATTTTCCCAGTGTTATAATGTTCTTTCAAGATGGGTTTGTGTTTCAATGATAGTCCATTTATAGTGGTGGAATTTATCTCTGAAAATTACTTTCACATCCCATGAGGCATATGGTGTTTGGAAAAACAAGTGATCTGGCACTTTTGTAAAAATGATATATTGCTGTTCCTAGACATTGGAAAGCATTAAGTGAATTTTAAAGAGAAATCTAAGTGCCTATTCTGCCTTTAAAGTTTTAAATACAAAGGAATGCTTGTGGAAATCAGTGATAAGCCCACTCCATGTTATATAGATCCAATCCCCTCAGCAGCTACAGCTTTCCTTTTCCTCACTCACTATCACCAGGCTGAGTCTACTTTCTTTGTGAATCTCGTCAGAAGAAATTTTTCTCCCAGTCTGATTTTTCAGCCACTTAGTTTTGTCCCCATGTAAGAAGTCATCACTGCGTTTGGAATTGTAAGGAGACTCTTCGTATGGATATCTTGGACTGTATAGAGAATATAAGGGAAAGTTTGACCTCTGCCTTTGGAAAAGAATTCAGGCTTACAGAAATTCTATTTCATACTTGAAGTTCATGGGTAAATGACTTAAGTGGATAGGGAAGGATTTAAGTTTCTTATTAAAACTGTGAAATTGTTTTAAGAAAAGGTCTTATTCAAATTAGGAGTTTGCCTCTTTTCTGGTAGTTTTTGTATTTGCACTATAGCTGTTGAGCTATAGCAGTATCCATCTTTTTGCTATTTATTTTCAATATTTTTCTGTAATCCAGATGTATACAGAGAATTTAAATGTAAACTTACTTTGAGAGATTTAACTGAGATGTTTAAGATTATTGAGATCTATTTTTATGTCTTTTACTCTCTGTTACTGCCATACAACAAAATACACTTCACTGGGGAGAATGGGAAGTTATTAAGACTCCTGAGATATAGGGATAGGAGAATGTATTTGAGGTGTTTGGGTTAGTAATTTCTTTATGCCAGTTATACGGGAGAACATTTCATGTTCCAATGACCTGTAAAAGCGTGCTTGCAGGACTCATGAAAGCATACACATAAATATTAGGAACCATTGAATACCCCATCATCCACCTACCCCCAGATATGTATTATAGCAATATCTAGAGCTGACTAGCCCTTTCTCAGAAGAGTTAGCAAGACATGCAGTGTGAGGCACACGAATTTTCCATGTACCCTACTGTTTAGTATTTTGATATTCATATATATAGCAATATGGTCTTCATATTATAGATTTGCAGCAAATACATAAAAATTTTGTTTTGATTCAATTTTGGACATTTAAGAAAGGTAACATTTTTCTTTAATAACATGAAACATGCCCACTGATATGTTTTCTTTTTATCACCATATTGTATAATTCCTTATAACCGGAATTAAGAAGAGAGAACAAATTAAAACAGTTTAATAAAGTCTCTGTCTCTGAAGCCCTGTGACATACTTTTTTTTTTTTTTTAGGATAATGAGGGTCAATTTTGTTCTTCTTTCTTGTATATCCTTCAAGGGCAATTTGGCATAGAATGCAGCTCAAGAGCTCTGCTGGGAACCAGGGCATTGGTGGAATCTTGTTATCTAAAATAATGTAGCCCCAGTCCACAGAAAAGAATAGCAACTCTGAAGATTTGAGAGCCACTGATACAGACGATGGGAGAAATTTGGAGGATGATTATAAATACAAAGGGAAAGGCCAAAGATGCCCACTTAAGGTCATTTTTCCCCCCTAGTGATTTGTCCAGAGAGGAAGGTTAACTAACCCTGCTACTGGAAGTTCTCTGCTACCTGGTGATGCTGGGGTCCTCCTTTCTGTGGGTGCGCAGCATCCCAGGGAAGCCCGAAGTTGCCAGAGCAGCTTTTAGTGGGATGTAATGTTTATTCATGGCAGACAAGAATGAGTCTGAGTTATTCCTAAGCAAATGAGTCAGCATTGTTACTTGGTACCTGGAAGTATCTCTCAGGTTTGGTCAGAGTCTCAGAGCAGTAGTACCATCTTAGTTGAATGTTAGGGATCATAGAAGCTAGAGCTGGCTGTTCTGTTGTTTTTGCTGTTTTGAACCACAGAAGAGTTTGAATAGCTAAGAACATTTTTTTTAAGTTTTATTTTCATAATATGCAAAAGAGGATCTCCAATGATTTTAAACTTGTAGTAAGTGGCTTATGAAATATTCTATCAAAACTGCTTATCTCTGATTTACAGTAAACTTACTTTCTATGAAGTAGGCTTAAGTTTCTCTTTTCTGTGACTTTCCTAGAAGAGTTAAGCATTAGTGAGTCAGAAAAGCACAGTCTCAACTCTTAGCTTGGAACTAGAGCTTCCTACCTGTCCCAAGCTAAAGGTGGACAATAAGGAATTCTGAAGAATTTTAATTTTAATTTAAGGTTTATTTTAAGAAGGCTGTGGAGCCATGACCAGTTGAAGGGATGTGCCCCTGTTTGTGGCTGATGAAGAAAAACACTAGTGCAGATCTGGCTAGTTCCCAGTACAGTTACAGTCCTGCTTCTTGGTTGTGATCATATTTCTCTTTGTTTCATGTGTGAGTTTTAGGTACCATATATTTTTTATACTAATTGTATTTATACTCATTGTAAGCCTCCTAGAGGTTCTAAAAGCAGAGAGATCACTTCTACCTTGAAGATTTGGTTAAACTCTCCCTTCCCCAATTAAAATAATATACAATAGGAGGTGAAGCTTTATTAAATGTTTTGGGAGTATGAGGAGAATGTGAACAGGACATAGAGAAACTGAAGTTCAGGCAAGAAACTATCTCTAAATCTTTTAAAAGATAATGCATTAAAATGAACCCATTTATATTTTATGCATTCATATGAAATTTTAATATTATATATCAGAAGATACTAATCACAAAAAATCATTTAACTCTACAGCTTTATTTTTTGGACAAAACATAATAAAATTGTGAGAAGTATAGAATATAGAATATGTAGCACAGAATTGTATTTGGAAAGAGACTCATTTTTTTATATAGCAAAAGATGCTTAAGTTTGGGAAAAAGATTTATTTATATTAGTTATGTATCAAAGTATATGTTGTTCTTTTATTTTATTATTTTATTTTTTGCTTTCCTTTCTTTTCTCTTTTTGGTTTCCAAGAGTGGAGTAGTACATCCTATTTAGGTAGGGCTGCAGCTGGATCTCATGAACAGTACACGTACATTTTTAATTACTGTGATTTTTTTCTTTTTGGTGCCAGTACTAGAGCTTGAATTTAGGGCTTCTTGCTCGATTTTCTCACTCATTTCCGATGCTCTACCATACCTCCAGTTCCAGTGTTTTGCCAGTTAATTGGAGATAAATTTCTTGGACTTTTCTCAGCCTTGAATAGTTAGGATTATAGGCATGAGTCACCAGCATCTACCTCCCTCTAATTTTATTTTAACCTGCATCTTCCATAGCTATAGTAATAGATTTTATAGAGAATTTATTTTGCTGTATGAACCAGTAATTTCAAAATAAAAACAAATATATGTTTAACAAATGGGGGTAATATAGATATAACTAGGTCTCATGTAATTGGATAACAATGTACTGAGAACCTGCCAAGTGTCAAAAAGTGTTATAGGCTTGAGAAATGCATGTTGAACAAGACAAAAGCTTGGCTTTCACAGACGTACATTATGCTGGAAAAGACAGAGTCTAGCAGGTGAATATGTAAAATGAGGCAAGCTTAGTACTATGGGTTGAGACATACAGAGTAGATGAATTGAGAGCCAGGCAGTTTTAAATTAACACTTTGGCTTTCAAAATGGTATCAAGTTAAGAGCACTCCCCGCTCCTCATCTCCAGAAAAAGTCTGGTGAGAAGTCCCTCTAAACATTTGTGTCTTCTGTAACGTTGAAACAAATAATATATTGTCATTTTCTTACCCTGGCTGACTCTAGCTAAGCGATAACAATGGGCGTGCAGGTCTTCCTCTACTTTTGGTATCTATATCAACAGGCTCTGAAGTGTTCTTGCCCTATCTTTTTTCCAGTCTTTTTTCCAATCATTTCTGTGGACATTGCTACCGTGAAGAAGTGAGTGTATGTGTGTGTGAGTGTGTGTGTGTGTGTGTGTGTGTGTGTGTGTGCCAGTCCTGGGGCTTGAACTCAGGGCCTGTTCCTCAATTTCTTTTGCTCAAGGTTGTGGCTCTACCATTTGAGCCACAGTCACAGTGCACTTCTGACTTTTTCTGAGTACATCAGAGTTGAGAATCATGTACTTCCTGCCTGGGCTGGCTTCAAACTAAGATCCTCGAATTTCACCTTCCTGAGTAGCTAAGATATTATAGGTATGAGCTGCCGTAGACAAACCTAGTCTTCTTTTACTCCCTGTGTCTATGAATCTCTTTTCTTCTCCATTTCCCCTCCTAGATTGAGAATTGATGGAATTTCAAGTCAGTCACCACTGTCTTTTTGCCAATGGTTTTTATGGAAGAAATCTTGGGAACATTATTAGGATCCACTCACATTTCCACTATCTTCGTAATACCATATAATCTTTACAAACATTTTGAGGGATTGATCTCATTTTATAGATAAGGCCAGAAAAGGAAAGTTTGAGTGCTCACTTCAAAGCTAGATCTGATTTCTGAGCTCAAAATCATTTTACCTCAAATACTTGCACATTAATTTACTCTTGAAAAATGTGTTTTTCCAAGCAGATAAGCAGAAGTGTGTGTGGAATTTACCTCTATTTCCTATTGAAGCATGGTAAACTTGAAATTTGACCCTTTTTTCTCTCCCTTATGGAGTATATGTTATTTTTTTTAAAAATATCTATTAAGCTTTTAGAATATTTTCATTGTAAAACAGAATAGAAACCATATGAAAAATAAAGAAGATACTAAAATTCATCTGATATTCTTCCTTAAATGTAATAATTTCATTGAATAACATTTCAGATTTCCAGTTAGGCAGATACACACACAGATACATAGAGAGTGTTCTGTCTATCTTATCTATCTATCTATCTATCTATCTAAGCTCATATTATAAATGCTTTCCTATAAACATTTGCATATTCAATAGCCTAGTTTGGACATGTTCCCTGTTTTTAAAAAATTGAATTTATTTGAGCCTTCTTAATGGATATTGAGTTATTCATCACTTTCTACTCCTATTTCTTTGAACTTGTGTGATAATCTTCAGTTTAATATTTTACATTTTGATATAGATTGCTTTGTTGGCCCTCCAGAAAGTTTATACATTTCACCAACGGTGTGCCATTTCTTCATACTCTTGTCAGGCATTTTAACAATTTTAAATTTGATTGGTAAAATGTTTGAATTTGCTTTTATTTGTAGAGCTCTTTCCAAAGTTACAACATTACTACCTCCATTATTTAAAAAAGCATCCTGTAGGTAATAAGTGATTTAAAACAAGTTCTTTTAAATCTACTTACTGTAGATTATTAAGCACATTCTATTTACAACAAATGAGGAAAACTGTGCAACCTCCAGAAAGTTTATACATTTTCACCAACGGTGTGCCATTTCTTCATACTCTTGTCAGGCATTTTAACAATTTTAAATTTGATTGGTAAAATGTTTGAATTTGCTTTTATTTGTAGAGCTCTTTCCAAAGTTACAACATTACTACCTCCATTATTTAAAAAAGCATCCTGTAGGTAATAAGTGATTTAAAACAAGTTCTTTTAAATCTACTTACTGTAGATTATTAAGCACATTCTATTTACAACAAATGAGGAAAACTGTGCAACCTATGTTTCTTTAGGTGTGGCTTACCTTGCTTAATATAATTTTTTCCAAGTCTTTCCATTTCTTTAAGAATGGGGCAATATCATTCTTTCTTAATCCATATATATGTATATGTGCATATATATGTATATATATACATATACATGTATATATATACATATATATACATATATATATCATGTGTATCTTGCTGATTTGGTTACTCCTGAGAACTATACAAACTATACAGCTTTGATACTGAGAGTGGTGTTAGAGGAACAGAATTTTAAGGATTAGTTTTTTAAAATTTGAGTCAAGGGTTCTGGAGTGGGCTGTCTAAACTGATTGACTTGAAAACAAGGATGACTATTTGCAGTAGTAAAGAGAACACTGACAGGGAATGCTGTGAACTATTTATAAAGATACCCAAAATATCTGCCTTAATCATTCATTTGTAAGATGTAAGAAGCTGAGTGATCCTAAATAGGATATTTTGAAACATTTTGAGAAAGTGCCAGCACAGAATGACATTGGTTGGTTATTCCTAATGTCATTGGAGTAAGTTGTGAAAGAATAAGAGGAGCCCAGGCATTGGGATTCCCAGGTCAAGCTCCGCATTATAAATGGCTTAGTGCTTGTAGGTATATCAGGAGGGAGAGCCTTTCTCTTGAAGTTGAGGGCTGGGCTGGAGTTGCTGAAAAGTAAAGGCAGAAGCACCACTCATGATTGGCTAAGTTACAGTGAATTCTCAGCTTTCAAGAATCACTGCTGTTACAGGCATTGATTGGAAAATAAAACAAAGTAAAATTCAAGCCATTTCTACCATAGTGAAATTTCATGTGGGTCATGTTGACTTATCCCTTCTGAGGTGAAGGGTAAAGTCATTGTATCTGGTTCCTCCTACAATCAAGTTAGAGGCAAAGCTTAGCAGGAATGTTTGATTTTTGAGGTAACATACTCCTCATTAGGATGTGTTACTTTGCCCATTTACTGAAGATCTGTTAGTTTTGAGTAGAGCCAAGAACAACTCTGCAACCATCCGATTCAGCAGAGCCACTGGTTCTTCAAGTCCTAGTAGCAGAGAGGGCTGTTGGTCCATAGATGTTGTACGACATAGATTTTTAAAACTTTGGAGCAAGGCCCTGATACCATCTTTTGGCCTGCTACTTTTGGCCACCTTAGTAGATAATGAGCATAAAATACTAGATAACCTGAAAGACTTATTATGAATAAGGTGTTACTGACCCACAAGACATAATGACGAGCCTCCACAGAAACACTCTACCATCAAATAGAAATGAGAGACACAGATACGGGCTCATGTAGATTGGAAGGGACAAGTTATGTAAAGAAGTTATTCAAACACCGATGATCCTCTATTTTGCCTTCTCTCTCCCTGGCTGTATCTGTGGTCTTATGGGAGAAAACCTGTTTCATATATGGCATACAACATGCAGCACTCAGGTGTGGCCACATACAGAACTGTTCTGCCTCTCTGTGACAGAGGTGAAGGGAAATCTTACTGGCACAAAGAACCTTGGACAGTGACCTTTCTGGTAACACTTTGCTTAGAAGAAGGAATAGCTAGGATATATGATTATATACTGATTTATGGACTGTAGCCACTGGTTTGACTTGACAGTCAATGACGTGGAAGTAACATGTTTTGAAAATGGGTGACATCAGTGCTCCTGGTTCTTAGGTAAGACTTACACACTGCCCACTCCCTTCCCAATTCTCAGGCCTTCACACTGGAGCTGAAATTTATTACTGGTGTTTCTGGTTTTCTGGGTTGCAGATATGACACTCTTGTCCTCCACAACTGTCTGAACCAATTCCTGTAAGAGCATATGATGGTATTGATCACATGTACTCTCTGTAGTAAAATATGCAGTGGTCCTAACACCCAGATGAAAAGGACTCAGAAGAGGGAGAGAGGGACCTATAAATAGAGTCTTCCTATCATCATTAATAGTGTTATGTTGAGCATATTTAATTTATTCTTGATAGCCATGGGGAGTTTTTACAACAGAGAATGATTGGGCCATATGTAATAAAACAATGGCTTTCAGTTTGTAAAAGGTATGCATGGTTCCTTAATGAACTAGAGGATGGCAAGATAGTTAGTACTGTGTACCAGGCAGTGGATGGGTTGTGATTATCATAGTCTACTTCACTATTAGTGAAGGTTGTCTAAAGGTTGTCGAAAGCATCTGTAATATTAATATGAGATGCAGTTTATAGCAACTGCTTGTTAGTATTGGCCCTACTGCTTACCAGCTAGGAGACACCGGCAGGGTTACTTCTTTCCGTCAGGCTCATGTTTTCCTTTGTAAAAGGCTACAGCAGGAAAATCTTGCTAAGAGAGTTGTGAGGACAAAATGAGATAGTCCATACAAGCCTGGCACAATGCTTGGCACTTAAATCCTCTAACCATGAAACCTTAGCATATCCTGTTCTTCTATATGTTTTATAAGTTAAGGAGAAATGAAGAAGGGAGATAGCCAAGCATATTCAATTAATATTTTTACTTGTATAAAGAGGCTCAAGTCTCCGAGTAGGTAGGAGGACTTGGAGAGAGACCAGTGAAGATTTGAGGGGAGCTAATGAGAGGTGAGGTGAATGTGGGGACCGCCCAGTGAGGGTTCAGTCATCCAGGGGCTGACCAGTTCTGTCTGTGGAAATCAGGAAAGGAATAACGAATTTGCAAAAATTCTTTTAAAAAGGTGAGGAATAAGAGGAAAGAGTAATGGAGGAACTACATTTGATCTGAATGCATTTATATGCATTATGGAAGTGGCACCATGAAACCCATTTGTATAATTAACATACACTAATTTTAAATTTTTTTAAAGTAAAACTTCACAAAAGGTGATTTTTACTCAGCTTGAAAACGAAAGGGTTTTAAAAATCAGTATGTAAGACAGCCTCTCCGTCCTCAGAGTGTGACAGTGAACTTCAAGCAGTCCACCTGTTATGTATTGTTAGATTAGCATCTTTGATAAAAATCAGAAGAGCTGCAGAATGTACCTACCCTTTTAGATATGATAATACACCTTCAGTCTTAAAGTAGGGTAGAAAGTTAAATGACTACTCTGAAATTCTGTTTCTTAAATACTTCTGCCTGTTCATTTAAAAATTGACCATCACTGCCAGCCCTTAGTGATAGCCTCAGAGATTGAAAAGGCTGGAGAGGCCCACCAGTCCAGGAAGAAATCGTTCCAGGGCCTTTTTGGCTGTTTTGGCTTTTCCTTAAATGTCAAGAGATAACTTCTTTCCAAGGCAAGGTTAGCCAGTGCCCTTGACACCCGCCCTACACCACGGGCCATGCTTACATTGAATAGAACTGAGTCTCACACAGCACATGGCCTTCTTCCCTGAAGTAGTGGCTCCTCTGATCATTCATCCCTTGCATTTTCTCTAAAGGACATGTAAACATTAAGTTAATGTTTTTGTAAGGATAAGTCAATTCTTATGTTAACACCCTTTACCACCTTCATTTTTACTCCCTTAAAAGCACCCTGATTGATTAATTCAACATTATTTCTCCAGTCAGAAAACATTATATATGTGCTAACTATATATGTGCTAACATATATATGTGCTAACTATAAACTTTTACAGACTATTGTTTATAAGTAAAGCTTCATGCTTTACTTTCCCATGCTGGATAAGCACGGGAATGACAAAACAAAACAAAAAAATCACAACTATTTGGCCAGGTACTACCTTAAAAAATATGAACAAAATTAGCTTATCCAGAAACAAAACAAAGCAATAAGACCTACACCCCCCCATCCCGCTACAGCTCTACACATCTGCATTCCTATAACTGAAAACAAAACTTTAGATGTGCTAATTCTTCCATGTATAGTTCAGGCAAAGGGTGGACCAATTCAGCAGTGAAACCCACTAGACACTATATTGGAAATGATAAGCTATGCAACTTGTGGCAGTGGGTGGGGGGAGTCAGGAGGGGAAAACCTGGGAGACAATGAAGGAGGGTGACACTGTTCAAAAGGAAATGTACTCACTACCTGACTTATTTAACGAACCCCTTTGTACACCACCTTTACAATAAAATTGTTAAAAATCTAAAAAAGAACAAAAAAGATCTTAGGATCTCCCTGTTGAGGTATGTCTTGAGCCACTCTTATCATACCTAGCTGCTTAAGCAGTTGGTGAGCAGAACTGGACATTTCTTAGAAGAGATCTTCAGTTGTATTTTCAGTGCATTAGTCAGAAACATAATCAAATGCATGTCCTTTAGTCTTTACAAATGATTTATGTGGAAACAGAATAAAGCAGTATTTTTTAATGGCTAGTTTGTAGATCTGGGTGTGCTATTTAAAGGACTAGAGAAGAAACTGTATCTCTTCCTGCCTTTAATGCACAGGTCCAGGGCAGTATGAGCAAGAGCCAGAATCTCCACCATGGGGCACATAGGCAACTGAATACAGTATCTATGTATGAAGCCATGAGCAAGCAGGCAGGAATCACAATTCATACGTAAAGAGTGACTGCTAGATGCATAAGAAAGGAAATGGAGGGGGGAATATAGCTTAGAATATCGGAGCTATTCTGGGAAAGAGTAAGAAAAGCAGTATGATCAAATCTAATATTGTTCCATGTTTCACACTGTTCTTGAATCTGTTCTGAAAACAAATCTCTCTGCATCCTTGATGCTCACATTGCAAATTGCAAGGTAGTAATTCATTGTTACCAGACTATACACCTTATACGCTGGACATTTTTCAGATGCTATGAATAATTTGATGTTCTCAGCCAGCCATTAGTACATATCTATAATTGAGGAAAGTCTGGGAAAAAGCTATGAGATCCATTACCAGAAACAAGCTGGCACATAACTGTCATCCCATATATTCAGAAAATGGAGATAGGAGATTCCAGTCAGAAGCAAGTACTGACTAAAACACTAACATAAACAAACTGAGCTGGGTGTGAGTAGCTAAATCCTATAGCCCTAGCTACTCAGGACACTGAAATTTGAGGATCACAGTTCAAAGCCAGCCTGGGGAAGAAGAGTCCATGAGACTCCTATCTCCAGTTAACCACCAAATAGCCAGAAGTGGAGCTGTCTCGAGTGGTAGAGCACTAGCCTTGAAAAGCATCACCCAGGGCTTGTGTTAACCCCAGGACTAGCACAAAAAACAGATAAATGAAAAACTAAACCAGCCAAAAGACTGGAGTAGGGCTCCAGTGGTAAAGCCCTTGAGCATGAAGCACTGAGTTCAATCTGCAGTATTGCAAAATAATAATTCTAATAGTAATTTCTTAGTCTACTCAGTTTCTGGCAGATCTTGAAAAGATGTTAATGTTCATCTGTTCTACTTTTTTCACTTCAGAAAAAAATATTTTCTGAGAAATCTCACAGTCAAATGACTTTCTACTATCAGTAACATTGGTGTTTACTTCTATGGTCCCAGTGTTTTGTCTCTTCTTCTTTTATCCAATATACTCTCCTAAATATTGTCATGTAATGGTACAGGAAGTAGAGTCTGGGGAACATTGTGTCTTCAACCCAAGGTATGATGGAATGTGGGAGTTCGTTGTTTCTAAGACAGGCTCACAATGCAATCTACACTAGCCCTAAGTAGCCATTCTCCTGCCTCAGCCTCAGTTAATTTTCTCACAACACTTCTAATTAAACAGCACTGGTGACTTTCTATTTTTCTTTCAGATTCTGAACTTGCCTTGATGTACAACGACTCCTCTGTCTTAGAAAACCATCATTTGGCTGTGGGCTTTAAGTTGCTACAGGAAGAAAACTGTGACATTTTCCAAAATTTGACCAAAAAACAAAGACAATCCTTAAGGAAAATGGTCATTGACATTGTAAGTAGCTGATTAAAATAAAACTAAAGAATTGTTACTGGGCACCAGTGGCTCACACCTGTAATTCTAGCTACTCAGGAGGCTGAGATCTGAGGATCTCAAAGTTCAAAGCCAGCCTGGCAGAAAAGTCTATGAGTCTCTTATCTTCAAAACACAACTCATAAAACCAGAAATGGTGCCGTGGCTTAAATGATAGAGTGCTTTAGCATTGAGCTGAAGAGCTGAGGGACAGTGCCCAGGCCCAGAGTTCAAGCCCCACAACCAACCAAAAAAAAAGAATTGTGTTGCCAGGTGCCAGTGGCTCACACTTGTAATCCTAGCTACTGAATAGGCTAAGATCTGAGGATTGTGGTTTGAAGCAGCCCAGGCAGGAAAGTCTGTGAGACTATTATCTCCATTTATCCACCAGAAAACTGGAAGTGGCCTGTGGCTCAAAGTGGTAGAGCATTAGACTTGAGCACAAAAGCTCAGGACAGCCCCTGAGTTCAAGCACCATGACCACCACCACCAACAAAAACCCTAATTGTATTGCAAGGATTTTTGTTCTTGTTGCTGCTTGCTTGTTTTAATGGCCCAATAAATACTTTCTAGTCCATAGAAACAAACAAAAAAAACCCAACACGGAAAATGTGATGATTATGGCGATGTTTCCAGCTGTACTTTTTTTTTTAACCATGAAAATGGTTCTCAGTGTTGTGTTGTACCTGGGCTTTCAGAAAAGTTAACAGTTAAAAAAAAAAGACTCTGCCCTAAGTAGAGTAATTTCCACACACTTTCATTAGAAGTCAGGGTACTTTTATTCTCACTTTCTGACAGGAAAATTAATTAACTTAACAAATTGTTCTTTGTTCCTTAAGGTTCTTGCGACAGATATGTCCAAACACATGAATCTGCTGGCTGATTTGAAAACTATGGTTGAAACTAAGAAAGTGACAAGTTCTGGGGTTCTCCTTCTTGATAATTATTCTGATAGGATTCAGGTAAATCATTGATTGATGTGTGTGTGTGTGTGTGTGTGTGTGTGTGTGTGTGATTGATTGATGTGTGTGTGTGTGTGTGTGTGTGTGTGTGTGTGTGTGTGTGTGTGTGTGTGTGTGTGTGTGTGTGGCCCCATGTAGAGAAATACATTATTTCTCCCATCTTGCATTTTTAGAAACTATAGGCAGGATTGCTAAACACATTCTTAATCCTGACAACAAATTATTTAATTTCTTATTGGTATTTTTATTTGTCTGTACATTTTTAAAAAACACAAAAACTTAACACCCCATAAAGCCCTCTACATAGTTAACCCTGAATTTAATCAACTAGGCACATAAAGGTTCTCTTTTGATACTTAGATGACTTAAAAGTGGCATAATTTGTAACTATTAATATAAGTGTGAACCACACGCAGGCACACCATGGTTGGGCTCTTTGGATATATCTTGCACTATGCATATTTTTAGGTGTCACAGTCAACTCATGTGAATTCCTAGATTTTTTTTTTAAACTGAGGAGCAGGTGCTGAGTAAAGAATGCCTCCATCTATTTCAGGTCCTTCAGAATATGGTGCACTGTGCAGATCTCAGCAACCCCACGAAGCCTCTGCAGCTGTACCGCCAGTGGACAGACCGGATAATGGAGGAGTTCTTCCGCCAAGGAGACCGGGAAAGAGAGCGCGGCATGGAGATCAGCCCCATGTGTGACAAGCACAACGCATCTGTGGAAAAATCACAGGTAACGTATGATGCATGAGGTATGGAGAGAGAACAGAGTTACAGCTAAGTGCAGCATTTGGTTCCTTTGTAGTAGCAATCTTAACAAATATCTGGGGAAAGAGTCTGAAGTTTGGTTTTGACGAGTTCAATTTCACCTAATTTAGGATCCAGAACCCATCAGTCTTATGATTTGTATCTATACACAAGAATGTCATGCATATATTCTTATGATATTATATTTGTTTATGATGATCATAGTCATGTAGTATATTCATATAGTGAAAGTACTTATTTCATTTATCTGGACTTTTCCTACAAATTGACCATTAGTAAGGTCCAGGATCCATAGCCCACTGTGTAAGTGGAAATTTTTTCATGATTAACTTATGTGCTCGCGTGCACGTGTGTGTGTGTGTGTGTGTGTGTGTGTGTGTGTGTGTGTGTGTTGGTATGGGGCTTGACTCAGGGCCTAGGCACTGTCCCTTAGCTTTTTCTCTCAAAGCTGGTGCTCTAGCACTTGAGCCAAAACACCACTTCTGGCTTGTTAGTGGTCAATTGGAGATAAGACCCTGTTGGTCTTTAATGTCCTGGCTAGCTTCAAACCTTAATCCTCAATCTCAACCTCCTAAGTAGTTAATGAGCCATTAGGGCCCACCTAAGTAAACACCCTTGAACTAAGGATTCTAGTAAGTAATTTTTACCAGCTAGTAACAATAGTTTTATATGATCTGTTGCCTCAAATAAGGACTATTTTACCAAACTAAGGTCAATAGTGTTCCATTCAGTGTTGTATTTGTGAGCCATGATCTAGTTAACCTTTTCCATTTTTTTCTTAGTCCCATTTCTGTTTTGTTTTTTTTTTTTTAACTAGGTGGGCTTCATAGACTATATTGTTCATCCACTCTGGGAGACGTGGGCAGACCTCGTACATCCTGATGCCCAGGACATTTTGGACACTTTGGAGGACAATCGGGAGTGGTACCAGAGCACAATCCCTCAGAGCCCCTCTCCTGCACCTGATGATCAAGAAGAGGGCCGGCAGGGTCAAACTGAGAAATTCCAGTTTGAACTAACTTTAGAGGAAGACGGCGAGTCAGACACGGAAAAGGATAGTGGAAGTCAAGTGGAAGAAGACACTAGCTGCAGTGACTCCAAGACTCTGTGTACACAGGACTCAGAGTCTACTGAAATTCCCCTTGATGAACAGGTAGAAGAGGAGGCAGTAGCAGAAGAAGAAAGCCAGCCAGAAGTTTGTGTCATAGATGACTCTTCTCCTGATACGTAACAGTGCAAAGACTCTCACACCTTTTTGTTTTGTTTTGTTTTGTTTTTAAGTAGAAAAAAATCATTGTTTCCAAAGTGCATGTCACATGCCACAACCATGGTCACACCTCACTGTCATCTGCCAGGACCTTTGCTGAACAAAACTGACCTTGACTACTCAGTCTGGCGCTCAGGAATATTGTAACCAATTCTTTTCACCTTCCCATGTCTGGAGAGCAAGGGGGACATCTTCATAAGCAGCATTTTAACCTGATTTCAGCTTCATAGAGCTGACAAAGCAGATAAAATCAACTCCAAAATGTTTGTAAGGGAATGTGGCTCATCAGGCAGCCCAAAAGTGGAAAAGACTTGGGGTTCCTTTTCTCATTTGTGTGTTACATTTTCAGAAATAAGGCATTTCACAGGTGGAGTGAACTCAATTAATAAAGCAACAACAACAACAAAATGTCTTGAAGGGGACACAGCATGAATCTGTTCCCAGAAGGAGTATGAGCCACAGGAATTGCATAATTTTCTAATTTCAAGTCTTCCTGATACGTGACTGAATAGTGTGGTTCAGTGAGCTACACTCACCTCTACATTTTGTATGATATGTAAAACAGATTTTTTGTAGAGCTTACTTTTATTATTAAATGTATTGAGGTATTATATTTAAAAAAAAAAAAACTCTGTTCAGAACTTCATCTGCCACTGGTTATTTTTTTCTAAGGAGTAACTTGCAAGTTTTCAGTACAAACCTGTGCTACACTGGATAAATCTAATTTACGAATTTTACCTGCACCTTTACAGTTCATAGCAATTAACTGATTTGTAGTGATTCATTGTTTTATATACCAATGACTTCCATATTTTAAGACAAAAAAAACCTTATGTTGCAGGAAACCCTGTTTGTAAGTCTTTGCTTACTTGCTTTTTATTTCACTATTTCCTAGTCAACAGAGTTGCTCTCTACCAATGTCTTTCTTCACAGTGTCCAAAGTGAATATTCTGTAATATTTTGATGTGCATTATGTCAAATGTGTCTTAAGTCTCATAGAAACTCAATCATCAGTTGGTGTCTGAATCAAATGGAAGATGTGTAAATACCCAGTAGCTAACACAGTCTGTCTTTTTTAGGTATTTTCCCACCTACTGTCTTCTGATGACTTTTTGCTGTGTCAAGAGGCATGCATTTCACCAGTGCATGTCTTTGTAATAACCTACACATTTCTCATCTGTATTTTTTAATAGTCTGTTATAGTGAGAAAAGCATTTTCCCTTCATGCAGCTTTATTATTTAATGTGTGCTTGAACTAATATCCATGCCCACTTGGTGGCATCTTACCAAGTATGTCACCACCGTTCTTATTGATGATACAGTCAAGTCAGGGTTAGCATTCATTTCTACCATGCAGTTGTATGTCATGACTAGCTTTTACTCTGAATTACAGAAAAAATTAACAGCTAGCTAGGTGATTTTTGTAAAGTCCTCAAAGAATATATTAACAAACACCAGTACTCTTCTCTCATTTCTGTGACTTCACCATTGGATTTAGAACTACATGAGGAATAATTCAGGGAAGAGATTGGAAGTATAGCAGCTACTCTTTCTTAGTGGATAGCTGTGTAACATGTAGGAATTGCTTTATCACTTATCTTTGACCCATAGGCATGTTGTGTGGGGTGGAACTATTTCTAAAAACACAGTAAGGGGAGAGCAATTAATGCCAGCAACACCAGAGGCCTGGTCATGTGATACAGTATAATGTTGGGCTGGTCAAATGGTTCTGCCTAAAGATTGGAGCTCACTCTCAACTGATTTCAGCACCAGAACTATACTGGCATTTTGGAGAAAAATCATTTATATAGAGACTTCTGAGGACTACTAATAATCCTCAGGCACAGAATTGATCCACAGTGAACACAGTTCCCAATTCCAGTCTTCAGAAATCCAACAGCTGTTCCTTTGTTAGAGAAATTATTTCTCAGATCTTTTACTTGGTCCAGAATCAGATTCTACTGATTAATTATAGGGTTTCCACACACTTTCCCTTTTAAAGATCAAACAGAGCAATCTTTCAGATAGAAGCCTATGTCTGACCAAATGGTTTCACAAGAACACCTGGGACCTTGCTTCTCTTTGTATTCGTCCTGAGGGGCGGTCTAGAAGGAAAGACAGAGTCTAGGACTTACCCCTCTTTCCAAATTGTGCTCATTTCCTTCCCCACCCTATACTTGGTGTTTGCCCCCCACAGAGTGCCTGGAATCTTTATAATGAAAAAAATTTAAAGCAGCAATATGTCATAAACGAAACCTGAAAAGTTTGTAACTGCACTAATGGAAGCTTTTTTTCCAGTTTGCTGGCTTTTAATGGTACCATGTTGTAACACCCATCAATGGACAATCAAATTGCAGGAAAACACCGTAAGATCCAAGATTTAAGGACTAATGCATGATTCAGTCTGCTTACCCTCTTCCTTCTCTCCCCCTTTGCACTCTCTTCCAGCCCTGTGCTCACCAAAGTGTGCTTCACAGGTACACACTGCTGAAAAACATACATCCTTATCCAAATAGCTTTACATTTCCTAAAATGCCATAAGAAAATGTAATATCTGGGTACGGAATAAGGGGGCAAGTCCCAAGTTTGCATAAGACAAGTACATTTCAGCTTGCAAGTTACTGAACACAAAAAATGCTATTTGGATTTTGTTTCACATCAGTTAAAAGTTACAAGAAAATAATGTAGATAGAATTAATTGCAGACAAGGAAAGAAAAAAAAACTTGAATGAAGTGGATTTTACAGAAAGCTTTATGATAATTTTTGAATGCATTATTTATTTTTTTCTGCCATGCATTTTTTCTCACCAAATGACCTTACCTGTAATACAGTCTTGTTTGTCTGTTTACAACCATGTATTTATTGCAATGTACATACTGTAATGTTAATTGTAAATTATCAGTTCTTATTAAAACATCGTCCTGTGATGGGATGGTGTTGATATATTTGGAAACTCTTGGTGAGAGAATGAATGGTGTGTATACATACTCCTTGTACATTTTTCTTTTCTTCTGTAATATAGTCTTGTCACTTTAGAGCTTGTTTATGGAAGATTCAAGAAAACTATAAAATACATAAAGATATATAAATTTAAATAACATAGCTGCAGGTCTTTGGTCCCAGGGCTGTGCCTTAACTTTAACCAGTATTTTCTTCTCTTTTGCTGCATTTCAAACTAAGGTCATGGTAGGCTAGGGCTGAGCATTATATATCCAAACTTTAAAATGATTGGATTTCTGGCAGTTGCTAGGTTTGACAAAACCCATAGATCACCTCTGAAGGATCATGTGACCCTTTTAAGATATAAGCTTTAAAATACTTCTTGCCAACGAGTGATCTTGCGTGGATGGTGACTTTTTCCAGCTGTCAAGCAGGAGCTACCTTTGCTTTTTACTTTCAAACATGACTGTGGGAATACTCCTGTCCAATGATTATAGAAAGGCCCTTTGTTTTCTAGGGATCACAGGAAATGGAACTTGTTTGGAACTAGAGTCAACTCATCTTGGTTTATCTGCTCACCAACTTTCTATCATGTAAAGAAGCTGTACATTATGAAAAAGCTCATTGGTTTATTTCTTGAATTTTTCTCTTAAGAACAACCGAATTTCCAAATGTATGTAAATCCATTTATTTCAACACTAAGTTATCTATGTTGCCAGTTCACATAAGTAACTCTTCTCTAAAACATGATTCTGTAAAACATGCATTCATTTAGCATTTTTAAAAATTTACATTTTCACAGTGGTCAGCTCCTGACAGCCATGGAAAATTCTGAGTAAATAGTGTGGAAATCACTTCTTACTGCTGCTCAGCCCTTGGGACATGTGACGTCAGTGAAAGGAAGGATACTTTTCTAGGAAAAATGAGCCTCCTATTATTTTATTTTATTTTGACACAAACTGTAGATTTTAGCAGCCCTGGCCCAAAGGAATTTGATTACTTTTGTTTTAAACAGTATAAATGGGACACTACAATTACAAAATACATCCTTACTGATTTTATTTTTTTTAATTTTTATTTCTTTGGATATGTTTTCAGAGTGGTAAATTGTGTGTGAGCATTACAAATGATGATTCTTTTAGTAGTTTCTTAGCCTCTCTTACAGCCCATGGGGATAGTACTGTACATCGATACCTTCCTATGAAATTTTTATATGCAATGAAAATAAAAGCATGGGTTGATTCTGCCTATTTATGATTTGGTCTTTTATAAACAAAAGATGGTTGGTTTCAATTGTAATGCAATAAGCACATATTTCAAAAAGTAATGAACATTGACAAAATGAGATTACATCATAAATTTGTATGGATACTTATAAGCTGGTGAATCCAAGTTATGTTGCAATATTAAAAAAATCTCCAAATAACTTATGTGGCCTATAAGATCAAACACGGTTTTCTAAACTGGTGTAGGAAGGGACTTTCCCCATTTAATTGAATTATTTGATACAGTGAAAGTTATTCAGACATTTAACAGGTACTTGTCAGAAACCTACTCTGTAAACTATAAGCGTCTAAGGATTCAACAGTTAAATGAAACATAGTTGTTATCAAGAAGATTATAGTCTGAAGGGGACAAAGGAATTAAATGTCCAATGCATGTATCATTAGAGTTTTGCTCAACGTAGTGAAAAAGCTCAGTGCTGTGATCAAGAAGGAACCTGAACTTGACCATTATGAAAGACCAGAGAAAGCTTGCTGGAAAAAAAAATGATTTGAGACTCAGCCTTAAGGACAATAATAGGTCTTTAAGGGAAAAGATGATAGGGACAGAAAGGGGTTTCCACCACGGGAAAATTCTCTGATGTTCAAATGAGTTTGAAATTGAAGGAGGGCTTGCAGTGCCTAGAGATATGAGAGCATTTCTAATTATCCTGTGTAAAACAGCACTCCTGCCCCATTACTTGATCTCACCTCGTTTTCTTTCCATCAAAAACTGATAAGCACATTTGCCAATATTTTGTCTGTCTCTCCCTGCAGGAGCAACTCCCAAGAGAACTAGATCTTTGCCTGCTAGAATATTACTAGCACTTAAAACTAGTCTTGAGATATAATAGATTCTTGTACTGTGATGCATATGACCACAAAGTTGGCAACGATTATGCAGTCATGCCTTAGTGTCCATGTAGCCATGCATGATTGGTACCGGCAGGGAAACACATTCTAAGGATGCACAAATTGCTTATATGTAACTATGGGGCAATTTTATATAATTTGAGAATATTCTCATGTACTTTAAATTCTCTCTATATTACTTGCAAACTCAGTACAAGGAAAAGTTAGTATATGGTACAGACATAATTGTTTTCTGAATTCTTTTTGTTTAATTTTTTTGTGGGGGGGGGGTAGTGGAGGAAAGAAACCCTGTGCTTGGGACTGTCCCTCTTCTTTTTTCTTTTTGGCAATAAGGCTATTTTCTATTATAAGGTAGTTTGACAGCCTTTATGACATTCTTGATGGTTCTTTATATCTAAAGATATGTTGTGCCAATGTCACTATCTGAGTTCTTTTATCTAAGATCAGAGTTTTAATATTTTTTTACTTATTCAATAAATGTGACAAATAGGTGATACATTAAAAGACATAATTAATCAATTCAAAAATAACCCAAAACAACGCAAACAATAGATGGATATTATTTTTTATCCTATCTGCTATTCTTCTTCTGATTGGAGAATTGAGTCCATAATATTTAGGGTTATTTTAGAGAGATGTGTCATGTTTCCTGCCATTTTCTCTATTTCCTATATTTTGCTTTTTTCCTCTTCCTGTGTCTACTAAATTGATGTAATAATTTTTGTCTGATGTGTTTCTTTGATTTTGATCTTGTTTCCTGAATCTTTTTGATCCATGATTGACTAAATCCACACATGCAGAATTCTTGGATGCAAAGGATGAGCATGATGATGTTCTGATAATGACATTTTGTGATCTTGGTTCTTTTTAACCTGATACTATAAAAATATTATTCCAGTTGTTTTATGTTTGGTAGTCTTGGATAAAGACAGTTTTGAGTTTTTAACCTGTTGATGAAAACCTGTTTGTTTGTTGCTCACAAACACTGTCTTTTATATGAATGAAAACCAAACTTTTCTCCTTATAAATGAAAGGGAAGGGCATGGTGGTACAGTGCATATAACCCCAGCATTTGAAAGTCTGAGCAGGAACATCACAAGGTCAAGGCCCCTTTGAGCTACGTAAAGACTTTTTTGCAAAGAAAAACTAAAGTATAAATTTAATCCCCAGATAATGCTCAAACCATAGCCAACAGATTATGGATAATTAAACAGAATAATGTTAGTCACTGCACTATTTTCTCCAGCCGTGACAAAGAATAGTTACCATACCCAAGAGGTGTCCAGTGTGTGCCTTCCAGGAAATACTTAAAGTCACATTCTCTTTCCAAGGCCCATGACTCTAAACTGATAAATGATTGGACAAAAGAACCTGTTCTCCTCCTTTCCCTACTTAGTCTACATCCTTTCCCTTAGTCTACATCCCCATGCAACTAATTTGTTTGTGTTGAGTCAACTCAAGTTCACATTTCTGACTAATCTCTGGTCTTTTTTCCTATACTGCGCAGGTTTGGACCCACAGCAGCAAAATCTCACAAACTCCTAAACCTATTGCCGACAATACTTTTCCTAGTTTCCATTTTTTTTCTATTTGCTGATTTCAATGCTGGTTTTTTCCAAACTTTTCTCATGTCTCCAACTATTTAATGTCAAATTCAGTGTAAGGGATACAAATTTTAGTCATGAATTTGGGTGTATAGGAAATACTACTTTCCTTTTAATTCTTTTGAGTTGTGTTCTTACTTTGTCAACCTGATGGAAATTTCCATCTCTATTGTTATTGGAACATTTTCTCCCCTCCTTCTCTTTCTCTCCCCCCAATAAAGAAGTTTTCTTAGCACTAAGCAAGTTGGCGTACTAGAGTCTAGACTGTGTTGTTCCAGCTCTTATGGCTCATTGATTCTGCCTAATAAGAAAGAAAAGAATGTGATGAACAGAAATGTATGCAAAAGCCAGGAACCCTGGTTTGGGGTTTTGTATTTTTAGTCTCATACAGTGTATTTGTCATGCTATTGCCTCATAACTACCTTCTAATGTTGGTATGGCAATGGTCCTCTGAGAAATCATGTCTTGAAATTCTTGCCCCTAAAATTATTATATCTAAATAAGAGACCTTTAGAAAATGATGCCTAGGAAGATCAATTGACTTGGCTAAGATTATACACCAGATAAATACTGAGATCTATAAACTACAAATGAAATAGGCTTTTTGTCACTGTCTCTGCCTCCTGTTTGTATGACCTACTCACAAAAAGCAACCCGGACCACTGAGATGCTTTTGAACTTCCATTGAGTATGCTTCACCACAGATCATTGCCATCAACCAAAGTTAAATGACATGTTAGTTCATGTTTATCTAATTTATCTACCCTACCCCTTCATCACCTTAGTATGTAGTTAGAATTACCCAGAGCAGGAAGATCTAGGATAAAATATTAGCAATAAAAGGATGAAAGGAGAGTTTTATCCCCTTTATACAATTACCTAATAATAATGTGATAAGAAAATGAAGAGATGAGATAGTTGTGTTTCTCTGACCATGGAAGTAGAAGGGTCATGCTACAAAGTAAGATTTTAGTGGCCTCCTTGCAAGGTCTTTGTACTGATGGAAGGAATGGGGTTAAGCCTGCAATAAGCATCGGATGAAGTCTCTCTCACTATCATATCCATTCAGGATAGGATTTGCTGAATACTCTAAAGGCCCGAACCAACAGACATGGCTGTAGAATCTGAACCATGGCATTGCGTTGTCTGAACTCCCCTGTTGGCTGAGAATTGCTTTTCTTGAGTATCTTGTTTGGGAAAAGAGCAGCAAAACAAAGCAAATTAAGTATATAGAGGTAAACATTCAGTACCCTGGCTATAAAATGCACTGTTTTAACCCTGAGTCTTTATTAATTGGAGAACCAAGCAGTCTCTCACCTTAGAGCTTCTTAACACTTCGCTCATTTTCTCCCTAGCACTAGTCTCTCTTTTTCACTGTTCATTTACAGTTTCTGGGCGGAGAGAGACAGAAAAAGTCAGGCTGCTCCAACCTTGTCCCAGTGGGTAAGACAAAGAATAGATACAACATTCCTCTCTACCCTTGCAGAAGTCAAGTTCACGGGGCGGGGAAGGAGACCTAGGATAGCTGACACAGTCCAGGCCACTGTTCACCTCTGAAGACTCGCAGCTACCCATCACTGGAGACCCATGGAACTATATATCAATGAAAGAATATCATTGCAAACATTCTACAAATTCTTGCCAGGATCAGTGATTGA
This sequence comes from Dipodomys spectabilis, assembly GCF_019054845.1. Taxonomy (NCBI): domain Eukaryota; kingdom Metazoa; phylum Chordata; class Mammalia; order Rodentia; family Heteromyidae; genus Dipodomys; species Dipodomys spectabilis. Next base: position 36,805,545 of record NW_024870817.1, read on the forward strand.
AATACCAAAAAAAGTAATCATAATCATAATAAGCTGGGAAAGTTAAAAGCAAGTAAAGGTGAAAGAAAAAGAAAATGGAGGAAATGTGTAAGAAAGGATGGAAAGGTGAACCCTCTACTGCCATCACATACAAGAATGGTGATGGTATGGATCCCCAGAGGATAGAGCTCATAGTTCTTAACAATACCTAAGGCCTGAAGGATCTCAGCAAACTAAATTGCCCTTGACCCCTCCTGTCAGTCATCAGCTGGTACCTGTGTCTTCTGCTATGTGGTGCTTAAAGGGGTAGAGGTGGGCTGGTGTATATAATGGAAGGATATTAGGTGAATGTATAAAAGTAGAATAATAAAACCCATTAAATTATATAAGAGGAAAAGATGATAAAGAGTAACAGAAGGGTGAAGATGATTAAAGTACAATATATGTGTGTATGTATTGAAACATCACAATGAAATATTTCTTTATACAAACTATAGATACAAATAAAAATGTCAATAAAAAGTCCACTTACTATCTGTTCTAATGACAGTAGATTAGGCTTTAAATGGGAGATGGAGTCCCAGTGCAAAGGCTAGGGCTTTGTCTCCAAATTAGCCCAGTGACCTTGCTCATGAGAATTTATCTCTTGATTCTATTTCTCCTGTTGTTTTTTAATCTACATTTTATTGTAAAGGTGATGTGCAGAGGTGTTACAGTTACAGTAAGGTATTGAGTATATTTCTTTTTAAACAGTCTTCTCCCCTCCTTTGTTTTCTCCCACTCACCACTCCCCTTACCCCGGTACTCCTCTCTCCTAAGTTCTAACTTTTTTGGTTGGTTTGTTTGGTTTATTTGTGTGTGTGTGTGTATGTGTGTGTGTGTGTGTGTGTGTGTGTGTGTGTGTGTGTGTGTGTGTGTGTGTGTGTGTGTGTGTGTGTGTGTGTGTGTGTGTGTGTGCCAGACCTGGGGCTTAAACTCTAGGCCTGAGCATCTTTTGCTGAAAGTACCACTTGAGCCACAACTCTACTTCTAGCTTTTTTGGTAGGTTAGTGGCAATAAGTCTCTCAGACTGTCCTGCCTAGGGTGTCCTGTCTCAGCCTCCTGCATAGCTAGGATTTCAGGCATGAGCCACTGGCACCCAACTTCTATTTCTCATTTTAAATCTAGGACTTAGATTCTCCTCTAAGTCATCACAGTACTGTGAAAACAAATCAATGAGTATGTTAATCTCACTTAAGCTTCAGAGAAAACGTTTCAAACTATGGCTTGAGATGAATTTGTGGATTATATAGGAAAGAATAATGAGAAACATAATAGAGAACTACTGATCATTTTTTGTGGTATGATAGAGCAGTGTTTAAATGAACAGGTCAGGCTTTGGTATTTCAGGAAATCACAGAGACAAAATGTGATTTTTTGGTTTTTAAGAGCCTGTGGCTGCTACAATCTTGCTCTGAATCCTCATTGGAAACAGCATGAAAGATAGCAGTGCCAACATTTGGGAGTTCCCCAACTGGACTGCAATTCACAAGCTCTCTGATGGTTAAATACCCTAGACAAGTGTGTATCTCTATGCCTAGTACAGTACTGGAAATACACATTAGCAGTTCATTTTTGTGTAATTATCCATTACAAAAATCTGAAACTAGGAAGAATTTCTTTTATCTTGCTTTCATTCTCTCCCAGGTCAATTAGAATAGTTTTGAACTGTGCTTCAGACAAGGAAGAGAGAAAGAACAGCTCAATAGACTATCCACCAAACCCCTTTAATATAGAAGGCTGTTTCTATTCTTTTTCCCTCCCAGGAAAGAGTTGACTGCTTTGGTACTGGTAGTTTGTGCTATTGTTGGTGATAATTGGGGTGTTCAAGATGTTCCTTATTTCTTTGGATACAATGACTAAGATGAGACCTCTGCCCTAGGTTCAGCAGAAAAGCCATGAATAGTAGGAAGACAATAAAGAGTGATTTATTAGCAAAGTATAGTTATACCTTGAGGGGTATGGAAAATAGTTCAAATAAGGGCCAACTTCCAGGACATTGCTGGGCTAGGGATTTTGCTATGAAATAGTATGATAAAAGGTGACACAAAACTGATGTCCTCCCTGTGTGGCTCCTCCTGAATGGCTTGACAGCTACGCAGTGGCTACCCAGGTATAAGAAGCCATACACTGGTGCCTTTGAGAGAAGGCCAACTGTGTGAGCGTTTGATGTTCATTGTCCTTCCCATGTGGTCCTCCTTTCCTGTCCTGGGTTAACACTGCCAGCAGAAGGTCATAGAGCAGTCACTTTGTTCTTGAGGCATGTGTGAGGCCTTAATATGGGGATGTGCTCCATTTGTAGTGTACAGGGCCTTCACCTTCATCAATGGTTCCGATTTTAGTATGGAATTTTAGTATGATTTTAGTATGGAATCTTGTCATCAAGGGATTTCCTCATTCCTGCTCCAGTCTACCTAGCTGCCTATTGTAACACACACACACACACACACACACACACACATGCTCACACACACACACACACACACACACATGCTCACACACACACACACACACACACACACACACACACACACACAACTTCCTATCACCAACATAAATCTCATAAGGTCATGGATAAGAGAAAAGGAGAGTAAGTTTTGTTATTTGTGCTCACTGCCTAGAGACAGACTAAGGAAGATACCATAGTAGGGGCAGTGCTAGATCACCATCGCATTCAATCATTGCGGGGCTTAATATATGTAAAAGGAAAAAATGACAGAGTGATTTATTCTAGCTGTGGGAATCTGATCACTTAAGGCACTAGTTTGCAAAGTTTCACAGCCTACTTATTTCACAGTCCTTTGGATTCCTCCACCCAGAATGTCATGGACTCCTGCTCAAAGAATACAATAGAAGTCTTTAAAACACACAGGGCAGGTGTGGAGTCTGATGTCTTTCTAATAATCAAGGTAAGAAGGCCAGAAAGCATTGTCTAGTTAGGAATATCACATGTATCGACAGAGGAAGGACAGAGGAAGGAAGAATCCATGTAGAGAGAACTGGCAAAAAAGGCAATGAGGCCGGGCGCTGGTGGCTCACGCCTGTAATCCTAGCTACTCAGGAGGCTGAGATCTGAGGATCGCGGTTCAAAGTCAGCCCGGTCAAGAAAGACCGTGAGACTCCTATCTCCAATAAACCACCAGAAAACCGGAAGTGGCGCTGTAGCTCAAGTGGTAGAGCACTCGCCTTGAGCTGAAGAGCTGAGGGACAGGGCCCAGGCCCAGAGTTCAAGCCCCACGACCGACAAAAAAAAAAAGGGCAATGAGCAAGAGGATTATTTTGATTAAACTACAGTATGTTTGTGAAATAACACATGAATCCCCTTTGAACAATCAAAATATCAAACACTTTGAGTTCTGAGTGTGGGTGGAGAAGAGAGGTGAACAAAGAGGGTGAAGGGGGGGATATGGTAGAAACAGGTGGTATACATATGTGATAATGTTCACATACAGTCCTGTTTAGATTCTTTTGGTAAGTGGATGAGGGAGAGTGAGAAAAGTGGTAATTCTGACTAAAGCAGATTGCAAACATGTCTGAACAAATCAAAATAAATGATCAAAATAAATGCCTCCTCTTCCCCCCATCTAACAGATGCGGAGGAGGAGGAGGAGGAGGAGGAGGAGGGGGAGGAGGAGGGGGAGGAGGAGGGGAGGAGGAGGGGAGGGAGGAGGGGGGGAGGAGGGGGGAAGGAGGAGGAGGAGGAGGAGGAAAGAAAGAAAGAAAAAAATAAGAAAGAAAGAAAACCCAACTGCCTCTCATACTGAGCATCCAGAGTGCTAGGTATCTAGAAAATGCAATGATCCTTGTTTTTCAGGAGCTTTCCATTTGGCTGCAAAAGAATTGTGAGGAAGAAGGAATCAGAGAGGGACAATAGGTATTATGTCTGCGTGACCATGCTTTTTGCTTTCTCCTCTAGTTGTCAAATTTCCCCAACTTCACTGAAAAGCAAATATGACTGGGCTAGGATGTCTATTTAAAATATCCTATGTGATATTAATGTAGAAGCCCGGACATCTCTAACATGCCTTGTGTTCTCTGGAAGATGGGTAACCTGAACGCTGCTTCATTTTTTAATGTTTTTTTTATTGTAAAAATAGTGTACAGAGGGGTGACAGTTACATGAGTAAGGTAATGAGTACATTTCCTATTGAGCATTGTTACCTCCTCCTTTGTTTATCCCTTTCCATCCCTCTGTCAGCCATCAGAATACAAAGCATTGTTATTGTTTGTCATTTGTCTTCATTTTTTTAAATCAAAATCTTTCTCAAACTCTCTCTCTCCCCGTTCTGGGTACCAAACCCAGAGACTTGCAGATGTGAACCACATATTGTGCCATCGAGCAACTCCCCTAACCCTCCCTCTTATTGCCATTTGAAAGTGTAAATACTTCCCATTCATTATTATTGGGTCTCACTACAAACTTATGAGGCAGGTCTTCTTTTCATTCAAATTCAAAATGCAAATGCAGAAAAAACAAATCTACCTATGGCCTCCAACTAATTGAGTACTTTTCCAACCTACAGTCATTAAATTTTGATTAAACTCCTACTATGTACAAATGTACAAGTGTGTATGAAACATTGTGACCCCATATCTGAGCACAATCATGTCAAGATTATAATGATAAGTACATTTTTAAACTAAGAACAGCAGTTTTGATTATTAGAATATGCCAAATTCATTACTAACTCTTGAATGTAATAATGCATAAGGGGAGGAAGATAACAGAATTTGGCTTCTATGACATTTTCCATTTTATTTCTCTAATTTGCACACATTCAACAAGGAACTAGGTTCAAAACAGAGACTGGCCCTGCCAGAGGACTAGGGGTCACTGTTGAGTGAGTATTAGTATTGCATCCTTCACTCCTAAAGAGGTTTAGGTTTATTTAGCCTGATGCAAAGAGGAAGATGCATGACATTCCCTTGTTTTGCTAAAGTGAGTGGTTCTATGCTCCATGCAGACATGTTCCCTTTATATATATCTATATATGGGAAGTCCCTTCATTATATCTATAGTTTGTTGGGATGGGAGGGCCTTTTAAAATTCTATGCTTCAAGTACAAATGCTTGAGTTTACAAAGTAATTACAATTTTAGTTGAGTTCCTTAGAGTTTGAAACAACTTTCTGGTTTCAAGGAAACAATAAGAGAACTTCTGGGTTCAGAACTCATGGTACTGGGGCAGAATGTTTCTGCCAGCATCACTCCCAGGCCTTTTGTGAGCCCAGAGGTGGCAATGGAAGGCATACTGATGATATTGTCCTAGGAATGGAGGGACTTGGAATTCTTTCATCTATAGTCAGAAAATGGTAGGGATAAATAAAAGTTAAATGGATTACTTCCAAGTATGAAGAATTAAGAAACACTTGAAATATTGATAAATATTTAAAGAAACCATTGACCAAATGCCTAAGTAATCAAATTTAGGAGATAGATTAGCAATAAGATTATATTGAATAAAGGATTAGATTTCTAATCTGGAAAATAATATATATTAAGGTAACAAAAGCTTTTAAATGTTTAATAGTATAAAAATAAGTTATAATTATAATCTTTATAAAAATAATCATGAAGAATAGAATTGTGATTTTAAAATTTGGATTCCATTAAGGTATAATTCTTACTTTTTGTATGGGAATGAATTATAGGCTGAATAACAGCCTTGCCATTTAAACTTTTCATATCTAGAATAATGTACAAAAAAGGCAGAAAATTAAATTTCAGAGTAAAAAATGATATGTTAAAATAGATTTAATTCATACAAAGTAGAACAGAGTTTACGTTTCCTTTATAGTAATATTTTAATATCTTGAATGTGACCAGGTATTCAAAACTTATTGAAATGTTTCTGCAAACTACCATATACTTCAAATAGTTTTATCTTAACCATTGTTTATTTTTCTACATACATGTATACAAAATTTCTTCTAGGAAATGGATTAGGACATTTTCTCGATTTGTATTTGGCTCTGCTGCCCTCCTGATGACTACTTAAATTTCTTTTCTTTCTTTTTTAAACTTCTTTTGTATTACCTTTAAGTAGTTATACAAAGGAGTTACCATTCACCAAAGCAGTTTATGAATACAGCGCATCTTGATCAATGTGGCCCCTTTCAACATTCTTATCCACCCCTCCCAACCTACTCCTTACCGCACTTTTCTTAATTTTTAGGTTATGTATTTATTTTTGCCATTTATCAAAGTAATTTATGTATGCAATGCATTTTGATCTGTGTCATCCCCTCAACATCTTCACCCCCCTTGGATCCAGCCCTTCCCTTATTCTTCTCAATTCTGTGGTATATACAATGAGTTCTTCCCCTTTATCCCCTTCATTCTTCTACAGGTCTCTCCAATTGATCCCATGCTACCCTCTTGTGAGTATTCATTCCCTGCTACTTAGGTTGTTGGGCTTGACTTAGTCTTTCTAAAGAATTATACTATTTGTGTCCTCCACAGACTCTATTACAATTCAGTTAGTTCATTTGTAACCCCTTGCTTACTACCCCATGTGTTTACTTATAGATTGCCCTAACATGAGATTCTTGCAAGACTGCAGATGGCTGATAGACAAAAATCACTGTCTCCTCTTACCAACAGGAGGTATAGGACTTAAGCAGCGAAAGCTAACTTTATGAGTGTTAGGTAGAAACAAAAAATGAATTGTAAGCTACAAAAAGTGAGGAATAGAGAAAGCAGGGGACAAACAATGGAAAACTGAGCCTTGGTGTCAAATCTGAGGAGAAAGACACTGTGAAAGATGATGCACAACTAGACAGAAGATCCACTGTGTGTATTTATGTGTTTTAATCTCTTGGTGGGACCCACGAATCTGACACACCAGTGGAACAAAAAAGAAAACTGAAGACTAGACCTTGAAAAAGCCAGAGCAGACCAGTGACTCAGACAGCTTTGCAGTGGCAGCCATTTCCCAAGGGCACTAAGAAACTGTAACTAAGATAATAACCACAACAGGACAGTTGCTACAAGCAGTGCAGATGACCGACTTCTTCAGCAGGTGATTGACTCCTAAACTCCATGAGAGCAGGGAAAAGAGCTGCTGAATTTTCTTATAACATATCATGCCCAAGATGCCCATCCATATTGACTTAGAAATTTGATAAACCCTTAGTTAGAAGGAAAAAAGAAATTAATCAAATCAAATCTAAAATTAGGAATGAAAAGGGACTATCACAAAAATATATGCCAAACACAAATATTATGAGGGAATAACTCCCAAATTTTTACTCCAACCAAGTGGAAAAATCTGGTGGAAATGAATGTATTCCTAGATAATATCAACATACAAAAATTAAGCAAAGAAGTGATAAACTATTTAGACAGATCTATAATTAGTAATGAGATTGAAATGGTAGTAAAGAAGTTGCCCATAATAAAAAAAATACCCATGACCTGACAAATGTGTAGATTAATTCATCAAGATCTGTAAGAAATAACTAAAACCACCAATACCTCTCAAACTTCACAACCAAACACATTCTATGAAAAAAGCATTATCCCCATTTCAAGGACACCCATTCACATACAAAAAGAGAACTACAGTGGAGAGTTCCGGGAAGATGGCGGAGGAGAAGCTGGAATCTGAACAAGCTCTTGCATAGAAAACAGTTTCAGAGTTCCAGTGAACAGTCCCAAGCCAGAGAATCACACCAAGTGTGCCATCACAGGACAGAGAGTTAGTCAAGAGAGGGGAAGCCAAGCAGACACATCTGAGCAGCTGCCGCTGCGGCGGCAGGGTCGCAGCGGCGACCACCGCCGCGGAGGCATACCTGAGACGCAGTCTGGGACAAAGGAGCCAGACGCAGCGGACGAGCGGATTCTACTCAACACCAGCAAGAACCGACAAGGAGCGGACAACTTCATCCTGCACTTTGCAGACCAGAGACGACCCGGGATCCAAGACTCCGCGTGAGTAGAAGCCCCGCTTCCTCACTCCTCCTCTGGGAGCAGAGGAGGGAAGGCCACCCCTCCCCCCCCAGCACCGGTGATCTCCATCTTGGATACCGACAAAGCTCGGAGGAGCGGCTAGCTCCAGCTCAGGCCTTGGAATAGAGCTAGTCATTTGGCAGTTCACGGGAACTTGGCGGCGAGGTGACCTCACAGACTCAGTTCCATCCAGGGAGGGGTCGCCCAGCTCAGGCACCAGCCATTGGAGTGGCTCTCCTCGCTGGGTGGCCAGAGCCAGAGGCTGCCCCTCCCTCTAGCAGCCACCACAATCAATTGAAAAACAGAAACCCTGAGAATGGCTCCAGGCTGGGTGCTGTGAGTTTTTTTTTCACAAAATAGCCCCAGGGAAAAGCTACTGTTCCTTGAAAGACCTCAACTCTACCCAGAACCTAGCCTCATCACTGCATCCCCCTCTTTTGTGATTCTCAAAGCAGATCACCCTCCCAGTAAACTAACCTGGGAGGGGGATCTCAAAATCTTGGGTAAAGCAGAGCATTTTTCTGCCTGTTCCAACAAACTGACTTAAGAAACCAATCAAGCCACAGGACCTCAAGCTGACCAGAGACTCCAGCCAGACTCTGGTTACAGACAAAAGGGAGATACAGGACTCTTCCCACCCCTCCCAAAAAAAAAAAAAAAAAAAAAAAAATCAAAGATCTTTTTTTTTTTTTTTTTCTTCTTCTTCTTCTTTTCTTTTTTTCTTTTTCTTGTTTTGTTTTTTTTTTCGTTTTTTGTTACCTTATATATATATATAAAAAAAATTTTTTTTTGCTTTTCTAAAACTTTTATTAATCTTTAATTTTTGCCTCTTCTGAAAAAATAATTGTTTTCCATTAATTTTTTTTCTCCTCTTATAATTTTTATTTTAGGAATACGTGAATGTGTGTTTTCTTTTCTTTTCTTGTCTTCTTTCTCTTTTTCATTCATTCTTAATTATCTTTTTGTTTTTGTTTTTTTTTCTAGCTCTACTGAACTTCTGATCTTTTCTTCTCACTTTCCTATCCTTTCCAACTTTTCCTCTTTGTTCACCTTTATGTGACTTAACTCTTGTCCTGCACATCCTCAGATAAACCCGTAGTTAACCAGTAGACCCTATCCCCCATTGTGTACACACTTAATCCACAAACTTATTACTCAATTCAAAACCTCTGAGACTTAAATTCATTAATAACAGTATTACCTCTTTATACCTATATAATATTTTAAGCATTTTTTAAAAGTTTTTCTCATCTCCTCTATGTCCCTCCCTTTCTCTCAACATATTCATATCCCTCTATAAATAGATGGTCTTTTAATCTCTAAAATAACATTAATTTTTACGTCTCTATTTTTTTTCTGGTCTCTTTTCATTCCCCTTTCCCTTTCTTCCCTTTTCTCTCTCTCTCTACTTACATCCTACCCAACCTATTTCCTGCATTGTGATTAGGACATAGTTAACTCTCCCTGTGCCTTCCCACACCAATCTATTCCTATTTTTTACCCACATCCCTCCCTAACCCTAATAATTTCTGGTTTTCCAAATTCTTCTCTGCGGTTCAAAGTCCTTTAACATATAGTTGTTTGATGTCGAATAGATGTATCTGTTGAACTAGATTGTATCTGTAGACTATTGACTGTACAAATGCAAACTTTGGTTGATGGTTGCCTTAAGATAGTGTTCTAGCACAAAACTGGTGCTATCTTCATCTCAAATGGGCAGAGTAAGCCGGAAAAACACAAGAAAAATGGCAAATTCGGGTATCTCAATTCCCAATCCTGATAATCAGGGGTTAGAACAGATAATGAATAATCCAGAGGAGAGTTCCCAAACAGCTCTACAAACACTGCTGGCAAACATGATAAATGAAAAGTTTGACAACGTACAAAGGACTCTGTATGAGCGTGATAGGGAGAGAGAGGAGGCATCCCAGAAGTTTATACAGGAATATCATAAGCGTGAGGAAGCTACTCAAAAACTGATACAGGATTTGCGTGAACAACTTGAGAATACTCAAAGAGAAAGGGAGGAATGGCGTGAGCAGGCTGAGAACACTCAAAGAGATCTGCAGGAATCCCGCGAACGGGAGGAAGCTAATCAAAGAGTAATACAGGAATTGAGAGACCAGGTAGAGAACACACAAAGATCACTAAAGGCATTCATGGAATCCATTAACAAAGAGATGAAGGAAGTCAGGGAGACCACAAAGGGAATGCTGAATGGAACCCAACAGAAGGAATGGGAGCCCAAAGAAACCATAACCAATCAACTAAGTGATTTGAGGACAAACACTGAACACCAAATTAAGGAAGTAAAGAAATTCATACAAGACCTAAAACAGAGCTTCAACAAAGAACTTGAAGCCATCAAAGCTGACCAACTAGAAGGAAAAGAGATAAAAAACAAAGTAGAGAGTCTTGACAGCAGGTTAGAACATGCAGAAGATCGAATCTCAGGGATTGAAGACAGCCTAGATATTATAGAGAAAGAACATACAACCATCCAAGACAAGTCCAAGAAATATGATAGATCTATCCAACACCTGGAAGACACCATCAGAAGGCCTAATCTAAGGATAATGGGTGTAGAGGAGCACCTAGAAACAGAAGTTAATGGTCTAGGAAATCTGTTTAACAGGATCCTAGCAGAGAACTTCCCAAACATGCAAAAAGATAGGCCTGTCCAGATACAAGAAGCCTTTAGAACCCCAAATAGACCAGACCAGAATAGGACATCCCACCGTCACATAATAATCCACACAGGATCAACTCAGAACAAGGAAAAGATCCTTAAAGCTGTCAGAGAGAAAAGGGTAATCACTTATAAAGGGAAACCAATTAGAATCACCTCAGATTTCTCAGCAGAGACAATCAAAGCAAGAAGAGCCTGGAATGATGTATGCCATGCCCTAAAAACAAACAACTATCAACCAAGAATACTGTACCCAGCTAAACTCTCCTTCATAACTGAAGGCCAAATAAAAACCTTCCATAGCAAAGAAAAATTGAAACAATACATCTCCACCAAACCAGCCCTACAAAAGATTCTTAAAGATGTCCTACACATAGAAAACCAACAAGACCGCAATAAAGGCCAAGAAACTGCACCCAAACTGAGAATCCAAGAACCATAGGAAGAACCCAGTTTTCGGAGCCCCCAAGAAGGTAGATAACATGGCAGGAACTCCCAAATACCTCTCAGTCCTATCTCTTAATGTTAACGGACTGAACTCTCCAATTAAGCGACATAGACTGTCTAGTTGGATTAAAAAACAAGACCCTTCTATCTGCTGCCTGCAGGAGTCACATCTTGCCCGTAAAAACAAACACATTTTCAATGTTAAAGGCTGGAACAAAATCTACCAAGCAAACGGACCGCATAAACAGGCGGGAGTTGCAATCCTAATATCAGATAAAATAGACTTCAAATTAAAATTCGTGAAAAGAGATAAAGAAGGTCGCTACATACTAATTAAAGGATCTCTCCTTCAGGAGGATATTACAATTCTAAATATCTATTCGCCAAACAATGGAGCACCCAAATTTATCAAAGAAACACTACTTTCCCTCAAATCCCATATAGATCCAAAGACATTAATCGTTGGGGATTTTAACACACCACTCTCCCCACTAGATAGATCAACTCGGCAAAAACTCAACAGAGAAACCGCAGATCTAAACAGCTGCATAGATCAACTAGACTTAACAGACATTTACCGAACATTTCACCCAGCAGCATCAGAATACACGTTTTTCTCAGCAGCACATGGAACGTTTTCTAAAATAGACCACATTTTAGGCCACAAAGCAAACTTGTCTAAATTCAGAAACATTGAAGTTATACCTTGCATTCTCTCTGACCACAAGGGAATAAAGTTAGAACTCAACACCAAAAGCCACCAAAGAAAGTCCGGTATCACATGGAGGCTGAACAACACACTGCTGAATCATGAGTGGGTCATGGAAGAGATTAGAAAGGAAATTCAAATGTTCATGCTATTCAACAAAAATGAACACACAAAATACCAGCTCCTCTGGGACACAGCAAAGGCAGTACTCAGAGGCAAGTTTATAGCTCTGAGCTCCTACATCAACAAATTGGAAAGATCTGAAACTAACAATTTAATGACACATCTAAACCTCCTTGAAAAAGAGCAGCAAGATAAACCCCAATCCAGTAGACGGAAAGAAATAATCAAAATTAAAGCAGAATTAAAAGAATTAGAATCCAAAAAAACTATAGAAAGAATCAACAAAACAAAGAGTTGGTTCTTCGAAAAACTCAACAAAATTGACAGACCCTTAGCAAATCTTATCAGAAAAAGAAGAGAACACACCCAAATTAATAAACTCAGAGATGAGAATGGAAACATCACCACAGAAACAAGCAAGATTCAGAACATTATAAGGGAATACTTCTCAAAACTTTATGCTAATAAGTTTGAGAACTTGACAGAAATGGACCTCTTCCTAGCAAATATTGACATGCCAAAACTAAACCAAGATGAGGTAAACTATCTTAACAGGCCCATATCAAGCATTGAAATAGAAACAGCAATAAGAGACCTCCCAGCTAAGAAAAGTCCAGGACCAGATGGTTTTACAGCGGAATTTTACAAGGCCTTCAAAGCAGAGCTCACACCAATTCTCCTCCAACTCTTCAATGAAATTGAAAGAGAAAGCTCACTACCGAACACATTCTATGAAGCCATCATAACCCTCATCCCAAAACCAGGCAGGGACTCATCAAAGAAAGAGAACTATAGACCCATTTCTTTGATGAACATTGATGCAAAACTTCTCAACAAAATTTTGGCCAACCGACTTCAACAATTCATCCAAAAAATCATACACCACGATCAAACAGGATTCATTTCAGGGATGCAAAGCTGGTTCAATATACGCAAATCAATTAATATTATTCATCACATCAACAGGAGCAAGAATAAGAACCACATGGTTATCTCAATAGACGCAGAAAAAGCATTCGACAAGATCCAACACCCCTTTATGATGAAGGTTTTGAAAAAATTAGGAATCCATGGAACATTCCTCAATACAATAAAGGCTGTATATGACAAACCTACAGCCAGCATTATACTCAATGGTGAAAAACTAAAGCCATTTCCTCTTAACTCAGGAACAAGACAAGGATGCCCACTCTCTCCACTTCTCTTCAATCTAGTATTAGAATGCCTAGCTACAGCAATAAGACAAGATGCAGACATAAAGGGGATCCAAATAGGGAAAGAAGAAATAAAACTCTCCCTCTTTGCAGATGACATGATCTTGTATTTAAAGAATCCCATAGACTCCACTCCCAAATTACTCAAGCTGATTCAAAACTTTGGCAAAGTAGCAGGTTATAAAATTAACCCCCAAAAATCAATGGCTTTTCTGTATGCCAACAATGAGAAAAGTGTGGCTGAAATTAGGAAAGCAACTCCATTTGTAATAGCCCCACAAAAAATAAAATACCTAGGAATTAACTTAACTAAAGAAGTGAAGGACCTCTATGATGAAAACTTTAAAATCTTGAAAAAGGAAATCAACACAGAACTTAAAAAATGGCAAAACCTCCCATGCTCCTGGATTGGAAAGATTAACATCGTGAAAATGGCAATACTCCCCAAGGCTATCTACAAATTCAACGCAATACCTATCAAAATTCCACCCTCATTCTTCAAGGAAATAGAAGAGGCAATCCAAAAATTCATATGGAACAATAAAAGACCCCGAATAGCAAAAACGCTCCTCAACGGAAAGAACACTGCTGGAGGAATATCAATACCAAATTTCAAACTCTACTATAAAGCCATAGTAATCAAAACAGCTTGGTATTGGCATAAGAACAGACCTCAGGACCAATGGAATAGAACTGAAAACCCAGAAATGAACCTACAGACCTATAGCCATCTAATCTTCGATAAGGGAGCTAAAACAATAGAATGGAAGACAGACAGCCTCTTCAGTAAATGGTGCTGGCAGAACTGGTTAACTACATGTAGAAAACTAAAGCTAGATCCTTATATATCACCCTGCACCAGAATCAACTCCAAATGGATCAAAGACCTTGAACTCAAAGCAGACACTCTGAAAACATTACAGGATGGAATAGGAGAAACCCTGGGTCTCCTTGGCACAGGCCGAAATTTTCTGAATAAAGACCCGGAAACACAACAAATCAAAGAAAGGCTGGACAAATGGGATTGTATAAGGTTGCAGAGCTTCTGCAGGGCAAATGACATAGCTAGCAAGATCAATAGAAAGCCCACGGACTGGGAGAAGATCTTTACTAGCCATACAACGGACAAGGGTCTCATATCTAAAATATACTTGGAACTCAAAAAATTAAACCACCCAACAACAAATCCTCAAAGAAACAACTGCCCAATAAGTAAGTGGGCGAAAGACTTAAAGAGAAGCTTCTCTGAAGAAGAAAGAAGGATGGCCAATAGACACATGAAGAAATGTTCAACATCCCTAGCCATAAAAGAAATGCAAATCAAAACAACATTGAGATATCACCTCACTCCAGTTAGAACAGCAAAAATCAAGAACTCTAACAACAACAGATGCTGGAGGGGATGTGGACAGAAAGGAACAATACTTCATTGTTGGTGGGAATGTAAACTTGTTCAACCACTTTGGAAAGCAGTATGGAGGTTCCTCAAAAGACTCCACATAGAGCTCCCCAATGACCCAGCAATCCCACTTTTGGGCATTTACCCAAATGATCACAAACAAGGCCACACTAAAGCTACCAGCACAACTATGTTTATTGCAGCATTATTTACCATAGCTAAGACATGGAACCAACCCAGATGCCCCTCAGTAGATGAATGGATCAAGAAGATGTGGTATATATACACAATGGAATTCTATGCCTCCATCAGAAAGAATGACATTTCCCCATTTGTTAGGAAATGGAAAGGCTTGGAAAAAATTATATTAAGTGAAGTAAGCCAGGCCCAAAGAAACATAGGTCCCATGGTTTCCCTTATTTGCAATATCTAGTATAGGTATGAGTCAAGCGGAAAAAGTCAAATAATGTGATGTTAGGAAAACGAAACCTCAAATATGTATTTTAATGTTTTTGTTTCTTTCATGCATGTGTTTCTAACGCATTTATAATATTATCTCTTTGTTGCTTTGTATGTCCCTCCCCCACAGTGTAACCCCCGCTTTCACTATATTTGATGTCAGTATAACATGTGGAGGAGATGGGGACAAACAAGTCGTTTAAGGATTCAGGTGGACCTGTTGCAACAATGAGAAGTACAAAATGTCATGTCAAAACCAGCTTTACAATGTCGGGGGGGGGGGGAGGGGGGGTATGATTGGGTGGGAGGGAGGGGGGAGGCTGGGAAGGGAGGTGAAGGGTAAACAAAGGAGGAGGCTGCAATGCTTGGTAAGAAATGTATGCATTATCCTGCCCATGTAATTGTAACCCCTCTGTACAGTATGTTCTCAAATAAAATAAAATAAAATTTAAAAAAAAAAAATTTTTTTTAGTTTGTTCAAATAATTGTACAAAGGAGTTTCAATTCAATATACCAATTAATGCATAACAATGAATTTTTTTTCTTTCTTATATTTTTTGCTGGTTCTGGGGATAGAACCCTGGGACTTGGCATTGTCCCTAAGCTTTTGTGCTCAAGGTTAGCACTCTACCACTTGAACCACAGCTCCACTTCTAGCTTTTTTTTCTTGGTAATTTAGTGGAGATAAGAGTCTCAAGGCTGTAGCTACAGCAATAAGACAAGATGCAGACAAAAAGGGATCCAAATAGGGAAAGAAGAAATAAAACTCTCCCTCTTTGCAGATGACATGATCTTGTATTTAAAGAATCCCATAGACTCCACTCCCAAATTACTCAAGCTGATTCAAAACTTTGGCAAAGTAGCAGGTTATAAAATTAACCCCCAAAAATCAATGGCTTTTCTGTATACCAACAATGAGAAAAGTGTGACTGAAATTAGGAAAGCAACTCCATTTGTAGTAGCCCACAAAAAATAAAATACCTAGGAATTAACTTAACTAAAGAAGTGAAGGACCTCTATGATGAAAACTTTAAAATCTTGAAAAAGGAAATCAACACAGAACTTAAAAAATGGCAAAACCTCCCATGCTCCTGGATTGGAAAGATCAACATCATGAAAATGGCAATACTTCCCAAGGCTATCTACAAATTCAATGCAATACCTATCAAAATTCCAACCTCATTCTTCAAGGAAATAGAAGAGGCAATCCAAAAATTCATATGGAACAATAAAAGACCCCGAATAGCAAAAATGCTCCTCAACGGAAAGAACACTGCTGGAGGAATATCAATACCAAATTTCAAACTCTACTATAAAGCCATAGTAATCAAAACAGCTTGGTATTGGCATAAGAACAGACCTCAGGACCAATGGAATAGAATTGAAAACCCAGAAATGAACCTACAGACCTATAGCCATCTAATCTTCGATAAGGGAGCTAAAACAATAGAATGGAAGAAAGACAGCCTCTTCAGTAAATGGTGCTGGCAAAATTGGTTAACTACATGTAGAAAACTAAAGCTAGATCCTTATATATCACGCTGCACCAGAATCAACTCCAAATGGATCAAAGACCTTAAACTCAAAGCAGACACTCTGAAAACATTACAGGATGGAATAAGAGAAACCCTAGGTCTCCTTGGCTCAGGCCGAAATTTTCTGAATAGAGACCCGGAAACACAACAAATCAAAGAAAGGTTGGACAAATGGGACTGCATAAAGTTGCAGAGCTTCTGCAGGGCAAATGACATAGCTAGCAAGATCAATAGAAAGCCCATGGATTGGGAGAAGATCTTTACTAGCCATACAACGGACAAGGGTCTCATATCTAAAATATACTTGGAACTCAAAAAATTAAACCCCCCAACAACAAATCCTCAAAGAAACAACTGCCCAATAAATAAGTGGGCAAAAGACTTAAAGAGAAACTTCTCTGAAGAAGAAAGAAGGATGGCCAATAGACACATGAAGAAATGTTCAACATCCCTAGCCATAAAAGAAATGCAAATCAAAACAACGTTGAGATATCACCTCACTCCAGTTAGAACAGCAAAAATCAAGAACTCTAACAACAACAGATGCTGGAGGGGATGTGGACAGAAAGGAACCTTACTTCATTGTTGGTGGGAATGTAAACTTGTTCAACCACTTTGGAAAGCAGTATGGAGGTTCCTCAAAAGACTTCACATAGAACTCCCTTATGACCCAGCAATCCCACTGTTGGGCATTTACCCAAATGTTTACAAACAAGACCACACTAAAGCTACCAGCACAACAATGTTTATTGCAGCATTATTTACCATAGCTAAGATCTGGAACCAACCCAGATGCCCCTCAATAGATGAATGGATCAAGAAAATGTGCTATATATACACAATGGAATTCTATGCCTCCATCAGAAAGAATGACATTTCCCCATTTGTTAGGAAATGGAAAGTCTTGGAAAAAATTATATTAAGTGAAGTAATCCAGGCCCAAAGAAACATAGGTCCCATAGTTTCCCTTATTTGCAATATCTAGTAGATGTATGAGTCAAGCGGAAAAGGTCAGATAATGTGATGTCAGGAAAATGAACCCTTAGATATGTATTTTAATGTCTTTTTCTTTCATGCATTTGTTTCTAACGCATTTATAAGATTATTTCTTTGTTGCTTTGTATGCCCCTCCCCCACAGTATAACCCCTGCTTTCACTATATTTGATGTCAGTATAACTTGTGGAGGAGATGGGGAAAAACCAGTTGTTTAAGGATACAGGTGGACCTGTTGCAATAATGAGAAGTACAAGTTGTCATGTCCAAAACGAGCTTTACAACGTCGGTGCAGGGGGGGGGGAAATGGGGGGGAAGGAGAAGGATTGGGATTGGGGGGGGAGGGGGGAAGCTGGGAAGGGATGTGAAGGGTAAACAAAGGAGGAGGCTGCAATGCTTGGTAAGAAATGTACGCATTATCCTGCCCATGTAATTGTAACCGCTCTGTACAGTATGTTCACAAATAAAATAAAATTAAATTAAAAAAAAAAAAAAAAAAAAAGAGAACTACAGATCAATCTCTTGAGTAAACACAGAACACTCCTTCATTAAATACTTGCTAAATGAATTCAACAGTTAGTCAAAAAAATCATACACCATGATCAAGTTTGTTTCATCCCAGGAATTCAAGAGAGGTTAATATATATTAATCAATACATGTAATACAGCACATAAACAGACTCAAGGATAAAGATAACATGATCATCTCAATGGATGCAGAAAAAACATTTTACATTTTCTTCCAAGAATAGAAGAAACATACCTCAACACAATAAAGGCTATTTAGGAAAAGCCTACAGCCAACATCATACTAAATACTGAAAAAGCATTTGCTCTACGATAAGAACAAGATAAGAAAGTCCACTCTTTCCACCTATGTACAATATATTATTGTATTTCTAGCCAGGAGAATGAAGAAAGAAAAAGGTATAAAAAGGATCCAATTAGAAAAGGGAGAAGTCAATTGTCTTTGTTTGTTTTGTTTTGTTTTTTGGGTCCGGTTGTGGGGCCTGAACTCTGGACCTGGGAGCTGTCCCTCAGCTCTTCAGCTCAAGGCTAACGCTCTACCACTTGAGCCACAGCGCCACTTCCGGCTTATTTTTTCTTTTTGCTTATGTGGTGCTGAGGAATCAAACCCAGGGCCTCATGCATGCAAGGCAAGTGCTCTACCACTGAGCCACCTTCCCAGCCCCAATTGTCTTTATTTGTATATGATATTGTCCTATATCTACAAGACCTTGAAGACTCCATCACCAAACTTACTTCACTTTTGGCAGAACAGCAAGATAAAAAATCAACACAAGAAAATCAGTAGCCTTTCTGTATACCAGCAATGAACAGATGGAGAGTGAAATCAAGAGAACAATTTTGTGTGCAACAGGTTAAAAAACACCTAGGAATAGACTTAACCAAGCGGGGGTGGGGGGTGGGGGGTGAAGGACCACTACAATCAAAACTATAAAATGTGGAAGAAAGAAATGGAAGAAGACACCAAGAAATAGAAAGATCTCTTATTCATGGATTGGCAGAATTAATACCATGAAAACGACCATATTACCAAAGGTGATCTATGTAATACTTACCAAAATCCCAATAATGTTCTTCAGAGATAAAGAAAACAACTCAAAAATGTAAATGGAAACACAAAATGTCCTGAATTGGCAACGCAATACTTGGTGAAAGAAAAACTGGTGGAAGTATCACAATTCCAGACTTCGAATTTTGCAGCTATAGTAATAAAAACAGCTTAGTACCAACACAAAACAGTCCTGAAGACAATAGAGTAGACTGAATGACTCAGAAATGAGCCCATAAATCTACAGCTATAGATTTATGGCAAAGAATCATATGTATGTATATGTATACATATATATATGTGTGTGTGTGTATGTGTATATATATATATATATATATATATATATATATATATATATATATATATATATATATATGGGAGGGGTGAGAGAAATTGAGACATCAACAAATGGTGTTGGGAAAACTAGACATACCATATCCAAAAGACTAGCTGGGTCTCTGTCTCTTACTTTGTATTAGTATCAATTTAAAGTCGATCAAAGACCTCAATATAAGGTCTAAAACCCTCAAACTATTACAGGAAGACGTAGGGGAAACACTAGAACTTATTGACATAGACAGCAACTTCCTGAATAGAATTTCAGGAGCTCAGCATATTGGAAGCAGAACTAACAAATTGGATTACATGACACTAAAAAGTTTCTGCAGAGTGAAAGGTATAGTGGACCAACTAAAAAAGCTGCCTAAAGAATGGGAGCTCTTTACTCAGATATGTATCTAGCAATAATCAGAATATACAAAGAATCTCAAAAAGCTAAACCCGTGAAGACCCAGTGACTAAATTAATACGTTTGCAAAAGAGCCAAATCGGTAGTTCTCAGAAATAAAAATGGCCAACAAACAAATCAATCTACACTTAACATCTATAGCCATAAAGGAAATGCAAATTGAAACAGCAGTAAGATTCCATCACATTACTGTTAGAATGGACATCATCAAGGAAAAAGAACAAGTGCTGTACAAAAGAGGTTGTTTTTACAGATAAAATAGCACTTAAAATTATTTTTTCATCTTTTTCTCTTTCTTTCTGTAAGATGTGATTCCTTCATGTTAAAAATGTGAGTATCTGTTAGTTGTCCAGTGTTCTGAGCCTCTCAAGTAATACATGTATTTCTATGAGGCAAGTTTATTTTCTGTAAAGAGACAGACAAAAACCACTTGACACTCTTTGGGGGAAGCAAGATGCTTGCTTTGGAGGGGAAGACTGTAGCTGCAGTTCAGACATCAGCAGAGGCCAGAACAGAATTGTCAAGATTTGGCCAGAAAGAGTTTGATAACTTCTTTTTTTTGCTTCTAATTAAAACAATTCTCTCTTGGGACACTTCATGCAATGAAATTATTCCATTACTGCTAGTTTCTTGAAAGACCATCCAAAGTGTTAAAATGGGTTGGAATGATTTTGAGTTTATACCCAAATATGGATAGGCATATTTGCAGGCATATTTGCAGTCTTCTTTACTAGTACTTTGCCTTAAGATCTCTGTCTCTGTCTCTCTGTCTCTGTCCTTCTGTCTCTGTCTCTGTCTGTCTCTCTCTCTCTCTCTAAATCATTTCCCCATCAAATCAATATCCTCTCAAATACCACCTGATAACATTTTTCTTCTTTACCTTAGACTTCTTAATTTACTGATAACATTGAAGCATTTGGTGATATTGTTTGGGAGGAGTTGTTGGGGAGCAGAGTCATTATCAGAACTCACTGTGCTTCAAATCTAGTTTAATGTCATCAAACCAGGGAATGATTCTCAGCAAATGGATGCACTCATATAAGTATTTCATTTGTACACAGTCGAAAAGTCCTTAAAGATCTGCCTTAATGTGCCACACAATGGGATTTGGCTTTTAAATAGCTTATCGTTTGACTTGAAAAGAATTTATTCCTACACAGTCTTGTGAGAGCAAGGAAAACCCCAACCATTTCGTGTCTTTGTATCTTCTTCACTTTCAGTCTATACAGTTCTTTGCTTTATGTAAAAAGAATATACAGAGGAATGGAGGGATGAAAGAAGTGGGGAGGAAAGGAAGAGAGAAGGCTACAAGTTTTATGTTGAGTGGTTCTGTGATGGTCTTTCATGTTTACCTGAAGGAGGTATTAAGAAGTAATGGTGGATAATACCATATTCCACCACCCACAGTGCCATATGACTACATTACACAATGACATCAGTTCATGGTATAGAGAAGGCATAAAAGATTAGAATCACAAACAAGGCTATACTAATGCTACCAACACAACTATGTTTATCACAGCATTGTTTACCATAGCTAAGATATGGAACCAACCCAGATGTCCCTCAGTAGATCAAGAAAATGTAATATAAGGATTTCTATGCCTCCATCAGAAACAATAACACTGCCCCATTTGTTAGAAAATGGAAAGACAGAAAAATTATATTAAATAAAGACCCAAACAAACATAGGTCCCATGATTTCCATTATTTGCAATAACTAGTATATGTCTAGGACAAGTAGAAAAGCTCAAAAGCTATGTAAATATGACCCTATAAGATGGTGCTAAGCAAAATGAACCTCAAGATAGAAACACAGTGACTTGATCTTTCCTGCTGTTGTTTTTAATGTAATTATAATGTACCATGTGATTTTTTTGTTTCTTTTGTATGTTCTTCGCCCATGGTATAACTCCTGTTTTCACTGTATTTGATTCCAGTGCCCTGAATCTTGTATATACATTTTTCTAATTTGGGGAGGGGACGGGAAATAACAAAATGCTGAAATAAGGATGTAGGTTGACTCATTGTAACAATGAGATGTACAACTTGGGGTAGGGGGAGGGAGGAGTTGGGGAGGTGGGGAGGGAAGGGATGGTAGGGGAAAAACAAAGGAGGAGGTAACAATGCCCGATAGGAAATGTACTCATTACCTTACTCATGTAACTGTAACCCCTCTGTACAGTATTTTTACAATAAAAATATGTACAAAAAATAAACCAGATTAGAGATACAGGCCTAATGAAAAAGTATTTGAGGGATACTACAGAAGGAAAAGCAATAGAAGTCCAATAGAAGTCCATGGTTCCCTGAGTGCTAAGAAATGAGCGTCAGGATTGCTTCATGGTTTCCAGTTGAACTACTGAATGGATAATAATGTTTATGGTGGTGTTCATGTAAGAGATAGGAAAAGAGGAATAGAGTAGGAACAAGGAGGTCACATCTAAACTATTCTAGAATGATTTCACTAACATGGTTCAAAACATGGTGGGTTAGGAGGTAAGGAGGAGACAAGAGGAAGGAACAACTGTAAAGATGGATGTGCTATTTTCCTGTGACGTGGGAAAGGAGGAAGAGAGAGCATTCACTAGAAGAAGATCTAGTGCCAGAGCTGTAGATATTTTGTTTTGACTGTACTGGCAACTGGAATTGAGCAGAAACCCAAGTAGGGAAGGTTGTAAAGGTTAAAAGTTGAAAAGAAGAACTCACTGATAAAATGAGTTCATTGAGGACAGTTCTAAAACATAGAACAGTTTTCTATGCTCCAGTGTAGCTCCCTCGGGAGCTTTTTTGGAAATATGTGCGACAGTTTTAGTTGCCGCAGATAACTAGGGTGTGTTCAGGCCTTGACTAGGCAGAGTCCAGGTATGTGGTCTTTTCTGCAACGAACTGCAAAATGAAGAATGGTTCCACATCTTGAGCAGCTTCCTCATCCTGCACTGTGGGTGACCCACAGCACACAATGGGAGAGACATTATTTAGAATTATCAGTCTAGAACTTAACTTTGTTTTTCTGTTACCAAAAATTACTTTTAATACAGCTTTAACATAAACTAAATGTTTCATGGATGAAATAAAATCACTGTGTAAATCACAGAAAGATTGTTTTGTATATGTTCTGTGGGAGTTTTAACATAAGATAGGATTTTTTTGTTCCCATTGTTTGAGTTTCAGTACTGTGTGCCTATACCAATTTACATATTCATAATGATCACATACTTATTCTGTATTAGGTGCAAGCATTTGTCTACATAATTATGTATTCCAATATAGTAGTCCCTGAGAATTTACATGCTGAAATACACATTATTTTAATTTTCTCTTCATTTCATAATTGCAGCATTCAATTAAGTAAGAGGTAATTATGTGTCTAAGGTAATATCTTAAGTTTGTGTTGCTATAACAAAGTATTGAAGATCTGGGATTTATAATTTTCTATAATTATGGGGACTAAAAAGTACAAGCTAGGAGGGCCCATATCTAGGAAGGCTTCCTTGCTCTGTGATCTATAGAGAAAGTTCAAGAAAGAATACATATGGGAGGAAAGAGAGAGAAGAGAGAAAGAAGAGAGAGGAAGGACGAAGATGTTGGGAAGAGGAAGAGGAAAAGAAGAAGAGGAATCAAATTTATCCTTTATCAGGAACACTCTCACAACAATTGATCCATTCTTGGAATATTGAAATTTAAAAAAGTTTTTTGAAGGTCCTACCTCCCAACATTTCTGCACTATTACATATCTGACACATGAACTTTGGGTAGTACAATCAAATCATAGAGTAGGATATATTCATTTTTAATAGCAAAAGAGAAAAAGATTGCACAATTTATATAAGATACAATTGAGTTGTTTTTGCAAATTCTTTATTGTGATTAAGTGATTACATAATTTCACAAATTTCACAGTATTGTGGGATAGTGATACTTAAAGTCACAAACATATTCTAACCTTCATGGTGCAAACTGTCTATCATGGTCTATAAAGTTTATGAGTTCTATGAGCTTTGATGATGCAGTTATTTCTTCCACATTGGGTGATATGTACATTCCTTTCTTTTTGCTTAGTGTCAGCTGTTCCCTCTTTCCCACTCATTCCCTCCCTCCCCTCGCTGCCATTGAGTTGCTTAGTTCATTTTGATCAATGTCCAGTGCAGCTGATGGGTCTCGCTGTTGTATGTTTTCCCGTTTCCCTGTTTCTGTGTTCTCCTCCTAGTTTCCCTCCGATGTGCACATATATACCATATATGTGATCAGCAGCATGGGTTTAATTAGTAATGATTCGACCAGATGAGTGGAGGTCCTTTGTTTCTCAAGTTTTGTTTACTTTGTCATATCACCTTGTGTTTTGGATTTAACATCCACTTATCAGGGACACCATGTGCTGTTTGTTTCTTTGCTCTTGGCTTATGTCACTCAACATGATTTCTTCTAGTTCCATCCATTTCCCTGCGAATGCCATTATTTAGTCCTTTCTAATGGCTGCATTAGAATACATTGTATACAGATACCACAATTTTTGGATCCATTCATCTGTAGTGGGGCATCTGGGTTGTTTCCATATCCTGGCTATTGTGATCATTGCTTCAATAAACATGAAGGTGCTTTTGTCTTTGTATCCTGGTTCCTGTTATTCAGGATAGATGCTTAGGAGTGGTATGGCTGGGTCATAGAGGAGGTCAATAACTTTCTGAGGATCCTCCAGACTGCTTTCCAAAGTGGTGGTATAAATGTATATTCCCACTAGCAGTGTAATAGGGTTCCTCTTTCTCTGCATCCCCTCCAGTATTTGTTGTTGGCTGACTTTAGGATGTGGGCCATTCTGACTGGGGTAAGGTGGTATCTCAGGGTTGTCTTTATTTGCATTTCCTTTACAACCAGGGATGGTAAACATTTACTCATTTTTCTTTGCCATTTTTATCTCTTCTTCTGAGAAGTCTCTCTTTAGTTCCCTTGCCCATTTAGTAATTTGTTTGTTGGGTTTGGGAGGGATTAGTTTCTTGAGTTTCCTGTATATACTGGAGATGTATATATACATGTGTGTGTGTGTGTGTGTGTGTGTGTGTGTGTGTGTGTGTGTGTGTGTGTGATATATTGCTGGTAAATATTTTTCCCAGTTAGTTGGTTGTCTTTCTAGCTTGGTTGCTATAGATTTAGCTGTGCAGAACCTTTTTATTTTAAGGTAGTCCCATTTGTTGAGTCTTTCTCCAATTTGTTGTGACCCTGGGACTCTGTTCAGGAAGTTCCTGCCTGTGCCTATAAGTTCAACTGTCTCTCTTACTCTGTCCTGCAGTAGTTTCAGAGATTCAGGTTTGATGTTAAGGTCTTTAATCCATTTTGAGTTGATGTTGGTGCATGGTGATAGGCTGGGGTCCACTTTTAGTTTTCTGCATGTGGCCTTCTAGTTTTCCCAGCACCAGCGGTTGAAGAGGCTGTGCTTCTTCCATTGTACTTCTTTGGCTCCTTTGTTAAATATCAGCTGACTGTAGGCATGTGGATTTATTTCTGGATCTTCTATTCCATTGGTCTTCGGGTCTGTTTTCATGCCAGTACTGTGCTGTCTTTGTTATTATGACTCTATAGTAGAGTTTGAAGACCGGCATCGAGATCCCTCCCATGTTGTCTTTTTTTGCCTAGAATTGTTTTGGCTATTCTAGGTCTTTTGTTGGTCCATATGAATTTTTGGACTGTTTTCTGTATTTCAGTACATCATTGGGATTTTCATAGGAATTGCATTGAGTTTGTAAATGAATTTTATCAGTATGGCCGTTTTCACTATATTAAATCTGCCTATCCAAGAGCATGGAAGGTCTTTCCATTTCCTGCTGTCATCTGTAATTTCTTCCTTTAAGTTTTTATAGGTTTCATTAAATAGTTCTCTTACATTTTTGATTAGGTTGATTCCTAAATATTTTATTTGGGGGAGGCTATTGTGAATGGGGTCATTTCCTTTGTTTTCCTTTCTGCTTGTTACATTCTTGGTATACAGGAAAGAAGCTGATTTTTGAGGGTTGATTTTGTATCCTGCTACTTTGCCGAAGTAGTTTATAAGTTCTAAGACTTTGAGGGTGGAGCTTTTGGGATCATGGAGGTACAGTATCATGTCATCTGCGAAAAGGGATAGTTTAACTTCTTCCTTCCCTATGGGGATCCCTTTAATGTCTTTTTCTTGCCTTATTGCTCTGGCTAAGGATTCCAGGACTATATTGAAGAGGAGTGGAGACAGTGAGCATCCTTGCCTTGTTCCTGATTTTAGGAGAATTGGTTCTAATTTTTTCCCACTAAATATAATATTGGCTTTTGGTCTGGCATATATAGCTTTTATTGTTTTGAGGAATGTTCCTTCTATTCCGATTTTCTCCAGAGCTTTTAACATGAATGAATGTTGTACCTTTTTTTTTTTTCATCAATGGAGATAATCATGTGGTTCTTGACCTTGGATCTGTTGATGTGTTGGATTACATTTATTGACTTACGTATGTTAAACCATTCCTGTATCTCTGGGATGAAGCCTACTTGGTTGTAGTGCATGATTTTTTTATGTGTTTCTGGATTCTGTTAGCTAGAATTTTGTTAAGGATCTTTGTATCTGTGTTCATCAAGATTGATCTGTAGTTCTTTTTTTTTGTTGGGTCTTTGCCTGGTTTGGGGATGAGTGTGATATTAGTATCGTAGAATGAATTTGGAATAGCTCTCTCTTTTTCTATTTCTCTGAAGAGCTTGTGGAATATGGGTATTAATTCTTCTTTATAGGTCTTATAGAATTCCGTTGTGAATCCATCTGGTCCTGGGCTTTTCCTTGTTGGAAGACTTCTGATTGCTTCCTATATCTTGCTGTAAGACATTGGCTTATTTAATTGATCTATTTTTCTTTTTTTGCTCAGTTTGGGCAACTTGTATTTCTCTAAAAATGCATCCATTTCTGCTAAGTTTTCTTTCTTTAGAGAGCATAACTTTTGAAAATAGTTCTTTATAATTGTTTGGATGTCTTAGGTATTTGTTGTGATTTTTTCTGTGTCCTCCCTGATCTTGTTGATTTGAGTTTCCTCTCTTCTTTTCTTAATTAATCTTGCCAAAGGTCCATCAATTTTATTTATTTTTTCAAAAAACCAGCTTTTTGTTTTGTTAATTATATTTATAATTTTCCTATTCTGTATCTCTTTAATCTCTGCTCTTAATTTGATTATCTGGCTCTGTCTAGTACCTTTAGGTTCCATTTTTCCATGTTTTTCTAGCTGTTTTAATTGCAACATGAGATTATTTACTTGATCTGTCTCTCTTTTCTTGATGTGGGGACTGAGGGCAATAAATTTGCCCCTCCAGACTGCTTTTGCTTTGTCCCACAGGTTTCTTTGTGATGTGTATTCATTTTTATTGAATTGTAGGAATTTTTAAATTTCTTCTTTAATTTCTTCTGTTACCCAGGTGTTGCTTAATAGTGTGCTGTTTAGTTTCCATGTATTTGAGTAATTTCTATGGTATGTTTTGTTATTGAGAACTAGCTTGATTCCACTGTGGTTGGATAGAATACAGGTGATTATGTCAATCCCCTTGTATTTGCTTAAGTTCCTTGCATGAACTATGATATGGTCTATTTTGGAGAAGTTTCCATGAGCTGCTGAGAAGAACGTGTACTTTGTTGTTTTAGGGTGAAATACTCGGTAGATGTCAGTTAGTTCCACTTGAAGGATGGCCTCACTTAACTTGGTAGCTTCTTTGCCAATCCTCTGGTTGGTAGACCTGTCCTTTGAGAGTGGGGTGTTAAAGTCTCCTAGTATTATTGTATTGGGATCTATTATATTCTGTAAGTTTGAGAGTATTTGCTTAACATATTTGGGTGCTCCAGTGTTTGGTGAATATAAGTTGATGATGGTAATATCCTCTTCTTGGATTGTTCCCTGTATTAATATGTAGTGTCTTTCCTTTTTTTTGTATTGATTTTAATGAAAAGTTTATTTTGTCAGATATCAGACTAGCTATTCCTGCTTTCTTACTGAGGGCATTTGCCTAGTAGATATTTCTTGAACCCTTCACTCTGAGTTTGTTTTTATGTTTGGCTGTGAGATGGGGTCTCCTGAAGGCAGCAGCTGGATGGGTCTTATTTTCTGATTCAATCTACAGTTCTTTTTCTTTTGATTGGTAAATTAAGTCCATTAATATTTATGACTATTATAGAGAGATGCATTGTGTTTCCTGTCAATTTCCTGTTTCCCTAAGATTTTCTTCTTTCCTTTCCTCCTGTGCTTTCTAAGTTGGACTTCTAGTAATAACTGTCTGATGAGGATCCCTGTTCCTGATTGCTTTCTTCAGGTTGTGTTCCCCCTCTCAGTATTCTTTGTAATGTTGGTTTATAGTTTTTCTTTACTATTAAAATTTCTAGTTTCTCCATTGAACATGAATGGTAGCTTTGCTTAGTATATCAGTCTGGGCTGGCAGTTATTGGTTCTCAGGGCCGGAATCCTACTTTTCCAGGACTTTCTTGCACTCAGCGTCTGTGTGGAGAGATCTGCAGTGATTCTGATTTTTTTCCCATTATAGTATAGCCCTTCTTCGTTTTTGCTACATGCAAGATTATTTCTTTATTATTCAGATCTATCATTTTTACTATAATGTGTCTAGAAGTGTTTCTCCTGAGATCCTGCTTGTTAGGTGTTCTATATGTTTCTGTTATGTAGGTAAGATGTTCTTTTTTAAGAAGGGGGAAATTTTCATTGATAATCTTGTTGAATAGGTGTTTTATTCCCTTACTTTGATATTCCTCATCAACTCTAATTATACGAAGGTTAATTCTTGGCACTGTCTTCTTGCTCTTGGATTTCCCTATGGCATAATTTAAGTGATTTTACCATATCTGTGACTTCTTTTTCCAGTTGCTGTGTTTTGTCTTCCGTATCTGACACTCTAAATTCCATTTCATTCACTCTGTTAACTATTGCTTCCATTGTAGTTTGCATGGAAGAAATTAATCCATTTATGGATTCTATGTTGGTTCTCACCTCTTAGTGAGGTGTGTCCTGCATATATTTTTGTGTGCATCTCCTGTTTGAAATCCTGCAACTCTTTTGATATTTTGTTTCTGTGTTCTTTAAATTTCTGATCGATTTCTCGCTTTAATTCTTGAGTTATTGACTCCAGCATCCCTTGGACGTAACATTTGTCTTCCATTCCTGCTTTGCTTCCCCTGGGGCTTTCCCCTGGGGGCTGCTGCCTTTTGGGGGTAGCTTGCTATCTTGGGTGTTGATAAACCTTATAATTTTTCTCTGATTTTTGCATGGGGATTCAGGGATTATTGGAGACTAATCTGAAATTTTGTTTTGGTCAATAGGTTGCTGTCTTTGATTGGTTCCTGGATCAATTGATGAATCTCAGTTCTTAGCCTTGGGTTGGCTGAGAGAGTCTGTACCGGTTCTCAGTTCTGTTGGGAGAAGCCAACCGCCAGCTGCTAGTCTGACTCATGTAGGGCTCTCAGCTGTCTGCTGTAGATCACTGGCAGTTTTGGCCTTTAGAAGGACTGAGCAGCCTAGACTGTTCCAGTTTACTCCTACGGGTGCTCTTGGCGAGATTGGGTGTGTTGGATGTACTCTCCCAGTTGCTGGAGTCTGCTATGAGCTCCTGATTTTTTTTTTTTGTTAGTGGGCCTGAACTCTGGGCTTGGGCATTGTCTCTCAGCTCTTCAGCTCAAGGCTAGCACTCTACCACTTGAGCCACAATGCCAGTTCTGGCATTTTCTGCTTTTGTGGTGCTGAGGAATCAAACCCAGGGCCTCATCATGCAAGGCAAGCACTCTACCATTGAGCCACCTTCCCAGCCTGACCTCCTGACTATTATCAGGTGCTGGCAGCCTGAGCTGTCCAGTCCACGGCCTGGGATATACAGGTCAGCTTCTGGTGGAGTTTGCGCTTCAGATTCTCCTGCCCTGGATACACACACAGGACTTTTGCAGTCAAGGGCGTGATTCCCAGGGGGTGCAGTTCCCTGCTTCCTCCCTCTGCTGAGGCATGTGCTCAGCTTCTGTCTTCAATCAGGAGGAGTTGGTTGTGCTGCTCAGGCACCGATCCCCAGTTCTGGCTCCGGGTCCCCTGCCTGGGGCACACCAGCTGGACCTGTGCTGCTGTGTATCCTGCCTGGGATATGCAGCCTGGGGTACACGGTTCCCCAGTTTGAATTTATTCTGTTGCTGGCTGCTGTGACCCGCAAGCACTGTTGCCCACTTGGGCATTTAAGCTCCCTTCCAGGTACTCTTGATCTATTCTGGCCGGCTGGATGTGCTCCACGGGCTGGTGGGGCATTTGAGCAGTTCCCAGTTTTAGTGGGACCTATAATCCAGGTGTTGGAGCAGGGGTCTGGGTCAAGATCTGGGGGTTCCTGCCAGCTCTGGTCTCCCGTGAGCGGGGATATGTTGTCCCCTGGGGGATACTCACCCTGGAGCTCGTTGGGAACTCTCCAGCTGTTGTTACTGTGCGATGTAGGTCACTGGGGTTGCAGGTGTGATCTGCGTCTGGTTGAGATGCTTGTGGGCTGGCCTTGTGGCAGTGACTCTGGGTCAGTGTTTCTCCTCATCTCGGCCTCTGTTGATGCTGTCCAGGTCTGCTCCACGGGCTGGGCTGGCCTCTGGCCGAGGGGTGGGGGAGGGGTCTCTGTACAGATTCTGAGCTCCGAGGTTTGTCTCTGTTTGCTCTTCAGATCAGCACCCGCACCTTGTGGGTCTTCTGCACTGGCGTTCTGCAGGCAGACCCCTGTAGTTCTGGGGTTCCTCCTGAGGGGCCGTGGGGCCAAGTGGCTTTGGCAGGATGGAGCCATGCTGCTCCGCAGGTGAGCAGTTGGGGAGCAATATAATTGAGTTTGATGCAGTTTGGAATTGCCAGTAAAAATGGAAGCATTTAGCAGAAGGAACAGCATTGTTATGGGGAAGATGGTAAAGGTGGATGAAATGCAAATAAGAAAAAAAGAAAAGAAGGTCATGCAGTTTTGTTATCCTGTGCTTTGTCTTCTCTCAAATAGAAAGTTGCGATGCACTTAAAAGAAGATATCATTGTGAGGAAAGTCTAACATAAGTAGGGGAAAAGAAGTCTGAAAGTACCACTCTGGTGGCAGAGCACTGTCTACAGACTCTGGGAAGTCAGCCAAACAGTACTGAAATCTCCGCTGATGTCAAGAGACCACAGATTTCTCAAGAGACCAACCAACCCCATGCCATGACCTTTGCCAGAAATGTTCAGCAGGATCCTGCCTATGGGAACAAAGAGAAGGAGGATGTCTGCATAAATCCAAGGATAGAGATTACCCAAGCAGGAGTGGCAGAAGAATCATAGGTCAAGGCATTAGGAACACTGGTTGATGGAATGATTTTAGGAGTGAACCATGATTAGTGGTCCAGTTCTGGCTAAGTGATGGTTACATCTTCAAAGATCCTTCCCTTTATGGCTCTAGTCAACACTAAGGACCTGTAGCAGTGGTTTGTCTTTATTTCTATTCTGAGACTTGAAACAACTATGCCCTACTTCTTTTGTTAGTAAGTCGGACTTTTAAAAGATTTTTCCTCTGTTGGATTGTATGAAACTTTTTTTGCATGAACTTCTACAAGGTGAAATTCTTCCGGTACTGTATTTTGAAAATATAAAAAAAGTCTAACCTAAAAATGAAATGTATAGGAAGTGGAAACCTCTTGTTTAAAAGCAGGAAAAGGAGGAGGAGGAGCAGTCAGACTCTCATGGCTACATTCAGAGTTGGACACTGTCTAAAATCCATAGGGAGTTTCTAGTTTTGAAAGCTCAGCCAATGTCAGGCCAGGAATTTGTCAAGAGCCTCAATCTGCACCATGCTATGACCTTTGATAGAAGTGCTTATCAGGACCTTTCATATACATGGACTTAACTTTGGAAGAGAGGGTCATGTTGCTTCATTAATGGAGGCATTGCAAGTTAAAGACTAGTTCAGTGACATTGGAAATGACAGGGACATGATTGGACCTGCAGTGTGATTCTCTGCTTATATGGGAATGGATATGGATAACAGACCTAAGTGGGAACTGATACCTTGTGGTTACTACATTTCAGTGAATAAGACAAAAAAAAAAAAACTGCACTGAAAAATCAGGAGTAGAAGTAACTAAAACCAACATAAGTTAACACCAAGAGTATACCAGAAAGTGGAGAAGAGTAGGTAAAAGCAAGCACAGAACAGAAAACCCAAATGCCTAATAAGTACATGAATAGATACACAAACAGTAACTAACATCACAGAACAGCAAGTATAAATGAGTCACCTGAATTGGCACACGCTAGAAAATTTATTGCAAAGCATTTGTAAGGACATTGAGAAATAGAAGCCCTATAGCATTGCCCATAGAGGTGGAGACTGCTAAAATCATTCTGGAAATGAATGCAGCAGAATTTATGAAATTTAACATAAGAACATTCTAACAAGCAATGATTCTCTTGTACATGTACCCAAGAGAAGTTGTTTTTAAAGGTTCATAAAAGACATCAGTAAGGATGTAAACAAATATCAATTACTTGTTGTGGTAGGAAGGTGGAAGCAATAAATGCTTATCACTAAGTGGTAGATCTACAGAGCAGACTACTTTAAAGCAACTCAATTTGCTCACTGTAGTAAAGACAGAAATGAAATATAGGAACAAGAGGAAAACCTAAGAAACAGTACAATGACACTTAGAATTTGAAACACATGCAAATATATTAAATGTCCTACATTTTCTGTAGGGTTAGTATATTTTCTTAATAAACTTAATGTCTGTAAAAGAACTCAAAATAATAGATTAAACTAGATAGATTTTTCTCTCTCGTAGAAATACAGAAAGAAATCCATGGGAATATGAATTTCAAAGTCATCTGAGACCTAAAATACTTCATTGATTTTCTTTTGTCATTCCTAACTCATGGCTTTTATCATGACTGGCTGTTCTTCTGCCACTACAATCACAACTCAGTAAAAAAGGAAAAAAAAAGGAAAAAGAGGGACACATTTCTTTCATGTGAAGATTCAATCTAGAACATGCATGTATCACCTTTGGCAAATTAAGTTATGTAGTCATAACCTTTGTCCAGCAACACATTTTATTACCACACAAGGAGGACAAGAACAGTCAAAAACAAGCAAAGGCAAGTAATCCCCTAGCCAACACGGTGGAGGTGGGAGTGAGGCTAAGGAGGAAAGAATTAGAGTAGGGATCAAAAAGAAAGTGTCCTTGTGCAGATTCATGATCATAAAGTGTCTTAAATTGAGATTTCTGACTTAAAAAATCCCCTGGATTTGAGGTGCACTTAAATGAAGAAAGGAAGAAAGATAAATAGAATGTGAGAAGGAAGAGGTGGTGGTGGTAGAGAAGAAGAGGAAGAATAAAAGACCAAGACAAAAGAAAGACAGGAGGAGGAGGAGGAGGAGAAAGAGGAGGAGGAGGAGGAGGAGGAGGAAGAAGAGAACAAAGGACAGTGTATAAGGCTATGTCTCAGCTTGTAGAATTCTTGTTTAGCAAAAGCAAGGCCCTTAGTTTAATCCCCAGTGCTGCAAAGTAAAATGATAAAGTAAGAAGGAGGAGAAGGAGGACAAATAGAGGAAGGAGAAAAGAAAGAGGAAGAAGAAAAGAGAAGGATAAAGGAGGAAGAGAAAGAAGGAGAAGAATTAAGAAGAAAGAAGGAGGAAGACAGAAACAAGCAAGCAAGCAGAGGATGTGGCCTGGCAACATGGTAACATGGGAGTCGTTTTTAAGAGCACAATGAGAAGGAATTATAATCACACGTAGGTAAGTTTTTAGGTGTTTACAGAAAGAGAGGAGGCAATTTTCTCAATAGGCTCTTGAAACTACCCCAAAGAAAAGGAATGTCTGCCTAGCAGAGACATTTAGGATATGGTAGCTAATGTGTATAAAGTGTCAGCAGTTCCTGGCTTACAGAGGTGTCCAAAAAATATTAACACTTCCTTCTGAATA
The DNA here is from genome assembly GCF_019054845.1 of Dipodomys spectabilis. Classification (NCBI taxonomy): domain Eukaryota; kingdom Metazoa; phylum Chordata; class Mammalia; order Rodentia; family Heteromyidae; genus Dipodomys; species Dipodomys spectabilis. Next base: position 36,839,347 of record NW_024870817.1, read on the forward strand.
CTAGGTCTTTTCAAAAGTTCCTTTTAAATTTTTATTGTAAAGGTGATATACCGAGGGATTACAGTTACTGTGTCACCCCCTCCCCCCTCATTTTCTCCCAGTTCCCCCTACCCTCCCAGTTGTATAGTTCATTTCCAACAGAGCCTCTAGTGAATATCACTGCTGAATTTGTTCACCCTTTGTCCCACAATACTAAGTCTTTTCTGATATTTTTAGTTGGTCATTTTATTAAAGCAGATGTTTATGACATTAAGTTTGTTTATATCAGGGGAGAGAAAAAAGAGAATTAACATTCCTTATCTAGTGTTGTTTCCAGACAAATTTTGCATCTTTTATTCAGTACTTGGGGCATAGTAGATTCAGTTACAGTTGATTCTAGGAAGCCTGGGCATATATTTCATGAAGAAACTGGGGACTAGTGCATAGATAAAATGTGAAATAAAATGATGTGATAAAGAGATTTCTTTTGACCAGATAATTGGGTAGCAGTTATATCAGTGGTTATAAAAAAGAAGTACCACTGAGAACCTTTGGATCTCTTGAAGGAAAAAAAAAAACAGTCAATAGAACAAAAGTCTTGAACTTGAAGAAATCTCAGCAGTCCAAGAGAACAGTCCTGCTGTTTTCTGGGAACTCACACAAAAGTACAATAAGGGGCCACATGCCAGCTCATTGAGCATCAAGCTTTGCACTAAGCAAGAGCCAAAGAGAAGCTTTACCTTCCTCAAGGGCCAAGCTAATCACCATAGAGCTCAGATTTCAAACACAATGTTAAGGAAACCAGTAATTTTCGGTGAATGACTTTAGGCATATACTTACATAGAAACTGCAAAGAGGCTAATAATAGCAGGGAGATTTCTCCTCTGGCTGGGATTCTCACAGGATAATTACACCCCTAGAGGAGTAAAGGTATTATCTTGCTGTGTTTCTTGCTGTGTAAGACCATAGAACTGATTGTGTTTCAATTATTACCCATAGCTGCTTATCTGGATAGAAAAAAAAAAGCTTGATGTTAGGTAAGTAAAAGTGCATTGCATGGCAAAGTATCCAGATGTTTTATCTTGCTTCCTATTATAGACCTTGTGTTCCTTAAGTATAGTTACAGAAATCCATTCACAAACTTTGAGTTTACATCTTTTTCCAGCCCAGTAAGTACTGAATAATTCTCGTAGTATCTACATATACATAACTTTGTTATCTATTCTATATCTGTAGATATAAAAATACACATATACATATGCTCACATTCCTAGAGGACTATGCATACAGATATATATACATATACAGTCATTTTTTTCATAAAGTAATCTTCATAGAAGAATAGGGTAAAAATTCCCAAGAATTTTTTCAGGGAAAATGATTTGTGTTCATATACTGTGAAAACTAGATTATTTCCCTTTCTTGCCTTGGCTTCTAATTGTTCGCAGTTCATTTTTATGCAAGAACGTGGTGGACCTTGATGTCTCTTTCATATAATCTTTTTTATACTCTTCGGTTATCCTATTTTATATAATGATTAATCTAGTGTGATGCTTGGAATACTTCTGAATACCTCCATGTTTTAAGATCAATGAACAATGCTTTTCTTCCTTGAATGAAACAAAACAAATGCTCATGCACAGTCCCTTTTAAGATCTAGAGTTTTGTCACATGTATTTCCCCCCTTATGTTCAAGATTCGTGTTTCCTCTTCTGCAAGCTACTCTGCCCTCTGATAACCTTTCCCATCCTTTTCTTGTTCTCATATAGACTCCACCACGCAAAGATTACCCAGTCTCTATCCTGCCACTTTCTCCATCTGACTCTCCCTGTATTTAACCCTCCAAAGTGATGGCAAATTGACTTTTCTATAGACATCTCAAATTTCCTCAGTGGGTCATTGTTGTGGCTGAAAGCTACAATTACCTGGACTCAGCATCGAGTGCTCATCACAAGTAGTTGAATCAAGTTCCAGGGTGATCAGTTTCTCAGGCCCTTACCAGATTTCTCCTTCAGAAATAATTAGGGTTTTTTTCACTTGAAACCAACTATATTGAATTTTTATCTGACAGAACTATTTTCTTGTTTAATCAGTCTCAAATCACTGGGCAAAGGCTCAAGGAGTTAGTGCATTGATTATAGAAGTAGGTGACATCCATTGACATGGTTTATTTGATGGAAGAAAAATATAAGGGATTCCCCAACGGCCAATGGGAAGGAAGTATCTTCATACGAAAACCAACAAAAGCATTTTTTTTTTTTTTGCAGGAGCTCTTTCAGGTGATCCTGAGAGGAAGTGTGATTGGGGTCACTGCTACTTTACCTGTGTGCTCTTTTCAGATCAGAGTGATAATTATCAAGTCACCATTTGATGGCATATTTATTCCATGGAGGCTGGGATATGTCAAGAACTTGGTACATTTAAACAACAGACCCAGGAGACAAAGAGAATACTTCCTTGTCTCTTTGTATCTATCTCCTTGTTGCTTTTTTTGTTATTGCTGTTGGCAGTGGGGCTTGAACTCTGGGCCTGGACAGCTGTCCTTCAGCTCTTCAGCTCAAGGGAATGCTCTACCACGTGAGCCACTGCGCAACTTTTGCTTTTCTGAGTGGTTTATTAGAGATAAGTGTCTCACAGACTTAGTTGCCCCGGCTGGCTTTGAACTGTGATCCTTAGACCTCAGCCTCCTGAGTAGCTAGGATTATAGGTGTGAGCCACCGGCACCTGGCTCCTTGTGGCTTTTGACACTGCGGCAGTCCTTAGTTTGTAGATATATCACTCCAGTGTCTACTTCCTCCTAATGCATGGTCACCTTTCCCCTCTGTGCCTCTTGGTGGGGCATCCTTTTATCTTCCATGCCCACCAATACTATTAAATCAGTGGCCCATTCCTCACTGGTACTATCTCCTGTTAATGGCGTACATCTATAAAAACCCTATTTCCAAATACAAGGTTACAATATGAGATCCTAGGAGTTAGGCGTTCACCATATCATTTTGAGTACTATGTGATTGATTTGATTTGGATTCCATTTAGGTTATTACCCTGCACATCCTCATAGATCCTAAGGCCGAGCACTTCATCCTGAAGATGATAGTGATGGTAGTGCACTTTGTGGAGAGGGGTCACTGGTGTTGCTAATAGCCTATGTACCTACCTTTGTTATTAGGAGAATCACCTTTTGCCTCCTGTTTGTCTGGTAACTGGCACATATCATACCTAGTGTTCTGACAGATGTTCTGTCTGTGTTTGTAAAGTGGGTGATCAGAGCTACATCATTTGTACCATGAAAATACTTGCAGATCTGCCAGGAACATGAATGATAGACATTTTCCACAAAAGTTTCTCTTCCTCTGTCAAGCCAGGAAACATTTTCTACCACAGTGGCAGTAAATTCCCTAGTTGTAAATCTCACTGGAGGGATCAAGATTTGCAACTAAGTGACAGCTTTCTCTGCTGAAGTTCCCTTAGTCCAGGCCTTTTACCCTAGAAGATCAGCCCAGATTTTTATTGCCCAAGGTTGGCTTCAAAGGAGAAGCTGGCAATGTATTTCTGTCTAGGGGTCTTACCACAAGGTCAGCCTCTGGACACCGGTGGGACTGCAATGTCTGCTCTTGACTACCTAATAGGCTGGGAGGATGGGCAGGGCCAGCATTGGCAGCAGGGAGCAGTTGGATTTCTGCCCAGACCAGCTGCTTCAGCTCTACTCTCCGATGGCAGCTGCCCGGGTACTCCTTTGACGCAGGAAGGGCACTCAGAAGGCCAAAAACAAAACCAGAGCAGGGAGCTCAGGGTTGAACAGCAGTAGAGAGGCAAAATGTGTTAGAGGTGTTTCACACACACACACACACACACACACACACACACACACACACACACACACACAGCTTTCTAGAACACTCCATGTATTTCATATCTCGATCCATCCTTCTCAGCAAGCCTGGTTCTATCTTGATGGACTCTTCCAGTTTATGCTAATATATAGACAGAACCAAAATAAATCTGAGACGCAGCCTCCATTCTTCCAAAAGATAAAATTGCAGCAAATTTAGTGTAATTGGCTTTTAATTATAATTTATGGATTGGGATATGTCACATTCTATTAGAAAGAATGAATGTTCCAATGAGCTGAGCAGAGGAGTTTGGCTGTGCGGTTAGAAAAGGATTGCAAAAAATAGAGAATATAAAAAAAAGAGGTTTACTTCAAAGTATTTTTCTTAGAGTGATAAAATAGAAGGAGTGTGACTGTAAGTTGGTTATCTTTTGATTGGTTGTCATGAATCTCCTGGGTTGTTTTGAAAGCTGGCCATAGAATTCAGTTTGATTTCCTGGCACCTAGACATAAGACTCTATTCTAGCTTGGCCTGGCCTGCTGGGACCCAGGAGGCAGATCCCAAACCATGGCTTGATCTAATTTTTAGTTACCTTAGTATTGATCTCTAATGAAGTAAAAACATGAAAGGAAAATCTTTAAAAATAGTCATTCTTCAAATCTTAAATACAATGACAAAATTGTCAAATATTGAAGCAGCAATCTTCAAGGATGATCTCTTAGCTGAGTTTCTCAGGCTTTCTCCCCTCACATCTCTGGCTTTTTAATCTTGTGTGCTTAACATCTGTCCTTTAATATCTAAAGGAAGCTTCTAGGCTTAGACTTTCAGATGCTGCTTCTCAGTCCTTTACCTCCAGTATCCTCAGAAGGAAGGCAGCAGAATGAGAGTCTCCATGCAGAAGTCTGGTGGGAGAAATAGTCAACCACTTAATTATAACTTTATTTCTTGTTCACTTTCAAAGAAAACTGAAAAAAAAATCTTTTAGGTCTATTAATACTCTAGAAAGTCTATCGCAGTTTCAGCCTTCTAACAGATGGTAAGGGAACAGGCAATGACAATAGGTCAGGGTGGATGGGATGAAGAGGAGGAATCAAAATATGAATTCTTTGGAGAAGAGATTGATTACCACCTCCCAGAAAACTTGTGGTGCCCAGTAAAGGTTCTGACACCTATGACACCTACCTACAGCAGTAGGTAGGTGTCAGTTTCTTGTGAAGGACTATTACTGTGCTCTCCCATAGCTTACACACAAGGTGATCCAAAGCACCCAACTTTCAGCTGGATTTCATGTCTCTAGATATCTGTATTGAAGTGAGTTGCAGTTGAGGCACAATGCTGCCCGGCTAAGCTGTAAACATAGATCATCACCTCCCACAAATATCCTTTTTTAAATTGTATTTTATTTTATCTGCAACAAGTAGAAGTGAATCACTGAAAACTCATGCTTTTAGTACCTTAGTACTGCCCCAAGTAAAGTAAATTCCCTCATGTGAATTTGGTTTTCCATGCTTCCTGAGAAGTTTTCCCTCAGAGTTCAACATGGTTTCGTTCCCACATATCCTGCCATAAGTTTGTAAATCTTCAATTTGTTTAAAGACAGTACTTATAGGTCTAAACTATGGCTCTGAGACAGTGGAAGAACAGAGGAGATTGGGGAGAGTGGGTGGGTGAGAGTGATTTTAAAAGGGGGGGGCTTTCTAGTCAGGAATACAAAAAGCATCACCAACTCAGAACTCACCTCAGTTCAAAGAATTCAGACCCAACTGATCAAGGCCTTCTCCCAAACACTCTGAGGAGCTCAGACTTCAGTATGGCTCTTACCATTTCCAAAACTATAGCATTTTCAAACTGCTCAGCTGGAGAGCCAATCTCAAAGCTAGATCTCATTAACTACCTTCTGCCTCTAGGCTGTCCATCTTTTTTGGGCTTCTTTGCTGAAGAACAGGGCCAGGATTCCCTGAACTTTACTTATTAACACCCACATTGAATCTGCGAAGGAGGACATCTAAATTTTTTCCTGAAATTTCACTATTCAAGGAAGACTATCACATACAAATTGAAACAGCATGTCTAGAGCTCACAGGAACTTTATTTCGGGCTCTGTGTGTTCTCCAGGATCATCTGCTTTCTCTAGAAACGATTTAATACCCTCAAAGATCACCGAAAACCAGCATCCATTTCCTGCCTACTGCAGAGAGAGTATTTGAGCTTCACTCACCCAACCTCTTTATTGAGCCTCACATTTTGTACCACTCCATGTCTGTATACACATTAATGAATTTGTTAACTTTTTCTCTTATTAGCTTTTCTCTTGTTATTAAAGGTATTAACAGCCCATGTCCCCTTTTAATGGGTAGGAAAGGGGTTGCTCCCTTTGTCCTACACCAGAACATTTGGACCCTTAATACTCTGCTGAGAACATGTGGTAAAAGAAAACAATTCTTTAAGCAAAGGATGAGATCTTGCTGCTGGATCTTTTTAGTGTAGCTATTTTTATTTTGTGCACATTTCTTTTCATCCTAACCCATTGTAGTAGGTGAAGTTTACTATTTTTTTAGTGAGAAGATACCTATAGATAATTTTATCCTGAACTGTTGATTGGTACTGTCATTCATAGCCTACAGCCTCTTTATTGCTTTGGAAAGACTTTTCTAGAAAATGCCAGCACTGAGGTCAGCTAGCCAGATACTGAGAAGATTTTTATATACAAATGGGTTTAGTGGCCCATTCTTAGCAAGGGAAGACTAGACAAGTAGTTCCTGCCATGTAAAAGCAGCTGCAGCCACAGATCTCATCCGGCTCTCTGAACCACGGTTGGGCTTTCCTGTGTAATCTCCAGACATGCAGCCACATCTACTCCTACTGGACTCTCAGGCAGACATGTCCACCCAGATGCTGGCTATCTACTAAAGGGTTAATTCTCATTAGCTGGACCATCAACCCATACTAGAAAGACCAGTAACTTGAACTGAACTAAGTCTATGATCGAAAATAGAAAGTATTTACTCTTATTTGTAGGAAACAATACCATCTGTTAAGGTTTGTTTTATAGCCTATGTAAAATATTAGTTTTATAAAAGGGATTTTGGGAATCCAGATAACATGGCTTAGATTTGAATTCCCTAAATTGTACTGCTATGGCCCCACATAAACTGATCAGCCGATGGTTCATACTAACAAAGAAGACAAACTGAAACTTGAGCTTCCCAGGGTTAACTCAAAAAGGAAGGATGAAATATTCCTAGAAGTGCCGAGTTAAATTTCTGCCTAAGTTGGGCCATCAGTGCTGATTATGTTAGCCAGGATTGTGAGTAAAATCTTACCGAGATAGTTATGCTTAATGCAGAGAAATACACCATGATAGCACTAACTTGTACTCCAACATCAACAAACCATCTCACTAACTACTGGTCAGGAGAAGCTGTGAGGCGCTTAAGGGAGAAAATCAACCCACATCATCAGGTCACAAAGACCTAACACCTACTGTGCACGGACCAGCGGGTCATTTCTAAGAGGAATGGTTTATTTGGGACGAAGAACTAAGATGTATAACTTTTCCCTGCCTGACTCTGTGTCTCTGTTTTCTCTCTTTATGTTTTTGTTCTTCTGTTCTCTGACTGTCTCTCATTATTTTAGTCTCTATCTCTCTCTGTTGCTCTTTATCTCTCTATCATTCTCTCTGTTCTTTTTCTATATGTCTGTGAGAGTTGTGTGTGTGTGTGTGTGTTTTACAGGAATTTTATTCCAAGCATAATTCTAACCACCACAGAGTGAATAGGTTGGGTAGATACCACCACCAGATTTCTTTTTAAGGGCTTGACATTTCACACAAATTCATTTTATAGTAGACATTTTAAACTAAAGTAACCTTTTCTGATGTCTGACTCATTTAAAAAAATAGAACACTAAAAACAAGAAAAAATTTCAGCTGAAATAAATTTAGATACTCTCTCTACTCTTTATTTCTGTCATGTTTTAAAAGAAGCCAGAGGATTTCAAATCTTCAATTAACTGAGTAATACTAATGACTACAATTGCTGTTCAAATGACATGAGTTTATAAGATAAAAAACTGTTTAATCCAGTGTGCTCTCAGAGAATGAAAGTGTATGAAAGTGTACATCTGTTGAGAAGGAAAAAGACACTGAAAATTCTATTCCAGAAAATTCTATGCCTCTTAACTATTTGGATGTGCTTCTTACTTTGAATTCTGCCTGGAAACGTATGCCCAAACTTGTGATCATACCATATCTACCTGGTGCTCTGGTCCTTTGCCTGTACCCAAAACAAGGCCATCCATGGGTCACAGGACAGATGACTACCACTGCACAGCCTGCCATGGAAGGTGTCAACCCAGATTAGAGGCAGAGATGGTAGATTAGTCTTTGTGCTTCCTGGATCAAAACTTCAACCTGTCTTTTGGTCTCATTAATAATGAAGAAGGAAAGAGAAGCTACATGTTATGGAGTTTGATGATACTGATGAGTTTTATTTTTGCACTTCAAGATTTCTTATTCCTCCATCATTCAGGAAAGCTATTAGATAACACCGGAAGATGTTAGTGTAAACCTACCCCTTGTCTCCTGATCCTAGATATGAGCTGTTTGTGGTATTCTCCAAGACATCAGCATAGGGCAAGGAGCCAAGTTTCCACTCAACCACCCAGAACCACATGGTTGAGTCATAGCTCAGAGGAGAGGAAGGTTACAGTGTGCCAGAGGGTGTGGATGGAGCTAGAAACAGGGCTTGGAGTTCCCTTTGGGTCACAGGTTAGGAACTCCTAAATCAAGAACACATATGACACTGATGGCCAAATGTCCCATATACTGAGAAATCACAGGCTCCCTAACTAACCTAATGATTTAACCCAACCTAGATTTGAGAATTCAAAGTCCTGCAGTTTATAGGTCACATGTTCCTTAAAATTGGCATGGGGAGTGATAGGGGGAGCAGATGAAAAACAGATGGCAGAAAGGTGTGACATTTGAAAAATACTTTGATAAGATTGGTTGAAACACTCCAGAGATCAACATAACCTATTTTTAACCTCGAATGCCTGGTCAGCACGCACAGGACCCTCAGCTTGGGGATTTTTCACATTTGCTTCCTGGAGAAAGGCAGTGTGTCGGGAGGGTGGTGAGTGACGTCTGTTTCACAGTGCTATTATTTCAGGTTTTGTTACTTTGGCCGGCTTTTAGTGTAGCCAGAACCACAAATGTTTCTTAATGGCATCTGGCTTAGCTGGTGGATGGAGACTATCCTGTCTCCTGCAAACAGGACCGCTTAGTGGGAGCACTATTAACACTGAAGAGATAGATTAGGATTAGTCAACTCATTATACAGGATTGTTTTCCCTTGCAAAAAGGAATGATTAGCATGCCTGCTTCCCTACACCACACACATTTGTAGATGCTCCCTTGGGAAGAAGTACCATTAAGAAACTTCTAGGACTGAGAAGATGGCTCAGTGGTAGAGGGCTTGCTTTGCATGCATGAGGCCGTGGGTTCGATTCCTTAGCACCACATAAGCAGAAAAAGCCAGAAGTGGTGTTGTGGCTCAAGTAGTAGAGCACTAGCCTTGAGCTGAAGAGCTGAGGGACAGCACCCAGGTCCAGAGTTCAGGCCCCAAGAAACTTCATAAAATAGAAGTCTGTGAGTAAGACAACATCTAGCCTTTTGAACAACTGACTATGGAAAGTCAAAGGGTTAGGACATCACATGGTCAGTTTGCATGGCATAGTAGTAGCACTGAGAGCCCAAGCGTTTTGTACCACACAGTGCCCTCAAATTTCCCTTATGTATATAATATATAGTCTCATCTACTCAAACAGAAGAGTAGAGACCTCACACTGACTACAGACTGGTGTACATCTCTGGTTCCCAATGCTTTCCAAATTCCCTGCTTCCACAATGGTCTCATGAAATTCTGCTGTACTCTCTGCTGTTGTATTTCATGGAATTGCCCCAAACCTTTATTTCAATCTTCTTCTCCTCTTTGTTGTTTCAGTTAAAGCATGTTTCCATTATTTTCAACTAGAAAGAATTAATTCAGAACTTGTACTTGAAAGGATAATTAACAAAGCATGATGATCGTAAAACAAACCATAAGCACAGCAAGGTCACTGAGGAAAAGCAATACAGATGGCCACCAGGTTTCCTTAGAAATCTTATTTCACACCAATGTCTCATTTCATATCCAATAATTTGTTTGACAAAAATTTCCGTTGTCACTGTACCCAGAGGATTCAAAGCAGATAACATTAGCCTCATAGAGAAAGTTGAGTTGAAGGGAAGAAAGACTTCAGATGAAGGAAAAGGAAATGCTTTGCCCAGAAGTTACTCTCAACCCCAACAGATGCCCCTGAACATGGTTCAACATGAAATGTAGCATCTTTTCTCACACCCCAAACAACCAGGTTGTTCATGAATAAAACATAGGAAAAACAACGTTGTCCTACTATGTTTTTCTTCCTTAGAAAGTGAAAACAATACAATCTGTTACTGAGACCCAGGAAGCATTTAAATCTGGTTTGATTAATGACAAATGTTTAGATTTTGTACTCTCTTTAGAAAGCTGTCTAAAAGGCCCAAAGTACATCTAAAATATACTTAGAACTCAAAAAATTAAATCCCCCCCCAAAACAAATCCCTAAGGAAAGAACCACCCCATTAACAAGTGGGCTGAAGATTTAAAGAGAGACTTTTCTAAAGAGGAAATAAGAAAGGCCAATAGACACATGAAGAAATCCTCAACACCTGTAGCCATAAAAGAAAGGCAAATTAAAACAACATTGAGATTCCACTTCATCCCAGGTAGAAATCTAGTAACAACAGATGCTGGTGGTGATGTGGCCAAAAAGGAACCCAACCCTATTGCATTGTTGGTGGGAGTATAAACTTGTTCAACTGCTCTGGAAAGCAGTATGGAGGTTCCTCAAAATACTACACATAGAACTCCCCTATGACGAAGCAATCCACTTCTGAGCTAATTGAAATGAACTCTAAGTTATGGAAACAGGAGGTTTTTCTTTCTTCTTGTTTTTTGTAATGAACTGTTTGAAGTTATTTCTTTTGTTTGCCCCTTTGGTTTATGTACTATATTTGATTTTAGCACCCTGGATCTTATATATATATATATATATATATATATATATATATATATATATATATATATATATATATATGACTTGGTGAAGGGAAAGAGAACAATAAAATGGTGAGACAAAGAACAAAGGGTGAACCAATGCAACAGTGATACTCACAAGACACTCTGTTAGAAATGAACTTTACAACTTAGATGTGAGCAGGAAAAGTGGGAGGAAAAAAGTACTCATTACCTTATGTATGTAACTGTAACCACTCTCATATCACCATGACAATAACATTTAAAAAATAAATAAATAAGAAAGCTGTTTAATGACAGAACTTGCATAACACAGTCTAACTAAATTCCTTTTCTGTTGTGGAAGGGGCAGAGCTGCAAAGAGATTCCTCCCTTTGGGAGAGCAACAGTGATTTCTAAGTGTGAGAGACATAAAAGGTGAAAGTCTATTTGACCTTACGGAAGCATCTTATGGAAATAGCACTTGACAAAAGCCACTGTCCTTGACAGCAGCCAATTGGATAGGAAGAGTACATCTCATTATTGATACTCTCTAGGCTTTAATGTGTATATAACGATTTCTCCACAGCCGTATAAAACTAAAATGCAACTTCTTTGATCATTCTGTTTGAGGTCTCTGTGATATTTTCAAGTAGAATCTGAATAAGTTAAGCTCAGACTAATCAATCACCATTGGAAGCATCCCTGTAAGTCTCAAGCTGACAATTTGAGAAAAACTCTGTGCTGAGCTTAGCAGTCTGGTTGGAACGGAGGTGGCCTAAGTAATTCATCCAAAATTAATTATTCAAATAAGTTGCTCCATCTTTTAAAGAAGAGAGAAAGGAACAAATGATTGGAGAGACCAAGCATAAGAAGAGTAATTTTAACAAACTTTCTTTCACTTGAAGGATATTATTAGGAATGGAAAAAAAAAAACCAAAATGTTTGTACTTTATACAACAGTCTCTTTCCCCTGCTTTTCTTAATCTATTGGACTGAACCACCCTAGAAGGTGATTCTCTCTACCAGAGGAGGTGGTCAGGAATGAGTCAAGGAAAGCTTACCCAAATCTTTACAGAGTTAGCCTCCTAATATCATCACACCAATCACTGGCACCTCCCAGACCCTCCTTCCTGTGCCATTCATGGGCAGTGTTGCGTTTGCCATTAGATGGATCCAAAATAAGCCAGCCCATAAATTAAGTACAAAGCCACACTTAACTTACAGTGGAATCCATTTTCTCTTCTCCATCCCAACCTGTTACACTTGGCTGCTTTATGGGACATTGCCACAGAGGAGCAACCAAAACATTAAACGCAAATATTGATATAAAATACATGCAGACATGATTTGATTTTGAACACAAATCTCATCAGTCTCAAATTCTTGAGAAGTTGAAATCCAAATAATACTTGGTGATAGCAAACATGAGTTGGTCTTAAAATCCAAATTTAATCTCTTTGTAAGTTAAAAGTTCAAACCCCAAAATTCTTAAGTTGAATTCAAAAACCATTCTAACAAATTTTATATCCTGTGCAGTTTCAGTAAAAACACTCATTTTTTCAGTGATGTAGCAAAGACACAACGTATCTCTGATGTTAGTTGAATTAGGATGCTGATCAATCAATGCTACGTATGTAGAGTGTATAACTGGTAATCTTAAATTCACTAGGAACAATATTGCCTTGTGTTAGAAATAAAACTCATTATCTATCTATCTATCTATCTATCTATCTATCTATCTATCTATCTATCTATCTATCTATCCATCTATCCATCTACCTACCTACCTACCTACCTACCTACCTACCTACCTACCTATTTCTGTTTTCCTGAAGTGATAAGAAATTCACAAGAGCTGCAGCCTTCGTCACTACTTCCAACCTGAATTTCTCTCCTTCCCTAAGCAGCATTTTCAGATCTCTTCATTTCCATTTTTATGAGAGTCCACTGTTTCTTGTCCTCTCTCACTTCATGCCTTTTGTTTCATGGCCTTGCTGTTCCTGACTCTTATAGAACAGATATTTTCTATTCTTTGTAAGCTACTTTATGTACATGGTCTTCCACTAACATTTCCTGAGGAGTTTCTTCCTTTTCTTCATATTTGTATATTCAGTTTTGTTCAGTAGATTCCTTACAATTCTATTACAGATGCTTCTAAAACTCCTATATGTCCTGGGGGCAATTCTTATGTGTCTCTGAACATTGCCTCTTTCTGGGTTGGGAGATTTCAGAGCTTGAGACCCCTGCCACCCAGCTGAGTCGTATTTCCTCTGCAACCTATTTTGGCCGTAAACATAGCTTGCCCTCTAGTTTTTTTTTATCTTCCTTCTCGGTGGTTATTTCTCTTTTTGTAAATTTTATTTTATTGTAGAGATGCTGTACAGAGGAGTTACATTTACATGAGTAAGGTGCGTTTCTTGTTGAACATTGTTACTTTATTCCATTGTTTTTCTCCTACTATCCCTTCTTTCTCCTCACTACTCCCGGCCCCCCACTACCCCTGCACCCTGAAGTTGTAAAGTTCATTTCCCACATAGTATCTTGTGAGTATCATTGCTGCCATGGGTCATCCTTTATATTTCTTTCAGGATTTTGTTATTTCTCTTCCCTTCCCCAAATCAGATAAATGTATACACAAGATGGAGGGTACCAGAATCATAGACAGAGATTGCCAGGGATAAACCAATGGAAAAAGAAAAATGAAATAAAATAAGAAGAAAGAACTAGATACTGCACATTGGCTATTACTCTTTTACTTTAAGGAAGGCTCAGTTGATTTCTAACCGCTTCCTTTGTTTCACAATCTGGTTTCTTTCTTTCCTGTAGCATTTATTGGATTAAGTGCCTGTTTTCCTTCATAACTTATTTTTAAACTTTCTGGTGCATATATTTGTTTTCCCTTATGCTTCTCTTGATTTTGTATTTTGGGGGTGGTTTGGAATGGAAAAATACCCAAACAACAAGTTCTGAATTTTAAAACCTAGCTTTTATATAAATAAATAAGTGTTTTATATAAATAAATGTTACTGCTTGAGGTGGGCCATCTATCCAGGGAGACATGCTCCCCTCCGGCCAGAATGTAGCTCAGACCTATTTTGGTCTACCCTTGTTCTTCGTGGCTCTTTTCATTTTTTCAATGATTCCCTGTAGAATCTTCCTTCCATGAACCTATTGGATAGGCATCTCTGAGATGTATACTACGCTTATTTGGCTGAAAACCTTCCATTTCTCAAATCATGTTTTTGATATTTTTCATGGATCTCTCAGGTCTTTTTTTTTTTTTTCAAATGATGTCGAGATCCACTGGATAAAATTTTCCAAAATTTTAAGGAGTACTCTTACCAGGTACCTTCCATTCGTTCTTTTAGGAACCCTTAAATATTCTCAGGCAAGAGATCCAAGATTTCCAAAGAAAATATACAAATGACCAATAAGGATATGTAAAGACATTAAACTTTTATTAGTCATTAGGGCAATGCAGAATCGAAATAATAATGTATTGTTTCACACCCACAGGCATGACTATCATAATAGCAATTTCATTAAATTAACAAAGGAAATAACAAATGTTGTTGAGGCTGTGAAAAAATTGTACTTTCATACATTGCTGATGGGGGTGTGAATAATTCTGCTATTATAGAAAACAGTTTGGCAGATTTTCAAAATGCTAGACAAAGAATCACCGCACAATGAAGAAATTCAACATCATTGAAGACAGGTATTCAAACAGAAATGTACACAGGAAGCTTTGCTGCAACACTATTTAAAACATCCAAAAGATAGGAACAATCTGGAGCCTACCAACAAATGAGAAGCTGAGAAATGCATGGACCTTCCTCAGAATACAACAGAGCACTCGACACAGAGCCAGACTCTGAGGAGATGTTCAGCAAGCATTGCTTACCTCTATTTTCAAAGGTGTTAAATGACACAAACACAATTTTTCCAACAAAGGTTGCATTTCAACTGGTATTCAATTTTTCTCTATTAGCCTTATTTATGATCAGCAATTCCGTAGGGTGTTCAAAGGTCTAGAGTTACATAATCTGGCTATTATTGATATACAAAGGTTTGAATTTAGGACCTTGCACTAACCTATATTTGGTAGGTAGATTACTTGTGACCTCAGGTACTCTTGCTTGTTAAGGCAATGCTCTACTTGAACCATGTCCATAGCGTGGTTGCTCTAGTTTGTTTTTCAGATAGGATCTTCTCCTTTTACTTGGGTTGGCCTCAAACTCTAATCCTTTTACCTCTGCCTCCCATGTAGCTGGGCCCACAGACATGTGTCACCATGGTATATATGTACATATTTATTTGTTTATCTTGCAGGACTGTGGAGTGCACTCAGAGCTTTACATGTGCTAAACAAACATTCTACCACTCAAGTCATACTTTCAGCCCTGTTTTACATTGGTAATGTTAAAGGTGGAGGTCTCACTTTTTGGTTGTCTGGACTATAAGCCTTCTGCTTATGATTCCTTGTGTTTCTGAAGATGACATGTGCTTGGCCATGGTGCTTTCCAGCTAGCTGGAATAAGATGTTCCCATTGCCCTCAGCCATTGGTGAAGGGCAATCCCTCCTAAGTAGCTACAGTTATTGGCTTTGGGCTCCTGGTTCCGGCTTGTTTTGAAAGATAGAGTTACCTTAGTATTTCACCCAGGTTAGTTCAATACTCAATACAGTCTCCACCTCCCAAGTAGCTGAGATTACTGCACACGTAGTATAGATTGTTCTTTCCTGACTCTCTGCAAGGAGCCAACTCTTTTCCCTGTGTGTGAAGAGAACATGCAGAGGAATATAAAGGGCTTCACATCATGTAGCTATTGGAACACAATGCTGCTTTCAGGTAGAATGGAAAAGTGAACACACAGAATGAGTTTTTCATGAAATGAAATCCACTGGGCTTAACAGACTGCCCTTTTCTGGAATCATATGATTTTAATGTTTTTGTGTATTTTGATGATTTTTAATCTGTGAAATAATGGTGCTAATTTTTTTGTTTTAAAAATTCTTTAGAAAATAATGAAGAAAAATAAAATTAAATAAATAAAAATAAGAAAGAGCCCCTATCCTATTTAATCTTTGACTGGCCTTCTCTCCCTCGCTGCTTTAATTTATCTCTTGGTCTTTCATTTTTCTTTGAATGCCAGGAAAAATCCAATAATCTTTCTATAATCTGTCTGTTAAGACCAGAGCTGAAAGCCGGGTGCCAGTGGCTCAGACCTGTAATGCAAACTACTCAGAAAGCTGAGATCTGAGGATTGTGGTTTGAAGTCAGCCCCAACAGGACAGTCTATGAGACTCTCATCTCCAATTAATCCCCAGGAAATGGGAAGTGGAGCTGTGGCTCAAAGTTGTAGAGCTCAGGGACAGTGTCCAGGCCCTGAGTTCAAGCTCCATGACTGACAAAAAATTAAAATAAAAGAAAAACACAAAAAAGTAAAACAAACAAACAAACAAAAACAGTGGTGAGAGCATTGCATGCTGGGATTGCAGGAACTGAGTGCATCCCCCAGCCTGCTTGTGACCACAGAGTTTTCATCTTCATGTCCCCAGTCTCTTCTCATACTCTTGTTTGGCTTTTTTTTTTTTTTTGTTTCTAGAACTCATAAGCATTTTCTTTTTTAAAAAAAATATTTAATTTTACTGTAACGTTGATGTACAGAGAGGTTACAGTTACATAAGCTAATGGGTGCATTCCTTGTTAAATAATGTCATCCCCGCCCTCATTTTTCTCCCACTTTCCTTCTCCCCTGACTCCCTTCCCCCCAAGGCGTAAAGTTACTTTCCAACATATTGTCGTGTGAGTGTCTCTGCTGCTGTGGTTCACCCTTGTCCTTTGTCTCACCATTCTGTTATCCCTTTTCCTTTCCCCAATCAGATATACGTATATTTAAGACACAGTGTACCAAAATCAAAAAACAGTGACAACAGGGGATAAACCAAAGGGAAAAAATGAAAGAAAAAAAATTTCCAAAGTACATTAAAAAAGTAAGAATCAAAACACAAACAAACAAAAACTCCACCTCTTGTTTCCATACCTTGGAATTCATTTCGATTAGCATCATTTTATACGGTCATATGTACATACCTAATGAGCTATTGTAATCCTCTGCTAGAACTATCCTAAACATATACTAATTATTAAAAAGGAGGGAAACCTTGGAGCCTATATTTCTTTGGGTCTGGCTTCACTTAATATGATTTTTTTCCAAGTCTTTCCATTTCCTTATGAATGGAGTGATGTCATTCTTCCTGATGGAAGCATAGAATTCCATTGTGTATATATAAAACCACATTTTCCTTTTTTTAATTTAATTTTATTTTTTTTGTGAACATGCTGTACAGAGGGGTTTAAAACCACATTTTCTTGATCCATTCATCTACTGAGGGGCATCTAGGTTGGTTTCATATTTTAGCTGTGGTAAATAATGCTGGAGTGAACATAGTTGTGCTGGTAGCTTTAGTGTGTCCTTGTTTGTCACAACATTTTCTGAGTTTCAAGAATGTGCTTAGGAATGTTGAATTTAAATGATCAAAATCATGACTCCGAAGATCATGTGATTCCCCAAGTTTTCTACAAGAAGGGTAGAGTGCACTCCTCTTTGGCTGCATTGCTGGTTCGCTCTTTCTGTCTGAACAACAACAACAACAACAACAAAAGCCCCAGTTCCATCTAGGCCATATTAGGGTCTTGCCATTATCCTTGGCTCAAATCAGGATTTTGATGTGGCCACAAAGCTCCACAGATATTGCTTTGCTTGGTTTGTAGACTTTACCTGCATGGACCAGAAAGAGCATGTGGCCACCTCCATGTTTATATATTGGCCTTCCCAGGCATTCTTTAAGCTCAGCCTCATTCCAGTGTGGGTGTTGGGCTCAGGGTGTTGGGCTATATCCAAAGATGTGAATGTTGTCCAAATCATGACCTGAAAAGACAAGCTGGGGACCACTTCTTTAGTGGAATAAGGAAGCAAGACTGGTACCTTGTGTAGACATTGGGGGAAAAGAAGCATGGTTATTCATTTGGTCTTGCTGTTGTAATGATTTTTCCCAGAAGAACTGTAGTTACAACCTGGTTCTCCTGGCTAGAGAGACTGACTAGTAATTTGACCAAGTTTCCCCATTCTCCTAATATGGTTATATATTAACTTAACTGTGGTCACATAGGTGCAGGTTGATGTGATAGTAAATCATGTTTTATACCAACTGGAAGGTTGAATAAAAGGATCTGGTTATTTATTTTGAGTCACTTTTGACAGTTTAGGAATTATTGCTTTATCTGAGGCATAGGGGAGAGCATAACCCTTGTAAGAATCAAATTGGGTTAGTTTTTGAAGGCCCTGTGCTCTTCTTTTGAAGCATAGTTCATTCTTTGCTAATAACAAGAAAGTTTAAAGACTTTAGAATTTTAGTAAAGATGTAAAGAAAAAAGATTGAGTCATACAAAGAGCAGAATATCAATAGTTTTACTATCTTTAATTTATTTATTTTTGTGATTGAAAGCTTTTCTCTGGAAAAATATTTGAGTTTTCTTTTGCTTGGCCTAAGCCTCTGTTTGGTTCATTTATGGTATTTTTAGACTATTTAGATGAGTAGCTAGTACTGATAGATATATGTGTGTTTTATATATAAGTATAAATAATTACATATTCTATGTTTATATATAATAATATATACTATATATAATAATATAATATGATATAATATAATAATTATACCATGTTATATATTATGTGGAATAATATAATGAAATGCATAATAATACTATATATATTATATACAGTATATTTTATATTTATATATAATTTGTATACATTTATATATAATTTTTCAGTGCTGTGAATAAAATCTGAATAGTAGAAAGATGAAGGGGAAATTAGGAAGTAACCCAGAGTACTGGAGGAGAAAACACCAATAGCAAGAGGTCACAAGAGGCTGAACAGGATTTGAAAGAGGATAATTTTGAGAAGTCAAGGGCTTTTCTTCAGCATCACTCTGTGAAGGAACAAAGACGCTGTCTTCTTAACCCTGTCTCTGTTGCCATGGTGATCTCTTCTATACTCACTGTAGCCAAAGACAGTTGTGCTGAGACTCATTGAGAATCATCTCCTCATGACAATGCACTAGAGAAAATTAAAGTGACAGTGCTCACTTGTGATGCAAGCTACATTCTAAAGGACACAGGAAAAAAAGAAAGAAATTTTGCAAAAAGAATTTTCTTTGAAGTCATTATGACTTTTGCATGTGAGAAAACTTTCAATCCTTACTATAATCATAGTATCCTTACTGCCATCAGATGTCTAGATTACAAAAACAAAATTGCTGGAGCACCTCGTTTGAGGATGAATTGAGGGAGAAACAGGTTTGAAGCATGAAACAGAAGACTTTTTTGATTTTCTGCTTTACAGAATTTTTACCAAATGATAAAAACAATGCCTTTCATCTGAGAGGCATTTCATTTCCTGTGGATAACAAGATACGACATAATAGCATAAAATTGACGTGTGGCGGGGCTGGGAAGGTGGCTCAGTGGTAGAGCGCTTGCCTTGCATGCATGAGTCCCTGGGTTCCATTCCTCAGCACCACATAAGCAAAAAGAAAAAAGCTGGAAGTGGCGCTGTGGCTCAAGTGGTAGAGCGCTAGCCTTGAGCTGAAGAGCTAAGGGACAGCTCCCAGGCCCAGAATTCAGGCCCCACAACTGGAGCCCCCCCCCCCAAAAAAAAATTGACGTGTGGACTTAGTAGAGGTAACTATAGACCAAAGAAGAATCTTGGATTTGTCTTTAAATTCATCATGCAATTTATTAATTTTTAGAATGTTTTAAAAAAATAACAAACCCCTTTCTTTTTATTCTTTGTATTCAATTCTTCTTGATCATTTTTAGTGAAAGGGTTCAAATGCTAGGATCTCTCATGACAAAGACATTGACAAAATGCCAAGAATACTGTTTTTTTTTTGTTTTGTTTTTTTTAATCTACAGGAAGGTTTGTTCTCCAGCTGATTTTCTTTTCTCTTTCCCTCCTATGTTTTGGTTAGTTAAGCACCTAGTTACTTTCAATGGATCAGGCAACGAAGACTCAGCATTGTTAATGGAATCTCAGACTTCTGGCTGGGTTATATGAAACCTCGTAAGAAATGGAATCTGAAGGCTATACAAGGGGGCAAGGAAGACTATCAAAGCTGGGCTTCATGAAGCCAGGAGTAAGGAAGGTCCCCTGGAATCTCTAGGATTTCTGAATACTGCAGCAGTGGGACTAGATGTCTCTTCTCTCTGGTTTGATTTTCCTGGGGTTCTTCTACTTGATTTCTGCTTGCCTTTGTGTCTTGATCCCTTCCCCTTAAACCCTGAGCTAAGTCTGTCTACATTATCACCCCAAATTCTCAGTGAAACAGTCAATGCTCATCTTCTCTTTTTTCATAGATCTTTTTGTATAAGACCTCATCACAAGCCTAGGGCAGTCTGGGGGCTTGTGGTATTTGCTTCAGGGTGGGTTACATGTGCTGAGGATGCTGGTCTTCCTGGAAACATGGCTGATGGTTTCTTTCTTTAGGGGGGCCAGTTTCTAAGAGTCTGAAGCTCTTTTTTGATGACTGCTATAATCACTACTTTGGAGTTTTATTTATGTATTTTTTTGTGGTTGTTGTTTGCTTTGTTTTCTTCTTGGTATCATTGGGTTTGAACTCAAAGTCTCATGCTTTCAGGCAGTCTGTCATTTATGGCATGCTCTCTGACCTTTATATTCTAGTTATTTTTCAAATGTGGGCTCACCTGGACCAATATCTTTATCTTCTGTTCACTTATGAAGACAGTTGTGAACCTCCATGTTCACAAGAATCTGGAATTATAGGCACATGCCACCACTCCTGGCTTTTGTTTTGGTTTTGAGACAGGGTCTTCCTGGGCATCCTGGGGAGGTGAATTTGTAGGCCTTCTGCCTTCTTGTCCCAAGATTACAAACCTTCACCACTAAGCATTGTTTTAAATAAAAATTCTCCCAGTGGTTCATATCAATATCTTGTCTCACATGCTTTGATCTAAGAATCCATGCTTGTTTACTTATGATATTTACTTAAATTTTCTTAATGGAAGCATTCAGGTAAGATATGTAAGACCTGATTTCTCTACTGACAAAAAAATACCGTGCAAGAGAAAGCATTATAAAGTGTTGGTAAAACCTCCCTAAACTTGTACCTCACTAGATTTGTACCTGGCTAATTTCTTTCTGGGGTATCTAAGTGGATTTGGGGCAGAGTTTATACATGGAGACTGCTACCATCTGTTCAGTCCATCACATCCATCAAATAATCAGTCCAAATGTATACAGTTGGCAAGACCCCAATCCATGGATTGATCTGATTCCTAGTGGATGGGTCAGTTTGCTCTACCTTCACTGCACCATGCAGCCGTAGTCAGGAGGTAGCATGCCACAGAAGAAGTAGGAATGGGAAGCTGGGCATTACAGACTAAGATGTACCTGGCTGACTTGGGTTTTATTTCTAGACTTCTTTATGCATGATTGCTTTCATGTCTTATATTAGTGGGTCAGGAAAGATTCCTTTGGGGAATACACACTTTTCCTTTTGCCAGTGACTAATCTGAAGAATTACAGCATAATGTTTGAAAAGTCAGCCATTTCAGGAGGATTTTAGTTTCCTCCTTGACCCAGTTTCGGAGTCCTCTGCTGTGTTTCCTATTTCAGCCTTTAAGATTTAGGTTGCCATTAAATACCTTCTGTTTAATTTACTCCAGAGGCCAAAGCCCCAGCCTCTGGACCTTCAGCAAGTGACAGAAAAACCTAAATTGCTCAAGTTGTCCTTAGTGTAACCAGTATTCCACTTCCTCACTAAGGCAGCCAACTCTGAGCTCTGCGTTCCTAACGTGACCTCATCCTTACACAGCCAGAGAATAAATTTCTGTGAACTTGTGTTCCACACCTCTATTTATAAATCCTCATGGTTTCTGCTTCCTTTCAAGATCACAAAACACTGTGGCTGAAGATACAAATTGCTTAAATGACCTCATTTAGTGTGTTTACTTTCCCCTATGTCTTAAGGCTGTATTTAAGGGGTTAAAAATATGGGGACAGAAGCATATGGATGTGAGGGTTTCACACATACAGTTGAAAATGCGAAAGAAATTGTGGCAAAAAAAAAAAAGATTGGACATAGCAATGGGCAGCAAAATGCCAAGGGTTGTCTGAAGAATCGGTTTATATAGACATATGTTTTGGAATTCTAGTTTAGAAGTGAGGGGATTTGGGAGTAAATTTATTTTCACAAAGAGCTACATAAAACAGATTATTTTAAACTTAAAAAATGATATAACCTAGGAGAAATGTTCACAGCCTCAGCCGGGCTGAGAGCGTATCATGAAGTCAATGCCTGCCTCTTAACAAGAGTTACCAGTAGTTATTCAGCACTCTAAAGCTTGAGCAGCCCTGCCCTAGTTACATTGCCAGTGATTGTTCTAATAAGGAGATCACTTGTCCAGATTTTTTTGTCTATTCTAATTGCTCCCTGAACCCCGGGGCTCTGCCTGACAAACTCTACCCACTTGGAGCCTGACCATAAAGATCCAGTACAGTTTCTCCAACATCTGTTTCTAACCTCACTTGGGGTGATTGTCCACACACGTACATCCTCTCCAGAAAGACTGGGATATTTTATTCATCACATCAGTGTGTACCGGAGCACAGGTCTGGTACTTTCCTCTTTGAAATGCTGGCTTATCTGTTGATCTGTGCATGCGGATATCCTGCCAACTTTCCTCAGGACCGCAACAAATGGTATATCTTTTTAAAGAATTTCCACAAATGGATGGTCTTCCCCTTCAGCTCTGAACTCCTATAGCCCTCGCTGTCTAGTTCTTTTATGGAACTGTTCCAATGATGGCCTGTTTTATTCATTGAGTGCTCGTCGATGCTTCTCCCCCATCGCCTCCCACCCCTGTTCCACAATGTAAGTTCTTTGAAACAGTAGCTATGTCTAATTCATAATTGTTCTTCCTGAAGTTACTTCCTCAAAGAGCCTTATACATAGTGGGCAGTCAAAAATTAATATTTATATAAGTATAAATTGGTAGATAGAAAATAATCATAAACTCAGCTTCACATAGGATGATAACAATGCTGCTTATCATCGGTATACATTGTGAGCTGGATTTTAATGTAGAACATGCCCTTGCTCAGATCTCCTTTGGAATATTGTTTCAGTGGCAAAGGTCAAGAACCAACTCTGCCTTTAGAATACTGTGGACTAATTGGCCACAGTATGCATTTAATCTGTGATTAGTCTTCATTAATATGGGGAGCTGGCCAAGACAATCTGACCAATGTTGGTTCTGTTACTTATTAGATTTTGTTCCTGGAGCTCTATCCTTGTCTTTACTTCCTGTCATAACTGTGAAGACACATACATGCCATTGATATGGAGTCTTGCACATGTTTCTCCCTGGAACCCTGATGATTCTAAACTCAGCCTCTCTTAGAGGAAGACACACACCACTGTATCCAGCTCCTGGTTGAGAGGGAGTCTCATGTGTGCACCTGGACTAGCCTCGAAACTTTATCCTTCTAATCTTAGCCTGCCAAGTAGTTAGGATTATGGGCATGAGCTACCAGCATCCACTGTAAGTCTCAGATTTTTATATAATAAAATGGAACACAGGAAACATTTATCACGGTGCTTGGCGTGTAGACGCACTTAATAAATAATAACCATTTGGATATCAATGTAATATAATGATTGAATTTACATAACAATCTACTTGTTATATGGACATACTAGAGTCTCACACGGTATCTGAATCAATTGTGTTAAATGTTCATCTTCTGTGCTGGTCAGTAATGGACATGATTGATTTCCAGTATGATATTTCTTATAGCAGTTAGAAGATTGTGTTACTCAGCTTCCCATCACTATAACAAATATTTTAAACCATCAACTTATAAAGAAAAAAAAGATTTATTTTGGATCCCGGTATTGGAGATTTCCGTCTGTGGTCAATTGGTTTTGCTGTTTTGGGGCCTGTGGCAAAGCAGAGAGCACATGTCAGAGCAGATCTGTTTACCTCATAGACAAGGAGGAAAAGAGAGAGAAAATGGGGCCAGGATAAAAATCCCTGTAAAGAGAGCATCTCGAGGTATCTAAAGACCTCCCTTAGAAGTTTCACTGACTCCCAATTGTTCCACTGGCAGGGGCTAAGGCTTAACTTGGACTTCTGGAAGAGGCCATAAAAATGGACATGTGTAGGGCTGGGAAGGTGGCTCAGTGGTAGAGCGCTTGCCTTGCATGCATGAGGCCCCGGGTTCGATTCCTCAGCACCACATAAGCAGAAAAAAAATGCCGGAAGTGGCGCTGTGGCTCAAGTGGTAGAGTGCTAGCCTTGAGCTGAAGAGCTGAGGGACAGCCCAGGCCCAAAGTTCAGGCCTACAACTGGATCCTCCCCCCCAAAAAATGGACATGTTTATTCTAAAAGGATAGACTATTATTAACTCAAATATGGAAAAGCAATTACTCTCTTCTTATTCTTTCCCTCTCACAACACTAAACTTGTCTCTGAATAAGTTTGTTAACTCTGCATCAAATACTAAACGAAATAGCATCTGTAGTTTCCAAGAACCTTCAAGTTTAAAATATCTGCCTACAATAAAACAAAACTTAACTGTCATCATGCTCAACATGAAAGAACAATGAAAGTAGAGGATAAAAATAATGAAATTATGATGTTATTAATGCTACTATTTACCACTTGTGATATTGTCATGGTGACGGAAGAACTGTTAATGTGGGAGAATCATTTTCTGGCTTGATTCATTTATTCTGTCATCAGTCATATTGGAAAAAGTGACGTACTTGTTAGCTTAGTCATTTTTAACAAGGAAATCTTGAGTAAGTTGGGGGATTTCTACTTTCTTGATCCATCCATCCTGGAGTAGCTTTCTTTTTGTATATCTCAATTTTCAAAATAATTTTCCTTTCAGTCCTCAGACTTTTCTCATCTTTTTGACCTTAGATCTTTAGTAAACTAAGTAATATTGTCTTTCATGTCAATTGATTTCTTACTCATTTTCCAACTACTTCAGTTCATTATTTAACATTGTCCGTGAAATCAATAGCTCCACGTACTTCCCTTCTAGTGTTCTTCTATGTATTTCTTATGTTAAGGCATACACAAATGCAAAGAAGGATCCAGAGACATTTTTGCTGACCATTCCCCTCAAAACAATGAGATGAACTTTACAACTTTGTGTGGGGAAGGGAGGAGTTGGGGTTGTGGGGAGGAGAGGGATGGTAGGGGAAAAACAAAGGAGCAGTAACAATGCTAGATAGGAAATGGACTCATTACCTTGCTCAGGTAACTGTAACCCCCCTGTACAATACCTTTACAATAAAAGATAAAAAAAGAGTCTAAAGTTACGTCTACCAGTGGAGAAGCCTAGAAGATGGTGGGAAAAAAGTGAAGCTAACATGCTCTTAGTCTAAGTACTAGGGATTAGAAACTTCTGTGGAGTTATGGAAACCTATTTCCCTTGCGTCCCTTACAGCTTTTCCTTTGTGGCATGCTGCTCTAGCATGTTTCAGATCATGATCTAAGGAAGCTCACTTTACCTTCTCTAGAGACACTGCTATGTGGCCCACAAGTTGCCACTGGGGGCCCTGCCGATTCTTCCTCTGGATCCTGTGCAAGAGGCACTGCTCCAGATGAGGCAGCAAAGCAGCTAAGACGAAAGGTGCATTGTAGTTGTCTTCCCTGGGTTGTCACAGGGGAGACTTCTCTGGCAGAAGGGAAGCTGAGATAGAGGGAAAGTGACCAAGGCCTTACGACCTG
This sequence comes from Dipodomys spectabilis, assembly GCF_019054845.1. Lineage (NCBI taxonomy): Eukaryota > Metazoa > Chordata > Mammalia > Rodentia > Heteromyidae > Dipodomys > Dipodomys spectabilis. The sequence goes on from NW_024870817.1 coordinate 36,865,099, forward strand.
TTGGGCTGCCTCATCTAGACTTTCTAGTTATATAGGCAGCTTCAGTTCCTGGCTTAAGCCATTTTGAGATGTGTTTGTGTCACGACGAGTTGAATGAAGCCTGCATGGCACAGGTAGCTTTGGTTCCTTTGTAGCTATTTGTAGCATGAAGATTAAGAAGGAACTCAAGTGCTTCTGGCCCTATTCCTATTCCTAGCCCTATTCCCCTTCTTTCTAGGCTAACCAAAGAACATTCTGGTTCTTATTTGTCTCCATAAACAATGTCTTTCTAATTCTCCCTAAATCCCCATTCACAGAACTCTACCTTCAGTGATCCTTGGCTGAGGTGGACCCTGCATATATTAAGGATATGAGGAGTTATCTGAGATTTAAGCAAGGTCTAGCGATGATGCTAAGCAAGACAGGGTAGGATAAAGGCAAAGGCAGGTGAATATGTGAGTCAAGCATTGCTTGCAGGGAGTCAGGGGACAAGAAAAATGGAGGTCAATGCAAACTTGAACTTAAAAGTCAGACAGATATATAATTGCAGAGATAAAGGAGATGTTGGATGTTAAAATGCAGCAGGGGGTGAAAGTAAAATATGCAGTTTGAGAGTATCAAAGAGACATTGCAGGAAGAAAAAGGAAGGAATGTTTGGAATTTAAGGCACATTGTCTCAGCTCAGAAACATCTCCATGTTTTCCAACTCTACCAAGAACTCATAGTTGCCACCACATAAAGCCCAGGCTAGCAGCTGTCTGCTTCAAAACTAGACACATGGAACTGCCCAGGTGAGCCCTCCACACATATTAATCAGCCTTCCTCAGTGAATAGAGTACTGGAAGGTGGTAGATCTCCTACACTGACTCTTGAAACATCCCTTCCAGTCTCTTGTTCCTAGTTTCATGCAGAGACAGAAGAATTACAGAAGACATCCTGGAAACCTCGTTTGGGAGACAGCACAAGCTACTCCAAAGGAAGTGACCCATGCAAACACACAGCTACCTGCAGAAAACTCAACTTCCCTTGCAAGCAGGGTGGCTGAGGCAAGCTTCCCCTCCACATCTCTAGAAGGATTGACCTGGTTCTTGGTGCGATTGATACAGAGCAATAGGCTAGTGAGCCAATGATTTCTACCAGAACAGCCCTTAGGTATTTGAATCTTTCTCTTGGCTAACATACATCATCCTACTGTGTCTTCCTCTTCCTGCAAGAACTTACCTAAGTCACTGAATGAATTCTCTTTTTTTTCTTTCTTAAAATAGTGAGAGATGATTTCAGGCCAGCTTTAAATCTTTTAGATCTACTATTGTATCTTGCCTCCACCACTATAAGATATTCTATGGATAGAACATATCCTCTTCATTTTTGAATCACTTTCTGATTTCTTCTAACAGTGCAGAGTACACAATAGGTACTTACAATGGTATTGCAGAGAGAGAGAGAGAGAGAGACCATGGTTTTTTTTCTTCAGAAGGGGAATGGAACTCGATTACTGATCTCCTTGGAAGGTGTAGAAAATGATCCACTGTAGAGTAGGAAGAAGATATTAGATAGTCTACATAACTAGAAACCTAAATTTTTATCTAGACAGTTTTAATATTTAAAATCTATTGATAGTAGTACAAATAAATACATGCAAGTGTGCATGACCAAAACGTATCATTGATATTGCAAGAAATTAAAAAAAATTATTTGGAGGTCACTGGATTGAGGAACCTTTGGTGTTTTTCTGTGATTTTGCTTTTTAAACTAGTCCACATCTCATGCGAGCTGATTTGTGCCGGACTCAGCAGTGCCATCTGGTGGCAAGTTCTCCCACCTGCGGTGTTTGTCCATTGTTCTCAAGCCAACTGCGTGGCAGGGTTCCAACATTTGGGCTGGGGAAACACCGACAGGAAGGGAGGCAGGTGGAACTCATTGTGCGGTGATGATGGGCGAGGTCAAAACTCCTCTGCGCCCAAGAGAAGTGAAGGGCAGAGAGGAGAAGGCAGAAGTCCAGGTGGGCACAGAGTAAAATAGCAATCTGCACTTAGAGGGCACAGTGTCACACTGCGGTGCCTTCCGATTCTCCTGCTCCCCATTCACCATCGAAATCACAGAGAGCCAGGACAGAGAGGAGGCTCCGGACTGACCCCCCCCCCCCCCGCAGCTCCCCCGCCCCGGCCCCTTGCTCCTTGAAGGAAGCTGTGGACTCGTCACTGAGCAGTGCTACTTGAAAGCTGATCTTCATTTCCCCAGGAAGAAATTAGCGTCACAAAAGCACAATCCTTGCTTCCTAACCACATAAAGTCCTGCCTGAAATCCTCCCTCTCCACGGATGAATGATGTGATTTTCGCTGCTCTTGATCTTGTTCATCCTTGACGCAACAGCTCCCTGGGGAGAATGCTGGTCGCCAAGTACGTTAGAAGAGACACAGCAGTTTTCCTGGGCAGCTCAAGGTCACTTGGTGAAACGTCAGTGGAGGCAGCTCCTTGGGGTCACAGAACAGAACAGCGACAATTCTGCTTCTCAGGAGATGTCTGTGTCCTTAAGCTGCCCCACTGTGGCTGGAACCACAGAGCAGTCATTTCCTTCTGAGAGGGAAGCGTCCCCACTTGCTTTGATTAAGATGCACTGGGGAGAAAGGAGCCATGGGAAGGCTTTTCCATCTTCCTGAAGAGCACAAATGGGTTACAATAAGATAGAGAAGATAGAAAGGGGAGGGACACTGAAGGAAAGAGAAGGGAAGAAGAAGAAGAAGAAGAAAAAGAAGGAGGAGGAGGAGGAGGAAGAGGAGGAGGAGAAGGAGGAGGAGGAGGAGGAGGAGGGAAGAGGGAAGAGGAGGAGGGAGGAGGAGGGAGGTGGGAGGAGGAGGGAGGAGGAGGAGGAGGGAGGAAGAGGAGGAGGAGGAGGGAGGAGGAGGAGGAGGAGGGAGGAGGGAGGAGGAGGAGGAAGAGGAGGAGGAGGAGGAGGAGGAGGGAGGAGGAGGAGGAGGGAGGAGGAGGAGGGAGGAGGAGGGAGGAGGAGGAGGGAGGAGGAGGAGGAGGAGGAGGAGGAGGAGGAGGAAGAGGAGGGAGGAGGGAGGAGGAGGAGGAGGGAGGAGGAGGGAGGAGGAGGAGGAGGAGGGAGGAGGAGGAGGAGGGAGGAGGAGGAGGAGGAGGAGGTGGTGGTGGAAAGAGCCACAAAACATAGTCCCTTGCTTTAATGCACAAAGAGCCTCATCAGAACAGCAAGTAGGAGTGAGCAGAAGGAATGCATGGAAAGGGCCCTGGACTGAGCTCCTTTCAGGACAAAGGAGGAGCCAAGTTCTAGGCATGCTCTGGCTTCTTTGATAGTGCCACAGACAAGAGAAACAAGGGATAGCCATGCTGTGACTGTGGACAGAGGAGCTAGTCAGGACTCTTTACCTCAGTGACACAGAAGAGTGACCATGTAAGGTCTGGGGGCTGGACTGGGGCTGAGGCTGTGTGGACAATTTCCAGTTTGTTAAGGGGAAATTCACTGTCTCTGCTAGATGGATGGGAGGCCGGTCAGGGTCAAGGTGACCTCACACTTCTGCCTGCTGGGCTTTACTAGGTCACAGGCCCTGAGTGTAGGGGTCTAGTATGGTGGAGGGAGCCCAGGATCTGTGTATGAGACCCCCTCTCATAACATTCGTCACTTTGTTTGTGTCCCACAGCACCTTTAACACCTCTAACATTTCCATCCTCTAGCTGGATCTATTAGTCCTTCACTCATAACTTTGGAGTCATGGTAAGTTTACTGAGAGCAACCACATGTCAGCACTGACTGACAGAATCTGGTCACTCTGAATGTACCAACTCTCCTAGATAGCCCTGCAAACCAATGCTTTTACTCACTCCCATTTTACTAGTAGAGAAGTGGAGCCCAGAAGTGCTTGGTACAAGGCCCAAGGTCACGCTGCAGCTGGGAATTCAGGAGGTTAGATTGCCACTAGAGTCCTCGCTCCCACCCTTCTTCACTCTGCCTCCAGATAGCTAGACTTGCCTCTTTGTCTGGAAAATGGAGGTGTTCAACCATGTGGCCTGACGCTGTTCCAATCCTTCAGGTTTGGAGAGGTCACTGCATGGTGTTTTGGATTTTTAGGAAGAAGGGCCTGTACCCAGGGCTCCCATACACAAGAACCTGTCCATACAGAAAGAAGAGTGAGAAACTCCCCCCCCCCCATCTCCAGCCATGGTTTCCTCCAGCTGGCGGCTAGAAAGGAACATGGTGTGGATCTGGGCACATGGATCTGGCCACAGAGACAGGTGAGTCCTTGCAGCTCTGAGAACACTGGACTCGGGGAAATTCCTAGGAGAGATTTATTAGAGAACTTTCAGCTTTTAAAATTTGCTCAATGTTATTCCATTTGCTAAAAGTGTGGTTAGCGGACTGACAAAAATTATTTGCTCTGGGTGTCCTGAAATCGGTGACAGCAAACGTATTGCTCAAGGCCAGGGCCCCAAACAACAAAGTACTCTTCACATGGTGTGTGCTTTTCTTGTATTCAGAGCTAGGTAGGTATATTTTAAAATGAGACTGTTTTTCTCCTGGTCCCAGTGTGGATCTAGGAGAGGCCAAGAAGGCCAGGATTTGGGTGAGGGATGGGGACACAAAAGTCTTTCAGGCACAGGAAAGCCAGCCCTGGACTGGCCCCAGGGCGGGCATGTGTACGCGCCTGGCATTAAATCCTATATGGACTTGGTTTTTTTTCTCACAATACTGCTCTTAAAAGAGGGAAAAGGGGACTTGCAGAAAAGAAACAAGAAGCCTCACTGCCTGCTCACCAAGCGGCAGTTCTTCAGGGCTTCCCAGGGAGACAGTGTTGTCATCGACAAGCATTTTCACGAAGTTTGGATGCCCCTAAGGGATGTGGGGAGGGGCCGGACACCCTTCAGAAATGTCAGTGACTTGGGAGGACTGGCTGTTAGGGAATTGCTGTGCATTGAACATCTCAATTGGAAAAATCTCATTTTTCTGAGCGATTCAGAGAGGCTGACTTGATCCATGGGTCAGGGTGAAAGGAAGATGAAGGGGCTCACACCGTGTCGGAACCCAGGAGGAAAGCAGGCATCCGGGACCGAGAGCTGACAGCGACTTCACTGTCAGCACCAGCTCTAGAAGACCAGCGGCTCCCCAGGCATCGTGTGTCCCCAAAGGTCAGAGAGTTAGCGGTAAGTCCTTCTGGAGATGAGCAACCGGAGCCAGTTTCCGGCCTCAGATAGGATGGAAACATACCATTTGACCAGAGGGATGAAATTTGTCCCCATGACAAGGCCTGCTTCCACAGTCATTTTTCTCAGAGGCTGCTTTGTGCTTTGAACCTAGACTTGGGACATGACCATGATGACCCATGCTCTTGGTTGGCATCTCCATCCAGTTTACTGTTGTGATCAATGCAGCCAGGAACACAAGTGGAAGGGCTGGATCACAGGAAGTCAGAAGAATGAGCTGCAGGGAGGACACTTCCCATGTATTTGCCCTTGGACCTTTGTAACAGCCACAGTCAGTCACTTGGAGTCTGTCGGTGGGGACTGTCCTAGGCTTGGGATGTGGGTGCTTGAAATCACTGATGATGATGGAAGGTCAAAGAGAAAGGAGAAAAAGAAAGCCTACAATTCCAGATGACAACCCTCACTTCTAGAAAAGCCAGAGATACCTTGAGATCCAACTGAGAAGTAAATCACAAAAACAGACTCTTAGCCGGCCCCTGGTGGCTCATGGCTGTTGTCCTAGTTACTAAGGAGGCTAAGATCTGAGGATCATGGTTCAAAGCCAGCCAGGGCAGGAAAGTCTGTGAGACTCTTTTTTTTTTTTTTTTTTTTTTTTGGGTCTGGTCATGGGCCTGAACTCTGAGCTTGGGCACTTTCCCTCAGCTCTTCAGCTCAAGGCTAGTGCTCTACCACTTGAGCCACAGCACCACTTCTGGCTTTTTTCTTTTTGCTTATGTGGTGCTGAGGAATCGAACCCAGGGCCTTGAGCATGCAAGGCAAGCGCTCCTCTACCACTGAGCCACCTTTCCAACCCGTCTGTGAGACTCTTATCTCCAATAAACCACCAGAAAACCAGAAGTGGCACTGTGGCTCAAATGGTAGAGTGCTCATCTTGAGCTGAGGGACAGCGGCCAAGCCCAGAGTTCAAGCCCCATGACCAACAAAACCAAACAAAATAAAAAAAACAGACTCTTACTCAATACTTGGAGTTTGATGTGGGGAGGAGAGGAATTATGAAGCAAGAGATTGGGTCTGAGAAAGTCAGGGGGTAGTTGTGGATGGCATCATGAGCCATGATGAGGGCGAGGATGCCCCTACATGCCTCTCTGGCCCCATTCTGGATGTAACACATACATTTGCCTAAAATACACTAGGGTAGGCTGTAGGCTGTGCCATTGGCTGAACATTACTTTCCCTGACTCAGCCCCAGGCCTTGAAATTCCAAAAACAAAACAAAACGAACAAACAAAAAACCCACAGTGCTAGTTTCCTACGAGTTTAGACACTTAAAGTAATCCCCTCCTTTGCTTTCCTACCTACATCTGCTTAGTGTGGTGACAAGTTAGTGGGACAATTATGTCTCTATCAATTTCTCTCTCTCTCTCTCTCTCTCTCTCTCTTCCAGCCTTCCTTCTTTTTACTCATCATCTATTAGAATAAATACAGTCTTCTTCATATGCAAGTATTTCAGAGCAATCATTATCAGTAATATTCTTTGTGACCAGGTCTTGATCACCCTTCTAAAGTTCCTTAATTTCTGGCCACTTGATTAAAGAAAAATGGACAATTCAAGGATAAACGTTAGCCACATTCTCATAATCACCTAAGCTCAACAAGGTGAGTAGATCTGATCATTTTAGGGCTTCCACCTTGGGATGTTTGGCTTCTTTCAATGACTACATGTTATACAGTTGTCCTTTTGAGAATGAATGTTCCCCTGTGCATGGCTGTCTTCACATTCTTCTGACCAGAGAGCTCCCTCTAGTGGCTATTTGGAGCATATTCTTTTTTTTTATTTTCTGCACATCCAATTTCGAGGTTAATTCGAAAGACAAGCTTGCAGATGTGAGCTCTTAGATTTGCGAGTAGATGGTTTTTGTTGATATTGATAATTGTGAACTTTGCTGAAACTTAATTTCATGCCAGATTCCGAGTGTGCTGTTTCTCACAGTAACTTGTGTGGTAGGTATGATTGTTTCTTCATTTTACAAATGAGGAAATGAAGTTCCCTAATGACCAAGTTGACCCAGTGAGTGATGGAGCAAGATCTGACAGGCAGCTGTATTCTAGTCTCACACCTAGCACTGTTTCCATCTCCCTCCCCCAGCCATCGCTTATGTGCAATCCTAGTCTAGATCTGCCAGTATGGAAATCTGCCACTTAGTCTAAGTCACAGGACATCCACAGATTCTCAATGTGCATTTTGATGTCCTTGTGAATCCCCGTTTTAGACTAACTTATAACCACATTTATTGTCTCCAAATGCTTCCCTTTACAAAGTAAGCACCATGGAAAAGATGCTACACGTCATTTTGCTATATAGCACAAAATGAACATTTAAAATATTTTCTGTTTTTCAGAAAATATTTTCTCAAAAGGCTAACACATTATCTCTACTATTTCCCTGCTACAGACAAAGTATATGTATGTGCGTGTTACACATTTAGTGGGTTTTTAAGTTTTGAAAGCATCTCTTAAATTTAAAGCTGGTAAAAGGGGTCACGATGGTCAAGATGTCTTGTATTCATAAACTGCTTCGCTGAACAACTTCTCAACTGTTTACCAATAATACACACAGAAATTTGGAGTCCTGCTCTTTCTTTCCCCCTTGTAATTTGGAGAGTTAAATTCTTGAGGTTTGAAAGTAGACTAGTTTTAAAGCCAAAATATAATCAGCTTCTCTTCTGGCTCCATCTTTTAGTAGCTGTCTGACCTGGACAAGCATGTCACTTTTCTGGATTCCAGTTTCCTTATCTATAAAATGGAAGAATTTGACCAGATGAATTTTACACATCCTACTAGCAGAAATCTTAAACATACTGGTTTGTGAGAGCAAATTATGAAAAAAATGCAGAAATGATTAGCAGGTGTTTGTTGTTATTATCACTGAAGCAATTATACACTACTGGCTCTACTTTCTAGATAGGGGTAAATTAAGTTTGTGTGACTTAGATCCTGTAGGAAAGAGCTGCACTGGTTTGAAATTCACAACAAGAAGCTCATGGTGAGTGGGCTGGAAGGTGGCTCAGTGGTAGAGCGCTTGCCGTGCATGCTTGAGGCCCTGGGTTCGATTCCTCAGCACCACATAAGCAAAAAAGAAAAAAAAAAACCGGAAGTGGCGCTGTGGCTCAAGTGGTAGAGTGCTCGCCTTGAGCTAAAAAGCTGAGGGACAGCGCCCAGGCCCAGAGTTCAGGCCCACGACTGGACCCTCCCCCCAAAAAAAATCTCATGGTGAAAAAGTAATGTCCCTCATGTTCTATATAGTCTCTAGCACCTTGTTAGTTAGGGTGTACTCTCATACCTTGGGCCCTATGTGCATTTGACCACATATTCTCTTTTGATCCTGAGAGAAAGCGTCTAAATCACAAAATGTGAGTGAAAACAGAGTCTGCACATATTATTTTATAGAGAGAGCCCTTTCCATTTTCTTAATTTGAGTAACACATCATTCGCAGAAAGACAGCAAAGCCCAAAGTTGGATAGAGTTTGTCTGTATACTTGTTCATGGTTAACATTTGTAGAATGTTTAAGGCAAGAGCAAGAAGTCCAGAATAGTCTTTCCTCAACCTACTAAGGAAGGAAATCAGGCCAGGGTTAATGGCAGGAGAAGGAAGACATCTGGACCCATGGCCTCCTGCAGAACACACAGTGCACGAGTCTTCGTTTCTAATTGCCAAAGGATCTGCTTTTACAGGATGAGTATTGTTTTTTGAACATCAAGTATCACAGACTAAAAGAATGGAAGCAAAGAAAACAATTTCCTAGTGTAGGAGTGGGAAGTAGTAAAGGTAAACCTATCCTAAAATGAGGAAATAAGGTAGGAAAGGCATCCAGATTTCAGAAATGTAGGAGTCTACGTGAGGATGCAATCTGTCATTGTTCTTAGCTGCCAACAACAAAATCCTGATCTGGCATGGATGAGCAGAGGGCTTTATTCTCAGGATCCGGGCACAGGTTGTAAAAGCAAACTAGAGCCCATGTTCCTGCTGTCCCTCTCCCCAGAACGGATCCCTAGCAGCTCTTCCTTTTCCTCTTCCACCTTCAGATTCAAACTGTCAGGCAGGTGCCCCCCATCGATAGAGCCCAGCCACAAGGGAAGCGGCGAGAATAAGCATCAGCCTTCTGTACATAAGTCTGGGAAATTCTCGAATGCTAATTGACTAGTCAGATTCTTGGCAAGAAATTAGTGGCATCCTCAATTGGCACAATTCACACATTTCAAGAAAAAGGATTATAACGGAATAGGGAAATGCAACAAGGGAAGTAGAGGATCTCCAGGGGGCAAGAAAGCCATTGTTCTTCCCAGGCCTAAAGGGATAAGAAATGATTAGTGCCTCAAGCACAGCATGGAAGCCACTTGTGCCACGTGGGCCGACAGTCATGGTGCTGGACAACAGGAACTGTGTCAGAGCAAGGTGGAGAAGGGCAGAGAGTGTGTGTGTGCTGCAGCAGATGAAGATGAAGGGCAGCCAGAGGTGCCTCATCACCTTCAACAAGAATCAAATGCTCAGACTCTGAGCCGATTACTAATACCAGCAATGGGGGCTGGGCTGAGAACCACTGACAGCTGTTGGCTGTTGAGCAATGGAGAGAGAGCCTCAGATTAGACTTTGAGATGGAGAAGGTAGTTGTATTTGAGAAACATTAACTTGCCAACGCAGCTGGGAGGATGAAGCAGAGCTCCAGCGAAGGCTCATAAAGCCCTACATGTCAAATAGAAACATATAGTCCGTGCCTGCCATGCTGTGCCTGTGTGTACCTAGTTTAATCATCAGGACAACCCACGGAAGCAGTACCATCACCAGCTTCCTTTTGCAGGTAGGAAGCAAAGCCACAGAAAAGCTCAGTGACTGCCACATCCCTCGAAATCTGGACACTGGATGGGAGAAAGCCAATTGCATGGCAGGGCAGATGCACCTAATGTTTGCATTCTATGGGCATCATCAAGAATTCAAGCAACAACAGAGTCTGGCAGGGACACAGGGAGAAAGGAACCCTACTGCACAGTTGGTGGGAATGAAAACTGGTGTAACCAGTGGGAAAAGCATAGAACTAGTCTATGACCCAGTGATATCACTTTGGTGACATTTAGCCAAAAGATTACAAGCCAGGATACAGTAAAGACATTTGTGTACTGATGTACGCAATTATTGCTGCATTATTTACCACAGCCAAATTATGGAAATAGCCCAGGTGCTCTTCAGTGGATGAATGGATTAAGAAAATGTAATACACACACACACACACACACACACTCTTACACGCACCTACATACAATGGAATTTTTCTCACCCATCAGGAAGAATGATATGATGACACTTGCAGGCAAATAAATAGATGGACTTGGAAAAAATTATATTAAATAATTCAGACTCAGAGAGACAACGGACATATATTTTATCTTGTATATGGAAGTAAGATCTAAGTTACAAAATATATGTAAACATTGTCGGGTGCCGGTGGCTCATGCCTGTCATCCTAGCTACTCAGAAGGCTGAGATCTGAGGATCGCAATTCAAAGCTAGCTGGGACAGGAAAGTCTGTGAGACTCATCTCCAATTAACCAACAGAAAACTGGAAGTGGTGCTTAACCAACAGAAAACTGGAAGTGGTGCTATGGTTCAAATGGTAGAGTGCTTGACTTGAGCTGAAAAACTCAGGGACAGCACTCAGGCCCAGAGTTCAAGCCCCATGACTGACCAAAAAAATATGTCAATACATACAGGGTCATATGCATATATACACAAACATGTTAACGAAAGTATGGTATGTGCGAGGGAGGACTTCAATGTTGTGACTCCTTTGACCAACGAACGTACAGTTTAACAGAAGAAATCCCAGGAAGCTGGAAGATGCGTTGTTGTAATGGTGGAGGTCAAGGGGAATAGGGGAAGACACATGGAGAAAGAAGCTTGGGCAAATGCAGTCATAACACTCAATGTACACACATGCAAATGAACATAGCGTCCTTGTGTAAATGCAAGTAGGGAAACTGAAGTTATGGGTTGGGTTTGGGAGAGATGGGGAAAAGGATGAAAGGGGTGACATTGATCAAGATGCATTGCACTCACAAACTGACACGTTGAGTGGAAACCCCTTTGTACAACGATTTAAAGGTAATAAGAGTAAATAAGGAAAACGTTTGCAGTCTGGTTGAAAGCGAGCTTGATGAACAGTGTTGAAGCTTTGATGTTGAAGCTTTCTGTTACCACAGAGAGAAATGTTAAAACTCAGACAGTTGGCTGACAAGAAAAGTTCAATTAGACAAGCTGAGGAAATGTCAAGACGGCAGTTGTAAAATGATTTTAAACAGTAATTGCTTTGGGATGACAATTAAAAACTTTGTGAGTAGGCAGGAACATCTTTAGACAGGAAAGGAAGAAAAAAAGCGCAAAAGGCAGGAAGCAATAAAAGCTGTAAAGACAGAATTGGCTTTATGAACTTGCTGTATTAAATATTCAGTAGGCTTTTTTACTAAGTGGGTTGTATCTTCTCACCTCAGGTCGGTTGAGCCTGTGTGAGAGTTGTTCCCTGTCTTTTCCCATTGCAACTCCATCCATTCACAGAGGATTGACTCTAGATGGAGGAAATGGCAGAAATAGCATCCTTTGGCTCACAGTTTATTTCCATGCTACTTACACTATTTTCCCTAAATTGGTTCAGTACTCTCCATGTCATTTAAAGAGAATTATACCCCATCCCATTCCTACAGGTCTAAACCTGTTAGGACAGGCTGTTTTGAGGAGAGATAACAAACAGGAGTGAAAATAATAAGTGATTCAAGTTTAAGAAGAATTCATCTGACAGTAACAGGTAAGAATTAATCTGGCAGTAACACGTAAACATCCCTGGGAAGATTAGTCCTCAAATCCATCCTTCTCCTGCAGAGGTAATCATATCCTTAGACAACTTCTCAAGAAAACAAAAAAGGGCTCACTTTCCTGCAGAGCAAACTTAACCCGATGGTGGGGACAAAAATCATATAGGTAGGGAAACACAAATTTGTGTGGACACTGTAAGAGGTTGTTTCTTTGTTTTTTGTTTTTTGGTGTTTTTTTTTTTTTGTCATGGGACCTGAATTCTGGGCCTGGGCGCTGTCCCTCAGCTCTTCAGCTCAAGGCTAGTGCTCTACCACTTGAGCCACAGAGCCACTTCTGGATTTTTCTGCTTATGTGATACTGACGAATCAAATCCAGGGCCTCATGCATGTGAGGCAAACACTCTTCCACTGAGCCACCTTCCCAGCCCATGGTAAGAGATTTTTAACAGAACTTTGTGTTACTGGTATGCCTATGTCCATTAAGTTCTGAATAAACAGAGCTGCTTTGGGTGGAGAGTTTGATAAACAATGATAAGTAACTTTATCTGGATTGGCATGAACTGTTTTTCCAGATTCACTCAGTGTTAGCTGAGCCTAAAGACACTGTCATCACAGTTTTATGACTATGAAATAAATTACAACAAAACTTAATGTCATAAAACATTCCTTTGGGGGTGCTCATGGATTCTGTGGAACAGGAATTTTGGTCAGGATACAAAGAGCCCAGTGTTTCTCTTCTCTAATGCCTTGGCCTCATCTGGGAAGCTTCTTGGGAATCTCTGGAGTTAAACAAAGGTCTGCTCACTTTCGTATCTGGGGTAAGTGTTGGTTGTTGGCTGGGAGCATCAGTACCTTTCCACATGAGCTAACTTGAAGGATCCAACCTTGGAAGTCATAGAGCATTCTTCTGCTAAACTTGATTAGACAGAAACTTGCTAAGATCCAGGGATGGGCACACAGACCCTGGCTTATGATGGGTGAATGACAAGTTGCTAAAAGCAAGTGGGGCTGGAAATATTACTGTTTATTTATTTTTAATAAATCACTGGCACTGTTAGTTCACTCTGGTCAAAGGAATTTCATGTTTGCACTTAGTCTTCTATAGTTATAAATCCCTCAGTTATCTTAAGAAAATCTACAAGGACTACAGATCTGTCAATCCTAATTCTTGGGTCTGAAATGTAATTCCAAAGATAGGCACCTCAGGAATGCCCTTAAAAATAATGACAAGAGCTGGGCGCTGGTGGCTCACGCCTATAATCCTAGCTACTTGGGAGGCTAAGATCTGAAGATTGTGGTTCAAAGCCAGCCAGGACAGGGAAGTCCATGAGACTCTTTTCTCCAATTAGCTACCAAAAAACCAGAAGTCACACCGTGGCTCAAAGTGGTCAAGCACTAGCTTTGAGCAAAAAAAGCTCAGGGACAGCTCCCAGGTCTTGAGTTCAAGCCCCACAACTGACCAGAAAACAGAAAAATAATAAGAGGACTAGTGCTGGTGGTTCATGCCTATATTTCTAACTGCTCAGGAGACTGAAATCTGAGGATTGAGATTGGAAGCCAACCTAGGCAGACAAATCTGAGAGACTCATGTCTCCAATTAACCAGAAAAATAAAATCCAGAATTGGAGTTGTGGCATGAACAAAAAGATGTCTGGAAGCTAGAAGCCTGAAGTTCAAGCTGTAGCACCAGAACACATAAAATAATAAGTAGTGACAAAAACAACAGAGGGTAATTAAGCACCCAATACTGAGAAATGAGCTGGATCTTAGAGCATCTGGGTCTACGTTTGCTTCCTTTGAAGAAACTCTGTTTCTATCCTTCTTCAAAGTTAGTAAGACAGCATTCTTGCTTAAAAGATCATGCTTTAGAGAGTTGGCAGGGGAAGGGGAGGCTCCCTGGATTCCAACTTTAGTTTACTTCCCAAATTTGATGTTACATAATCACATCATTCCTTAAAGCTTTGCTTCCTTGCCTAGAGGCCTCAATAAGGATCCTACCAGAGCTTACTTCATAGTGGTGACTCGTATAATGCCTTGAAAGTAAACAATACATGCAGCTATTAGTAATCTCATAGGCCAACTTGGATGGCTGGTAGGAAAATACATGTTAAGTCTCTCTGAGCATAGTAAATGAACCCTGTGAAAAATCTGACCGTGTTATTATGATGTCCAGCTTTCTAGCTTTCATCTCACTCAGTAGGTTTCAAAGCTGATGTTTATGATTCATCCAGTGTGGTGTTAGAGGCGTGCATTCTTGATATCTAGGACAATTAGGACAATTGATGAGGCCTTAGGTAGCCTCGGTGTCCAGACCATCGCAGCTAATTTTCCCGAGTGACTCAAGAGAGAGAAGGCAAGAGGAAATGTCAGCGTCCCTTATAACCAAGCTTTCAGATGCTCTCATCCATTCCTGCTCATCCTGTTAGAAGCAAGTGGCTAAGTGCAGCCATGATTGAAAGCAAGGGGAATTCACCTTTCTCCCTTTTTGTGGTCTGTTGTGGGGCTTGAGCTCTGAGTCTGGCTGCTGTCCCTCAGCAATTCTGCTGAGGGCAAGTGCTCTACCACTTGAGCCACAGCACCACTTCCGGTTTCCTGGTGGTTAATTGGAGATAAGAGTCTCATGGACTTTCCTCACTGGGCTGGCTTTAAACCGCGATCCTCAGATCTCAGCCTCCTGAGTAGCTAGGATTGCAGGCCCAGCAACCGGCTTCACCTTTTTTCTTGAAGGAAAGAATGTCCTTCCATAATCCCAGCTATGCAGGAGGTAGAGTGGGTGACAGTTCAAGACTGGCTACTAAGTTTGGTATAATTTATGATGGTAACAATATAAAACCAGTACAAGCATAAGTACTAGGTGTCTTGGTTTCAGATGCTATCATAAAGTGCCATAGATTGGATGGCCTGTCAAGAACAGAAATCAGCACTGTCAGGTACTGGCAAGTCTGTGTTGTATGTTTCAAACTGTTTACACTGAGGAAAGAAAAGTAGGAGTTTCTTAGGGCCCTCTTCCTAAGGGTCCTCATCTTTTTCATGAGAGATCCAACCTCATGACCAAATCACCTCCCAGAACCCCCCCACCTCCTACTGCCATTACTTTGAGGGGTAAGATTTCAACATGGGAATTTGGAGGCAGGAAGCCACATCAACATTCAAGCCTTTAGTCCATTGCATTAGGATCATCACTGGGTTGCCTATCACACAGAGTCTGCAGAGAATGGAGCATTTGGTGGGCAGGGAGAGACATATAGCATGTCAATTATGGTCATAAAAAGCTCTCTCTGCCAATACCATTGATGGTAGAATTCGTGTGATGTCCCTGCACTGTTTACAAGAGGAATAGGACCACCACAAGGAAGTAGCAACAACCTTAAAAAGCAAAGGGAAATAATCTGGGAGATCCTTCAGTTGTGAATAAAGCCATTTGGAGGGGCTTTATTCCATCATTAATTCATGGTTTGGTTTGGTGGGCTGTTTCTCCTGCCTCGCAGAGCTTAATTTAGCTGTGCTCGGGTTTCAGCCTGTGTCCTCAAGATATCACAGCTCATATCAAGACCAGTGGTCTTTTGCAGGGACCAGCTTTTTCTTGCTGTGGCTATGGTTATTTGAGTTTCCATCATTTCCACCATTAACACCACTTCCCCTTCCCCACTTTTTTTTGTATGGCCTTTTAATTTTGGCTTCCTGTCCATTAGGTGACCCCTGTGTTTTGATTTTTTTTTTCTGCTCTATATATAGAGGCAAGGACAGAAAAGATGCTGAGGGATATGTTAATTTGCTCTAAAGTGGTGTTGACCACAAGGAAAGCAGTGCATGTGGTGCATTTCAATGAGGGGAGAAAGTATAAAAGAGTAGCTGCCAACCTTTTAGAAACACAAGGTCACCTTCTCTCTTCCTCCAATCAGCTTTGTGGTTGGTGAGCAACTGTCCTCAGCTCTGTGTGGCCAGACGACCTACAGACTCTCTGGACTGGATGAGCGAGTAAGGGCGTAAGAAGTTAAAGAAGAGACAAGAGAAGCAGGAGGTAGAGTATCTCTGAGAAGTGTCCGAAGCCCTGAGCTAAAGAGTGCCCTTCATTTAAGAAGTCTTTTTCAGTCCAGTAGTAAGCCAACAACAGAGTGAGCCTCTTCTGAGGGTGGTGGACATACTGTTTTTCATCTACTATTTCAGTACTATTGATAAAGAAATATCTAGGTAACAACTTCATTACAAAAATAAATCAAAGCCAAGAATGTTGCTGAGAAATGAGGACAAAACTGTACTGTTGCTAAAACCAGCTAGATCTGGTTCAGTAAGAGGAACCTCAAAAAGATTGGGAAACAGCAGTAGTACTTCTGGGTTCTTGCACTGTTAGTATTTTTTAAAATCAATTTATCTCTCTAATTCTCTCTCTCCTTCTCTTCTCTCTCTCCCTTTCTCAATCTCTGTATAAACTTCAAAGAAGATACCTTGGGGGCTCTGTTGAAATGAAACAATTTTCCCATATTCATTTTAATTATTACACATAGGTATTATGGAAAACATTTATGAATAAATGATTTATTAACTTGTAAGTTATCCTCCATTAAAATTGCATAAATTCATTGGCAGTCAGGACTCAAATGTATGTATTTTCACATATAATGAAAAATTAATATGCAGAAAGCATCTCACAGATTTGTTGACAATGTAACTGGAAGGGCCTCCATTTATGATTATTAGCCTTTGTTTTGATGTGCTCCATGCTACCTTCTTTGTCTACCTAGAAACCTCCTATCACTGAGTGCACCATTAATTCATGGTTTGCTTTGGTGGGTTGTTTCTCCTGCCTCCCCGTGGTTCATACAGATCTTCCTGACCAACTCAATTGGCTTAGTAGTAGTGTAAAATCCTAGAAATGACCCCAATAGGGTAAATGGTAGAGAATCTATAGAATTAGAGCTGTCGACTAAGTTGTAGGCTGGGTGTTTCGATAAGTCCTTCAAACTTAAAAAAAATTTTTTTGAAAAGCATTTTGCCACTGCATTGAGACCCATGCATTAAATTATGCCTATGCTGTTGATGAATCCCACCCATACGTTGTTTCAGTTGCCTGCATCATTCCCAGAACTTTCCCAATGCATTGTTAAAATGATCAGTGGGCTGGTCATGGCAGTACATGTATGTAATCCCAGATTAACCTACAGAGTGAGTTCAAAGCCAGCCTGTGGTATTTTAATTTTTTGGGACAGGTTCTCAAAAAACAAAACAAAACAAAATCACATCAACCTAACTAAATAAAAGCAAAAAAACCCCAAAATATTTAAAATTTTTTAAAAAAACCATAAAACAAAATAACTATGTGGTTGTCAGGGCGTAGGCTTCTAATATAGGAACACATTGCTTAGGTAGGTGAGATGATGATGATGATGATGATGATGATGATGATGATGATGATGATGATGATGTGTGTGTGTGTGTGTGTGTGCACACGCACGTGCGTGCTGATCCTAGAGCATGAACTTAGTACCTGGGTGCTGTCTCTGAGCTTTTACTCAAGGTTAGAGTTCTATCATTTGAGTCACAGCTCTATTTCCAACTGAGATGATGATATTTTTAATACCTTGACAAACCTTCACATATTTCTCCTCCTTCGTTTCCTCCTTCTTTTTTGAGGGACTGGGGATTGAATCCAAGGCCCAAACATGTTAGGCAAGTGCTGTCACTTGATCAATGCTTCTAGTCATTTTGCTATCATTATGTTTTCAAGACAGAAGCTTGTTACCATTTTACTAGGACTTGCTTCTAACTTGAGATCTTTCTGACTTTGTTTTCTGAGTAGTTGGGATAGCAGTGTATAGCCCCACTGAAGTTGAAGCTCCTCTTGAGTCTGTAAACTAGAATACATAAAATGTATGTACCGTAAAAGTGGTAAGTATTGGAAGTAATTTCAGTTTAAATTCACATTAGATACTTATGGTCCTAGACACACACACACACACACACACACACACACACACACACACTGACTTCAAGTTCAAGGTTGTACCCGGAATTGTTAAAGGGCAAGATTATAAGAAGTGAATAGAGATGTACTAAGAGGAAAAATAATATACATTGAACGAAGATTAAAAATGCAATACACTAACGCTGAGAAATTCAGGAATATAGTCTCTTAGATATTTATTGTAATCTTTAAAAATAAGAGAAACCCAAAGAAAATAAGAATCACTTTTGATACAGAATTCACATACAAACTGAATAGCTAATAGAGCACATACTATTTTTTGTACACAATTTTCATAAAGATAATTAAAACTTCACAATGTGAATATGCTTTATAGCTTTAAACCTAGACAGAAGCTCCTGTGGACATATGGAGTCACAATACTGGCTTTGCAGAAATAGTTTTTAACTAAACATCACAAGCACTACTGGAAAGCATTAAGCTGTTGTCAATATTTTTCTCAAGAAAAGTTCCACAGTGCAGTCACTGAAGAAAAGTCAAAAGTGCCTGGTTAACAAAGGATTTGTAAAGGACATTTACACTTCCCAATGTCTTTTATGGGAAACAGACAACGGCAGAGAAATTGCTGGGTACACAAATGTCTAGGCGACATTGATTAGATACGGTCTCATGGAAAATGTCTAACCTAACTGCTCAAATTGTGCCTTTAAAGCAGTATGTGTGTTGTGGTTGAGTGTAAAGCTGCTCAGCAAAGGGGAAGGTGACTATCAGTGGCTCTTCTTCCTCATGGAGATCAGTGTCTAGGAAGCTTAAGGAATTTAAGGGTTTTCAGTGGGCTGCTTTAGCTGTTTTGAGAAAAACAATTCTCTACAGCTGTCAGCTCTGTTGCTTTCCTGCTTACTGCAGAGATACTGTGGGCTTTCCCATTTATCTGCTCAGCATCATCTCTTTATTGTTATTCTAGGTAGGATCATGTTTGACCTCTTCAGTGGAGCTACATTTAGCTCCTCATTCCCTGTGCTTCTCTACCCTGACATAACCTAGCACTTAGATTATATCTTTCATTTGTTTTCCCTTCTCAGTCTTCCCAGCCCTCCTTCACCCCCTCTGAGTACTGAGCATATGGCATTTGATAACAATGTAACAGTAAATGAAACACTTCACCACACCTTTAAATTATTCTGAAATTGGCTATCTGCTTCCATTTTTCTTTTTGTTTTGATTTTTAAATTATCTTTAAGTAGTTGTATAAAGGAGCTGCTATTTAGCAGAGCAGTTTATGAATACAATATATCTTGATTAGTGTCAACCTTTTAATAGTCTCACTCCTTTTTTGGCACAAAGTCTTTAAGGATCTCCCTGTTTTATCCACCTTCACTTGACTTCTTTAGTGGGCTTTGAGCACTGAGTATAACTTTCAGTCCATCACAGTTAACTTGGGGCCGCATATTGCCCATATAGACCAAAGCCATTTCATATGTTTGGCACAACCTTACATGTTAATTTATGTTCAAGTGTTATAGACAGAAGTGAAGAACATGTACTTTATCATGAACTTTAGATACTTTATCATGTACATATATCCATGACCATCTAGAACCATCTGAGCTCCATCCATTTATTAAGTAATAGTTGTTTTTTTTCCTAAGGGTATCAAGGATTAGCCTGCCATCTAAATAAAAATGATAATAAAAAAATGAAGCTTTATGTTAGAAAGGAAAATGACAAATAGGAGTTTAAAGAGGTTGACCTCATTTAACCTGTACTAAATACTTATAGCTTTTGGTAAATCAGCAACTTGCCTTAATTTCTTTTTCATTTTTTTCATGTCTGAAAGTTCCAGGCCACCAATGATAGGATTAACCAAGAGGGTCTGAGGATGAACAAATGAGTTTATGATGACAACACAAAGTGAAGAAAGATTCTGATTTTTGTTTCTCCTACATCAGCAGTGTGGACAATTGAGAATTGAAAGTGAATGTAACATTAACTACAATTGAAAAAGACATTGCTATCTTAGCATTCTCAGGACTGACAGAGTTAAGTGTGCAAACAAAGTACAGGATTAAGTAACAATAAAATGTACACACAAGTACAAAAGTGAAAATTCTTAGTTTACAGAACATGATCTCAATCTTTCTGAAGAGAAAAAAAAGTGTCTTCTGTATTCACACGTTTTTCTTAGATATCTAAATTAATTGCTTAATACACTCCTATGAGGCTTAGGGACGATTCTGAATTACAGAGGAAATGCTTTTATGAAATAAACTCACAGTTATTCTGTCTTGAAAGTAAACCCCACAATTCTAAAAGGCAAAGCTGACATGTATTTGCAGATACTAAAATGTTTGGTCTTATAGGAAAAAAAGGTTCTTTGAAGTAGGCACAAGAGGAGTTCCACATGACACCAATAAGATATTGTAAAAATTGCACCACTAGACAAATACTGCTACAAGAAATCATTTGAATAAGCACACAGCCATCAAAGCGTCTCCCACACAGTCATTATAATTCACTCTTTCACACTAGTTTATATACACTGAGTAAGTCATTAAATATTGCACTTATTGGCCCATGAACCCTCAATTCTGAGGTGTTGAAGATAGAAAACAAATCTATTTTTAGAACATATTTCATGCAACATTTAAGACATTTCAGTTCTACAAACACCATTTAAATAGTTGTACATATAGACAGTCCAACTGTATCACATCACGTCTGACATTAACAATATATTAACAGGAATTACAGGAACAATTTTCATTGAGCACACTTCCATAAAGTTGGAAAACCGTCATATGGACACAGAAAAAAATCCCCAGACTTAATTTTGACATGGAGTATGGAACCACTAGTCAGATGTAGGTCCTGCTCATGTCCCTGAAATGCCAGGCATCTGTGTGGTTCACATACCATCTGTATCTCTAGGAATAGCACTCATAACCCTAAGCAATTCTGAATGCCAGACAACATGAATATGATGATATTTCCGTTTATCAGTAAAGTCACAGAAACTCTCAGTTGTCCACAATGAAGGCAAGTATGAACACAGGTGAGTGAAATATACAGATAATCCAGCCTCAACTCAACAAGTAATGATTGGTGGAAACTCCACCAATAATAGTTGCTGGTGGGAGATACGTTGTGAAACACAAGTCTCATTTTCTAGTCTTGATCCTGTCATTGTATGAAGAGTTCTTTAAAAGATGATTAAAAACAAACAAAATCAGGATATAAAAAAGAGAATTGTAAAGAGTAAGTTTAATTTGTCCCACTGGCTATATTATCTGATCTTAATACTTAAGTTTTTGTGTGACGTTTTGAAATAGTTCACTTCTGTTATTTAGAAAGTTCGGAAAAAACAATGGTGTAACTCTCCATCCTCTCTGGGAATTCATTATGTAGATAACCCAGATTAATCAAACCAGTGTGAAAAATCAATTCCATGGACCTTTTAACATGAGATGTGAGTTAGAGTTGGCACATAGCAAACACTCCCTTTTCCCTTCCACTGAGAAAGCACCATGGATGGAATTTTTTCCCTTCACTAAAATATGTCAATGTCTGTTAGTAAATGTGTGTTGGGAGAGACAGCACTAAGGATGGCCCAGGGGTAAATATTTCAATCTACTTAAGGGACATATTATTTGCCTGGAGTGTCAAGCATTTCTATAACGGTTTAAAAATGCATTTATTTATGAAATACCCATAGGTAGATATATTTGATAAATCTGCCCCAGCCTGTGTTTGGTCCTTCACAGGGCATTCTATTTCTAGAATCTAGAGCCCTTTAGGTATGGTGTGAAGGTAAATAAATTTTACTTTCATGTAGTTATTAACTTTCTCTTTTACTAAGTTGATCCAAATAATTCTAGGGTATAAAACAAGATGTCTGTAACTTACTTTGGTTTAAAATTCACCAAAAATATAGAGAACTCTACAAAGCTGACCCTATCACTCAAAGGTTTTAGTGTATCAACAAAGACTTTACCAGTTTCCCGGCAAGCTATTTCAAGCACAGGTAGTAATCATAGACAGGCATTGCTGAGCAGAATTGTAGAGACGGCATTTTTCAGGGAGTGAGTAGAGAGGCCACATGGGTCTAGTGGCTCATGTGGCACCTGACCCAGCACACTGAGTGAGGATGTGCACCACGGTAAGAGTTCCAGGGACTTGTCATGGCGGAATATAACTGACACAGGAAGGATTCCCCAGACAGGCAAGCGAGCTCTGAAATCTCCCACACCAAAATTATCTGAATGAGCATTCCAACAGTACTATGAAGGTTATCAACAGACTAACTTTTTGGTCTAGAACAGTTTTCATTCATGACTTTAAAATAAGATTTTATCATATCACAGGCTTTCACATGCAGCTGCTACCTCCGCTTGGTATAGCTTGGTAGAGTTAGGATACATTGTTAATAGATTCTGACAAATATCACACAGGTAACCAAAAGATTTTAGGACAACCTCAATCATGCACTAAGATACATGTTGGATAAAGCATGTCACAACACTGGTTATGAACAACACCACTCCAAAATTAAAGTCATTCCATGGAAGTTCAGATACTAGTAGGATGCATTTCACTTTTAAAGGAGAATATTGTATACCTGAAAGTTTATTTTTATTAGCATAGATGCAGTTAAAATGAGAAGAGTTAACATTGGCTCCTGAAAAATGACACAGGTGCTAAAGAAACAAAAGTTCTATACTTCCTTTGGAAAAGAGTCAAGTAAGTGAAATGTATATTTTTAATAGAATGTGATGACCTTTTGCATTTGAATAGTTATTTTGTAGAATTTATATTTCACACTAAAGGCATCCTAATAGTCCATTTTCAGATACAAATTTTAGCACTTATTTATTGGGAAGCAAAGGGATATTGAACTTCAAGTGACCCCAAGAAGGAGCTATATCAACCTTACTTCTAATTTACCTTTACCTTGCATTTTAGTTTCTGAGATTTGGAATCTGGGTTGTCCAATGAAATTTAATGAAACATAAATATTTTCTTGTCTTAGTAAGCTAAGATTTGCCCAGCAGTAGAAATTGACTACCAATTATTGTGGATTTAAAACTAAAAGTGCAAGAAGTAACATGGATATACTTAAATGTTCCAAATATTCCCTCTTGTAAATTTCATCTAGTTACTAATAATGTATGTGACCTAGTTTCCTGACTTGGAGACATTTATTCTAGAGATATTTTTAACAATATACATATTGTCATCACAATTGCTTAGCTGATTAAATTTGTGCCTGATATGTCCATGAGAAATTTCCCTCTGGTTTTGAAAAGCGTGGGGAAAAAAATCTGTAATACAATTAAAAAAAAAAAAAAGAAAGTCCACTTGTGGGCACTTCCAAATCTGCCTGGCAGTATCTGGTGCCTTCCTAAAATCCTTGCTGTAAGTAAAACTGGACCATGATAAAGACCCATATTTCTTGCCAATGCTCAGCATAACTATTATTGTTTGCTTTTTATTTACATATAGTCTTCAGGAAAGCTAGGGCAAAATCTGCATGTTCAAGGGTTACTTCTCTCTCTCCCAAATTGCTGTGGATTCTAAATGTGGCTGATCTCTCAGCAATAAAGAGTATTCTTTGTGTAACCTAAACATGTTTAGAGATGTATAGATGGGAATATGTTTTAGAAATATAAATATTGGGGTTGAAAAAAGTTAAAATGCAAATGGTCTTTCCTCAGTTTGAGATACATTGAAATAGTACTCATGTATTAAATAAGAATATGGATAAGAAGGGGAGGTTTGAATAGAAGATCATTGTTGAGGAACCTGGTCTTCCTCCTACAGGAAGATGAACCCTAATAAACTTTGATGTAATCTCTATTCCAAGGATTGCTGATGGTTCCACAGAGTGATGGTGGTGATGGTGATGGTGGCGGTGATGGGATATAAGTGTATTATGGGGGAACCAGTTATTAAGGAAATGTACCTCTCTGTGTGATCACTACTCTAGAATAGTTAGTCGGGATAGAAACAATGAAAAGAACAGTCCTTGGGTAAGTGTATCTGCTTATTTTAAACACTGTAAACTAAACATGTAGTCATAATCAAGTTAATGACTTGGGAAATCTGTAAAGGCTTTACAAACAACATATCAACTTCTTTATAGTCAGTGCGCTCCTCTGCATTCTTAGTAAGAGTGAACAATAGCTATATTTCTTAATGCTAAACTTTCCAGACCTGTCAGAGTGTCCCTAATCAAGAGCAAACTTTTGAACTGACTTTCAGCTGAGAACAGCAAATTAAGCTTCGTGATATCTTCTCCTGCTCATACCTATTCACAATTCCTTGTGAATAGCATAATTTGAATCGGTGGCACAAAAGTTACTTGTAGTGAAATTAGTCGAGCAGTAGCTTAACTAAGAAATTTGTTTAAAAAAAGAAAAGAAGAAAGAGCCTCAAAGACAAATAAATAACAAGTCACATGCAAGTCCCAGATGTTTATAGATGATGAACAGTCCTTACAAATTTAAGATCATATGTTTGCCACATATTAACACAGGAAATCTCCCACGATTTGAATGCATGTACAGGCCATTGACATTAAAGACTTCCTTCAAATAATTATTAGGCAGTATAAGTGAAGGCTAGTAGGCCATTCATAAATGGTGCTTCTTGGCAACCAGAGCTCCCTCCTGGAGCTGCCTGTGGGAGGGGCCATTAACAGCCACAGTTGGGCTGTGGGGGAGGAGGGGTTTCCTTGAGTCTTGTGCTCTGCTTTGCGGCAGTGATGGCAGGGTCGCTCTCCAAACTCTCCGACATTTTATCACAGATGATATCCACAAGGCGTTCGAATGTTTGCTTGACGTTAATGTTGTCCTTGGCACTTGTTTCAAAAAACTCAAACCCTGGAAGAAACACACAGGAACACATCCAGGTCATGTCACGTCTCTGAGATCACACGCGAGTTGGTTTTAGTTTTGAATGGTGACAAGAAGGGTAGTGGGTAATGAATGGGTTGGGTTTGGATGAGAGATGTGTGGACATGAGGTATCATTTGAGCAGATGCCACCATCTTGATGGTCACTGACCATGAGCTGAAGAGTTAATAGGTGGGATTGGTCAGACACATTTTGTCTCCACTGACTCATTTGCTTCTAGCATAGCTGAGTCCATTTAATTTTTTGCAAGAGTTAGAAGCAATGACAACATTAAAAAGCGTCAACACCAAAATCTACCTTTCTTGTCTTTTTCTTCTACTCCTGAAATAGAGAAGCTACTATGTGTACATTCTTCTGAGAAGGAGATGACTAAGTTCCCATATCATCCAGCTCTAATTTTTGCTGTCCTGACGTGTCTGAGGGAAGCTGATTCTAGTGAATTTTTTAAAGTACCTAATAGGACACAAGGTGGCACTAAAGAGCCACAGGAGTTACCTTAAGGCTGCTTCAACCTCCTTTAGATTTTTGAAGTGTTAGACTAATAGCTCTCCAAGGCTTTGTAAACCAATGTTATCTATTGGATGCTGTTTTATTCCCATAGCTGTGTTATCTATTGGCAGCAATGTTTTAAAAGCCAATAACTGGGAAAGGACACTTGATAAATTACAAACACACAGCAAAAATTGCAAGAAAGTACAACATGCAGAGACAATTCCACACTTTCCCTGATGTACCAGGTGAGGCAGCCTTGTGTGCTGCTCTAGACACATCTTATCACCCCCATTGTTTGCATTCACATTCCACTGGCTTAGCTTGCCAGTCAGTTGCCATGACAACTTTCCCACTAGGCCAGCTAGAGATTGCTCTGGTCCAGTCAGAGGATGTTGATTTAGGATGAGTTGGGCTGAACACAGAAAGGATTTTCTAATCCATGTGAATTTTACACCCTATAAATCCTTCTGGTTACATCTGGTCTTATCTCATAGGAGCCACATGGATTCAGAATGATTAAATCAGCTGATTTCATCCCAGCTCCTCTTCTTCCTCAGAGGAAGAACAAACTAATACTTTACCTCTATGTAAAAAATCCCCTAGCTAACAAAGAAGTAGTTAATTTCCTAACTAGTATGGAAAGATAGAAAACATAAATAATTCTCATGAATTAAAATTTCTCATTTGGTTACGACACTAAGCCCCAGCTTACACTTCACTAGCTACTCTATTGTTAAAATCTATGTGAGTAATTGAGGAGGGAAAAACCTACCCCAAATCTCATTAGCAGACCCAAAGTACCTGGGTCTGTAACACAGAGATGGGGATTTCAAACTGTGGGTCTTCTTGTCATTATGTCTCTCTAGACAAAATTTATGTTTACGTAGTTCTCCTATAGTCCGCACTTCCTTATCTACAAAAGAGACCACCCGGTGTCACATTTGTACAGTCTACACGGCTAGATTCTTCACCTTTCAATAGCAGATCCATACTTTAGGAGAGGAAGTTTGGATATTAGAGTGATCTACATTCTACTTGCTCAAATTCCACCATTCTTTCTCAGTACTGATGCATGCCTTAATACCAACAGCTACTCCTGAAACCAAGATGTGGTATGAGGCTGGCTGAAGCCAAAACATCAGGCCTTGCCTGAAAGCACAAAAGGCTTAGAGTATAGATGGCTCAAGAAACAGAGCTGCTTGCCTAAGCAAGATTGAGGCCCTGAATTCAAACCCCAGTACAGCAAAACATAGATACAATATAGCAAAGAGATTGACTTGATTTAACACTGTCAGTCAATGAAACGGGACAATCTTTCACAGTATTTTAAAAAGTTTTTTTGTGTCTTGTTCTACTTAAGGTCATCAAGTTAGTCATTTTGACAGCTGTTATCTCTAAAAGAATAATAGTGTTATAAAAGATTTCTGAAATTAGTCTGCTTCTCATTGACCAGTCATGTAAGTTTATCACAAAACAACCTACCCAAAATTACCTTAGCATTAAAATAATCATTATTAAAGCTTTACTATTTAAGTGTTTAGATTCAAACCATGTGGGAGCATACAATGCAGTCTATGATTCTCTCTCCAGTATCTTCATTCATCTCTCAGTGTCTTCATTCATACCCCAGTAGGAAGCTATTCATACCCCACACCTAACTGTGTTCATAGATGCTCAAAGCTCACAACCTAAGTTGTAACCACAAACCAGTTGTAACCATAAACCAACCACCACAGCCTTTAATATTATAATTCACTGGATTTTGTGGGCCATCGCCTCCTCGTGTCTCAGTAGTATTTCAGCCTCAACAACAGCAACATAAGCTTGTTTTCAGAAATCTTTATCCTCCCATTCATCCACAGCATCAATGGGAAGCCAATGTCAGTCCATGATGCCTCAGAAACCACATCTTATAAAGTGATTTTTGAATATCACTTTCAATTTACTGGACAGGAAAATGTGGCTCATCAAGATCAATAAAGGTCATTCAGCAACCTGGCTGTCAAGCTTGAGAAAGAGGTTAAATAGGTTACCAATTTGGCTTCCAGGCGTGGACACCTGTCCCTCAGACTACGTTATCTGCTATTAATAACTTCAGCATACACATGTCTTCATCAACTAATCAGTGAGCACTTTGAATAAGCCATAGAAACTCTGATCCTTGTTTCTTGTTCCTCCCTGTCAGAACCTTTCTAGTTTCTCCTTGGCAGAGGCCACATGGCTACAGAGGTGATAAGCATCGCCTTGTCGTCTGAACATCTCTGTTTTAGGCTTTCTCCTGCATGATTTGGAAAGGATCACTTCTACCCTTTCCAAAAGCCATCACAGGCACCCCCAGGCACTGCTCTACATTGGATCTCTTAGTTTTAGGAAGTGGACAAAAGGCTTGGGAAGATTTTATATGGAAAAATACATGACCTATATTGAGGAAAGAAAGAAACTCAAAGCCAATCTATTTGTGTGTGTGTGTGTGTGTGTGTGTGAACATATGCATGTGTGGAACACCAAAGGAGGTAGAAAAGACAGGGTGAAAAACAGATTTCACACAAGGCCCAAGGTGTCTGCTTCTCTATTCCAACTCCTAGATTGGAAGCTCACATGCATGAGAACCACTCAAAATGAATGGAAAGCTTCTAAATTATACCTGAGACCCCCAAGCTGGAATTGAGGCAAGGGAGTGGGTCTTCAGACACACATTTTATCAGGGTACTTGGATGCTTTATGCATCTAAAAGCTTGAGACTCACCCTTTGCAGTGCACTCCTACTCATAGCAGCATGATGGACAAAAAGATAGAACTAAAAGACTGACAAAAGATACAACGAAGCCAAGTGCATCAACTAGGACTGGATCAGCCAACTTTGATCTATATATAATGGGATATTATTCCACCCGAAGAGGAAGAAATTTTGATAATACTACCGTATAGATAAACTGCGAGGACATTATACTAAGGGAAATTAGAGAGTCATAAAAAGAAAATGACTGTATGTTTCTACTTAAAGAGGTCCCTGGTGTAGCTAAATTCACAGTGATAGAATATTGAATGGAATTGGCTGCAGGCTGAGGGGAGGGAGCTAGAGAAGGTGCTTAATAGGTACAGAGTTTCAGTTGTGCAAAGAGAGGAGAGTTCTAGAGACTGGTTGCACAATGTTCTTAACACTACTGAGCTGTCCATTTGAAAACAGTTAAGAAGACAAATCTCATTTTTTATAGCACAATTTAAAAAGATTCACATAATTTCTTAGCCTTTTGGCTAACATCAAGTACAAAAATGTTTACTATCACTACATATTGCTGGTCATTTAAAATAATAGTGCCTCTTTGGAAAGCAGTCTGGAAGTTCCCCCAATGTTAAACAAGCAACTGACTCATCAGTTCTACTCTAGGATATAAATACAAGAGAAATGAATACATACAACCACATAAAATTATGTTCATAAAATTTCTATTAGTAGTATTAGTCATATTAGACAAAGAGCTCAAATACCCACCAACTGATGAACGGATAAATAAAATGTACTATAGCCATGACAAATAAGGAAATACTAGTACATTCCACAGCAAGGGTAAAGCTTGGAAAGATTATGCCAAATCAAAGAAGCCAGTCATAGAAGACTACACATTATATAATTCCTTTTTTATGAAATGTCCAAGAAATAAATTACGTAGGCCAAGAAATAGATTACTTTTTACTTAAGGGCAAGATAAGAAAGCCAAGGGAAAGGAGGGGTAAATGCTAAAGAACACAGGATTCCTTTCTGTAGTGATGAAAAGATTCCAAATTAGATAGAGATGAAGGGTGCCAGCTCTGTGACTGTAATAAAAACCAGTGAATCCTCTATTAGAAAGGCCCTCCCACCCCAACACAAAACCTTCATGTGGGCGTTTAAGTCTAAGCCTCTAAGCCTGTGCTGATGATAGCAGCTGATAACCAGGTAGGGCACTCCTTGGTATACTGGTGAACCTTATGCTGTATGGATGGTGGCATGGGTCAGGCTTCTGGGCACCGTTCTCTACACATGGCTCCTTGAATGTGTTTTGGGCAAAGGAAGTTGTGGCGAAGTCTGCCACTTTTTCAGACTGATCGCCATAGAGCAGCAAGTAGGGCCTTTGGGACAATAGCATGCTAATCAATGAGGTGGAAGGCTCAGGGATGTGACTGTGGTGCTTGAAGAGCATTGAAATGTTACAGAAACTCACAGAGTCCCTTTTCCTGTTGAGATCGCAGAGTATCAGTGGTGATAATAACAACTCCAATAATGAACACCGAATGTCCCCTTTTCAGGCACTTTGTCCTCCCCAGTGCATGCATTCCAACTGTATAATAAATGACTCTAAATTCATCCCCACACATTAATACCTGCACTGTATTGTGAAATGCTGCCACCTGCTTTATTATTTATTTATTTCTGGGGAATAGGTCCTAAAATAATAGGAAGGTAAATTATCTTCATTCCTAATTGTTAAAAGTCTATGTTCTAAAGTTTCTATTTCCAGGCTCTCCAATAGAATCTTCTATTCCAGTTCTGCCTTGGTTTTTCTTTTTGGAGGAAGTGGATGCTCTGAGCTTCAAGCAAAGGTCATTGTGCTGCTGGGTGGGTGACATTTGGGCCAGAAGGGCTAGAGGAAGGATTGCTGAGCAGCATGACACACTGTTGTATTTGCTGGTGTCATGCTGGACTCCAGCCTGCGGGACAGACTTTAGGAGGAGGAGGAGGAGTTGGTAAAAGATTGACCCACTTGCCTGAAGAAGGGCCAAAGAAAACAGGCTGAAGCTGCAGAGAAGCGAGATTAGGGATCCAGCCAAAAGATAGTGTTGCTATTAAAAAAAGAAAAAGTCAAGTACTTTAGTTCCCACGTCCTTGTTGGTAGCCAGGCATGACCAGATGGTAAGATTTTGAAACAATGCAAGGGCCATTCTGTGGCTTGGACAAACAGTGGTCCACAGAGTGGTTTTCCCCCTATCCATTCACACATCAGATTAATCTACTTCATAGCTTTCCAAAGGTCAAGTACAGCACTGCAAGGAGCTGAGTTTGCAGATGTCAAGGCTGCATAAGCGATGATTCCTCTTTCTCAGCTGAACGGAATTCAAGCTCCACTGCTTGACATTCAGTTCACCTCTGTGGACTTCCTCCAGCCAATCTGCTCCCAGACCTACACTACACTCTCAACCCTCCACTTACACCAAGCTCATTCCTTCCTTGACTGGTGGTCAACCCCCACTGCATGTGAGTTTACACTTAAAGCATACCTCTTCTTCTCCCCAGTCCCAAGTCAACTTATCGCTCCAGCCAGTTTGCTGCCTTTTGCACCTGGCCCCCAGATTGTAGGAAATTTAATTAATTAGGGGCTAACTTTAAAAGAATGAAGTTTTCTCTATACATATTCAGATTTCTGTGTACCTTTAAACCTTGGAATATTCAATTGAATGAACCTTTGAAAGACATGGTTGACATTTGTAGCTGGCGTTCTGCAGCTGGATTTTCTCCCCAACTAACCACAGTCTCTGTCCCTGAAACATAAAAGCCCCATGTATCATGGTCATTTCTCTTTACACTTGAACTTGTGAAGTGTCTTAGCATCCACAAAAATGTTAACAGTGGGGAAAGGGAAACTTCAGGAAAAGAACTTATTTCAAGAGAAAGGAGAGAGCATTCTATTACTTTTGAAAGAAAATTCTGCTATGTACTTAATCTGCAAACATATCATGTTGATATCATAGACTTGGCTCATTTAAATTATTTGTGTCACTTGTCAGTAGATGCTTGAGTCTGAAGCCTCCTACTTAGAGCCGAGTTCCCTTAAGAGCTGCAAAGTCTTTCTTGAAAGACTCTAAGCCAACGCTTGGCACTGTGTTTTCTCCTGTATATTTGGATCTTTGTTGCTGTTTGGCAGGAGGCCTAAAATTCACACAGAATTCAACATTTCAGTCATTTTAAAGTGTAAAATCCAGTGCCTTTTTGTATATTGACAATATTGTACAACCATGGCCACTATCTAATTTTAGAGCATCATCATACCCACCAAAGAAACCCCTGTACTCAGCAAGCAGTTGCTCCACAGCCCCTGCCAGTCTCCCATATTAGGTGCACTTACTCCCCAGATGCATTGCACATCCCTCACAATGTTCTTCATAGCCCTTGAAATATTTAACATCGTGCCCAGCACAAGCAGCTGTCCAGCAGATGCTGGTTGATTAAAGGATTGATTGCTGTTAATTGGGAGAAGCTAGTGTGGTAGGAACAGAGAAATGAAAAGACAGAAAATGTTGTTTGCTTTGTTCATGCTTAGGAAGTGACTAAAACTGTGAGAAATTTTGTTAGCTACATTATTTCTAGATGGAGTTGACCAAGCATGGAATCCACAAAATACCATTTTGGTTTTGTCCTGTGGTAAATAAATGCATGATGTAGAACAAATCGTCCCAGCTCTATTCACCCTCAAGGAAAGACATTTCTGGGACTTTTGAAGAAATGGAGTTCTTACACGTCAACACGGGGACTAGTAACTTTACAGTGCTGAGAAGTCAAGGTTCTGGCAAGATTCTGGGTTTTGATTAAGAGCTGAGGATCATTTATGATGTCAGGGTGACTGTTTATGTGCAAATAGGTGCCCAGTGCTTCTTTTTTTGTTTGTTTTTAAGAGTTTGCTTCCTAAAATCCTTATAGCTTTCACTATTTCAATAGTATTCAATAGACCATTTCCAGCCCAATCTATTTTGAATTATCAACAAAACATTACACACTTTTATTTCTATACAATTTTTAATTTGTATGGAGTTTCAAAATTTTTAATTTTTCAACTTGTATAGAAATTTTAATTTATATGCAATAATATTTGCAATTAGAAGGTTATTTTTACTGTGCAGATGCATTTGAAATAGGGCAAATAATTTAATACATTTTAAAGTAGTAGGGCTCAGTTGAGATTTTATGATGATATACAAGAATGTGTAATCTTAAATATAACTAATATGTATTGAGTACTACTCTGTGCAAATTACTGTACTGGTCTATTTGAATTTATTTCCAAGTTCTGGAGCTACAAGTACCTACAAGTATTCATTTTACCTTTGAGAATTATAGTTGAATCACACTTTAAGAAACCTGGACAAGAATTAAAGTCTGATTGAAAAGTTCTACTTCTGTTAAACTTGCTTTTCCATGAGAAAGAGACGGGGGGGAGGGAGAGAGAGACACCAAGAGAGACAGAGACAGAGAAAGTAGCAGAGAATGACAGAGAAACAGAGAGACAGCCGTTTCTTCCATGTAGGAAATGGGAGTTAAGACTTAAAAATGGCAGCTGTCTTCTTGGAAATATATGATCTTCTAGAAGCTTGCAACCATTAGGTAATACTGGGTCACCAAAATGGGTATGACTTTTTTTTCTAAAATATAGAGATTTCTCTGGGCCTGTCTAAATCATGGGAAGAATAAGTGAGCTACAAGGCTTCCTTTGTTCCTTGGTAGAACTTGTATCTGGAAAGGAACTTATCTATCCAGAAGCAGCTGGTTTATTCACTGAATTCTCAAACAGAAGACAAACTGAAGATAAATCTCTTTGTTAGAGTAGTCACTTCCTTGTCTCGTACATCCACTACTGTTGAATGCCAGTTAGTTAAAGTCTCAGAGACCGAAAAGCATCTCTCTCTTCTCTTTCCTCACCCTTGTGTTGTTCCCATCCCTCTCAAGCCTTTAAGGTGTGTAAAATAATTTGGTATATAACAGCACAGACATGGATGCTGCTTTCAGCCTATCTGCCTATGCTGATAATCTTTCTTATGACACAAATGATGTTATAAACCGCCCAAGTGGCTCTAGGCAGAAGAAAGGTTCCATACCCCTGGTGTACCTAAAGTGAGTAGGGAAATCTGCTCTGATGTATTTCATGGATGAACTATCATGATCGATGGGGATTACAAAACGAAGACACCAAATAGTATATCCTTGGAATTTAGGATTAAGGATATAAAGTCACTTGAAGAGAATAAGTTACTAAATGCCACAAGGTGCATGTGATTATCCACCTTCAGAGGTAATATATTTCAACCTAATGCTAGTGAGAATAGTCCCTTCTCAAAATCAATAGAGGAACTAGAGTGTCTCCCAAATCTGCAACATAGACAACAAGATTTCTCTCTCTTAGCTGTGGTCTAATAAATCATAATATTTCCAAGGTGAGACCATTCACGAGTAGAGTGTGAAGTTAGCCACACGGAGTTGAAGAAAAATAAAACCAAAGATGGGGAGGATTCACTACCAAAGGGGTCAAGGAGAGAAGAGAAGAGATGCTTGTACTGAGTTCGGTGACTATTCAGGTTCACTGGCCCTGTCCATCAGGATAAGGAAGCGCTGTGCTTGCTCAGTGGTTTCTACCCTAATGCCACAGGTTGGGGACAGAGATAAGATATGAGCAAGTAGAATACTACCTGGATGGTCTGACTTTCAAATTTTTGACTAGAGATAGTGATATTTTAATTTCAGTATTGAATGTTCTAATTCAATCAATTCCATGAGATATTCAACACTTCAATATAAAATAGGTCTTGTATTAATAGATTAATGGAGGCTAATTTGGAGCCTGTTAAAGGTAGGCTCTGGTCTGAGTTTATTGATTGTAAGTTTGGTTAACCTATAATGTTTAGGAACTTAGGTGAATTAAGTGAATTCTCAGTTTCTAAGATTTTCTTTTCTTTTCTTTCCCCCATCCTGTTTTCCAGGTTTTATTTATTTATTTATTTTTGATTCCAGTACTGGGGCTTGAACTCAGGGCCTCATGCATTCACTTGACTTTTTTACTCAAGGCTGGTGCTCTAAGATTTTCAAGTTTAGGGTATACTTTTTGGGACAGAGTGCATGGTTAAGTCAAGAGGCATCTATAATAATTCTACTCCGAGAAAAAGAATGTAACACTGGCCAGTATGCAAAGCTGATGAGCAGACTCCAACCCATGCCAGCTGTAACCACCTAGGGCACACTTCACAGTCTACAGAGGGTAAGCAGTCCTAGCCTTGAGGCTCGTTCAGCCTCCAACACTTGGCTGAGTGAACGCTCCCTAGGTTATACTTCTTTTGTGCAGGGGACCTAGGGATTGAAATATAATACAGCTTATAATTTTTATAGTTGACTTTAACTTTTGGAAACATTGTCATTCACATTTTTATGTTTTAAAAATCACAAACCAATATGAAGCCAACAGTTTATACAGATCACATAACATGGAACTGGATTTGTTTTTAAAGAATTCATAGAATGGATCTGTAGGTTTGTGTGAATGAGAGGATGGCGTATCTTAGAAAATCTGCCTGAAACGAGGAGCAAAGTGGGATTCTGAGAATTCAAGTAAGAAGAACAACTGTGGATGACTTTATAACAGGCAGAAGACAAATAAGGCTGTGGTCAGTTAGAGGGCCGGTAGCTTTGATCCATGAAGGAAGGGCAGGATGGTCACAGGAGTCTGGAAACTCTTAACAGGAATGTTGGATATATGTAGCTCCTAGGGAAGCTGGATTTGTGGGAATGGTGATACTCCAGGGATCAAATCTTGGTAGAAATCTGAATAATTATGAAAAGCAGGTGAAAGACCACACAAACTAGATCAAGTGACTAAAGAAAGTAATGAGAAAGATAATAATTGGATAGTGTCTTGAGAATTTTTTAACTGGAGAATGTAAGTTACAGGGATATTTACAAGTAAAACAGTGGGCAGAACTCTGGGTATAAAGAAGAAACTTGGTGTCCGTTCAAAGGTATGTTGCCTGGGTGTGGTGTCATGAGCTGAATGGCCACACCATGTCACCCAAACTGAATTTTGGAGACTAGAACATTATTCATGCTTCCCTTGAGGAGTGAGCATTGATTGGGACTGTCCTTAGCCACTGGTGATGAATGGTCACTTTGTTCATAAGGTCATTTTATTCCTTTCTGAAGAATGACTTTCTGCTGCCAGGAGATGAATTGAGATCCATAAAGTTACACATACAGGTTAAGAATTAACAGGACTTTGGGAGTCAAAGATGGGGACAAGGAGGAAGTGGAATTTCCTCCCTAATATATGGATATAACCACACTTGAACACGTTGTTTTATCTTATACCTCTTGGAAATGCTCAGCCAAAAAGAATGTGAGTGAGGATAAATAATGGTAGGGTAGGTGGCTGTGCTTCTCCTTAGCTGTGTGCAGCCAGGTATTTAAAACATTTAAATAGCACTGCTGGGAATCCCTGCGGAAGCCAGAAGCTGGCAATCCCTACTCTTTCATAAACACTACAATTAAGATTTAAACTAACTTTCAAAAGCTGCTAAAAAAAAAAACCAGTCAGTGCAAATTTGGAGCAGGTGGTTTGAATTTCAAAATAAGCTTTAGGGCAATAGCTATCCTTACTGGAGTTATTGATTCCTCAACCTGCCTCTATGG
Source organism: Dipodomys spectabilis (assembly GCF_019054845.1). Classification (NCBI taxonomy): domain Eukaryota; kingdom Metazoa; phylum Chordata; class Mammalia; order Rodentia; family Heteromyidae; genus Dipodomys; species Dipodomys spectabilis. The sequence continues at coordinate 36,900,843 of NW_024870817.1, forward strand.
TGGAACTGTTTTTTCTCAGGAAAGGGGAAAATGATTTAAAGAAAGAAGGGAAAGGAAAAGGGAAAAATCATCTTTCATTACAGTGGGCAGGCTGAAAATGGTATATGTCTGAGTTTACAAGGACAGCTTGAAAATGGCCAAGATAGGAGTTTGTCTACCACTAATGGCTCCTCATACTTGTCCGATTTTGGGGCTCCTGGGAGCCAAATGGCCTTTGAAGAGCAGAACTCACACACAGATGATAGGCTAAAAGTCTAGGAAATGAGATTGATATAAAAATAAATTGTGTGAGCCACCAAACTATGAAACCAGTGGTGATATTTTTCTTAAGGGAAAGTTAACAATGAACCCATAGATAGCATTGTTGGCCAGTTTTTAAGATTTGCCTTTCTTTGGCATAAACGTTTCTTATGTTATACAAAAATGGAGTTAGTGGAAGCAACCTTTAAAATTTAACTGAATTTCATAGGATCTTGAAGGCAGATGGTGAAGTCAGTGTGAGCATGTTCTTTAACAGTCATTAGCAGCAGGGAGAGTTAAATTGTTACAATGAATGGGAATATCCAATGGAAGATATAGAGAGGAGTTGTAGGCCAAGGATGGAAAGCCAAAGTACAAGGGACAGAAAGACAAAGTAGAATTTATCAGAGATGGAACACATTGGGTTGACATTGGAAAGATGGTCAGAAAGTCTCAGAGTTAACAGAAAGCAGGGAGGGGGGGCGGTGCTCACACGGACCAAATGGCAAAGTGGCCAACAATTGGAAGGTCAGGAAAATGCTCATAGGATAGTCTGCCAATATGATGTTTTTGAGGAAGGCAGAATTGTCTGTCAGATTGCAGATTATCTGCAATTACTTGTCAGGACATGCATTGTAATAAACAATAAATATTTGATGAACTAAAAAAATGGATTGGTAAAGACACTTTTCTTATAATAATTCTGAGGAGTTCAGCTACAACTTGGTTCCATCAGGTACCCTTATTAGTATGAGCAAATATTGTATGGAAATAATCACCCATAGTGAAGAATTAACTGAAATCAGACTGATAAAGTGGTTTTTGTCAGTCATCTGCCAAGATATGGTATGACTATTAGAAAAACAATTCCTAACCTCTGTGTGGATGTAATAGTATTTTAGTGGAATTTTACTGGTAATGAAAAAAATAAAGTGCAGATCTTCAAATTTAGATTCTACAAGTATGTTTTTCAAACAAATTATCTCTCTTGATATTTGTGACGTCATGAGGAAAATATGCCATACCGAAGTAGGCACATGTATTGGTTGCTAGGTTTTATTGAATAGAGAGCAGAAAAGAAAAATCAATCAAAAATCTTTGGAAGAACTTACATAGGAACACAAAACATGCCTACCTCAAAATTTTGGAAATGTGCTCCCATTTATGCATATCTACCAGTTGGTAGAATTCTAAATAAAGTCCCTCTGTGCATGAATTTCCATCATTCTAACATCCCTTCCATAATCTGATCTTCTCAACACACAACTAGTTTATTGAGTGACAAAATAAAAATGAAGCCCATCATTTGGTTCTTTTGTACCAAAAATACTGAGTGATTCTCTGCTCTGCTGTAGTCTATTTTTCTTTGAATTATACAGTTTAACACTCATTAAAAATAGATCCTGAGCCTGTATAGTAGTTTCTTTCTCCTGGCTAGGCAGGAAAGTACAGGAAGAGAAGAGATAGTTGAGAGAAATCACTGCCAATGCTTTCTCTTTGTCTTATCTTTCTAGGGAATAGAGAGGCTGCCAAGGTTTTCTGACTTTCAGAAACAGCAAGGCTAGCTATCAGTATGTGACATTTTCATGGGTGGTTTTCAAAAAATTTGGTGGAAGCATTCTTGTCGTTAGTGATAGCCTTCATTGAACTCATGAAGAAGCAGTGAAATTCTCTAAGTGGACTGTGTAGTTCAGTTATGTGAGGAATAAGACAAACACGAGAATGCTTCTCTTCACCAATCCATGCTACAATCCACAGCACTGAACCCAGATGACCCTTTTCCTGGTGCTCTCATGACTGGGATCAAACTTTAAAGTTGAGACAATCATTGCAAGAAAGAGAGAAAAAAAGAGAAAGAGAATAGAGTAACTCTGGTTTCTAGTGAAGTTCAAATGTGTTTTGTGAAACTTCTGTTTCATTCTATGTGTGTAAGCACTGGTTTGCTAAATTGAATGTCTCTACCCATAGATCCAGGCCAAAAAGATTTAAATGTAACTCTTGTTTGGTAAGAATCACTCTGCATGAAAAATAAATGTCCAAAGGGAGTCCTAACTCTCTAATCTCTAGTGCTATGATTATTGCCCAAATCAATTCACTCACACAATTATACATATTGCTAACTTCTCTACTCAGTTTTATCAACTTAGCCCTTTCTGTGTCTATGTTCTACTGTATCCTTTATTATAATGCTTCCTCTCCTCTTTGTAGTTATTACATTTTACTGTCCTTTGGAGAGCCTCCAAGCTTCATCTTCCATTTAACCTCATCCAATCTCCATCTTCCTTCATCCTTCACTTCTTCCTTGGGGCACTGTGCATTTCTACATCTGCAGCTATCTTCTCTGCTTTGCTCATTATCTGCTTCCTACTCTCTTCCATATTAGAACCCCTCCTGGCAGTATTTTTTCTCTCCTTCTGTCTGCCTTCTCTCTTGGCCTCTGCCTTCTAGTTCATCGAGACTTCAACTGACCTGTTTGTTGTTGTTATGTCTTATGACTTCTGCTTTCTTGTGTATATTTCTTGTCTCCGAATTTGATTGATGTAGACTTGAGATTAAAGATCACACTTTTCAGATCCCCTGATGTCTGGCACAATAGATGGGGTATATAATAGGTGTCTCATAAAAAAATCTTGAATTTACCTGTCAGTAATCCCTCTTTTACACTTGAAACTCTATCCTACTCACTCCAGCATTTTTCTCTTCAGACACAATGTTTTATTCCTTAAATTCCTGGATATTTCTAAAACTCTCCCATATTACCTCATTTTATATTATCTATATAGACTTGGTTAAGTAGGCATAGGTAATTAAAAGAAGATAAAGAGATTGAACTTTCCAAAGCTATGTAGTAGTAATACAGCACAGCAATGATGTTGGAAGAACTAGAATCTAAGGTGTAACCTGTTCTGTGCCATTACCTTTTCCAATTGGAACATGAGAACAACATAATCATGCAATAAAGTACTCATCTAATGCAAAATCATGTGTATGGAAGAAAAAAAAAGAAATAGTGAGAAAGGCAAACCTGAACTTCTCCTGGAATAAGGATTTGCATACTTTGTGTGAGGATCAAAATTTGGTGCGCAACTTTTACTTTTGTAATCGTTCTTGAATTCTACTGCTAACACAGGAAATCAAAGGAAATGCACTGACCACTTAGGGAGGGGTGTTGGTTTTCAGTGTACACACACACACACACATACACACACCCCTCACAGAGCTGGGATACTGTTCAGTGTTACGAATAATTATGAAACACTTTCATGTTTCATAATCACTTACCGAGCTGTTCTCCTAAATGTTGGCCTCTCTCAGTTGAGATGACCCGTTCATCTTCCATGTCACATTTGTTCCCAACCAGGATAACCTGGGCATTATCCCAAGAGTATGTTTTGATTTGAGTTGACCTAAAGAAAAATAACAAGCACAAAATTATCAGAGGAAAACAGAGCATCATCCCATGGATGACGATAACAACAAAAAGTGAAGTCCCAATGCCTGACATTTAGAATTAATTAGTTCAGCACATTTCTACCCTTTAGGTTCTCAGCAGGGATTATAAGTAAAAAATCAGAACAACATGGTGCCGTATAGCTCAGTAGAGCACGTGGTTGGCATATGCAAAGCGCTGGGTTCAATCCACAGCTCCAGGAAAAAAAAGGCAACATGGTGTTGTGCCAAGAATTATGTTGTGTTTGGTAAGGCTAGTACTATTTACCTTCTCTTTGTTCTGTCCTTGCTTTCCTTACCTTCAGTGCTAAGTTGGCTAACCACTCAGGTTTGTAAAAAGTGCTCCAAGTTTTGCAGTAAAAATTGCACGTCTTAAGAAACCTCTCATTTCCTGGCAAACTAAAATGGTTAGTTACCCTATTTACAGACAGTCATGCTATTTCTAGATCTTAACTTATAGATCTACTTGCAAGTGAAAGCAAAAAGTCACTTTCTCTTTCCATGATAACAAAGAGATGAGATAAGATGATTGGAGTTAGGACTCTGAGGTAATGACATTTAAAAAAAAAAGGAACCTTAGAGACTAGCATACCTTATATCTTTTAACAAAAAGTTTTCAGTTAACTAATACAAAAATAGAGTGGGCAGATATTTTAGAAACAGGACATCTGCAATCTAGAACAAGCTTTCAGTATGGGTCATGACACAAATAAGCAACTTCTGCTTTTCTAACTGAGATAATTGTTATTTGTAGGTATTGTTCTAAGTGTTTTATGTGTGTCATACTATGTGTGTCACACTAATTCAATCCTTAGAATAACTCAAGGGGGACATAGTTGTTCCCATTTTACAGTTAAGGAAAATGAGGCACAGAGAAATAGAATAATTTGTCCAAAATCACACTGCTAGTAAAGTGGAACCACATCTAAGCAGTATGCTTCTCTAGCTTGGGCTTTTAAATCCCTTAGCACTTCCATACTGTTCCCTCAAAGTGTGAGAAATAAAGTTCTAATGTGTTGTCATCTAGAGAGGAAGCCATGGTCTTGAATCCTTCCTTTCTGTTATTTGAGAATAAGTTCCAGGAGAGAAGGGAGAGACATGTGCTCAATGGGTGTCCAGGAGAAAGATGTTGGAAAGCTAAACAAATGATTGAAGTTGGAAGGAATAGATTTGTAAAGTGTCAAAAACAAAAAAGGCCTGGGGTTGATTTTCCTAACAATTGACAAGTCCTCCAAGACTATTTAATAGAAAACAGAGCTGAGCTGCTCTCCATGGGAAGACAGAATAAAAGGCAAATCGCTTGAAATGGTAGCAGGACAACTTTCAACTAAATGGGCTCACTCTTTCTCCCTCCTGAGAAGAAATGCTTTATCTCAGAATTCCCCTGAACAAAATTTCCAAATGAGATGAATATAATCTCAATTCTACCTGGACATCCAGGAGTCACAGCACATTTTATTAGAAATGTATGAGAGAGAAAGGAAGAAAAAAAAAGAAATGTGTGAGAGATAAAACCTTTCTAATTCTAATAGTCAATAATATATTCCTTTAGCAACAGTGGGATCTGGCATGAATCCATGGACTGGATTTAAAAAAAGACAGATTCTAAACTACTTTTTCCTCATTATATTTTATGGGTGGAATATATGAAAAATGATGAATTAAAGAATAAAAAATATCTCATATCGGATATGATTTAAATCTTAAATACTAATGTCTTTATCTGAACGATCTGAAATCTGATTAAATTTCCTCATGTAAATTAAAAAAAAAATCTATCCCTCTGCTCGTATAGGTCTCGTAAGCCAGAGCAAACTAATGCTTGAAAAGACCGTAGGCCTTTTCTTGTTAATGGAGCATTCAAACCCAGGTAGCACGGCTGAAAGTAGAAGAGTCTCACCATTACCAAAGGAAGGACTTGGAGGACAGGATGTGAATGACATGGATTCCTGAGTTTCCTATGGAAAAATGTTTGCTAGAACAAATGCAGTACTCCTCTGGCCTGGACACTGTACTACACTCTTGGAAACTCAAAGAAAGCAATGACCTTGAGTTCAAGAAGGCACAAAGCTCAGCACTCACTAGCTGGTTTGTGACCTTTCACCCAGCTAATAGAATAGAATTCAATTCTTGATTTTATCATTAGAGATAGAGGTATCTAAGTTCCTTGGACTTAATGTCCCATTGGGTATTGAAAATACTACTATAGGTTTTCCATTTTCCCATACACAACATCCGCTGTTCCATAACAATTTATATAGAAATATTTAAAAACAAGAAGATGTCTTCTTTAGCCATGAAGTTATCAGAACTATCCTCCTTCCCATTTGTTCTCACATAACAAGTATTTTGATATAACCTACTTGTCTCTTCAAGATTGCCAAGAAAATAATATAAAATAGACTTTTCCTACAATTACTATAGAATTTTAATGAATCATTATCTTGAAAGCTTGAAGACCCAATGGAGACTAGTTTCCTTTTCAATGGAATAGAAATTGGGGCATCTGTGTTGAGGTGATGGCATTTGCCATCAGAATTGACTGATTTATGACTAATATCTGGGTTGTAAGTGTTCCTAATATGGCTTTTGTTTCTATTGCTCTGGACTTCAGCAGGCTATTCTCCATCAGGAGGGGAAGGTTTAGGCATAGCAGGGGCTGGTAAGATCAGATGCCATAAATGATACGGTAACACTTAATCTTATAATGATCAAGAATGAAACAATAGAGCAAAATAAACGATGTCATAATACTGTTCAACATACTTGTTAGTCTCTTCAGCTTTTGGATGTTTTGAAACTTCTTTCATGTATTTTGAATGATTCATTAATTCTTTTCAGTTTAGTTTCTTTGCTTAGTTCATGATAGATAAGCACCTTATGCCTGTTTCAACAGTAAAGGTATATACTTTATCAGCTTGTGAGTCCCATACGGTACTACCTTATTAGTTTCAAGAAAATATGTATAGTCACTACTATACAACGGATATTCTTATTAGTAATCCATCATTTAAATTACAAATTCATATCCCTTTCTGTATATTTAAAAACTTCCTGCTCATATACCAACCATTGTATAGTCCAACTGAAGTAATAATAATATAAGCAGGCATCCCTTGCCAAACATTGCAATGTTTGGTATTGCTGCATAGTGAGGACAGTAAGCTATTATTGATAAGACACGTCCCGGTGTCAGAAATATAACAGGAAAAATTGTGCATTTTAGCTTCTGTAAAATACTAATATGCACTTGATATTTCTCTCATCATGAAGACCTGGATTGAAACAGGAGTTCCGGTTATTTCCTTAAGCCAGGAAAACATGCAGATGAAGATGAATGACTCACAAGTTGAGAAAGACCCAAAGGTTTGCATGTTTAATCTACGTTTTGTACTATGAATTTAGGTTAGAAGAATGTTCATAGAAAATAATCTGATTCTCATTCCTTCCAATTTAGGAGCATGACAATTTATTTAGCCCATTTTAGAGAAAGCTACTATTAAATGCTACTATTTTCATATTTAAAATGAGTCTGGCACACTACTTACTCCTCTCGTAGGACAAATATGATTTTAGATCGGGACACACTACTTTTATTTTTTTAACTTGCACACATTTCTTTATAAATAGAACACATTATTAATCCCAGTTTGAGGATACAGCAGTTTTACTTCTCAAATACCATTCAATTCATCTTTTTAAATATCTATAATCTAATCTAAATGACAATTGGATTTTTAAAATTAAAAACTTCAAAATTTTGTTTTCAATTCATATCTCTAAGCTAATGTTGTAGATAATGAGTTCCTTTTTTGGGGGGGGGGAGGGAGAAAGGGTAACTGGGGATGGAAAGGCCTTGTGCATACCAAGCACTTGCTCTACCACTGACTGATACCAACTTCCCTGACAGAAGTAAATTTTTAGTGGAGAGTAAATAGCCTTCCTCTGTTTATCTACCAGGACTATAGAACATGTTTGTTGAATAAGTCTCCCTTTCGTGTGGCATTTGTATGTATTTACTTTTTCTTTTTTTTTTTCTTTTTGGTTGTGTCTTGTAAAATTTATTTGAGGAATGAATTTCCAATCAACTAATTAGAGGGAGTACAATTTCTTCTTACACATTTAAAGAAGGTCACTGTCAACAAATAATATACATGTGAAAATATGATTTATTTCTGAATCACAGCAAAAAATCCTTTGGGATTTACTGTTCATCTCCACAAGATTAATGGAATCAGAAACCATAAGACGGTCACCATGGTTACTCGGCAAATTGCAGTTCTCTCAGACATTACCAGTACCAGATGAAAGCTACTAAAATACCCATCATTTACCTGACACTTAGCTAAAACAAAGGTACCCCGAAACATCCTTGAAAATATATGTTAATCTCAAAATAGATAGGAAAGAATAATTATCACCATTTCAGTATCTGGTCAAGTACAAAAGTAGAGTTTCACAAAAGATGGGCTGGGACACAGGGAGATGAAAAAAGTTTTGATATTTTATAAAATTCTACATGGGATAAACTAACTGAAGTCTGGTGAGATGTAAATAAATCAAATTCATATATATTTACACATATTCATTCTCTCCTAGTCTAGTTATGTAAGTAACTTCCTATGAGTCTGTCCTCTTCTCACAGAGAGTAATAGACTCTTGTTTCGTCACAATGTTTTAAAATAAGGCCTACAAAATGGGCCCCAATGATCTAGAAAAAGCAAGTGTGTTCTATAGTCTGATTTGGCTGTATATGGGGGTGGGGAAAATGAAGTATGAAACATCATAGGACTTGCTTTTTCTAACTCACTGAAACTCAAATTGTAATAGTAACCTCTTCCTTCTGGGAGCTAGTATTTCTAAACTGCATTCACTTCCTTTATTCTCTTTAACACTGACTTTTCAGGATGGCAGTAAACTTTAAGTGTGTAGCCAATAGCCTTTGAATGACCTTGGCATATACCTTTCTAGGTTTAATCTCATTTTTACCCTCTCTCCTTCCAATTCAAATACAAGCTTATTATTTTCTTTAATTTTTCCACACATTCTGCATTTCCACCCACTATGGGTGGTGGTTTCAGTTTAATGAGTCTTAAAGTTAATAAAAATGTTAAAACTCATCGTAAGAAAAAAAAGCACAGATTACAAATACAGAATTAGGTACAAGGTATGCTGCTGGTGCTTTGTCCCTGTCCCCCAGGCCTGATCACGCTTGTGCTTGCTGGCTGTCTTCCAACTGATTCACAGCTTTTTCCAAAGAAATGTAAGGGTTCTCTACCCATCAGGGAAAGCCCAGATATAATGAGGAAATAACATACCCAGGAACAAACTCACCTGTGGAAGGCCAGGTGGCAAGGGAAGAGTAACTTTATGGCCAACTAATGAATTTTCCTGGACACTGCCATACTTTCCCAAGTGTTAGGTTCTTCTGATAAAATGGATTTGAAGGAACCAGAGCGATCTGCTTTCTATCTAGAGCACACCTGCCTTCGTAATTTCTCTATTAAATGTTTTTTTAAATAACATTTTTATTGATTGTCAACAGAATGATTATATAATCTCCCTCTTCTGCCTCTCCTTCCCCTCACATAGAGATACACACAAAATCTAACCTTTAAAAATGACAGTGTTTTTAAAATTAACAGGGCAAAGAGATTTTGTCCTTGCTGAGAACTCTGGCCTCAGAAAAGCAGAAAATATGAAAAGGGCAAGCCCGACAGTTGCCATTTGCCCTTGGCTGCAGAGAACAATTGCTATTCAGTCCTTGTGCTCTTACATCTAAAAATGCAGCCTGTAATAGGCCCAGCTGAAGGCTGTGCACAGAAATCATAGCACTTTTCCTACAACACTTTATCACACTGATAGAAGTGGTTATCAAACCTAGGTCCAACTCCAATTCTCCAAGTATGTGTTAGTCTTAATCTGAACTTGACTAGAAAGATTATATTTAACTGTATTCTTTGAATACGGAAAAGACCATTGGCATGACCGTTGTTATGGGGAGATGGAAGCAATCCACTATCTAACTACGGAAGCAAGCAAACTACAAGTGATATAAGAAATGTAACAAGTAAAATAGAATGTGCTACTTTGCATGTATTAGCATTCTTTTTTATTTTTATTTAATTTAATTTAAATTTTATTGTAAAGGTGATGTGAAGATGGGTTACAGCTACAGAAGTAAGGTAATGAGTACAAAGGGTAAACCAATGAGCAGTGATACTCACTAGACACTATGTTGGAACTTGGGGGAGAGGGGAGGATGTGGGGAAGTGGGAGAAAATGAGGGGGGTAACACTGTTCAAAAAGAAATGTACTCCTTACCCTACTTATGTAACTGTAGCACCCATTTTTGACATATACACATGCCCTTTGATTACTTCAGAAAGAATTGTCCAATATCAACACGTTTCCTGAACGGATCATGTTATCTAGCAATGATTGGATTTCAAATGAAAACAAAGCAAAACCCTCCTCCCAAAGCCAGAATCATTTCTAAGGAAAGAAGGTGGAGGAGAAAGAAGGAAAAGTGGGGGGAAGGAGAGAGGGAGAGGACCAATACAAGTGCTCAGCTTCCTTCCTAGTATTTTCTATGCACCAATCATCTGTTTATTTGCTCTTGAATTTGTTTCCTGCCTCTTGGGCTATGCTGTGTATGTGTATGGCAAGGGCTGGCCCTGCTAGATGGCATTGCCAGCTGTTTCCAACAGGAGGCACTAGCAAGAGGAGGAATCTCCCGCTGAGGTTCCCGCTGGCTTTCCTAGGAGGGGTGGCTGGTCTTTCATTCTGGGTTTTTACTAAGCAGCTCCAGCTTGTGGATTTTATGTATATCACAAAAGTGTACACTATTTTGTTTCTCAAACTATGATGGGGGGCCTTCAACTGTCATAGGCCATTTAAAATGGAAGAACAATAAATAGTACAGTAGGTGTAAGGTTTGAGGAGAGGAAAGAACACGCAGGAGGAGGTAAAGGTGAAGAAAGAAAAGTTTACTGGGTAAGTTCCCCGGGTGAACTCTTGGTTGAGATCAGAGAGGTCGTACAGACTCTGGTTGTAGCAGGGGTTCTATGGCGGGTGTCAGCAAGAACTTTTAGCATGTAACTTGTTTTGCGAATTTGAGCAGTTTCGGGCTAATGCCCCCTACGAATGATTGGGGCAGGTGGTGTATAATTGGGACAGGTGGTGTATAGGGAAGTGGCTTTTCCCGGCTGCTTCTGCCCTCCAGCGGCCTGTCCATAGATATAAACTAGAAGTTCTCCTCTCATAATTTATAATTGTTATGCTACTATTTAGCTAAATAAGCTCTGAATTACTAACATAATTTAGATCCATTTTAGTGAAATATGGCAACGATTATGAAACATGTCTCAGACAGCTCAGGTCGTTCTAACAAAATATTATAGACTGAGGAGCTTACACAGTAAGAACTGATATTTCTCAGTTTGGAGTCTGTGAAGTACCTGCAAAGTACCTGCAGAATCAGCTCACGTTGATTGTTCATAGTTTGCACAGGTAGGATCTTCATGGATCCTCACATGGTGAAGATCTCTCTGCCTCTCTTTCTGTCTTCCTTTCATTTCTTCTAATTAGGGCAAAAACTTCACAATGGTAGGGGGTCTATTCATGTAATCTCATCTAAACCTAATTACCTCCAAAAGGCATAAACCCACAAATCACCACACTGAGGATTAGGAACTCACCATATAGATTTTGGGTACCCATCTCCATTCATTTTCAAGTTTAAAGGTCAGCTAGGGACAAATATGAAGTAGTTAATTTTAAGTTTTAGAATTTTCAATTCTCACATTATTTTCCTACCAATCATTAACTTTAAAATATACTGTGATTCAATGTCATATTTTTCTCATTTTTTAGTTTGTGTTTATACTAGTATTTTATTTTCCAGGGAAATAAAGATCTTTCAAAACTAGAAACCCCTTTTTCTTTCATCAAATATCTGCTTCTAAGGAGTCTACAAGCACAAGTTCTTTAGTGCTATTTTGAAGTTAAAAGGAGCATTTTAGAAATAGCCATGGTTCTCCAGGGATGTCCTTTTATTGTTATCGGAGATGAAACAAGTTTTGGTCAAGAGCAAATATGTCAACTTAAAATAGGGTATTTGTCTCATTTACTATTCTCTTCTATGCATACACAGCTATCTGTGTTGCCTGGGTATGTCAAATAGCTGGGTTTCTGCTCTGCCATTCCTTACAGTAGGCTTTCTGTGGCTAGAGAAGCTAGCAACATTATCATCTCATATTAAAGATAGTGAATAAATGGAAGAAAAGAACATGGAAACTGAATTTGGCACACGGAATTAGGGTTAGTGAGCTGTTCGTTGTGCAAATGAAAATTTTCTGAATCATACTGGTGAAATGGTAAGTCAAAAAAGCAGGGGAGATGCATTATGTTGGTAATACTTGGGGAAACCATGGCATCCTTTTTGGTTATGGCTAGAAATGTTTTAAGTATCATAACATTTCAATTAGAAGCATATCCTGTGTAACAAAGTAATGAACAAAAATCTTTTTAAGATGGTTAGGTTTAAATCTAGATCAAATACAAACTAATGGAAGTGCCTCTCTTTGAACTACTTCTATCATCCATCTCATTATAAATTACTTAATTGAATTATAAGTCAAAGAAACTAGAAATTGGAAAGAAGTCTGGGGTCACTTTGTTTGTCTCACTACCTGTCAGCATAAGATATGCCCTATGAACTGGGTGCCAGTGGCTCAGGTGTATAAGCTGAGATCTGAGCATCACGTTTTGAAGCCAGCCTGGGCTTTAAAGTCACTGTGAGACTCTTTTCTTCAATTAACCACCAGAAAACTGGAAAACTGGCTAAAAGTGATAAAGTGCTAGCCTTGAGCAAGAGAACTCAGGGACAGTGCCGGCTCTGAACCTGAATTCAAGCTCCATGACCAACAGAAAAAAAAAAAGAAAGCAAGAAAGAAGATATGCTTTATGAGTTTACTTACCAGATTAACCTAAAATAATAAAGTGTGTGTGTGTGTGTGTGTGTGTGTGTGTGTGTGTGTAGGTGTGTAGAGGGAATACTCCAGTAATTTGATTAGAAATGTTACTTCATTTTGTGGGACATATATCTATTTTTTTTTGTCTTTAATTTCATCTTCAAGTACTTGGCTTCTCCTTGGACAAAGAAAGAGAAGAGGTATTCCTCTGGGAATTGCTCTTAGATGTTCATTTATTCATTATTGCCAAAGCTTGCCTTGAATTCTTGAGCCCAAGGGATCCTACTCCCTCAGTCTCCCAAGTAACAGAGACTATGAACATAACCTAATGTGCCCAGCTGGCTTTTTTTCCCTTCAAATAATCATACATCCAATGAGCTGTGTCTTAGTACTATGGTGTAGAGCTTGAGTAGTACAAGTAAAACCAAGACAGATACTTAGGTTGTTTTAAAAAAACACAACGCGGTAAGCAACACCTAGTTATTATAGATATAGCTCCACTGACAAAGTGATCGAGATTTGGAGTGGGAATAATATTTTTTAAATATCAAACAACACACAATAAAATGTTGGTCCTGATTTTTGGAGCCACACAGGTCTGCAACCAGGAAGAACAATTTTAAATATTTTAATTTTCTTTTTGTGGTTTTTCCAGATTTTTAAAAAAGTATCATTTAATCACTATGTCTGATATAAACAGATTTTCACTCAAACTCTTTGTTCCCTTAAAACTGACTCTTGGGCTGCTTGGTTTTTTTCTTCTTCCTTGGAATAATCTCAATTGCTAATATTTACTAAGTACTTCATTGTACTACAAACCTTTCTACAAAATTTGCATGTTTGGTCTCACTGAAATACTCAAAATAGTAATATAATGGGATTAATGGTACCTTCATTTTACTATTGAGTGGAACAAGGTTCAGATTTAAGTATTTTGCCCCCAAATTATACAGACAATAAACTGAGGTGTGGAGTACAAATCCAGAGAGTTTCATTTCAGAGTTGGCACTCATCACTTATATGCAAATATTTGATCCAGAGGATTAAATACTCTCATTCCTTCCATTGCAGCATTTGTTGGATATAAAGAGCTATGTTCATGGTATCTAAAGAAGTAAGGGAAAAATAAGAGAGCTATATGATTTAGAAATCCAAATCTTTACACTTTTGAAATTAAACTGAAAAAGTTAGGTCTCTGGCTGTATATGGACTCTTGTATAGACTCCCAGTGGTCATCCCCCTCCTGACCAGCCTCCCTTCCACAGTCCTGCAGAGGAGCCAGGTTTCTGGGTAATGAGCTTCACATTGAATTGCATCTTCCTTCCTCAACCTTGAGCATCAGTCCTCACCAGACTGAACACTCACATGGCCTTCCTAGTGGTATTTATTCTTACTGCTCTCTTCTCTATGTTATGTTTGGTTTCCAAACAAGCACCACTGATTAACTGGGATGTTTTCCTACATCTTCTGTCTGGAATATTATCCTTCTCTCACCTGTATACTCAAACTCTATTTTTCCACCCCCCCTAGCTCATGTTCTGTCTTGCTCAAGTGATATTTCCTATCTTCTTGCTTCTTATAATACCGCTTCTCTGTAATGCTCATTTGACTTTTAATTTTAAAATGAAAAATATAAGTGTAATAAGTTAAATTTAAAATTTTAAATATAATAATTATTATTTATTTTATACTTTCCACATACAAATTTTATTAAGGGTTCAGACTGAGAAACTGAGAAATATTTGACAGCAAGAGGATTCAGCTTTTTACTTCACAACGGCTTGCAATTTTTAAAATTTTATTTTCTTGTAAAGATGCTCTTCTTCTTCTTCCTCCTCCTCCTCCTCCTCCTCCTCCTCCTCCTCCTCCTCCTCCTCCTCCTCCTCCTCCTCCTCCTGTTCCTCCTCCTCCTCCTCCTCCTCCTCCTCCTCCTCCTCCTCCTCCTCCTCCTCCTTCTCCTCCTCCTCCTCCTCCTCCTCCTGTTCCTCTTCCTCCTCCTCCTCCTCCTGTTCCTCCTCCTGCTCCTCCTCTTCTTCTTTTTCCTTGTCAGTCATGGGCTTGAACTCAAGGCCTGATCCCTGTCCTGAGCTATATTTTTGCTCAAGGCTAATTAATGCTCTACCACTTTAAGCCACAGCTCCATTTCTAGTTTTCTGGTGGCTAATTGGAAATAAGATTCATATAGACTTTCTTGCCTGGGCTAGCTTTGAACCATGATTATGGAGTTTGATTTTTTTTTTTCCAACCATGTGGCTTGAACTCTGGGTATGGGAGCTGTCCCTCAGCTCTTCAGCTGAGTGCTCTACCACTTGAGTCACAGTGCCACTTCCGGTTTTCTGGTGGTTAATTGGAGATAAGAGTCTCTGGGACTTTCTTCCCCAGGCTGGCTTTGAACTGCGATCCTCAGATCTCAGCCTCCTGAGTAGGTAGGATTTCAGGTGTGAGCCACCAGCGCCTGGCTGGAGTTTGATTTTTAAAAATGGGAAGAATGTCTCAGATTTCTTTGTATCCTATAAAGTACTTAATAGTTTTCCAGTATATATTTAGTAAATGACTGAATGAATGAATATAATTTGGTGAAAATAGATCATTCTATTTCTGAAACTCTAGATACCTATATCACTTAAAATTCAGAAAAATAAAAAGACTTTTGCTTCTTCTCAATTTGACTTTTTTTTAAAACTATTGCAGTTTCTAGTATCAAATATGAGACATTCAGTGTATGTCAACAAATACTGTAGTATAAAAGAAGAATAGGGTAATGGTCAAATAAGATACTATAATTGGGTATTTATTAGCACCAAAAGTGATAACACCTATTTTTAGCTTATTTTGTTTTTGCTAGAGGAACTATAGCATAAATCATAAATATCTGGCTCAGTAATTTCTTCAAGAAGGAAAATTAAAGTGAGTTATAAGCATTTCTCTGAAAGACTGCTAGAATTTATTGGTATGTGCAAACACATGCATGAGTACACATAAAGGAATATACCCACACACACATACATACACACACACGCACAGAGACACTACAGTGTCTCCACACACATACATACACACACACGCACAGAGACACTACAGTGTCTCCACACACACATACATACACACACACACGTACAGAGACACTACAGTGTCTCCACACACACATACATACACACACACACATGCACAGAGACACTACAGTGTCTCCACACACATACATACACACACACACATGCACAGAGACACTACAGTGTCTCCACACACACATACATACACACATACACGTACAGAGACACTACAGTGTCTCCACACACATACACACACACACATGCACAGAGACACTACAGTGTCTCCACACACACATACATACACACATACACGTACAGAGACACTACAGTGTCTCCACACACATACATACACACACATGCACAGAGACACTACAGTGTCTCCACACACATACATACACACACATGCACAGAGACACTACAGTGTCTCCACACACATACATACACACACACGCACAGAGACACTACAGTGTATCCTGTGGTATTCAAGCTAAATCAGTATTTTCTTAACATTCTTTCTTTTTTTTTTTTTTTTAAACCAGGGCTGAGAACCGAACCCACGGCCTTGCGCGTGCCAGGCGGGCGCCCTTCCGCTGGGCTAAACCCCCAGCCCCTTAAAATAAAGTGCAAAAGATGTGTTAGTAATGGTGCTAAATAAGAAAAAAAAATTTCTCTGGATGCAAAAAAGCAACTGTGAACATATGATTTGATTTCATCATTGGTAGCTTGCTCATACCACTTCCCTGGCTGGGAAGTTGCCTGTGGAGTTGGAAATCCAAATGAAATACTAGTAATTCCTAGAATATGCAAGTTCAGAGGCTTGAGGGAGGAGGCAGGAAAGCAAATCACACAGGAGAGAAGCATTTTGTTCTAAAGCCTGATTAAAGTCCACAGGGTTCCTGGCACAAGAAGTAAAGAAAGACAAGAAAAATGACTAGATGTTTTTTGCTAGCCATTCTAGAAATGCAAAATAAAAAAAGCTCAGGACATGTTACTGAGAATTTAAATGCAAAATAAAAAAGCTCAGGACATGTTACTGAGAATTTCTACTCAGAAATGCTGGATAACCAGAGTTAGAGAAAGAATAATTCGATTTAGATCTTTTCAGTTCATTGGAATTTAATATCCTTAAAGAGCCCAAAGAACAGACTGAATTGTTTCAAAACTCATTGTTTGAGGTGTATTGTCTTGATGCTTTAACTATTTTCTATGGAAGATACATGTTTTTCAGCTTGATGGCAAAATAATTAATCCCACTTAAGAGCGTACAGCAAATTATGCTAACAAAGTCTTGGATAACTTGCAGAAGTAGATTAAACATTACAAACCAGACTGACATAGATTTTTTTTATAGATATAGACTTGGTTTTGTTAGAAAATTTATTTCTGACAGAATAGGTGGGGTCTTTTGCACACCTCCATGGAAGTGTAGTTGACTGCAGACTACTAAAAGCCACTCTCTATATCTGTCAGTCTTTAAAATGAAAATAGGACTCAAGTGTGGCTCAACTGATAGACAATGCAAAGCCCTCAGTTTAAATCCCAGTACTGCTAAAAACAAAAAAGGAATACTTTTGCAATCTCATTAGAAGAAAAGCAAAACCTAAGGTCACAGCTTAATGTAGCAAATTGGTTTTACTTTGTTAACTTTTTTCAGAAGTGGAACTTGCCTGCCTATTGCTTTGGTATCAGAAGCCTGGTTAAAAATAATATGAATAAGACTCAGTATGAAGACTGTAAGTCAGAGAATAGACTACTATCTGTCATGTCCAATCAGTCTCCTCTTCCTCCATCTCCTCCCTCTCCCATGACACCTGCTAAAAATCGTGTCAGCCCAAAGTGGCGCTGTGGCTCCAGTGGTAGAGCCCTAGCCTTCAACTGAAGAGCTGAGGGACAGCACCCAGGCCCAGAGTTCAGGCCCCATGGCTGAGAAAAACAAAAAACAAAAACATCATGTCAAGGTTTCACATCATTAGGTATCGCTATATGACTAACCTCTAGACAATGAAGTTTTTGTATAATGAAAAGTAATTTTGTCTTGCTTACCTACAAGGAAAATGCTCTGTTAGCTGCCTCTTATGCCCCATTTTGCATAAACATGGCCAAGGCCAAGAAACTCTTTCCACTATGCAGATGAGATTAGCACCTTTACAAAGACTGCTGCAGCAAACTGGAAGAGAAGATGTATCCCTGAGTGACTTTCCTAGCCTTGTCTAGTCATGCTATTGAAAAAAACAGGCAGTAGATTTCGCATCATTTAGCCTTGTGTTTTAAGAGCATCTTCTTATAGCAAATCATCCTTCATATCATCCAATACAGGACTGTGATCGAGATCTATATGAATTCACTACCTATCCTTATATGCACATAATTACTTCTCTACTCTTCTAGAATAATCCTTTTATGAGATTTCTAGCCCACCACAGAAGATGAGCAAATAATTTTCAGGCTGCATAATTTCAGCAGCAGATAGAATGAATGTGTTAATTATATAGTTCTAAGAGTAGTTGCGATTTCTAAAATGTACCAGGCTACTCATCATCATTCCTATGTCAACATGAGCTGATATTTCTTCCTGTCAATTCTTCATGTGAGATTTCTGCATTATTTTCTGATCCTTTGGGAATGTGAACACAAGGCCACGCCCCTAAATGCATTTTCTCATAAGTACAAGCAATAAAGAAACCTGGCAGAGGGTATATTTGTCATCCTTTACAGCCCTGAACTACTCTAGCCTGGCCCATTAGTAAGGAATACATGTTCAATTGCAAATAACAGCAGCAACACAAAAATCTTTCTATTTCATAATGTTGAGGGTGAAGAGCATTTCTGTATTGGCAAATGTCAGATAGGTTTAGTATAACTAAAAACAAGGTGTTTTTTATACTTTTAGATACAGTATTTTTTCATGTCTTATATTAAAGATCTTCTAAATGTATGTCACATTTTAGTAATATATTTTTATGATTCATAGGAAAATATTTTCTAATGCTTCACTGAAAGGGAACGAAGTAGTCAGTACAATTTCATATACTCCATATAAATGCAGTTTGGATGCTGCTTCATGGAGAATAGAAAACAATGTAGCTCCACAATTTTTGCTGTTATGATGCAGGATGAGTTGTGAAAGCAGTCATAGCTAGAAAGTCAAAAGCACAGAGGCCACTAAACCTTTCAGGATTCACCTATGGAGTGAGTGAATTTATCATAGTTGCAGCCAGTTTTTGCTGGTTGCTGATAAAGTAGTTTCAGTATCACAAGTTGTTACATTACACCATTGCAATTGTACAAAGCAATGGTGGTCCAGTGACCTGCAGGTCTCATTGCATTTACAGAAGGCTGATGTACCGCCACAAAACAGAAGACTCCCTTTTTAGTATTGAGATATTCATTTCAATGTGTGTGTGTGTGTGTGTGTGTGTGTGAATACTAGAACTTGAATTTAAAGCCTGGGTGCTGTTCCTCTATTACTTGTACCATAGCTCCATTTCTGGCTTCGCTGGTTAATTAGAGATAAGAGTCCTGTGGACTTTACAGCCTAGAGTTGCTTCAACCTGCAATCCTCAGTTTCAGCCATCTGAGTTGCTAGGATCACAGGTGTGAGCCACCAGCACTCAGCAACAAATAAATTGTTTACTGGTACCATGAGGTCAACCAATAAGAAAGAACATCAGGATTACCAAATTTCAAAAACCTTGCAAGGACCTGGTCTTCAGTGATTGGCTGGATGTCAGTTTTCACCTTGCCCCGGATTCCCTAGGTGGTGTCACACTTCCGATTCCCATTGGTTCTCATTTTATACTGATACACATAGCTCACTGCGGCATGCCTCACATCACCAGATTTCCAGATTACACTAAGGAGAAAAACTGCATATTGTTGTCATTCTTCATTCCATTACCATTTGATGCCAATTTGACCTTGGTCTGGGGTGCAGAGGTGATGTGGAATTCTGACTGAGACTTTTCATCCTAGCTTTCCTGGCTTATTTAAATAGGAACTTGTATCTTTTTTTTTGTTTGTTTTTTGTTTTTGGCCAGGAGTTTTTCAGAGAGAGAGAGAGAGAGAGAGAGAGAGAGAGAGCAGGAGAGCTAGAGAGAGTGAGCGTGAGAGCTAGAGAGAGAGAGAGAGCGCTCTGGGTACCTATAGCCAAACCCCTTCTGGGGATGCCAGGTCGCCCCAAATGGCTGGGCTTTTGCAGTTGTACTTAGGGCTTGCTGGCTGTATTGTAGACTCTAGGAAATGTGCTCAAGTGCAAAAGAGAATAGATGTTGCAAAATACCTATAAGAAATGTATCTGTCATTTCAGGTGGGAAGGAAGTGACTCAAAATTGATGTGTAAGTTATACTTCCACTAAGAATGACAGAATGATGACTGTAAAACTTCACAGTTGCATCCAGTTCCACAGAGATGAAAGGATTCTTCAAAGCTCACTCAGAGCTAAGACTCATTCATTCCTGCAGACGATGTCTGCCAATTTACCTTATCTTTCATTCCCACCCCCCTCAAGCTTGCTAAAGAATTCCATTTAGAAAAATAATGTGGACCGTGCCCCATGGAATATGATTGTTTCTGTCCTTCACCCTCGACACAGCAGCAGAGAGGCAGCCAAGGCCATGCCCCGGTGCTCACCACAGGCGGCACTGAAGCACAGCTTTTTCATTATACTTAGGGAGACAAAGACACAGCAGGAATTTGCTTAAACATTAAAAAACACCTATCTTCAGGGAAGGAGAAAAATAAATGCTTCCTAGTGGGAGAGAAGTACTAGTCTATAGAATTAATGGCTTAAAAACCTTGATTATATTTTCCTGCTCCATAAAGAACAAAATTGCTAATGACACCACCAGCCCACTGCGAGAGCGTTTTTTTCTTCCTTCTGTACAAAATATGTTCCAAAAAAAAAAAATTCTGGCTCCTGTCAGCAATTCATAGAATTCAAAGACTGAGGGCAGGGTACACACAGAGGGCATCCAGACATGGAGAAATGGAGCTGCTGCCAGAAGAAAAATGTGTTTTTCTTTGCCTGGTTATATTGACAGAGACATTTAAAATGAGAATCTTACCCAAGCGTCCTAAGAGTATGCTATGATGTGGCAACATGGGGTATAAAAGGAAATCTAAACTTGCAAACACCATTCACTTGTGGAGTCCAGGCAGCTTTGTGTGAATTCAAGGACATGTAGTTGGCATTATCTATGATAAATACTTTCAAGTTCACTGAGTATATTGTCATATGATTAACCACTTCATATATAGCAGCTAAAATACAGCACTGTTTCCTTAAATAGCTGATATCTGAAGAAACGAAGCTAATTAGTTAGAGAATAATTCTTTCTCTCAGTCCTTTTTCATTCAGGTGTCATCAGTGTAACTCAGCCAATAATAATTGTGGATGCCATTAAACTCTATTAACCTATCTTCAGAGCTACTTCCTACAGCTCAGGTTCAGTTCAGCGGTACAGCATTTACCTAGCTTGACCCTGGGTTCATTTCCTAGCGCGCGTGCACGTGTGCACACACACACACATACACACACACACACACACACACACACACACACACACACAAGCATTTATACTGCAATTCTGTTGTCTGTTAGGTTTTCTGTTCAGAGATGATTTAAACTCATGATTAATTTAGATTCTAGCATTTTCCCTAAGAATTTACTTGAAGCCTTAAGTACTGATACTGAGTAAATTTAAAATATTTTCTGTTAAAGATAGTGCCTGTGATGGAAGTTATGGAGAAAACAGCAGAACACCTACCTGCCAAAACCCCGCCCCCTCCCCCTCCCCCCCAGACCTCCAGCTATCATAAAAAAGAGGTCCTTGCCTGGTTTAAGTCATGAGGAAATGAGAGAAATAACACAGATACCCTGAAAACATTACAGGAAGGAATATGAGAAACACTAGGGCTCCTTGCCACAGGATGAAACATTCTTCTTCTTCTTTTTTTTGGGGGGGGGGGTCTGGTCTTGGGGCCTGAACTCTGGGCCTGGGCGCTGTCCCTCAGCTCTTCAGCTCAAGGCTAAAGCTCTCCCACCTGAGCCATAGTGCCACTTCCAGCTTTTTTCTTTTTTCTTATGTGGTGCTGAGGAATTGAACCCAGGGCTTCAGGCATGCAAGGCAAGCACTCTACCACTGAGCCAGCTTCCCAGCCCCAGGATGAAACATTCTTTTTTTTTTTTTTTTGCTGGACGTAGGGCCTGAACTCTGGGCCTGGGCGCTGTCCCTCAGCTCTTCAGCTCAAGGATAGCACTCTACCGCTTGAGCCACAGCGCCACTTCCGGATGAAACATTCTTAATAAAGCTACAGAAACACAACAAATTGTTGTTGTGTTGACAAATGGGATTGCATGAAACTGCAGAGTGTCTGCATGGCCAAGAACATAGCTAGCAAGATCAATAGAAAGCCCATAGATCGAAAGAAGATCTTCACTAGCCATACAACAGACAAGGGCCTCACAGACTTCACCTCAACAATAAAATTAAGTTAAAAAAAGTTGTAACCTATCTAGTTTTCACTAATTGTTGAGATTTTGCCATACAACTTATTTTCTTCCCATAATACTTCATGGTGATTGTTGAATTATTTGAATATAAACTATAGTCCTTGGTGGCATTTAAATATTTCACAGTCTTACCTATGACCACAGTTCAACAAAACTACTATACTCTTTTAGTTTAGAATACTTTTCCTATATTTTGCGTTTTTCATGCTGTGGATATTTTTTAATAGTCTAAGCTAGTTGTGACCAGTTCTAGAATTCTCCAAGACTGAATTGTCTGTTTCTTCATTAAAAAAAAATTAGGTTAAACATTTCAGGAGGAATACTATCTATACTATGTTGATGTTTCTCATTAAAAAAATTAAACACTTCAGTAGGAATACTATATATACTATGTTGATGGCCTATCGTTACATACAGCACAAGGTACATGTCAATCTGTTTCAACATTGATGATGCTAATCTTGTTTAATTTTAGTCACATTTTTCTACATAAGTGGGTTTTTTTCTTTGTAATTAGCAATCAACCTATGATCCTGTAATGCTTTGACATCGTGTGATAATATTCTAAGTATTCACTAATGATTTTTGCCTGATTTGGTTACTACATTCCTGGTGAAAAAATTATAATCCTAACTCTACTTTTTATTTTTTACTCTACTTTTCCTTTTCCTTATGTTAGCTAGTATTGTCTAAAAAAGTTTCATTATGAATTATTCATTTTTAAATTGTGTATTTATACAGTAACTACTTTTAGAGGCATGAGAATTCAAACAAAAGTATCTAAAAGTCCTGGACCACACTAATATTTGACAAGTGGTAGTTATTATTTATAATATGAGTTTTTATCCTGTGTACCAGACTCTAAAGTGTCAATTTAATGTAGCAGTAGAGGACAAATGAATCTCCAAATCTGATTTTTTCCTGGAGAGAAACAATGATAGATTGTTTACCTGACCCAAGAATTCCCAGTCCCTGCATGCTCTAGGCCTGTAGTTAAACAGTTATCTCTTGTTCTTAGTGATCTAAATGATACCTGAGTTAGTCAGCTTTGTGTTACTGTACAAAAATCTGAGACAAATCAACTTATAAAAAGGAAAGGTTTATTTTGGCTCACGATTTTAGGAGTTTCAGTCTATAATCATTTAGCCACGTTGCTTTCTGGGTCAGTGGCAAAAAAGCACATCATAATGGGAACATGTAATAGAGGGAAGCTGCTCATCCTACAGCAGCCTGGATTCAAACAGAGAGATAAAAGGCTTGTGTCCAATGACCTAACTTCCTTTCACTAGCTCTCCTCTGAGAGGTCCTACCACCTTAGTTAAAGACTAAGTCTTGCTGGGCATCGGTGGCTCACGCCTGAAATCCTACCTACTCAGGAGGCTGAGATCTAAGGATCATGGTTCAAAGTCAGCCTAGGCAGGGAAAGTCCGTGAGACTCTTATCTCCAATGAAACACCAGAAAACTGGAAGTGGCGCTATGGCTCAAGAGGTAGAGCACTCTCCTTGAGCTGAAGAGCGTAGGGACAGCACCCAAGCCAGAGTTCAAGCCCCACAACTGACAAAAAAAAAAAAGAAAAAAGAAAAAAAAAAAAAGACTAAGTCTTGGGCTGGAAAGATGGCTCAGTGGTAGAGTGCTTGCTTCGCATGCATGAGGACCTGGGTTTGATTCCTCAGCACCACATAAATGGAAAAAGCCAGAAGTGGTATTGTGGCTCAAGTGGTAGAGCGCTAGCTTTGAAAAAAAAAAGATTAAGTCTTCAACATATGGGCCTTTGGGAGATGTTTCATATCCAAATGTGGCAATATCTTTTAACTGGCCAAATGGTTCACAGCTTCTCATGATCTACTCACCTCATCTCTGATTATCTGTGAAAACTCACTGTATGCATACCTATGCATGCCATGCCAGCCCTAGCTACATGCCCACAGACCCAGCAATCTCTACCACCAGACTGTTTTCTACCTCTATGGAAAGAAGGGAAAGGAAAGGCATACTTTAAAATGAATGGAAGCTTCAGTTTACAGAGAGGCCCTTACCAAAGAAAGCAGATTGGGAGAAGAACAGTAATTGGGAAGTCAAGTCTGCCACAATGTATACTGAGCTGAATGCTCATTTATAGTTTCTCCTTTCTGGTCTTCTAGGGAGTTTAAAATCTTTAGCACTAAATTTCCTCATTATCAGTTTGTCAGTCAAGTCCTTAGGGGAACATATGTATTCTCTTAGGGATATAGTTAGATCTATCTATCTATCTATCTATCTATCTATCTATCTATCTATCTATCTATCTATCTATCTATCTATATCTGAGTATGTATATTTGTATGTATTGTGTGTGTAATATAGACAGTATTTTAATGTTTTGTCAAATGCACAACAACCACTAGTGATCCTGAGGTAGGAGAGAAAGAGGAGCAGTGTTCAGCCTGAATTAGTTACTGGATTTGGCAAATAGCCATTAATGAGATTATGAACTAAATACAAGCTACTCTTTCCAAATGGACTCCTGCAGTTTTGAAAACCTTAGGTGAGTGTGCGTATGTCTATAGTAACCCCAGTGTAAGCAGTAGTAGTGACTCTTGAATACCTCCTGCACACTCCATCCTTCCCTATCCATTCTGTGTTTCACTCTATTTTGCTTTGTGCCCATGTGGTTTCCAATGGGTTTTGGCAATTGAAAGATCCAGTACATGTCACATGGCAGAAGAAAGAGGTAAAAACTCTACGTGTCTCTGGGACTAGTGAGTTCTCCATACTATAGCTCCAGTGGGCCTCTTCTTCATTGCTTGTTCTCTGACTAAAGATGGCTCATACTCTTGTCTCTTCACTCAGCTCTGAGGGGAGTAGTGGTTTCCTGCAGTGAGTCTGTAGGTGCTTCCCTGACTCATTTTCTTATCTCTGTCAACAGTCTTGTAAATAGTCTCCTTGTAAAAGTTTCTTTCTATGAACCATCTGGCATGGATTGTGTTTCTTGCCAGGGCACTGCTATATCTTGAGATCCCTGCTATCAGTCAGGTTCTGTACTAGATTATTTACATGGCCCTCATCACTTCATGTAGTGAATCATAACCCATAACTTGAAGCTCAGAGAAATTACATGACATACCAAATGGCAAAGGACATAGTAAGATAAATAGAAAGCCCACAGATTGGAGGCTTAGCTATACAATCGGCAAGGGCCTCATCAAATGCTACTGCACTGTTGGTGGGAATGAAATTTGCTCAATCACTCTGGAAAGCAGTATGGAGGTCCTTCAAAAGACTAAACCTAGAGCTCCCCTATGATTCAGCAATTCCTCTTCTGTGCATTTACCCAAATGACCACAAACAAAGCCACACTAAAGCTACCAGGTCAATTATGTGCATTGCTGCATTATTTACCATAGCTAAGATATGGAACCAATCCAAATGCCCCTAAGCAGATGAATGGGTCAAGAAAATGTGGTGTATATACACAATGGAATTTTATGCTTCCAGCAGAAAGAATGAGATCCCCACATGTGTAAGGAAATGGAAAGACTTGGAAAAAAATCATTAAGTGAAGTAAGCCAGACCCAAGGAAACACAGGCTCCCTGGTTTCTCTCATTTGCAGTAATTAGTATATGTCTAGGATAGTCCTAGCAGAGGATCACAATAACTCAATAGCTATGTACAAATTACCATATAAAATGATGTTAATTGAAATGAACTGAAAGGTATGGAAAGAGGTTTTCTTTTTTAATGTATGTTGTGAAGTTGTTACTTTTTTTTCTTTCTTTCTTTTTCACTTTGGTTTATCCCCTGTTGTCACTGTTTTTGATTTTGGTACCTTGTGTCTTGTATATACACTTATTTGGGGAGGGGAAGGAGAACAAAAAATGGTGAGACAAGGGACAAAGGGTGAACCAATGCAACAGTGATACTCACAAGACACTATGTGGAAATGAACTTTACAACTTGGGGGGTAAGGAAGCATGGGGGAAGGAAAAGTGGGAGAAAATGAGGGAGGGGGTAATGCTGTTCTACAAGAAATGTACTTATTACCTTACTTCTGTAATTGTAACCCCTATGTACATCACCTTTACAATACAATTAAAATAAATGTTAAAAAGACGCGGAGTGGGGGGAAAGGGGGTATAGCTGAGGAGGTGGGAGGGACGGGATGGTAGGGGAAAAACAAAGGAGGAGGCAACAATGCTGGATAAGAAATGTACTCATTACCTTGCTCATGTAACTGTAACCCCTCTGTACAGTATTTGCACAATAAAACACTTATTTAAAAATAAATAAAAAGAAACTGTTAGCATTCTTCTACAAGTGCTTCCTGCATTCATATAACACCTTCTTTAAAGATGGCCCTAGTCATTTTAATTCTTATACATAAGGATTTACTTGAAGGTATTTGTATAGCATAGAGCAAATACCAAGGAATTTTACACTGAGGATTTTGGAACTTCATCCCCTGTTAGAAACTAAAATCTCTACTTTGAACATTTTCCTTAAGTTCATAAGAAAGAGAAATGAATGACCTATTATTGATTAGCCAGATTGGAGGAGATACAGATCTGAGAGGAGAGGAGACATTTTTCTAGCGGAAGTGATTGTAGTCACATGATAGATTATAGAAAGAAAGTGGCGAAGTATCTGGTGAACTAAACTTGTATGCCATTAAGTTTAATGAGGCTTGCTTGTGGTTGAGTTCTCCCAAGTCCTCAGACTTCCTTTTCTTCCTCTGTTTTTTTTTTTTTTTTTTTTTTGGGGGGGGGGTTGATGGTGGTGGCAGATGTTTTCTCTTTCACCTTATCTTGGGTCCAGATTTCTGTCTTCATTGTTTTCCCCTCCACCCCCCATTGGAGGGACTTTTTCTTATTCCAGGGAAGCCTCAGTTCTTGGTGAGTGTGTGATCATTTATGGAAATCACCAAGAGTTAGAAAGAAGTCAACAGACAGATAAAACCCATTTACTTTCCTCCTGGGCCTTGTCTTTCAACCCCTACTTTCTGATTACTTTCCACAGTGGTCTTTCATTTTAAATGGAATTCACTAAGCATTTCCAGTACTCTCTGTTTAAGTTAAGACATTATAATCAAGAAGATTTCTGGTTGAAAGTCAACCTATAGGCCAGGGTAACAGTTTGGGACATGGTTTCCTATAGCCTGAATTTAGAGGTTTAGGTGATCTAATAGAAATAGTACAATGCAGGGACTTCTTTCACATCCTGAACTTTAAGCTGTGATGAACAGTGGGAGACACATCCAAGCATTTCTAAATCTGAGGAAGACCTACATCAGGTCCACCTAGTGTGGTCAGCAAGGCTCGCTCAGACCCAGTGAAGGAGAAGCTCTGGGGAAACACTAGAATTTCAGCAGGATTTCTTGGTATAGTAAAGCACAAGAGCAATACTGATCAGCTGAATAATTTGAAAAAAATTATTGAAATTCTCTGAGCCTCACTTCTTTCATAAAATGAAAAAGTAAAAAAACCTCTTTCATGGGGGATGGAAAAAAACAAAATCATTATTTAGTCCTTTGTCCGAATGTTAATAACTAATAGTCACTATATTTTTATCAAATTAACTTTTTTTGTGGCAGTCCTGGAGTTTGAACTCAGGGCCTGAGTGTTGTCCCTGAGCTTTTTTGCTCAAGCCTAGCCCTCTACAACTTGGGCCACAGCTCCACTTCTGGCTTTTTGGCGGCCAATTGGAAATAAAAGTCTAATGAATTCTTTTGCCTAACCTGCATTAGCTACGATCCTCAGATCTCAACCTCTTGAGTAGCTGGGATTACAGGCATGAGACACTGGTGCCCAGTTCATAGTCATTTTTAAATAAGCAATTAAAACTTAAAATATGCACCTGATAAAACCAAATTGACACCTGAAATTTTAGTGAATACACAGACAACAAAAGATGGGTTTTAGCTTGGTGTTGTTGATTAATGCCTGTAATCCTAGCTACTCAGGAGGCTGAGATCTGAGGATCGTGGTTCAAAGCCAGCCAAGGGAGGAAAGTCTGTGAGACTCTTTTTATTTTTTGCATATTTTTATTGTAAAAACACTGTACAGAGGGGTTATAGTTACATGAGTAAGGTAATGAGTACATTTTCTATTGAGCATTGTTACCCCCTCCTTTGTTTCCCCCCTATCATCCCTTCCCTCTCCACCTCCCCAACTCCTGTCTGCCCCTCTCTTCTGCAAAGTTGTAAAGTTCTTTTATAGCATACTGTCTTGTACATCTCTTGTACATCCCATGACAATGGGTCATCCTTATTTCAGCATTTTGTTATTTACCTTCCCCTCCCTAAATTAGAAAAACGTATATATAAGATGCAAGACACTGGAATCAAATACAGTGAAAACAGGAGTTGTGCCATGAGGGAAGAACATACAAAGAAACAAAAAAAATCACATGGCACATTATAAGTACATTAAAAAGAACAGCAACAAAGATAAAACCTCTTGTGTCCCTATCTTGGGGTTCATTTCACTTAGCATCATGTTATCTGGTCATATGTACATAGCTTTTGACCTCTTCTGCTTGTTGTAGACATATACTAGTTATTGCAGATGAGGGAAACCATGGGACCTATGTTTCTTTGAGTCTGGCTTGCTTACTTCACTTTAATATAATTTTTTCCAAGTCTTTCCATTTCCTAACACATAGAGAGGTGTCATTCTTTCTGATAGAGAAATAGAATTCTAGTGTGTGTGTGTGTGTGTGTGTGTGTGTGTGTGTGTGTGTGTATCACATTTTCTTGATCCATTCATCTACTGAGGGACATCTGGGTTGGTTCCATATCTTAGCTATGGCAAATAATGCTGCGATAAACATAGTTGTGCTGGTAGCTTTAGTGTGGTCTTGTTTGTGATCATTTGGGTAAATGCCCAAAAGTGGGATTGCTGGGTCATAGGGGAACTCTATGTGGAGTCTTTTGAGGAACCTCCATACTGCTTTCCAAAGTGGTTGAACAAGTTTACATTCCCACCAACAATGCAGTACCTCCACCATCTTCCTCTCTTTGGCGACTTATCTCTAATAAACCACCAGAAAACCGGCAGTGGGACTGTGGCTTAAGTGGTAGAGTGCTCAAGGCTTGGGGACAGTGCCCAGCCCCAGAGTTGAAGCCCCATGGCCAACAAAGCTCATCCACTAGACAGTCTGGACTACATGTTAGAGCATACTACCCACATCAGTAGAGAATCCATAAGATGGATATTATATGGATATATTCTGTTTCATAAAACCTGCAGTGAGAAGAATCAATGTTATCATACTTCCCAGAAGCCCCTGAACTCTGCTTGGTTTATTCCAATTTCTTCTAGAATTTTGAATTTTGTCGTAAGGATGACAAAATAAAGGGAGGGTTATTTTAGTTAATACACTTGTAATGGAGAAATCAAATATCATAAGTACATTTGAAGATGTGAAAAGCATGGTGATTTCTCATTGAATTATTGGTATAAAAAGTTCTTTGGTAACATAGGTCCCATGGTTTCCCTTATTTGCAATATCTAGTGTATGTCTGAGTTAAGCAGAAAAGGTCAGATAGGGTGATGTTAGGGAAATGAACCCTAAGATAGGTATTCAAATGTTTTTTTTTTCTTTCATGCGATTGTTTCTAACACATTTATAAGATTATTTCTTTGTTGCTTTGTATGTCCATCCCCCACAGTATAACCCCTGCGTTCACTGTATTTGATGTCGGTATAATTTGTGGAGGGGAAGGGGAAAAACAAATGGTTTAAATAGGGATACAGGCGGACTCATTGCAACAATGAGATATACAAGTCATTATGTCGAAAAATGAACTTTACAACCTTGGTGGGGGGGGGGGAGAGGGGTGGGGAGTAGCAGGGAGGATTGGGGGGCGGGGGAGGATGGGAGGGGGCGGGGGAGGATGGAAAGGGATGGGAAGGGGAAACAAAGGAGGAGGCTACAATGCTTAATAAGAAATGTACTCATTATCTTGCCCATGTAATTGTAACCCCTCTGTACAGTATTTTCACAATAATAAAAAAAAGGTCCTAATATTTGAGAAGAATAAATTGGATAAGTGGCCTACATTTTCATGTCAATAGACATATATTTGTACATGTGAA
Organism: Dipodomys spectabilis; assembly: GCF_019054845.1. NCBI lineage: Eukaryota > Metazoa > Chordata > Mammalia > Rodentia > Heteromyidae > Dipodomys > Dipodomys spectabilis. The sequence continues at coordinate 36,931,144 of NW_024870817.1, forward strand.
TAGGTGTGGACATTCATCTATTAGGAGTTATGTCCAAAAAAGGACAAAAATAAGGTTCATGCTTTATATTAGGAAATATAAGAGAAGAAAGCCTTCCTCTATGAGTAAACTCTGAAAGAAATCTTTTAATATTGTTATTACAGGACTCAGAGGTGTCAAGTAATGGGATAAACTTGAAGGTTCATTTAGGTCTGACACTAAAGTTTAGCCAAGTCTCTAAGAGCCACTGAGGAGTTAGTTTTCAGTGCTTTTCTTCTCTATAGAGTGATAGAAGTATTTTTCTGCCTTGGGCACTGAAAGCTCCCCACAGTGGGAGGAGCCTGTCTCAAGTGCAAGCAATAATGAGGATTGTATACAGAGAAACGTGTACAATATATATATATATATACACACACATATATATATATATATGACATATGTATCTCTATCTATCTATCTATCTATATCTATCTATCTATCTCTCTATCTCTCTATCTATCTATATTTGGTCCTGGTTCTGAGGCTGGAACTCAGTGTCTGGGCATTGTTCCTGAGCTTCTTTTGTCCAAGTTAGTGACCTACCACTTGAGCTTCAGCATCATTTCTTTTGTGGTAGTTTAGTAGAGATATGAGTCTCACAGACTTTCTGCCTGAGCTGACCTTGAATTGTAGTCCTCAGATCTCAGCCTCCTGAGTAGCTAGGAGTAAAGGTGTGAGCCACCAGTGCCTAGTCACACAGAAATATATTTTAAAAATACTGATGTGTTGAATTGAAACTTTTGTACAACTTCTAAAAGATAATTTAAAAAAGAAAACAAAACAAAATTGTCTAAGTTTCTATTCTTGCCATGTGCCAGTACAAATAAATGATGTCAACGATGAAATATTCCTCTTCTCAAAAGGTTCCTTATTCTAAATTATAACACTTTCTGTTAGCCCAGAATTTAGTCTGCTAGCACAGCAGTGGTTTAGAATTAGAACTCAAGGTCCTCCAGCCCCTCATTCTATCTGAACTTCTTAAAATGAGCTTTAATTTAAAAACACTGTCTTCTTGGGATTATTATCATTATCATTATTATTTGTGTGTTGATACAGAGTTTTAAACTCAGGGCCTGGGCACTGTCCCTTAGCATTTATTGTCAAAGCTGGTACTTTACCATCCTTCTGGCCTTGTGGAGGTTAATTGGAGATAAGAGTCTCAGAGACTTTCCTGTTCTGAGTGGCCTCAAACCATGATCCTCAGCTCTCAACGACCTGAGTAGCTCTGATTACAAGGACAAGTTATTGATAGACATCTTCTTGGAATTTTTATGTGTGTTTTAAATTAGAAACAGTGGAACAGAACAACAGGGTGTATTTTTTTGGTTTGGTAAAATTGGGTTCACACAAAATAGGTTGTGAAATTTGAAAATATTTTAAAAGCTGAAGTTTATGTTTAATCTGAAATTGCTTAAAAACTAACCAAATAAAAAAAGTTATTTGGTCTATAATTTAGTAGTTACCAAAATTGTTTCTATTGAAGTTGTTTTGCCATTCATTACTTATGCATGCTGGCATTACATACACATACACACACAGTTCCATATAAGAGGACTTTGAGTGGTTTCTGCTAGCTCTGACTATTCATACACATCATAAGCACTAATGCATATACTTCAGTGGCATTCTGGAAAGGTAATTAGGAAAAGTCTGCTATGGTTTCAAATTTATGAGGTATACTCTTGTTTCCTTCTCCCCTTATGTTCTTGTGGTTCCTTTGGGTTCCCTACTTCAGCTTAGAATTTTTCATTTATTTTGTTGCTCTCTTCTCCTTCATTCCTACGCTCCTTTTATCTCTTGTGTTGTGTTTTAATGTGCACTTGGCCACTTCTCCTCCCTGGGTCATCACTGTCAGGGAGAAAACCCTTGTTCCTCTATACAGCCTACTCATGTCCCATGATAAAAAGTTTTACCTCAATAGTCCTACGGCATTTACTGAAACTATTCCTTCCCACCCACCTTTTCCTCAATTCCTGACAGTATTCCAGATGTAGAATCACCAACCTTATATGTTTCCAAAGTAATCAATTGAGGAACTTTACTCACAATGCTATATTAGCATAATAAGCTCAGTTGGTGAATTTAATGAACATAAAATGGAGGTGGCCTGCAGTAGAAAAGCATTCCCATTATCATCTGAGGTCCTCACACATCACTTTGAACACAATATAATAACATTGTTTCATACCAGTTTGAATGGCATTTGATATTTATACAAAGCTGTTCCATTTACATGATTCCATTTGCCACTTACAACAATTTTATAATAAGTCATTGTTACTAGTGGCTAATATTATCTCCATTTTAGAAAAGTATAAACCATTTAAATAGCTTGCTCAAAATTACAGGCAAGCCTGCTGGCAGTAAGGAAACATTTTCTATCACAAACTGCTTCTAAGGGTCATTGCTAACTTATTTCCCTTGCATTGTGTATAACAAGATAGAGCTGGTATTTTAAAAATATCTAGTAACTATTTATTATGCTTTGATTTTATAGTTGAAGAGAGAGATAAAGAGAGTCACAGAACCTGGATGGTTTATTATTTGATAGAGATAGCTCATAAAACATTACTTTTAAATACCTTAAATAAGCCCTCACTTTTCATAGTTTCACAGAAAACACTTCAATGCTCATGCAAAAAAAAATATTAGACGGGCTCTCACTTTAAAAGATATAAGAACTGATGGTACAGATCTAATCATTTGAGTACCTGAATGTATAGTTTCTCTCATTATAATCCTTCATTTAAGGAATTCAAACATTGTGACTTAAGCTTATCAGATGTTAGAGCGGGTACTTAGAGTCATACAATGAAGATGATAGCAATGGACACAAACCTTTTTCCAATAAAATATTATCATTAGAATTTAAGTACTTAAACTTCTGTATTCAAAGACAAAAGTCACCAGAATGAAAAGACAACCCAAGAAAGAAGGTAATTAATACCTGACATATATAAATAGCTCTAACAAAAACAAAAGATCAACTAATTCAACTAATATGTGGGAAAGTGAATTGAACAGGCAGTTCTCAAAAGATGAAATATAAATGGCAAAGAAATACATGAAGACTTTTTATTCCTGCAGGAAAATTGACTTTGGGTTTCTACCAAATGGTTTTAGTGGAAATAATCCTAGCTACTGTAGAAACTTCCATTCATTATTCACATAGACCATATACTTCTCACTGTCATGGTTTCATTTGTGAACCAAGTCCTTTTCTTTTCATTGAGAGAGTATTTGATGTCAGTCAGCAGGCTGTGATCGTCTTTATTTTCCCATAGAACCTAGAATTTCTTGGGTGTGTAAATCTTTAGAATACACTGTATCATGGAGAAGTAAATATAAGTTTAAAATGTGATGGGTTGACTTACTATTTATTTTATTTATTTATTTATGTCAGTTGTGGGGCTTGAACTCTGGGCCTGGATGCTGTCCCTCAGCTCTTTAGCTCGGAGCTAGTGCTCTACCACTTGAGCCACAGCTTCACTTCCAGTTTTCTGGTGGTTTATTGGAGATAAAAGTCTCATGGACATTCTTGCCTGGGCTGGCTCTGAAATGTGATCCTCAGATCAGCCTCCTTAGTAGCTAGGATTACAGGAATGAGCCACTGGTGCCCGGCTACTCTTTATTTTTTGTTGTTTATTGTTATTGTAGAATTGATATACAGAGAGGTTACAGTTACATGAATCATCACCTGACTTACTTTTTATGGATAATAAGATCCACGTGTTCATTTCAATTCTTTTTCCAATGTAAAATATTTAATACTTCCTTTGTGGAATAAGGAGAAAACTATCTCAACACTAACGGATGCTTGAATTTGTGAAGTTTTAGAAATTCCCTGGTAAAACTATGGATTTATAAAGCATAATCATCCAGTGCTATGGTTTTCCTTTCAAAATTTAGAAAAGAAAAACATTACTTAGAATAAATTTACTTGAATCAACACCATAAAAATCATAAGAAAAAAACATATAAGAAAGAAAGGTCCAGTTTAATTGAAGTTTTGGACATTGAGTTTGAAATACCTAAAGGATACTCAGGCAGAGATAATGAAAAACCAGATGCATTAATGGGACTAGATTTTAGGGGAGATAGTAATAGGGAAATATTTATTTGTCTACTACATATTTGTTTACATAAAGCCATTTGGGCAGATTTTAAAACCCATGATGCACAAGACACATCTCAGACAGATTTAAGAATCTCATATTGCTACAATATGAATCCTAAATTGAGACATAATGGTCCTCTGTGTGTGTGTATGTGTGTGTGTGTGTGTGTGTGTGTGTGTGTGTGTGAGAGAGAGAGAGAGAGAGAGAAAGAGAGAATATATCAACTACTGAGAAAATTCAAGCAAGAATGCAAAGCACTTTAGAAATAATCGTTTACTGAAGTTGTGGTTGCAATTTCCCCTAAATAATGCTTTTGTCTATTCCTTTCTTTTCGTATTACTACTATAGAATTCTATAAAAATTTCAAATTAGCCAAGAATTAGTATCTCTGTAATCTGTAATCCTAGCTACTTAGGAGTTTGAGATCTGAAGATTGCCATTTGAAGGCAGCCTGGGCAAGAAAGTCCATGAGACTCTTATCTACAATAAACTTTGAAAAAGCTGGATGTGGAACTGTAGCTCATGTGGTAGAGTGCTGGCCTTAAGCAAAAGAAGCTCAGGGACAATGCTCATGCCCTGAGTTCAAGACCCAGGACTGGGACACACACACACACACACAGAGAGAGAAACTCCCTAAAAGTAGAACACCAACTTTTGCAGTTCATGTTGAATTCAAATTCTGTCTCCTCCATTAGTTAACTATGAGACCCTGGATATGATACTTCTTCATTGCATTTTAATTTTCCTTATTTGGAAAAAAACTCCCCCCAAAGGAATAGAGTTAACTTTCCGAAGTCTATGGGCAATAAATGAGAATATTCAAATGAAACACCAAACATGTAAGACCAGTGTGTAGCTTTTCAATGCATTGATAGTAGGTATATGTGTCATGCACACAGACATGTCCATTTCTATTATTCTGCAGACTACTGTCTCAGTGGAACTGGTTCAGGGGTCTGGAGCCATTCCTGAGTAGATATACAAAGCATATCTGAAGCCTCTGTCATTCATTGCCAAAGATTTGCAATATTTTCACCTTGGGTAGTGTTGTGAAAGAAAGGATCTTTAACCCAGGCAGCTGGTACGCGAAGCCCAGAAGAAGTGATAGGCACAACAAACCAGAGAGGCTCCTTTGCTTTTTCCCATCAAAGAATGGTTTAGCAAATATATTTCATTTTCCTGAAATGGAATGTGTTTGCTCTCTGGTGGCTCTTAATGCAGATTTTATTTCTGCAGGCTGTATGGGTTTGCTTTCACACTCTCCCACCTCCACCCCCACCATGTGTGCACCCACGTTCCTTAGCACAGAATCCTAAATTTGCCTCTGTTCTTTTAATCTCTTTACTCCAGTGGCATTATCTGGTTTTGCAGAGATTTCACAAAACCCTGACAGGCACTAAACTTTAGAAAGGAAAACATGATACATTTACATACCATCATCTAAAACGTGAGATTTCTATAGCAAGTACTGTGCGTTTGTGATAATACTAAAAATGTAATCATCTATTTAACCTCATGACACCTTTCAATACAACTATAATTATTCACAGACTTTGAGGGCCTGCATTTATAAAAGAATATTATACACAAGTGAGAAGATATTTCTCCTTTCCCTACCACATATTTATTCAGTACTGTGCAGCTTATTAATGCATTCAAATGTGTATCTCTTTGAAAAGGTGCCGAATGCTTTACCCAAACCCATCTGAAGGCACATAATCCTTATGAACGCATTCGTTCCTCATATAATCTTATAGATAAGCAAAATTAAAATTATTTTTCCTCACTTATCTATATTTAAACAAAAACATCCTTTGTGGAATTCAGTGAGTTCTCATTTGCAGGTGGATTAGGAAAGGACTGCTCTGGGCTCACCTGGCAGAAGTGGAAGGGAAGTGGTATAGTGCCACTGGGGTTTCAGCCTACAGCACATGCATTACACACAAAGCCTTCTTTGGCTGGCTTTCAACACAGAGGCAAGGGTGCTCCGGAGTAATTCTGTGAACGCCTTACATGGAAAGAAGCCAGACTGGAACAGCATGGAGAGCCCACTGAGTTACATGTGCAGATTAAGTGAACAGCTTGCTTTATGTACATCAGTTAATTTCAATGCTTCCTGGCCTACCACTAATGGTAGGCTTGAGGAAGAAATAAACAGTGACCCAGTGACATAGGGCTGGCAGAATGAGTTAAGAGTTGTTCTTGTCCTCTGGCGTTTTCCTCTCAAACTTAATTGCAGTGGCCTGGTTTTTCTGTATTTGATGCTTTGCCTACATCACCTTACTATTCTTATATAAAAACAGAGACTTTAATCTGGAGTCCATGACCAATAAAACTAAAGGGAGAGTATAAAATGCTCTGGAAATAAAGTTAGAATAATTAGTAACTTGATAGAATCAACTAACATAATAATATAAAGAATAAGGAGGCTATTTCTGATAACCTAGGCACAGAATTGTCCATAGTCCTTAGATACAAATGAAGTGATGTTCATCAAAAAAACAGAAAAGTGCCTGCTTCATTAGTGTTAACTATTATTTATTTATCATTTCCCATAAGTAATGGTAATTATAGTCCCAGACCAGTGAAAGAGACATATGGGGAAACAGTCATTTTCTAGTCCTTCCATTTCTAGTCCCAGCCCAGTAGTTTGACTTCTCCACAATTTTTCAATAATTAAAAATTCACTTAAAATTATAGAAAAAAATCATATTCTTCAAAATGAGAGAAATAGACACACACACATACACACACATACATACCTATATAATTCCACTCTCAGATTGATCTCTTTTAACCTTTTATCTCTGTATTCTGATCAATGAACTTCCTATGCAATCAATATCTTTGAGGCTCTGTTATTATGGAATCTGTTATTCTGTTGTTGCTTGGTTGTTTGGTGTTGGTGGTGCTGAGGTTTGAATTCAGTTTGAATACATTGCTAAGCAGATGCTTTCCCACTTGAACTATACATTTTTTTACTTTGCTTGGTTTTTATATAACATCTCGTGTTTTGGCTGAGACTAGACTCTAGACCCAATCCTCTCCTCTTCTCCTTTGTAGCTAGGATAATAGACATACACTACCACCTAGTTTATTTATGGAAATGAAGTTCTTACTACCATTTTGCCTGGGCTGGCCTCAAATTGCAATCCTCCTTATTACTATCACAAAATAAAAGGAGGAAAGGTTTATTTTGGCTTACAGTTTAAAAAGTTTCAGTGCATAGTCATTTAAAACTGGGCTTATGGTGGAAAGATACGACAAAGAAGACCTATATGTTTACCTCATGGTAACCAAGGAGCAGAGAAAGACTAACATTTTGTTATGCCCTTTCACGGTGCATGCCCAATGATCTTTCTTCTATCAAACCCCACCTCCTAAAAACATTTACCACCTCCCAATAGTGCTACAGCCTAGAGACCAAGCCTTCAAAACAAGAACCTTTGGAAGGTATTCAAGATCAAAACACTTTGTGGATATCTGAGGTAGGCATTCAGTTTCTAAGAAATATTTTTGAACAAGGTGAACCTAGTTCTATTTGTCACTCTGGACCCTGTGAACCCTTAACCCTCTTCTGATAATAAAAAGCCATGTACAACACCCCCAGGCTACTACTATTAGTGCTCATTATACTTTCACCCTCTGATTTACAACTGAATACAGTGACTTTTTGTGTTTGTGAGTCTCCTTACAAACTTTTATTTTGTTTAAGGTAGCATGAAAGAGTTTGTCAGGCAACATTTAATCAAAAATAATAACTTCTATCTACATTTGTTCAGAAAATTTAAAGAAAAGTATTTAAAAAATGAAGAAAAAGGAGAAAAAAGGCTTTTTTAATGCTTAATTCCCTACTACTCCCAAGCTTTCCCTTGTCACCTGCCCCCAAAGGCCCACAGGACAAGTGCTTCACAGGATTCAGTCTTGTGGAAAACAGTTTACTTCTGGTTCCTCATTATTATGTTAAAGAACTACCAAAATATAAATCTGTTTTTGTGTTCTCAAGTTACTTTCAGCAGAAATGCAAATTACTTATCCAGCATTCTCTTCTTTTCTTTTTTCTTATTTTTTTTACAAGATGTTGCTATGTAACTAGACTAGTCTGGCACTTGTAATGTTCCTTCTCTAGACTCTTGAGTGCTGGTATTACAAAAATGTGTTGTGTGCCACAATGCACAGTTCTACTTATCCAGATCGTATCTTAATAAAAACAATATGATCCTTTGGAAGAAAATACAAGTTCATTTTTTTGCATACCAGTTACAGGTATATACAAAGATTCAGGTCCATTGTCTTTTTTCCTTTATTCCAGATATACATTATTCTGTGTGATTTCAACCTTAATTTGAATTTCTCATCACATCAAAAAATAAGATAATATCCTTTTTACTAAGCTGAGCTTGAGGTGCATATCGTTGTTAGGCCTTTAACCAGAACAGTTCCATTCATAGTCATGTTATGGAAGAACTCTTTATAAGCTTATCTTTGTTATAGATATGATTTGGGAAAAATTTGTTCTTTGGAAGCATATATACTGGTGTGCTAAGCTCTCGATAAATTGATTCTCAACAAAGAGAAAATAGAATAAAGGTAGAAAATGTGCAGTACATCTGTCATTCAGGAAATAGTTGTGAATAGGTAGTGCTACCAATCTGCATTCCACATCTGGAAATCAGGAAGGACTGTTTGCTATTCTCCTATCAGGAAAGAAGTGACACAAATGAAACCAACAACATTGTAAGAAAATTAGGGCTGTTACAAGGAAGCAATTAGCACATTTTAAATGTGAAAGGCAAGTGTAGAACCTGGCTCTGGAGTTCTCATCCTCCTATCTTCTGTTCAGGTACTGAAGGCTATGAGTATTTTCAAGTGTAAAGCTAATATACCAGTGAAGTTCTGGCTATTAATGCATGACTTACATTCCAACAATCATTTAGAATTTTCTTATCTGTACTTTAGACATGTAAAGTTTAAATACTGTTATCATCATTGAAATGATTTCTGAGCAGCAAAAAAAATAATGCTTAGTTTTCATGTTTGGCTTGATTTAGGAAAAAGCAGTTTATAGCAGTCACTAAAAGGGATTTTTTTTCTTAGCATACAAATATTAAGCACTCACTGGCCAAGACTAGCAAAGAAGTGAGTAATAATGGTGTGTTTGAGTGTTCATGTCTGAACTTGCTATTTGAGAACTGTGTACCAAATATAAAGGCAGATCCTGAGAAATTCTGAGAATGACCTATAATCGATTTGGGTAGGGGCTGTTAGAGGAAATAGCAGGAATAGTGATTTTTGGTGGGGTTAAGACATCATGCATTTCATGTGGCACGCAAGCCTATGTAGGTATGACTTACTCCAAGTAAGTCTGCCTCTTCAGATCCCCACAGGCTGAAATCTGAACTTGTGGTGAAACAGCCAATAAGAGACACCGTATTCCAACTCCCATTCATGCTCTTACAAGAACTGCATCAGCACAGCTACTTTTAATTTATGAGGATTAGAATGAAAGGATGAAAATGAGCCTATGATGCAGTTTCGGCTCTTCAGGAAGTGTTCAGGCAAGAGCAGATAAGATGATATGCATTCAAATAAGAGGTAGATGATAAAAAGTTGGTGGAAATTTTTAAAAAGTAAAATCAGCACTAGAAGTGAAAGTCTAGAGTAGAGTCATATGCAAGGTAACATCTGAGCTTAGTCTTGAAAGATGAGTGAGATGACACAGGTAGAGAAAGAAGTTGGGGTCTAGTGTGCAAGGGAGGGAGATGGAGGAACACCTATTAGCTCTGTGTAGGGTAGGCTAGGGAACAAGAGTGAAGCCTAGTCAACAGGCAGAGGTGATAAGAGATATAGTGTAGATGAAGGTTATAAGGGGTACTACATGATAAAGTATTTAAACCTAATTTTATAGGTACCAGGGAGCTACTAATAGATTTTTGAAGAAAAAGGCACATGAACAGAGAAGTGATTGAAGTTTAAATTAGGGAGTGATTCTCTCCCCTTCCTACTTCTTTCAATTAAGAATTATCTCTTAACAGTGTGGGAGGGATAGTGGGGGATCACACCTGAACCTCATTCATGAGTCGTACCCCAGCTCCAAAGTATTTTATGCAATAATTCCATTTTTTTGATGCATCTAAGATTTTACTATTACAGATTATGCTTGGGAGAAGTGAGAAAATGGGTACTCAAATGGGTATTTAAAATAGGTACTTAACCCTAGTTAAACAAGGAAGAGAGTGGAAATAAACCAAACTTTCCTTAGACTTGTAGGTCTAAGAAACTAAATAAAATGATATCAGTGGAAAATATGCACACACTGATTGTAATAAGTCATATTTACCCAGACTAATTTTTCTGACTGTTAGTGGAGCCACGTGGGTTGTCTCAGGTATGACACCAATGAGGAGCTAGGAATATTTTTGCTGCATGTCTAAATTTATTTAGTTTTTCACATGTGATTTATATATTTAATATCAGAGGCATTTCTCCCTGGTGGGAAAAGGAAGCATTTCAAGATACTATTCAGAGACCACAACTTGACACATAAGAATCCTGAACTAGACAAGGAGGGCTGAAGATGCCACCACAAGCTGCACTTTGCTGAGTATATTAGAAGCACTCCATCATGAAGTTAGTATTCTGAGTAAGTACATAAACAAAGAGCTAACCTAAGTCACTTTGGATCCCGAAGAAAAGAATGAGATAGCTAGACTTAGAGGAGTTGGGGATAGAGAGGGTATTTAAGCTGCAAAGAATGAGCTATCCTTAAAGAAGAAGTGAAAAGATATTGTTGCCCAGGAAGTAAATATTTTATTATACTTAAATTCAAAAACTGTTAAGCCCCAAGACTCTTTTAAGAGTGAGTACAAAGGCACTATCTATCAGACTTTCAAATTGCAGTTGTTTATCAGGAAACCAGTTTTGAGGCTCTATCTAAATTATTCATTCTCAAAATTTCTTCTTTCTCTAGGGGACTCTTATTTAGCCAGCAGTTCTATTTCTGCCTCCCTTTGCAGTGTCAAATTTCTGGAGTCTATAGTCCTTACTTTACTTTGTTGTTTGACTAATATTGCTTAATTGTCCACTATTTGCTGCCAATTGCATGTTCATTATGTACTGACCTCTATGACCCTCTCAATTGCCCCCTTCCCTCCCCCCAGCCCTCATAATGCTTTTCAGCCTTAGCCCAGCAGAAAATACCTTTCTGGACTCATGATCTTCTATTTGCAAGAAGGTTTCTGCACCATAGCTGTTGGGACCTGAATGCCAGTCTTCTCCTTTAACCACAGCTTTTCCCTACCTTTATGCAAAGTGATTTCAGGTAGATTTTTTTTTCTTCTGGTATTGAATATCTGACTCAGGACTTGTGTATGCTAAGCAAATGTTCTGCACTGAACTAGATCCTCAGCCCCATGATGGATCTTTCTAGATACTTTCAGATATGTAGTTATTATTCACATTTTCACATTGATGTTACTGAGCTATGCATCTTAAAAAATATGACTAAGCACCTTTCTTTGGTTTTGCTGCTTACCAAACATTAAATGAGCCCACTTTTTTCCCAACATATTGTAACAAGTAGAGACCTAGATGGTCCAGTATATACAGTCTATCAGTGCCTCAGTTCTAGCTCCTTATTAATACTCAAACTATTTTTATAATTTTAAATTTTAAATTGTTATTACAAAGGGGTTAGTTTCATAAGTTAGGTAATGAGTATATTCCTTTTAGGACAATCTTACCCTTCCTTTACTGTCTCCCGTTCTTCTCCCCTGTCCCTACCTAGAACTCTTAAAACTCTTATGCATCTGTATTTTTTATTTTTTATTTATTTATTTTTTTGGGTCCGGTCGTGGGGCCTGAATTCTGGGCCTGGGCGCTGTCCCTCAGCTCTTCAGCTCAAGGCTAGCGCTCTACCACTTTAGCCACAGCGCCACTTCCGGCTTTTTTTTTTTGCTTATGTGGTGCTGAGGAATTGAATCCAGGGCCTTGAGCATGCAAGGCAAGTGCTCTACCACTGAGCCACCTTCCCAGCCCTGTATTTTTTATTGATGTATAATAGGTTTATTCTCGACAAGCCTACACATTCATTCATTCTTTGTAGTTGTTGATGTCACAGAATCCTAAATTGCAGTGTCTTCCTAGTTTGCTTATTCAAATACTTCAATCTGTTGGTAAAGATAGTCAACCAGCTAGTTGTCCTAAGTCACAGTGAGAGCTAAAGGAGTCAGTTTGTCTTTGAGACTTTCATTTGTTAGCACTCAGTTGGACACAATTTTCAGGGCTGCCGCTATCTGTGTTTAGATCTAGGTTGCATGTATTTGAAGGATTATCTCCAGAAAGTCTTGCATGAGATCTTATTATAAATGATTAGCAGGAGAGAGAGAGAGAATGGACATAACTTACTTGGTAGCTATTGATTGGATGCAGGAGTTGTTAACAAATGATGCTTAGGTTTTTTTGTTTTTTGTTTTGGTCAGTTATAGGTCTTGAACTCTGGTCCTGGGTGCTGTCCTGAGCTCTTCAGCTAAAGGCTAGAGCCACAGCACCACTTCCAGTTTTCTGGAGATAAGAGTCTCACGGAAATGAACCTACAGACCTATAGCCATCTAATCTTCGATAAGGGAGCTAAAAAAATAAAATGGAAGAAAGACAGCCTCTTCAGGAAATGGTGCTGGCAAAATTGGTTAACTACTTGTAGAAAACTAAAACTAGATCCTTATATATCACCCTGCACCAGAATCAACTCCAAATGGATCAAAGACCTTGGAGTCAAAGCAGACACTCTGAAAACATTACAGGATGGAATAGGAGAAACCCTAGGTCTCCTTGGCGCAGGCCGAAATTTTCTTAATAGAGACCTGGAAACACAACAAATCAAAGAAAGGTTGGACAAATGGGATTACATGAAGTTGCAGAGCTTCTGCATGGCAAAGGACATAGCTAGCAAGATCAATAGAAAGCCCACGGACTGGGAGAAGATCTTCATTAGGCATACAATGGACAAGGGTATCATATCTAAAATATACTTAGAACTTAAAAACTTAAATCCCTCAACAACAAATCCTCAAAGAAAAAACTGCCCAATAAATAAGTGGGCTAAAGACTTAAGAGAAACTTCTCTGAGGAGGAAAGAAGGATGGCCAATAGACACATGAAGAAATGCTCAACCTCCCTAGCCATAAAAGAAATGCAAATCAAAACAACATTGAGATACCACCTCACCCCAGTTAGAATGGCAAAAATCAAGAACTCTAATAACAACAGATGCTGGAGGGGATGTGGACAGAAGGGAATCTTACTTCATTGTTGGTGGGAGTGTAAACTTGTTCAACCACTTTGGAAAGCAGTATGGAGGTTCCTCAAAAGACTTCACATACAGCTCCCCTATGATCCAGCAATCCCACTTTTGGGCATTTACCCAAATGTTTACAAACAAGGCCATACTAAGGCTACCAGCACAACTATGTTTATTGCAGCATTATTTACCATAGCTAAGATATGGAACCAGCCCAGATGCCCCTCAGTAGATGAATGGATCAAGAAAATGTGGTATATATACACAATGGAATTCTATGCCTCCATCAGAAAGAATGACATTGCGCCATTTGTTAGGAAATGGAAAAACTTGGAAAAAATTATATTAAGTGAAGTAAGCCATGCCCAAAGAAACATAGGTCCCATGGTTTCCCTTATTTGCAATATCTAGTATATGTATGAGTCAAGCAGAAAAGGTCAGATAATGTGATGTTAGGAAAATGAACCCTTAGATATGTATTTTAATCCTTTTTTTTCTTTCATGCATTTGTTTCTAACGCATTTATAAGATTATCTCTTTGTTTCTTTGTATGTCCCTCCCCCACAGTATAACCCCTGCTTTCACTATATTTGATGTCAGTATAACTTGTGGAGGAGATGGGGAAAAACAAGTCGTTTAAGGATACAGGTGGACCTGTTGCAACAATGAGAAGTACAAGTTGTCATGTCCAAAACGAACTTTACAACTTTGGGGGGGAAGTATGGGGTAGGGGGGTGGGGGAGACTGGGAAGGGATGTGAAGGGTAAACAAAGGAGGAGGCTGCAATGCTTGATAAGAAATGTACTCATTATCTTGCCCATGTAATTGTAACCCCTCTGTACAGTATGTTCACAATAAAAAATAAAAATTTTTAAAAAAAATCTTAAAAAAAAAAAAAGAGTCTTAAGGACATTCCTGCCGGGGCTGGCTTTGAACCATGATCCTCAGATCTCAGCCTCCTGAGTAGCTCCGGTTACAGGTGTGAGCCTCCAGCACCTGGCACGACTCTCAGTTTTTAATATTGACTGAGTGGGAGAATAATTGCACTGAGTAAGGAAAGGAAAGAGTTGTAGTAGGATGATTCATACAGTTTTTGACATGATGAATTAAGAAATTAAAGCAAGTCAACTGAATGCCAAGAGTCAGTCAGATATAGAGAAGCACAAAGAGAAACCTCAATTTAAGATATATATTTGAGAGTTATTTACATAGACATAATATATTCAGCCATAGGTATAAATAATGGTTCATTATTTTGGTGCTCTGGTTGGGTGTGAATGGTAAAGAGGCTGGCAAGCATGAAAATCTTCCTGGCATATATTCTAATGATGAGGCCCATTCTTAATTATTCATGGTCAGTAGAACCAGAAAATCAAGGGAATTTGGAATGATTAGCCAGTTCCAGAGCCCATTCTAGCCTTGACGTGTGCTTTGAACTGGTTGGGACTGAATAAATTGAGATTCATTGCTTTGCCCTTCCTTCATTTCTTTTTTATTGAGCATAACTCTATGTAAGATATAGAGGAGAAAATAACTAAATCCTAGTTAACCAGAAAATGACTTCACTCCCTCAGCAGGCCTTTAGTGATTTTAGGAGTTATAATCTACAAAAATGATTAGACCAAGAGAGCAAAAACTTGGAAAGCTCCACTTCTTGTTGTAATGTAGCGAAGAACGTACTAAAAGATTCTATATTGTCTTCAGAGAAGAAAACCTTTGTAACTTAAACAATGCACAATACTGCTTTCATAAATTTCTGCTCCTAAATTCCAGAAGGTTAGTAGCTAATAGCTCCTGTAGTATAAATAATAAATCTCTAACATGCAGAAAATAATGGGCTGAGTTTTTCTAAAAATAAAAATATGGAATTATAAGTTGCATTATACTGATTCATTTATTCAACAAATATCATTTAGGCATCCACAATGTACAAGCTTTGGACAAGATTTAGTGATTATAAATCTGGGCAACAGTAGTATGAATAAGTTATAGGGATTCCTCTTGAGAAATTTAGTCTTACGATACATGGGCATATAAAATTAGGTATAACTAACTGTGCTAAAATGCTATAGTTTATATGGATTACTATAGATATTGAGTTATATTAATTCTGACCAAGTAGTATAGGCAGATTTCTGAAAAAATAAAGAAAAAATGATTTTTAAGATGGATTTCCTTTTTGCCATCATTTGATTTTTGAAACAAGATCCCACTGAATATCCCAGGATAAACTTGAACTCAGAATCCTCTTGTCTTAGCCTCCCAAATGCGTGGGATTCCAGGCATTAAACACCATACTCCGCTTGAGGTTAGTTTTGACGTTAAGCATTTTTTCAGGTGGTTGAAACAGAGCTGGGCAATTGAGAAAAAGCGACATTCCCAGCACACACAGAGAACTTTGCGGCTGATGATTTGGAAGATTAAGAAGAAGGAAGTCTGTCACATGACAGAATGAGTTGCAAAAAGGACTCGAGGAGAGAGAGCTACAGAGTACTGAACTAGATTGGGCAAAGTTATCCTTACCATAGATGAAGCAATAGGAAGACAGTGAAGAGTGAGCGATCATGTCAGAAATCATTTTACCTGACAGGACAGACATGTATGCTTCTTGTATGTTTCTCATAGACCGACTGCCAACAAGGAATCATAATTCTGCTTGGGTTGAAAATTGTGCACGTCTACAAATTATGCTATTAATATCCAAATGGTTCTTGGCACAAAAAAATGGTTCCCTACCCCTGAGTAAAGGGGCTAAGGCTAGATTTGTTGCACTTAGAAATCCTTGGAATATATTGGGCTGGGAGGGAATGTGGCTCAGTGGTAGAGTGCTTGCCTAGCGTGCATGAAGCCCTGGGTTCAATTCCTCAGTACCACATCAGCAGAAAAGGCTGGAAGTAGTACTGTGGCTTAAGTGGTAGAGCGCCAGCCTTGAGCAAAAGAAGCCCAGGGACAGTGCCCAGGCTCTGAATTCAAGTCCCAGGACTGGAAAAAAAAGAAGAAGAAGAAGAAGAAAAAAAGAGAAATCCTTGGAAATCAGACATTCTTTGAGGTTAAATCAACAGAGCCTATAGGATAGAGGAGAGCCTATAGGGAGAAATCTGGAGGCAGCAGCAGTATGTAAGGTATAGAAAGAGATTCATAAAAAGAGTTTGGGCCAACAGACACATGAAGAAATGCTCAACCTCCCTAGCCATAATAGAATTGCAAATCAAAACAACATTAAGATTCCACCTCACCTCAGTTAGAATGGCAAAAATCAAGAAATCTAATAACAACAGATGCTGGAGGGGATGTGGACAGAAGGAAACCTTACTGCATTGTTGGGGGAGTGAAAACTTGTTCAACCACTTTGGAAAGTAGTATGGAGGTTCCTCAAAAGACTCCACATAGAGCTCCCCTATGACCCAGCAATCCCACTTTTGGGCATTTACCCAAATGATCACAAACAAGACCATACGAAAGCTACCAGCACAACTATGTTTATTGCAGCATTATTTACCATAGATAAGATATGGAACCAACCCAGATGCCCCTCAGTAGATGAATGGATCAAGAAAATGTGGTATATATACACAATGGAATTCTATGCCTCCATCAGAAAGAATGACATGGCCCCATTTGTTAGGACATGGAAAAGACTTGGAAAAAATAATATTAAGTGAAGTAAGCCAGGCCCAAAGAAACATAGGTCCCATGGTTTCCCTTATTTGCAATAACTAGTATATGTCTGAGTCAAGCAGAGAAGGTCAGATAAGTTGATGTTCCGCAAAATGAATCCCAAGATAGGGATTCTTTCTTGCTATTGTTTCTAACGAATTTATAAGGTACCATGTGATTTTTTTGCTGCTTTGTGTGTCCTTCCCCCACAGTATAACCCCTGTTTTCACTGTATTTGATGTTGGTATAATTCGGGGAGGGGAAGGGAAAAAACAAAGTGTTGAAACAGGGATTCAGGTTGACCCATTGCAACAATGAATGAAATGTACAAGATGCTATGTTGAAAAATGAACTTTACAATTTAGGCAGGGGGAGTGTAGTTGAGGAGGTGGGAGGGAAGGGATGGTAGGGGAAAAATAAAGGAGGAGGCAACAATGCTTGATAAGAAATGTACTCATTACCTTGCTCATGTAACTGTAAGCACTTTGTACAGTATTTTCACAATAAAAAACATTTAAAAAAAGAGTTTGGGAAATAGTGGTGGAGGAGGAAGTAAAGAAATGTCTCTTTAGTTAACTTAGTTGCTTCTTACTATATGAGAAACACGTGGGTGATTTTACATAAAATGATTAAGTATGGTCCTTGAAAACCCAGTGAAATGGATGTTTTCTAATCTAGGCATTAGGAAATCCAGTTATGCAGGTTATGTGATCTCCATAAGCTTATATATTTTATGAATTAGACACAAAGATTTGAATTTCAGCCTATCTACTCCAGGTAATAACCTACTCTAGGTAATGACCTAATCAGTGGCTAAGGGGGTCAGTACTGCAGAGACTCAGGAAAGAAATGAACATGTCTGGGGGAAGTGGCTGAGTAGAAAAGAGGTAGAATAAAGTCACAGCCACAGAGTAAGAAGTAGAAAAGTCAGCGTGTGAATCAATACACAAAGCTGCTGAGCAAGCAAAGACCAGAAACTATCCAAAGAGGAAACTAGATTTGAATAAGGGAGTCAGTATATAGAATTGTACACAGGAGTCTTAGGCTGGGCACTGGGGAAGTAATGATCAATGCCTACAGAGTTCCAGGTCAGGGCCAAGGCAGAAGTTGGGAGCCCATCACTACTCTTGTGATTACCCCCAGAAGATTAGAAAATTGGTAGTTTGTAGATAATACATGACTCACAGATATAGTTTATTTGGTCTATAGGTATTTATAAAATTTTAATGCACTTACAAATACTTAAAAATGGACACACTTCATGTAAAACTTCAGATTTTAGGATTCTTTTGAATAAACAGAATGCCTGGCAGCTCTGAGCTGTCTTTCTGTGTAGCTCTAGCCATGTAGAGGTAAGAATACACACCTCAGATTTGATATTCCATACCTGGTTGCCTTCACCCATGTCTGTGACCTTTGGCCTTCTCAGATTCTAGTTTGCAAATCCTGCTTCAAGGAAATGGAGAAGAGAAGGTGACATTTCTGTGGCAGCTATGGCTTTATGGAATCTGCTGGGTTGGAACATATTTGGTGTTCTTTCTGATGCTGCAGCACACAGATAGATTTATTTTAGCTGTGATACAGAGAAGCTCATGCATTTGGCATTTGGTTCTTAATTTATTTACTTGGGCCCTTAAGAATATTTTCAGAGCAGCAGAGACATAAACCAGAGAAAACTAAGTGAAGGGGAAGAGTATAAAGGTATGTAAGCATACATAAAGGTATGTAAGCATTTGCTTCTGACAAATGTGGTGGCAATGGCAGTACAGAAGTGTATAGAACCTCTCTGGGATCACGAAAATCACCTCCTGTCCAAGCTTCTTGCTTCTTCCTTTGTCTCTAGTACTCAACTAATGGCACAGAAGTCAAAGAGATCTTCTTAAAAATGTCACATCACATCATTTCTCTGCATAAAACCTTCCCAAGAATGTCCCAGTTTCCCAAGAGGAAAAGCCCAAATCCTTATGACTGTGGTCCCTAATGCTCTCCTGAGTTGGTTCTCTGGTCTCGTATTCAGTGACAGTTCTGCTCCTCACTTAGCCCCAGCCTCATGTATTTCATTGGCTTCTACCTGTTCTTGATTTTTATGAACACTTAGATCACTCTGACCTACCATACTAAGATCACCTGTACACTGTTGGTTCTATAGACTTTGAATGAAAATTTTCCATTTGGATTATTCGCTTTGTTCCTTAGATCCTGACTTAAAGGTCAGTTATCTCCTATCCCTTCTCTGCTCTAGTAATGTGGCATTCCACTTCTTGCTTAGTATACTCTAGCCCCCATCTCTTGATTATTTTTCTCTGAGGCATTTATAAGCATCCATTTAAAATATATTTTCCTCCATTAGCATATTGTCTGCCTCCCCTCCAATATGAGTCTGAAGTTTTATATTTCTTTCCCCCACTAATACTTCTGTAGTGCTGGAAGCAGTCCCTAGACATAATATTTGTGCAGTACATACTAGGCAGACAGTCAAGCATGTGTGTAGCTTTAGTGTAGAAGACAGAGGAGAAGTAGAGAAGAAAGTGCACATGAAAGAGAGGTCCTGATCCTGGGAGAGGATGGAGCATATGGAATCAAGAACTTAGAGAAAGAGAGAGAGAGAGAGAGAGAGAGACAGACAGACAGACAGACAGGCAGAGAGACAGAGAGACAGACAGACAGACAGACAGAGAGACAGAGAGACAGAGACAGATAGAGAGACAGAGACAGACAGAGACAGACAGAGACAAAGACAGACAGAGACAGAGACAGACAGAGAGACAGACAGAGAGACAGACAGACAGACAGAGACAGACAGAGAGAGAGAGAGAGAGAGAGTCTCTCTGGGGAGAGACTGGCCTTAAAAAGGCAAAAGAATTCTCTCCTTCAGGGAGGTATGAAGGAAGCAAAGATGGGGCTTGATACCACTTTAGGATGGTAAAGAAACTGGCACTTGCCAATTGCATTCAGTAATGAATTCACTTACTCCATTCATTGATGGAATGCACACCTACTGTGCCTGGGGTGCCAAGGTACAGAGGTGATGCCCTTTATTTTCTCTGGAGAACGTAACAAGGGAATCTGATGTAAATAAGGCAGGGCTGGAAGCGGGGAGGTGTTTAGCATGTTTGGAGGGAGTAGAGGGAGTTTGGAACAGCTGCTTTGGATACTGCAAGTGGAAGATGGTTAGGACACGTGAAAAGATTGTTGAGCATGTGGAGGGGCCAGCTGAGGTTGTCCTGGTGCCAGTTGGCACAGGTTCCCAAATTTCCCTTGTAGCATTTGCAGCCTGGGAGCAGAAGCAGAGAAAAGCAGATGGCTGGAATAAATTGATCTTGGGGATTGCTTCGCGAGCATGTTGTGGGAAGACTGGGGAATAAATAGGGAAGTTAACTGCGTATCCCCCAAACCTAATGGCCTACTTCCTCTCCACCTTGATGCTGCTCACATAATTTAGACAACTGGAACTGAGTAACAGCTGTGCCTCCTTCCCCCAGTGCTCTTGAATCAGAAAAGGCCTCAAAATTAAGGGTACACAGTATGAGTGACTCCATAAACTCTTGTTATCAAGAAGGTTGATACACATTCCTGTTACCTTCCTATACTCCTTCATGGCTATCCAACAATGGATAATTCACCATAACTTCCATAGTCAGGCATCCTGAAAGCTTATCCCTCACTATTCGGTATATATTTCTGGCCTATTCTGTTCTGTTCTATTTGATTTTGTAAGGATTCTTTCTTTATCTTTTGCTCCTTACTTTACCTATTTTTGGAACAGACACACAGTAGTGAGAATGACTCTAATCCAACCCAGGTTCATTCAAGAAAGTCCCTTATTTGCATTCACAAGTACATTCTACTAATGAAGGTGACTTTCTGTATTCTATCTGTATTCATGTCTCTACTGCTATAATTTTGAATACAAAATTGTATTCTAGTCTGGTCTAGGCTTACTTAGATATAAATTTTCCACATGACTCGTTTGCAAAATGTTAAAACTATGCCAGATTAACTTAGTCCACTGTTGGTCTAGTGCTCTAAGGACTACATGAAATCTCTATTCCTCACTATATTGTAGGTCTGGTGTTCTCTTGTGTATAGAGTTAGAGTCAATAAAAACACGTATAAACAACATAAAATGTCTGCTTCTATTGTTATCTTTAACCTGGACCTGACACTCTCACCCTTGGCTTTATAGCCTTATACAATGATTTTTTTCCATCACCTAAAATATTTTAGTTCTCCATACTGTATTTTTGTAGCTCTTTATACAATAGGCCTATGATTTTAAAAAAAAAATCTGACATGTAAAAGTTAAAGAATTCCAGATTTTCAATATGTGAGTGCTGGAAATGAGAAATAGATCAATATGTTGGAAATTAATTCATGGAGTAGTTAGAAGTATCAAGAGTCCAAAGAAATACGTTGAAATATACTTTCATGGGATGTCAGGAAATAACACCAAAAGGCATATACCATGAGCCTTTTCATTTCTCTTCTTCGTTCAAAAGTAAATGAAAGGGTTTACCAATCCTGGAGAACCTCCAGGATGTTGGCTATGGCCACTCACACCTGGCCTCTGTGGTGGGAGAGAACAGCTGCTTCTGTGTGTATATTTGTACCTTTCTTCTTAATATACAAACACTACTTCCACTATTTATTTTCTGCTGTTCAATGCCAGTGAAAAGGCCTACTTAAATGATAATATCTCAAATGCAATTTGACCAACAATAACAATTTTATAAACTATACTCAGGTTCATAGATAGTCCTTTGCAAAAACTTCCCCCCTTCAAGAGTAAGTTTCCTATAGTTAATCAGATACAATAGTCCTTGGTATTGAGTGATGGTTCCAGGATACCTCATGGGCATTGAAGAAATGCTCCTCTATTATATAAATAGTGTGTTTGCATATAACTTATTCATATTTTTCCATATACTTTAAATCAATACTGGATGATTCCTAATACCTAATTAAATGTAAATGCTACATTGATAACTGTTATGCTTTATTACCAAGGGGAAAAAAAAACAGAAAAAAATGTCTGTACATTTCTCACAATTCCTTGCTTGGTGAAGGAGTATTTTATTATTGCTCTTTTCTATTTTTATATTAAAGTTGGAATTTCCCAATTCCTTGTTGTTTCTTTATTGCTAAGCAAGTTTGGTTTTTGTTTTTGTTTTTAACTCTGGGCTTGCGCTCTTCAGCTCAAGGCTAGTGCTCTGCCACTTCAGCCATAGCGCCACTTCGGCTTTTTGATTATTTGGTGCTGAGGAGTCGAACCCAGGGCCTCATGCATGGAAGGCAAGCATTCTACCACTGAGCCATCTTCTCAGCCCTTGTTTCTTTATTGCTAACAAATAAAATTATAGTGTTAACCTTGATGGGCTGGTTGTCACTCTCATTAGTATGTCACTTAAAAGAATCCCAGAAAAAAATACCAAAAAGAGACAGGTGCTGGTGGCTCACACCTGTAATTCTAGCTACTCAGGAGATTGAGATCTGAGGATCACAATTTGAAGCCAGCCAGGGCAGGAAGACTCCTATCTTCAATTAACCACTCAAAAACCAGAAGTGGTACTGTGACTCCAAGTGGTAGAGTGCTGGTCTTGAGCAAAAGAGCTCAGGGCCAGCGCCCAGGACCTGAGTTCAAGCCCCATCAAAAAAAGTAAAAAAAAAAAAAAAAAGGAAAAGTTATTTTCACTCCCCTGAAGACATAGATATCCAAATATGGTCTTGCGTTATAAGGAAGAATTCTGAGTTGAGATATTCATTTGAACATTAACATTAACCCTACTCTCTGGCCTCATGCAGTCTTATGTAATTGTAGTTTTTTCTTCAATCTACTTGTAAGTACAAATTACTAGTACTTTTAAAAATCTAGATTCTTGAATTCCAAAACCCTGAAAATTCTAATCTTTAACTTCTGAAACTTTGAGTATGTAATTGCTTATCTTGACAGTTAATTTACTGCTAAGTAATATGTAAAGTTTGTAAATACTTAAAACTTAAGTAACTAAGAAGATGAGCTATTTATATTTTGTATTTCTCCTTTCACACCTTAAGAAAACATAATCCTGGGAAGGTGGCTCAGTGATAGAGCACTTGCCTTGCATGCATGAGGCCCTGGGTTCGATTCCTCAGCACCACATTAGAAAAAAGAAAAAACCGGGAAGTGGCGCTGTGGCTCAAGTGGTAAAGCGCTAGCCTTGAGCTAAAGAGCTGAGGGAGAGCGCCCAGGCCCAGAGTTCAGGCCCCACGACCGACCCAAAAAGAAAAAAAAAAAGAAAACATAATCCTATGATTCTGATAGGTTCTTTATTCAAATCAAGAGTTAGAGTTTTATCTGTTTAAAATGAATAATATTTAGTTAATTTATATGTTTAATTGTTCCCTGATAAAATGGGATCCCTTTCAAAGTAAGTTATATAATTATAATCTTGATATAAATTACTAAATATTTATGGATATTGTAAATTAGTAAATATTTATGGATATTGCAATATAATTACTCATTGTTATTTAGTATTGCTTGTTCTTTGAGAAGCAATTGCTAAATGAAAATTGTGACAGTTCACTTCTGACTTTGCCCTTAGGAAGACATGCCCATATTATCTAATTGCTCTTGCACCACAACAGCAAAGGACTTGGTGACACCAAATTTAGGAGTTAGTCCTGGATACATTTGGATATAACAGAGAAACATTTATTACTGTGTGGACTAGATTTCATATGTAGTGAATCACTTCTGTCTTTACTAAAATATTTGAGGTATTTTTTTAATATTTCTGAACCATTCTTTAACTCCAAATTGAGAACGTATTATTAATTATACTGTGACATATGGTAAGTGTGTTTTTGCCTGCTTAGAGTCTAGTTTATTCCTAAACAATAATTTTATCTTTCGCTGCTTCCAATGGATTTTATATGAACACTAAAAACTACATAATTTAGTATGATAATTAAAATTACTTTTGAAAATTATTTGGGTAAGACTGTTGAGTACAGTAAAATGCACTTTTCAATATTGACTCTTCCTGCTGATGGTCTCTAGAGATCACAGGGTTTTTAAAGAACTTCAAACAATGCCACATCATAAATACATTCTCTTATAGCAGGTTCAGAGAACTTTATCTTTCTGAAATCCTTAAAAAAAAAACCCACAAAGCACATGAGGGAAAGAAGTAGGCCATTTGGAAGAAAACCTGAGCTGGATTCAGTTATGCATCAAGCCTTTAAGAACCATGTTTTTTTTTCTTTGAATTTTGTCAGTCATCCAGAATGAATATGATTCCATGCTGTTGCACTGATTATTCAGTTTCTTTGCCAGTATCATTTGTGAGTTATAGACAATGGCTTATTTTCCATAGAGTAGAAAAAATGGTTTGGATTATCCATTAGCAGGAGAGAATATCTAACAGCCTTCTCAAATCCATGACTCATTCACAAAGTTTGGAGCGAGTGGTTCATTAATTAAACATCCTGCACTTACCCCAGGGTAGAACATATCAATAATTACCATCCTTATTATTTAGATACACTCTACCAACAATAATCATAATTCTCATGATAGAATGGTTTGCAGCATCATTGTCCATGTGCTATATACTTCTCTAAACTAGATGTATCACATGTATTTTCATGGAATGTGATTTTAAAATATAGGGATATTTTAACATGTCATTTAGTTGTTATCGTTCATTAATGCTCTTCAGGATTTATAGTTCATCAGAAATAATCTCACCAAAACATTGCATATTACTAGTATTTCCTGGTGGAGAATATTAAATATAAATTCATATCTTGAAGAATCTTTCAGATGATTAAATTTCTCCTAAGGCAACATGTAAAAAATATTTCCTATCCTGATAGAAGTTACATATTAGGACCCAATTGAATAGCATGGTTCATAAAAGCAGACAGAAGTAAAAAGTCTAAACCTAATAGAATTATGCTCTGAAAGATAAAGCCAGAATTTTGAAGCTTCTTCAAATCAAGTTAAACGCTGACAAAAATCCTTATTTTTGTTGAAGTTATGGGTCTTAGGACTGTGCTTATTTTACTTTACTTCTTCAAGACACACATTAAGTTTCTCCCATATCATCTACTGAACAATAAGCAATCAGGAGAAAGAGTACGTGGTCAACATGGCCTACCTCAGTTTGAGTCAAAAAGAAGCACTAGTCTGCACAGACTCATGCTCATGGCTCCTTGGCATTATATCTAACTTTGACCTCTCCTGAACTGTGTATTCATATACAATTGCCATCTCAATATCTCTACTTGAATAATGAATTGAAATTGCAAATGTGATCTGTCCAAGGTCCACACCCTTAAGACTACCAGTACACTAAGATCTGAATTCCACTGCCAGCCCATCCAGCTTCTCCTACCTCCATCCCACTGCTGCATTACCAACTCAAGAGCTCAGTGCTATCCTCTCACCTGGTGCATCATCAAAACTCCATCATATCTTGTACAATTGCAATCATGGCATTTTAATTGGAATCCTGCTCTGCTTCCCTGGACTCCTGCAGACTAATATCTACACAACAATAAAAAACAATCTTTTCAAAAGATAACATTGTTTGGACTCTCACAGTTGGTATTATATCTATACAACTGTAAAAGTAATTCTTTCTAAATACAATATTGTGGTCATCCACCAGTGCTATGGTTTAAAAGTGGCTTCTAGAATTCATGACAAGGTGGAAGAGTGGGGCTCAATGGAGATCTGAGATCATAATGGCTCCACTCAGATGAGTAGATTAATGTCATTGGAAAAGGGACTTTCTAGCTGGGTTTTCTCTCCTGTGCTCTTGCCCTGTTATGATGCAGTAAGGAGACCCTTGCCAGCATCTACTGCGTTGATCTTAAACTTCCCAACCTGTAGAGCTGTAAGCCAACAAATTCTTGTTCACTGTAAATTGCCTGGTCTCAAGTAGTCTGTTATAGAAGTTTATCTAGCAGCATATAGCAACAACAGTCTTCCTATCACATCCAGAACAACCAGGGTTGAAAGAGCCTCACATAATCCAGCCTCTGTTACCCTTGCTCTTGATGTCTATCTTACAGTTACCCTGGCATTCTGTTTATTTCTGGTCATCAAGCACCACTGGCCTGTGGTTCTTACTCTTGGGTCCCCTCCCTCCAGAATGTTCCTCCTACTAATTGCCACTTTTATATGGTCAGCAAATTCTCACTCTTATTTCTGTTCTGTGTCTTACCTCCAAACATATAGTTACAAATGGTCCTTAGGCCATATACATCTTTACTAAGACTTATTTTCTTTATAGAATATATCACTTTAACTGAAAATGTTTGGTGGTCATTGAGGAAGAAGCACTGATGGAAACAATTCCTTGGATGCCTACTGGCACAGCAATCTCTCACACAGAGGGCCTCTATACAAACAGATAAAAGGCTTATGAAGTTAAGGAAAGCTGAGAATTGTTCGAGTGATAGTGTTCTCTTTCCCTGACACAAGGCTCTATCCATGAATAATAACTGCTTTCTAAATTCCATGGCCTCATTGAGAACCCCATTCTGTTTTAGATCAGACCACCATGAACGCACCAGAGGTAGAGGCTAGACTGAGAAATATCCTCAGTAGGTAGTCTTTTGTAAATCTTCATGAAGGTGTGGGCTGGGAAGTTGGCTCAGAGGTAGAGCGCTTGCCTTGCATGCCTGAGGCCCTGGGTTCGATTCCTCAGCAACACATAAGCAAAAAGTAAAAAGCCAGAGGTGGCGCTGTGGCTCAAGTTGGTAGAGCGCTAGCCTTGAGCTGAAGAGCTGACGGACAGCGCCCAGGCCCAGAGTTCAAGCCCCACGACCGGACCCAAAAAAAAAAAAAAATCTTCATGAAGGTGAAACTTTAGTTGTTCAGACTAAAGGAACAACTAAAAGGAACTTAAGTTTGATGTTATACTTCTCCATCCTTTCAGCACAGACTTGCAATTTGGGTTCTACAAAGAGATGCCAAAAACTCAGGCTCAGTTTACTGCATTTTGAATTTTCATTGCTTTTAAAATAAATAAAAACAATTTTTCTTCAATCAGAAGACATGACTTCATTTACATTATAGTGAAAGCCTTCTCAGAGAAGAATTAAAAGAACAGAACTGGCCCAGACCCCTAGGATCTGACCTCCAACACACAGTCCTTGCGCAATACTACTCTGTCCTACCAGGAATTCTCCAATACACCCTTTCTTCCCATTATGATGCTATTAGCCACTCCTCTCTGCATTATGTCTTTAGTGCTACTTTCTGTTGGCTAGAGTGAAAGCAAATAGCTTTCTCACTCTCAACAACCATATTCTTTTCTAAACAGTGGGGAAGGCAAACATTATTATTGTTGTAACATGTCTATCTTACAAATGAGGGTGGTAGGCTGTCCTTCTTTGCTTGGAATAGAAAGAATATGAGCACTGGAATATGTGAGGAGTTTTGGCACCATGTTTCTTTGGAACAACCAGTAAAATCTCATAATATATGTTGAGTGATATCACCAGAGAGAGGGTAGACTTCTTGAAAAGAACCCGGCCTACTTATCCAGTTTCTGTTGGCTTTTAGAGGGGGCCTACTTGATGTTTGTACGTATAAGGGTTAGGGGAAGAGGTCATTAGGTGAAATGTGTTTTCTTCATAAAAAGTTATATTATTGGAAATCAACTTAGAGAACAATTAAATTTCCTCAGTTTATCAATTAGCAAAATGAAGTTGGTGCCCAATGCTTAGATTCCTTTAAGTGAATTATTAGATGGCATACACATTTTTTGATGCCTCAGTGGAAAACCATAAATCTTCTATTGCACCCTTTTGGCTTATGGGATTCAAGTCCTACTCATTGGTTTTGAGCAATTTTGTAGACTCCTATAAGTTATAGGTAAGTTGAGATATGCGAGTTCTATCCTGTGTGGTTGTAATTTAACTGATTTTCCCCCCTCTTGTTGGAAATTTTTTTTCACATTTACATTTTTCTACTACACATAAATTTATGTAGTTTTAAATTTTTTTGTGAACTACTCTTAACCACTGCCTAGTTGTCTCACACCCTATAAGCAAATTTATTAATATACATTCATTATCTATATGAAAGTCATACTTTTACAAATTTGCTGAGAGATATCTTTTAAGAATATTATCTTTTAAGCAGTATTAATATCATAGTTTCCTTGGATGGTTAGTTTTTGGTAGATAAGTACCACAAAAGGATGAACAAATATCTATATAAAAGGAAAATGAAGTATTTTCCATTATGTAAATCAATTAAATTCCAGGAAGCAAAGAAAATTCTATAAAATTATGTTTACATATCCCACTAACAAAATACTAGCAACAGTTTCAAGGAAATGAGGTCCAATGTCTAGAGCCTCACTGTCTAGTAGAGTCACCTTGAGTTACATATGCTGTTGAGGATTTAGATGAAACCTAGTATTAACTGACATACAGTGCCTACGGACTGCATGGCAGATTTGTAGCACTTAATACAAAAAAGGAATTGTAAAATACCTTAATAATTTTATATTGATTATATGTAGAAATAATAACTAAGTAAATTGAGATAAATGAAATACACTTAAAGTTATTTTACCTAGTCGTGTTTGCTTTTAAATGCAGAATCAAGTATTGCCTATGTGGTTCATTTTACATCTCTTCTAGACAGCCCTGCTCTAGCAAATTAATCAAAAAGGTAACTTTATTGTAGTAAAACATTATTGACATATTCTTAGGCTTTAATATCTATGCTAGAAAAAAAACAAAACACACAAGAACAAAGAAAGGTCATAAATTGACAGTTACCTGGAATTCATATAAAATTAATATGCTTCCTCTATGAACAACAGCAGAGCATTTGGTTGTCATTATTTATAGTATATGAAGACAGAAGAGATAATGAAACAGCTGCAGCTAGCAGTCTGAAAATCAATAAAAATATATTTAGTTTTATCTTCCTTCATTTGTCCTTGATGGAAGGCAAGCAGTCAGAAGTGTGTGTACGTAACTATGTGTGTGTGAGTGTGTTTGTGTTGTGTATGTGTGTGAAAGTTCAATGTTTTTATGAGCAAATAAAAGGAGTCGAGCATTAAAATAAAGAAGTACAAGCTGTGCCAATCTTTCTAGAGATATGATTGGTTACCTTGGAAACAGTTTATACTCTTACATTAAACAAAATCCTCAAAGATGACCTATTTTTTCATAGCAAGTAGCATATTGACAAGGTTTTTATCACCTCAAAATTAAGTCCCATTTATTTAGACTATATAAAATAACTTACTATGTAATTTTCATTTTTAATGAACGAACAGATTAAATAACCATCAAGTAAAAATAACTGAAATAGTTAGTATTCTCAGAGAATAAGTGTTTAATAAATAAATTATTCCATCAGTATGAAACACCTATTATAAAACAAATATAACCAGAAGATCTAAGGAATAAAATATACAAAGCAGTCCACTATCCATAGGTTCTAGGCATTGGTCAGAGATTTGCTCCATGAGTGTTTCTCACGGTTCTCTACACTGCTTACAAAAACGTTGTTTTCCTTTGGAAAATTCAAATGTGTAAATAACATTTAATTGTGAATCTTGACTCCAGCAGATATCTTCCATTGCTCGTCATGGTAATCATTTGAGTTGCTGTGTTGATGGCACTAAATAAACATAATGTTCCCATGATGTATCTCCACTAACCAAACATAAGTTCTCTTATGGAAGGAATCAAATCTTACTGAAGTACATGGTAGTATCTAGCACAGAGACATGACTGTGAACTTTCAGAAATACTTTCTCATTAACAGACATTTCTTGTTTTCAATCAGTGTAGATTAACTAATACAAGACACTTTAGGGCCTGAATACCCAATGAAGGAGCACAGATGAACTGCTGGTTTAACAAAAATACTCACAAGAATAGACATAGCCTATGTATTAGGGATAGTATTTCAGTAGAGTTTAGATTTTGTGCATTCCTATTTTTCAGAAGTACAGTACTTCACTGAGATTCAGAGATGATCACTGAGGTATCATACTAAGTGCTTGCATATAGGAACTCATTTAATCCTAACAAAAATTTTGTGTTATTGACATTTTTATTTCACTAATTTTTTTAAACTTATTTTAGAAATCTTGGTTCAGAGAATTAGAATCCATAACCTTTGTAGGTTATGGAACTCATGAATTTGGAAAGTCAGGAAATTGTTTTCCCAAAAGAGCACTCACCTATCCTCTGGTCACCTTTGCAACTCTATCTGCCATTGGGTTTTATGGCTTTTGCTGTGCAATAAATAAGTAAATAAATAAGGAGATAGAAAGTGGGTTAAATATAGCAGACTTCAAGAAGAATATGTGGCAACAGTGTGAATTTTGAAGACTAATGAGAAATTATTGTAAATTCTCCAGATATAATACATCTTTCTTAATTACATGATCATGATCCAATTTCTACATACTCTGTGCTTCTGGTGTTAGCTAGTTTTATTTGTCATGTTCTGAACCCAAAAGCCTAAAACACAATAGAAGGTATTAAGATTCATGAGTAACCAAGACAACAAACTAAATCCAATGGCTAACAACAATCCAGGGAAGGACTCCAGTGAGATGAAGAAGGGAGGGAAGACATAAGAACCATTACAGAAATGACAACAGAATTGGTCAATAAAATAAAAGGGGAGATATAAACACTTCAAGACTCAAACAAGAAATGACAAAGAAAATCCAAGACTCCCAGGAAGATATGGAGAGAAAAATAGACACACTATATACTGTATTAAAAGATGAAATGGACACTATGAGAACTGATCTCATTCATTTTTCACAGTGCAAACCATAGTGGAATCCATAGGTAACAGATTAAGTGAAGTGGAAAATAGAATTTCAGAAGCTGAGCATTAAAACAGAAGAGCTAGAACAAAAAGTCAAAAGTAGGGAAAAAAGTTTAGAAACTAACAAAGAGAAGTCCAGAAATTAGCAGATACAGCTAAGAAATTAAATCTATGCATAATTGGGTTGATGATGGGAAAGAATTTAATAGAAGGCATCAGAAACCTATTCAGTAAAATAATAGCTTGAGAACTGCCCCACTCTTAAGAGAGAAACTCTCACCTGCTTAACAGAAGCATATAGAACCTCCAGTAGACTGGATCCAAGAAGAAAGACACAGCGTAGTAAAACTATTGGACATGATTTTAAATGCTGCAAAATGAAAGAAGGAGGTATATTACAATGGAAAGAAAATCAGAATCACTGCAGATCCAGTTTCCATATTCTCTGTGCCTCTGGTGTTAGCTAGTTTTATTTGTCATGTTCTAACCCCAAAAGCCTAAACCACAACAAACCCTCAATGCAAGGAGAGCCTGGAATGGTATAATCCAAGCTCTGAAGATCAACAACTGCCAACTCAGACTGATCTACACAGTGATGATCATTTCAGCATCATTTACATTAGATGGTGAAACCAATACCTTCTATGACAAACAAAAATTATAGGCATTTATAAAACCCCCCACTTTAGAAGGGAAAAATGTAATGCATTTCAATACAGTAAGTAGCATCACTGGTAATTAAATGTAGGTATCTGATTTCAGAACTCATACTTACATGTTTCATTGGGGAGTTTATATTATAAAACTGCCATAACTTTTCCATATAATCATGGTAGATAATAAGCAACAAATACTCAAATTATATTGTAGTGGAAACCCATTGCATATTTATCCTACTCATCACATTGCCACTTCCTAGGTCATATCCATCATCATCTACTGTGTAGCAGGGGTCCCCAAGTGGGAGGTGCCAGACAAAGATGAGGGGAGCTAAGTCAGGATCTGATCCCATTCTTATCTAGATAAAAGGGACAGAAAAGGCAGAAAAGAACATTTGCCTTAGATTTCTACTACTTCTACTAGTTTAAAATCTCTAACAGTGACTCCCCCCCCCTTCTTTTGTTGTTCCTGGGGCTTGAACTCAGGGCCTGGGTGCTGTCCCTGAGGCTCAAGGCTAGCGTTCTACCACTTGAGCCACAGCACCACTTCCAGTTTTCTAGGAATTGGATATGAGTCTCAAAGCCTTTCCTGCCTGGGCTGGCTTTGAACCGTGATCCTCAGATCTCAGCCTCCTAAGTAGCTAGGATTACAGGTATGAGCCACCAATGCCCAGTTAACAGTGATATCTTTAATGCCACCCCAAAAAACAAACAAAAAAACCTAAGTCCTTCCATTTCCTTACAAATGAGGTAGCGTCATTCTTTCCGATGGAAGCACAGAATTCCTATCTATCTATCTATATTTATATATACATATATATCTACATTTTCTTGATCCATTCATTTTCTGAGGGGCATCTGGGTTGGTTCCACCAGAAGTGGGATTGCTGGGTCATAGGGGAGCTCTATGTGGAGTCTTTTGAGGAACCTCCATACTGTTTGCCAGAGTGGTTGAACAAGTGTTTACTCCCACCTATAGTGCAGTAGTGTTCCTTTTTGGCCACATCCCCTCCAGCATCTGTTGTTATTAGATTTCTTGATTATAGTCATTCTAACTGGGGTGAGGTAGAATTTCAATCATGTTAAGTGAAGAAAGCCACACCCAAAGAAACACAGGTTCCATTGTCTCCCTTATTTGTAATAATTAGTATATATCTAAGTAATCTTAGCAGATGAGCAGAATAGCTCAATAGCTATGTACATATGACCACATAAGATGAAGCTAAGCAAAATGAACTCCAAAGCATGGACACAAGAGGTTTTTCTTTGTTGTTGTTGTTCTCAATGAACTATGTGACTTTTTTCTTTTGTGTCCCCGCCCCCCACCATGTTTTATCTCCTGTTGTCACTGCATTTGATTTTGATACCCTGGGTATTGTATATATGTTTATCTGAACTAGGGAAGGGAAGGGGAACAACAAAATGGTGAGACAAAGGACAAAGGGGGAGCCTATGCAACTGCAATACTCACATGACAATATGTTGGAAATGATCTGTACAACTTGGGGGGGGCATTGGATTGAAGGGGAAGGGAAAAGAAAAGATGAAGAAAAATGAGGGAAGGGATAAAAAGTTAGACAAGAAATGTAATCACTACCTTACTCATGTAACTGTAACCTCTCTGTACATCACCTTGACAATAAAAACAAAGCAGCTGAATTTCTTGCTACCCTGTAACCAAATTTTTATTCCATGCAGTTTTTATCCTTATAAGCTAAAGAAGTCATCACTAATTGATCAATACACATAATGCTAAATTCTGACCATAAAAATGAAGCCAAGTCAAGTCAACCAAGCTTTCAGCTAATTGGAAAATTTAAATGGAGAGAGAAGCCAATTCCTCTAGGCATAAATAATGTGCTTTACAATTCATCTATTTAACAGCACCAGAAAAAATATTTTAATACCAACAGACTATGATTTACCCACTCACTCAGCAACATAATCACTGAGGTACCAACGTTGTAGCAGGTAGTAGAAGTACAGTGGTGACTTAGGGAATCTAGGTATATGCGTCTACTTGTTATATGATTTTTGAACCTGCTGCACCTAGATTCAAGGAACAGCCTGTGGGTTCTGGATAACTGGCGTCTCTCTTCAAGTGTCTGCTTCCCTTCTTCCAGAAAATAGTTTCTTCCTATCTATCCAATATATACTATGTCTTGGAATCCTCTTTTCATATCTCTCAGAACCTTGCAGTAACCAGTGTTGACTTATCATGGCATTTATCAGTGTACTTATCAGAGTACTTATCACAGTACCTTGTCTGTGCTGCATCCCTAACCAAAATTTATATTCCAAGGAGAACAAGTACCATGTATCCTGTCCAGTACTATTTTCCACATCTAGGCAATGGTGAATTCTTCCTACTAACAGATAAAGGAAGTGATACTTCGTATAAAGTGCTTTTCGTGGGCTATTTTAACTTTTGTATCCTGATATAGAAGTTACTTTCATAAGGTCCATGGTCTAGAAATGTCAAATACTAAGGCTGGGCCCAGGAAGGTAGCAGTAGCAGGGTATTCTTGGGCACTAGTCATGAAGCTGTTAAACACTAGATGGAAAATGATCTTGGGAAAGTAACCAAAATTTCAGTAAGGTGTTTTAATAAGGTTCTTTTATATAAAAACAGTAAATATTTATGGGAAAAGGGAGGTTGTATGTCTTGCTTACAGTTGTATCACCAAAATATATTAGAGCACCT
This sequence comes from Dipodomys spectabilis, assembly GCF_019054845.1. Lineage (NCBI taxonomy): Eukaryota > Metazoa > Chordata > Mammalia > Rodentia > Heteromyidae > Dipodomys > Dipodomys spectabilis. Next base: position 36,965,411 of record NW_024870817.1, read on the forward strand.
GGCACATTGTAGATATTTAATAAATATTCACCAAATAAGTCAGCAAATAAATCACTCACTTAAGATTTCATTGCAAATCATGAACTGTTGATACAAGAAATTCATATTCATACGGATAACAAACAAATAGAGAAGTATTTCCCTGAAGTAGGCTTTTGAGAGCTGATAGCAGATGTGGAGGGAGGGCTGAGATAGGAAGATCATAATTTTGCAAGTGTTTTATTAATGATTAGATAGAGCAGACTCATCAATGGAGACTAAGTCCATAGGGTAATCTTGATGAGTAAGTAGATAATAGCATGGCTTAATAGTGTTTCCCACAGAACATTAGTGTCAGGGGGAAAATTACACAGAAATTACCAAGAAGAGAATTTAGAAAATGAGGAGCAAGTGGATACTGTGTGCCTCCATATGTGACTTGCTAAAGAAAGAAACATCACCCCCTCTATAACATTACAGGAGAGAATTCACAAGCAGCAAGTCATCATGTAGAACTATCAGATAATCAAAGTTGCTAATTCTACTGGGGCTAAGTAACAGTATCTATATCAGTATCTATATTCTCAGGAAATAATTTTTATTTATTTATATTTTTTATTTTATTTTTATTTTTATTTATTTATTTATTTTTGGGTCCGGTTGTGGGGCCTGAACTCTGGGCCTGGGCGCTGTCCCTCAGCTCTTCAGCTCAAGGCTAGTACTCTACCACTTGAGCCACAGCGCCATATCCGGCTTTTTTTTTCTGCTTATGTGGTGCTGAGGAATCCTACCCAGGGCCTCAAGCATGCAAGGCAAGCACTCTACCACTGAGCCACCTTCCCAGTCCCCATTCTCAGGAAATCTGCTTATATATTTTAGTCTTCACTTTGTTCAGAAAAACATACATGTATAATAATCATAGATATAATATGTCCACAACATATATGAGGATAGACAATGTGGTAATAAATGAATCTCAAAAATTAAATGAAATGTAACAATAAATGATTGTTTTTAAACTAGTCTTACATCAGCAACTTATCAACACCTAAACTACTTCAAAATAAAAAGTAAAAAAAAAAACCAAAGGTACAAATTTTGTCAAAATATGTCAGTCAAGATCCAACATCCCTTTATGATGAAAACTGTGCATTACATAAGAATCCATGGAACATTCCTCAATATAATAAAGGCTGTGTATATCAAAACTACAACAAGTATTATACTTAATTGCAAAAAACTAAAGCCATTTCTTCTAAGCTCAGGAATAAGACAAGGATGCCTGCTCTCTCTACTCCTCTTCAACTTAGTATTAGAATGCCTAGCTAGGGCAATAAAACAAGATGCAAACATAAAAGGGATTCCAATAGGGAAAGATGAAGTAAAACTCTCCCTCTTGGCAGATGACATGATCTTGTATTTAAAGAATCCCATAGACTCCATTCCCAAATTACTTAAGCTGATCTGAAACTTTGGCAAAGTAGTAGAGTATAAAATTAACCAAAAAAATTCAATGGCTTTTCTGTATGCCAGCTGAAATCAGGAAAGCAACTCTTTTTGTGATAACCCCCTCCCCCGCCCCAAAATAAAATACCTAGGCATTAACAAAAGAAGTGAAGGACCTTTGTGATGAAAACTTTAAAAAATTGAAAAAGGAAATTAAAGCAAAACTAAGGAAGTGGAAAAGCCTCCTTGCTCCTGGATTGGGAGGATTAACATTTTTGACAATAGCAATACAGTCAAAGGCAATCTACAAATTCAGTGTAATACCCATCAATATCCCAACCTCATTCTTTAATGAAATAGAAGAAGCAATCCAAAAATTCAGATAGAACATTAAAAGACTCTAAATAGCAAAACAATACTCAGCAGAAAGAACAGTGATAGAGGAATATCAATACCAAACATCAAACTCTATTACAAAGCCATAGTAACAACAACAAAAAAAAAACAGCTTGGTACTGGCACAAGAATAGACCTGAGGACCAATGCAATAGAACCAAACACCCAGAAATGAACCCACAGACCTATAGCCACATAATCTTCAATAAGGGAGCAAAAAAAAAATAGGATGGAAGAAAGTCAGTCTCTTCAGCTAAGGGTGCTAGAAAAATTGGTTAAATAGCTATAGAAAACTAAAGTTAGATCCTTATATATCACCCTTAACCAGAATCAACTCCAAATGAATCAAAGACCTCAAAGTCAAAGCAGACACTCTGAAAACATTACAGGAAGGAATAGGAGAAACTCTAGGGCTCCTTGGTACAGGCTGAAATTTTCTTAATAAAGACCCCAAAACACAACACATGAAAAAAAGGTTGGACAAATGGGATTGCATGAAACTGCAGAGCTTCTGTATGGCAAAGGACATAGCTAGCAAGATCAATAGAAAGCCCACGGATTGGGAGAAGATCTTCACTAGCCATACAATGGACTAAAATATACTTAGAACTCAAAAAAAATAATAAATTAACTGAAAATTAAATTAACTAAATTAGTTATCTTTGTTGTTGTTTTTAATGTACTATGTGATTTTTTTGTTTCTTCTGTATGTTCTTTTCCCTATGGTATATCCCCTGATGTCACTGTATTTGATTTTGGTGCCCTGGTATTGTATATACATTTATTTCAATTAGGGAAGGGAAGGGAAACAACAGAAAGGTGAGTCAAGGGACAAGGGAGAATCAATGCAACAGACAATATGCCGGAAATGAGCTGTATAACTTGGGGGAGAACTGGAGGACAAGGAAAGTAGGAGAAACATGAGGAAGGGATAACAAGTTTGACAAGAAATGTACTTATTACCTTACTTACATAACTGTAACTCCTCTGTAAATCAACTTGACAATAAAAATATATTATTGGGAAAAACGTATTAGTAATCGTAAGAAAATTATTCCATTCAAAATACTTCTGCTTCATTTTAAATTTTAAATAATTATGACTGTCAATTCTGTTACATTATAAATCTTAAAACCGGTGTTATCTTCATCTCCAAACATTTTGCTCAGCAGCCCCCACACTTAGTCCTGGGTTTCCCAGGGTTTCCCATGAGAAAGCCTCCATTCAGTCTGAATTACACCAGCACCAAGGAGAAGCAGATTGTGACATGAGGACACAGGCATGAAACCTGGCACCAGCCATTTCCCTTCTCCAAAGCTTCAGTCTTCCAGCTTTCCTGGGCTACTTACTCCTGGTCTACTTACTCCTGGTCCTGCCTGCCAACAATCCTTATTTTTAATCTAGTCTGCCCCCGGAACACACAAGATTCTGTGCAGCCCATGGAGGGAATAATCATTTCCACATTCAGACACAGGATTATTAGGCTTAATTACTTAGCAATTTGTAATTGTACCTGAAATATATACAGTGTATTCTGCCGTAAGGAGCAACCATCTATGTCAGATAAAAACAAATGGCCAGATTAAAGGGAAATTTCAATTGGAAGTATCCAATTAAACATTTATTAATATGTCAGACTAGTTCAGGCTTACAAATACATTAAATCAGAACATCAAAGGCACTGTCCTAGAATAAGAAATCAGAACCTAGCACTGTCATTCATTTCTTTCTGGAAATTATCCACCTGTGTCCTTCCTCCTCAGGAATACTGTCCTCTTTGACATAAGCTTTGTGTGGCCGCTATTCTTTTTGGGTTGTATTGTAAGTGATCAGAGAATGATATTCAGTTGATAAAATGTCAGCTGTCAGCTCCAATTGCTTATCATAAATTCAGCATCTGAAAGCTAATTTGGATTTTTTTCTCACTTCTTTTACTTTTTTAAAATTTCCTTGCTTGTGCTATCAACTCAGGCTGATAGAAGGTGCTTTATTGATTTAAGAGAAAAAAAACCCAGACAACAAAACAAAGGTTTTTGATTGTTCTCTGGATGATACTGGCTGGCTCAAGATGAATGTGGTCACAAGTCAGGAATTATTTGTTCAATTTACTACTGAATTGTGTGTGTGTGTGTGTGTGTGTATGTGAGAGAGAGACCTTTTCTGTATTATCAACGTGTTAATATATTGAACATAGTATTATTTATTTTATTATCTCCAAATAGTAGTACAGAGGGATTTTAATTTAACATGCCCTTTCTTGTATACTATGAATTTTGATCTGGTACTCAACTTGCATCCTTCCTCACATCTAACCTACCCCTATGTCTTCTCCCTAGTTCTAATATCGTACCTCAAGTATATGACTGTACTGACCTATCATTCCTCTCTACATTCATTCACCTCCTCCCCTTAGCCTCCACTTGCCTCACATAAGACATGTTTCAGCTTCTTCATTCAATTGTAAATATTAACATTCATTTATGGTTCCTATTTGCTACTATGACTCTTCGTAGCTAATAGAGTTTTATGAACTTCTGTCTTATCGGTATTTGGCCTGGGATGATTACCACTTTCCCTGGGGCAGAGAGTGGATGCTGCTTCCCAAAGGCAAAAACTACCTCTGCTTAATATTTTCCTTATGAAACAGGCACTGAGTTATACATATTTTCATATGACAATAAACTTAATCCTGTTGCATGATTGTAAGTGTTTATCTAGAATCTAATATATATATATGGTACCTGAATGAAGGAAGACAAACTAGAAATAAAAATAAGTATTAACCCACAATAAGGAATTTGCTCTTCTGACAATTTTAATAAGATGTTTGTTAGTAACACAGAGAGTTAATATAATTAATAATACTTGTAGCTGGACACAGTGGTACACAGTTGTAGTCCTGGCTACTTAGGAGGTTGAAATAAGAGGAGTCTAGTTGGAGGTCAGCTTGAATAACTTAGTGAGATACTGTATCAAGATAAGAACAACAATAAGAATGATGATATCTGTATTGTGAGTTGCAAGTCTTAGTCAGGGAGAAATGGAGCAATATATTTTAGACTGTTTTCCATAAAGTGAATGCAAAACTTAACCCTTGCTGGCACCCATCACTTTTCTCTCAAATCGAAGAATCTCCTACTTCAACACCATCCTCCATCTAACTAACATCTAACACCATCCAGCTTTCTATGAGAGAAATTGTGAGTCTTGATCCCACTATGTTGGAAAATGCATTATTTATCATCTTCCCTTTTTTGTGTGTGGCAGTTCCAGGCCTTGAACTCAGGGATTGGGTGCTGTCCCTGAGCTTCTTTTGCTCAAGCCTAACAACTTGAGCCACAGCTCTACTTTTGGCTGGCTCTTTGTTGTTGTTGTTGTTGTTGTTTGAGTAGTTTATTGGAGATAAGAGGCTCATGGGCTTCTCTTCCCTGGCTTACTTTAAACCCCAATCCTCAGATTTCAGCTTCCAATGTATCTAGGAACTTCCATGAGCCACTTGTGCCCAGCTATATATATTCCCTCCTTTTAAAGGGGTAGTGTTTGGAAATAGGGTAGTAGAGTATATGGTTCCTGTGCTGAGTGGTGTGTCTTCTGTCTCAGGCATCTCTGGCTACTGGTTCTAGGAGTGTCTTTTTTTCTGTTGGCACAATAACCCACAGAGATTTTCTGCTATTTTGGTCTCTTTGTTGTGTTCTTGTCTATGATCGATCATGTCTCCCAGGCTTCTTGACTTTGTGTTGCTAAATGAGGACACTATTCCCTGTTCTTAATGCAGACACAGTTGTTAAAATTACTACAGAATCTCTATCAGTCTGATGTGGCTGGGCATCCTAGTGACTTTTCTAGATGTCCAGCTAGGACTTCCTTCTTACCTTAAAAGATGACTAGAGATTAGAGAGATAAGTTAGAGGACAGCATTTCCATTGGATCTGAATTATTTGTAGATAGGTGACAGTTGACTATATAAGTGGATGGGAATTTACTTGGCACTTCTTAAAAATGTACTTTTAAGAAAACAACTACTTCTTAACATCTGTGATCTAGGAATCAAACAACAGCATATGTCTCATTGAGAATGCTGCCTCTTTAAAAAAAATTCTTACTTTTTATGGGTCACAGAATCCTATAGTTCAGCTAAAAGATGTGTCTACATAGACAAAGATCAAACTGATAATCCCCATTAATTTCTTCTACACATTTCAACATAAATGCAATCTCTAGACAGAACCCTCACCTCAGCATATAATTATTTTTTGTGCAGCAGCAAAACCTTAAGCTTCACATACCTAACTGATTTAATGAATATTTATGAACTTTGGAGGAAGTTTAAATAGGCTCAAAACAATCTATTAGCCACTTTTCCAATAGCAATGCGGTTCAAATTTAATTTTAGCCTTTTTCACTATTTAGGTCCAGGTAAAAATTAACCCTACCTGGCATCCTAAAGTGATGGCTGTCATTGCAGCTGTCATAAATGGTGTACTCAACATCCTTACAAGTAGTTAGATTATCAATAACTATTTTCAGTTTGGAATTGAATTTCCATAATTTAATCTTTTGAAAAGCTGGCATATGATTACATTATTCAAATAGCAAACTATATTTTAAACCAATGAATAAATCTGCATATTAGGTAGTAGATGAAAAGTAATAAAGCTGAGAATAACATATGGGAATTTCAGAGCTCTATACTTGTCCCCAAAGCTGTAATAAGTCTTTCGTATTTGGCATTTAATTTAATAGTTGGAGAAAGTCCATGAGCAACCACACTACCATTATTAATCAAGCAAAAGGGATAACTATTAAGAACTTCTATTGACTGGAATCACTGGTAAGATGTTACAACATGTTAAAGATGAACACTAGCAAATGTTCGAAAGAGTAGTATGCCTTTTTTTTTTAAACAAATATTCTCTGTAGTTGAATGAATGAGTTTTTGCACTATAATTCTTAACCTATTTTGCCCATAGCAAATCCAAACTGCTTTTTAAGGACATTCCTTTGGGATACAGTCTTATTGGAAGGTTTCGTGTTTGAATGTGTTTCCAAATCCTTAGTGTGTGATTAGGGGCTGATAATTCAGTCTTTTCCAAACAGCAAGTTGCAGTTTTATTATAAAATTACAGCCACTATGCTTTGTGAATTGGGGTCAATATTTCTTCCACTAGAGGTAATTGTTTAGTCAACAAATTTGATGCCAATAAATGAATAAAAATTTACAGAGTGCAGGAAATTGAAAATTGCAAAGTAGGTTCAAGAAATGACTTCTAGTTTGTAGTTATCTGGAATTTAGACTTTACATGCCAAAGTCTGAGCTAAACAAAATCCGTTTGTATCTAAGAAATAATTTTATTACCAGTTTTAACGAAACTTAGTTTTGTAAATAGGTTCAACAACTTCCTGAATAAAAAAAATATAACGAGTCCGAAAGCTGATTTCCATATCTACTTTCACAGATTATTGCTCTTAACATTGTGCTTTTGTTTTGATGTAAAGCTGAAAAGGCAATGTTTGAAAGGATGCAAATGAAGAAAATCAACAAGTACTTTTCTGACCTACATTTAAGTCATTAACGTAGAGCTTGAGCTAATAGTACTGAAATGGTATACTTAATCCTGAAAAACCTTAAATACTTGCTTTCCCCAAATGTAAGGTCAAGTCAGTCAAAATAAGCTCTATTCATGGATTATAACTAACATGACTAGAGCTCATTGTTATTAAAATAAGCAGTTATTTTCTGATTTCAATCAACTTCCAAAAATGAACTTAAACTATAGGACAGCAAAAAAAATAGGGAATTAGACATATACTTTGTATTGAACAAGCAGGGACCATACTGTTAGATTTATTTTAAGCTAGAAGGCAATCTTCCTCTCCCAACTATCCCATCATATGTCCAAACCTCTGCCATAACCTATCTTGTTCCTTACCTCCTCCCAACTTCCTGATCTAGTCCTCCAATACTCAGGTCCTCTCTTTTGTTGGCTCTTGTTTGACACCACTTCAATCACATAAATCTTTCAGTAAGGAACTATTCTGTGTCTTCAAGTACTTGATGTATGGCAGACACTTAATTCTAACTTTGAATTATTGTCTCAGTTATGGTTCACATTTCTTTTTCAGTGGTACTGAGGTTTGAATTCAAGGATTTACTTGATAAGCAGGGATGCTACCAGTTGAGCTATATCCTCAGCTCTTTTTCTTATGTTATCTTTTGGATAGAGCCTCCTATTTGTCTCTCATGTGACTGAGATGATATTAGTGAGCCACTATTCCTGGATTAAGATGGTATCTCATTAATTTTGGTCCGTGCTGATCTTGCAATCTTCCTTATACCACAGACTCTTTTTTTTTATTAACCACCCATGGCTTTTATATCATAACCATGAACACAGTAGTAGCCAACATGATGACACACATTTTAAAATTGTATAGGAAACACCTCCCTAACCTCATTTAATGGAAATCTTTATTTGAAAATGAAGATATAAATTATAATGAGCTACATAAGGTAAGGTGAAAAATTTGCAATCTGATTAGGAAGACTATTGACTGTGAATAATTTCCATATATATTAAAAGAATCCAGAGTGAAGTCTTATATTCAGTTGCTTTCAAGAGAGTCAGAAACCTAATTTCTTTTATTCTTTAAAATTAAAAAAATTAGACTAAGAGTTTCAAAGTATTTTAAGAAATACTGATTAGAATTTTTATAACTGTTATAAGCAGTTTTGAATGCTACTACACTCTAAATTGTTCTTAAAGTTAATGGCATGAAAAGAAATTATCCAAAGCCAGGCAATGATTGAGTTTCAAACTCTTAAATATATTTAAAAAGAACAATAAAATTGTTGCCCTTAAATACTTCTTATAGGGAGAAGTAGGAAATTATGTATCTTACTCTAGGAAGCTATTTATTTTACTGTTTCTTTTTTCTTAAACCTCCATTTCTCATTCTTTTAATCAGTTTTTAAACTTCTAATTTTAGGGAAGTGGTCCCTTGCCAAAGAGAATAGTATATTAAATCAAGAAGAGTAAAATGGAACACTAACACTGAAGAACTTGACTTACAATATATAAAAATATAAAGTCTTAGTTGTCAAAATTGTGTCATAGCAATTAAAAATAAAAGGCTGGAATGATAGAAGAGAGCTAAGTCTCCATTTTTAATAAATTACAATACAGTGTGAAATAAAATAATGGACAAATAAGTAATGACTAAGAAACAGATTAATAATGAGTGGAACTGTTATCATAGCCACTAATTCTCCGAATTAATGAACCATTAAAGAAAAAAAACCTGACATTTAAAAGAAAATTGTAGCTAGGACAGTGGCTCCTAACTGTAATCCTAGCTACTTGGAAGGTACAGATTGGGTGATCATGATTCTGAACTGGCGTGGGCATACAAATTTGTAAGACCACATCTCAACTAATGGTTGGATACAGTGGCACATGACTGTCATTCCCAGTGACACAGTGAATCAGAAGTAAGAGAATCACAGCCTGCCTGTATGTTGGATACCCTGGCATAGAAGCTAATTCACCACTGTTATATAATTTTCTTTGTGATGATTTCTCATTATAGTTTTTGGATGCTCATATGCTATGCCAGAAATAATAAATATTTTGACTAAATAATAGCATGTTGTAAGTAATCAGCTGTGACCTCCAGAAAATAGGTGAGGCAGATGGCAAAAAGTGAAAGTAAAGTAAAGAGAAATCTTAAAATGGGAAAGTTTAATTTTTTTTACTATACTCAGATTTTCTCTAGGTCTCCCCAAACTAGTATAACAGAACATCAAGGTATGTTTAGATTTTAAATGAGCAATAAAAATTTCCCATATAAGTATTTCACAAATATAGCATAGGAAAATTTATACTAAAATTGATTCCATATTTGTAATTTTCATTTAACTATGACATAATATGTTGATTTGCAATAGTTGGCAAACTTACTGAAATATCTTTCAGATATGATCAGAATAATGTATCTTGGACAACCTTGTTCTGGAATGAAATAGAAAGGGGAAGATCACTATCAAACATTTTATGAAGTCAGCATAACACTCACCTTCAAACCAGATAGGAACCCATCAAAGAAAGAGAACTATAGACACATCTCTTTAATGAACGTTGATGCAAAACATCTCTATAAAATTCTGGCCAACCAAATTCAACAACTGGCCAAAAAAAATCATACAGTATGATCAAATGGGATTCATTCCAGGATTGCAAAGCTGGTTCAATATACGCAAATCAATTAATGTAATTCAACACATCGACAGAAGCAAGGACAAGAACATGATCATCTCAATAGATGCAGAAAAAACATTTGACAATATTAATCACCCCTTTATGATGAAAGCTCTGGAGAAGCTAGGAATCCCTGGAACATTTCCCAATATGGTAAAGGCCATATATGACAAGCCTACAGCTAACATTATATTTAACGGGGAAAAGTTCAAACCATTTCCTCTAAAATTCACAACAAGGATGCTCACTCTCTCCACTCCTCTTCAGCATAGAGCTGGAATTCCTAGCAAGAGCAATAAGGCAAGAGAAATATATAAAGGGGAGACAAACAGGGAGAAAAGTAAAGCTCTCCCTTTTTGAGGATCACATGATCCTGTATATAAAGAACTCTGTTGTAGATTCCTCACCCAAGCTACTCGATTTGAAATGTTGGCAAAGTAGCAGAGTATAAAATCAACCCACAATATTCAGTAGACTTCCTATGTGTCAACAATGAGAAGAGCAAGTCTGAAATTCGTTTTTTTTTTCTTGCTACAGGATCAATGCAATCTTTTTTTCTACCCAGGGTATGTTTTAACTTCTGAAACAAATTAGAGGACTTGAAGTTCCTTAGAAAAAATGAGAGGAATGTTAAAAGGTACTGTTTCAATGTAAAATTTGCCCCCTCCCACTGTCTTCCAGCTGCTGATCTAAGACTCCTGAAGGACAACACAGCTGCCAGGCACAGGGACCAATTGAACAACTCACTGCTCTAGACACAGGAACCAATGAAATAAACACCAGCTGTAATTATTAAAACAAAAAGTATCTCTACATTTGCAGAGCATTTAATTTTTATTTTTAAAGAATGTTGGCACATTGGATGCACAAAGCAACTTGGAAAAACACATTCCTGCTTTGGTGTGATACACATGAGATTCCTAATGTCAGAAAAATGGTGTGAATTCTCTCTGTGCTGCAGCAGTAGCATACAACAAATATTGCCTTCTATTCTGGCTGTCAGATATATACTTTATGGATGAGTAAATTATTATGCAGGATGGTACTGAATCACATCAGTGTGTAGTGGCTGTTAATGTAAAGTAATAAATCAAAGTCCTTAATGTTAAGTTAATGCGACTGCATATAGCTCTCCTGAAATATCATGAGGATGGTTACGTGTATGTGCATATATGTGTAGCTACCCTCTGCATTAACTGCCTCTCGATTCTGTTAGAATATTCAACATAGAATAGAGCTGTCTTTTTAGTGATGCCTTTGTTTTTCTTAAAGTCTCACATATTGTAGAACTCTGGAAAGGTGATAACAAAGGGTAGACTGCCCAAGAATGACACAAAAGTGTGATTTTGCACAGACTTACTCCCTGGCAGTGTACTTAGAGGGAAGATGGTGACTGGAGGGAGGTGGAATTATATTTTTCCTAGTCTCGGGACAGAAGATTTTTCTGTATGCATTCATCATAAGTCCTTCAGAAATTAGAGGCTGGCTGAAGAACATAAAATTCTCCTTTTGAAAAAATGCCTATTCTAGGGGTTGAACTCAGGACCTAGGCATCACTGTCCCTAAGCTTTTTTTAAAGGCTAGCTCCTTATCCCTTGAGCCACAGCTCCATTTCCATTTGTTGGTTAGCTGGAGATAAGAGTCTGGCGGATTTTCCTGCCTGCACTGGCTTCCAACCTGAGTTCTCAGATCCCATCCTCCTGAATAGCTAGGATTACAGGCATAAGCCATCAGTATTCAGCTTAAAACTCTCTTTTAAAGTGCAAATGTCTTAATCAACTTTGTGGAATCAATTGCCAACTTATGCATTCTGTGAATTGTTTTGATTTTGTTAAGTCCCTGGTAAATATGAAATCACTCAGCTAAAAGGAGTTGTTGAAACAAGGAGAAAACTCTATAGTCAGCTAAGATTGAGCATAGCCTTGCTTTCCCATCCATCCATTCATCTACCCATCCACTGAATAATAACTGAGTGCCTAATAAGTGCAAACTTCTTTGAGACATCCTTGGGTAACATAGAGAGAAAAACAATTCATATTCAACCAAAATCTTACAGTGTACTGGAAACAACAGACAGGAAATAATGATCATAAAGAAGAATCAAAGAAATGATAAGGTAACTTCAAGGGCAATGGCAATTGATCCTGATCACAAGACCAGAAAGAAAGACCTGTAGGAAATACTTGTCTCGTGGGTGGCCTGCTAGTACTTCCTCTCAACTATTGATGGAAATGTAGTCGTGGTAAGCTTTATAGGATGAAAGCTTTATGGACTTCTACAGTAAGAAAAAGAGGCCTTGTTCTGTGGAAAAGCAGAGGTAGCAAAGAGTACCACACCTTGAAGTGAAAGCTTGTTGATCTGACTGAAGAAAGATAGATGGAGACATTACGGATGAAATAGTAGATATGTGAAGATCACAACACTGAAAATCAGAGAGTTCCTGGTAACAAGGAAGATATAAAGGAAGACAAAGGCTAAGAGACAGGCTGAAAATGCAAGGGCTTGTGCAGTAGTGACCTGGGCTTTACAAGTCATTTCTCCTAAGAGATTCTGAAGTCCAAGAGAACATGGTAGATTCATTTTGATACCCACCTTAGTGACTGCCATGCAAAAATCCTCAAATTAAAAAAAATATAACTCTTGGTGGATAAATGGAATATTCTCATGTAAATTCAGTATACTCTGGGTTAGAAATTCATGTTTTTAAAATGCAGAATATGTGAAAAACTACAAAAAGTTCTGAAACTATGGGCTTATCTCTCTTCTACATAATCATCTCAGCAACGACAAAACAAAACCACAAAGGTTCAGTAGGTACCTGTCTCATAGCAAATGCACTGCTGAGGCTCATAAGAATCCTGCCACAGGCTGAATTAGCTGGAGATGGCACCATTGCTGGCAAAGCATATGACTACTGCCATACCCCAGGCTTGCAAGCTACAGAGCCTTTTCTTTGTCTTCTCTGCCCATTTCCAACATTGAAATAGTCTGTGGGGTCTCAGACTAGTTATAGAGATATCACTGATGTTAAATCTTGGATAGAGAAAATTTACTCCTCCTTACTGCATCTTTTCAGGAAAATGACTTGATACAGCCCATGGACCCAAGCATATCTTTCTTATGTTAGAAGGAAGATTATAATGGGCATGGCTCCAGAAAGCAACTGGCTCTGCCACTGGTCCTCTATTCAGCAGCATCTGAATCCTGTTGATCCAAATGCTCTGAATTCTTGATCTATATCCAAATTCTATGTTACATACATAACCACACTAGCAAAGAACTACCATTAAGATCCAGTCCAGAGGGAAGGCTATTGCTACTTAGCTAATCCTAGCTACTCAGCAGGTGGACAGCCTAGACAAGAAGTGCATGAGACCTTCATCTCAGTCAATAAGCTGCTCAATGTGATGACATGTGCCTGTCATCACAGCTACGAGGGAGTTTGTAAACAGAAAGACAGATCTGAGGCTAGCCTCAGGCATAAATGCATGATCCTACCCAACAAAGAACTAAAATGAAAACAATATCGACTAAAATAAAAAAGGGCTGGAAGTGTTGCTCAAGTGGGAAAGCATCTCCCTGCCTATAAACCCAGGCATTAAGCTCTTCTTATAAAAGAAGAAGGAAAAGAAGAGGAGGAGGGAGAAATATTTTGCACAATCTGACTAAGCAAATGTTAAAGAACTATATAAGATACATTTGCATTTTCCAGAATATTATTAATAATATATGAGATTCTAATTCCAATAAGTGACCAAAAGTGGCCTTGGGAAAAGAGCTCATTTTTCAATGTGACCTCATATTATGATCACTGGGGGAGGTTTTGAAAATATCCTAGTGCTAGAGTCACAAGGGCAGAGATTGTGACTGAATTGGCAAAGAATAAACATGCTTTCAAAAGATCTCCAGGTGACTCAAGGCGCAGCCTAGATTGAAAACTACTGTTCAATATAGATCTAAGGGCAGAGAGTGCTTTGGTTCTACATTTGATTTTCCCTCTGTTCTTCAAAGCCATCTTGTAAGTTAGGAACTCTTTTTATTTTTCATTTAGTCAAATAAGCCTGAGAAAGTACAAGTACTGTCAACCTCCCAAGGTTACACAATATTTGAGTCTGTCAGCTTTCTCTAACTTGGAGCACAGAAAGGACTTTTGTTAAGGGTTTGTAAAGCCCTCACAGCTCTCCTGAGCAGCCCAGACTTCCAGTCCTTTTGCTGATTGCCTCTGTCCTTTCTCAAAATAGAGCTTTAATGAATAACTCTGCTCGCATCCTGCATCTTTCTTCCTGCCTCTCCATTCCCTTCCCAGATCTGCATAGCTGTAGATGTTACATTGGAAAATTAAAAAGTAAAAATTAAGAAAAAATGAAAAAGAAGACATTTTCCTCATAGCTTAAAGAAATCTTTTCTAAGACAAATAATCCTATCCTGCTCCAAAATTAAGCCATATTTGGTGCTTTTTCATTACATATTATAAGGTCACAGAATGTAAAAGTTACTTCTAGCAGTTCAGAAAGGATTCATCTTCAGAATATAAAGTATAGAAGTGAAGATTTACATAAATTACCGTAATAATACACACTTAAAATTCATAGTTTAGTAAAAATGAAATGATAAGGAAATAATTTCCACTGTAGCAAAGCCCCTGTTTGCAAGTTGCTTAACTATTTGATATGCAATTAGAAGTGCTGGATTTAGGGCAGTGGATACAGTTAGTTTTAATTGTACTTAACACCTTGAATACCAGAGAGTAAATCTGCCCAAAATAGCATGTTTAGCACCAAGTCTAGGGAATTCAGAGAGATGTGAAGTTGAAGAAAGGGATTTATTGTAGATGGGGTTATTGGTTGGATAGGGAGTCAAAATATTTGTTGTACTATTTGAAAACAAACAAAACAAGCCACTGGCTTCAAAATTTGGGGAATCAACAAGGGCAAGAGGGAGAAAGAACATCAAAGGTTAAATCAGATGCAAATTAGAGTATTTAGGCTAGGAAGATGGGCTGGAGTTATGATCACTGATGTGTTCTTTGTTTAACTTCACAGAGCTCCTGAATGGGTTAAGGCCATTTTCTATAAGATGGTGTAGGAAAGAAACAGTTTTTACTTTTTATTTAGTTTTAAATAAAGTATACTTAATTGTTCTCTTTACTATCTAGCTTTTTGTAAGTGCTATAGAATTGCATTGTGGATTAATTTAGTGGTATGTTTGTTGATTATGAATAAGTAAATGGACACTGAGTTACAAAGAATCTCTCCTTTATTCCCTGTTTCTGGGAAGTAACGTTGAAAATGGTGGAAGGTGGGATTCTGCACATGACTGGAATGTCTTTGTCTTTCCTGGTGGTCTCCTTGCAGAATAAATGATATTTTATGATAATGAGATCATCTGGGATGGGAGATAATCATGCAAGAAAGGACAGATATGTGATTAAGTGGTTAGAATTTTGAGTCATATGTTATTAGACACACCTTCAAAGAAGGAGATGGGTTGAAAAATGTGTTCATCTATGTGGGCAACTATTCAACCAACTATACATATGTTATGAAACACCAAAAAAACCTCTGAACACCAAAGCTTGGATAAATGAATCTTGTTTTTTCATATGTTTCATATTATCACATACAATGTGCCAGGAGCTTCATGATTGAAATGCTGCCCAATCTTGCCATTTCTCTCTTTGGTTCGTTCTGATTTATATTTCTTTGCAGTTATAGACATATACATACATACTCTCTCTCTCTTTCTCTCTCTCTCTCACACATACAGGTACTCAGAGATAGATAAATAGATAGATAGATAGATAGATTCATAACTGTACTTTCTTGAGTTCTGAGAGTCATGCTGGTGGATTATTGAACCTGAATGGAATTTTTGGAACCCTCAAAATTTTATCCATCTGCTTTGAAGTTAGGGCAGACTTGGGATCACAAACTTGTGGTTGGTATCTTAAGTAAGGACAATCTTGTAAAAATTGGCCCTCCAAGGACCTCATATCTAAAATATACTTAGAACTCAAAAAATTAAATCCCCCTACAACAAGTCCTCAAAGAAACAACTGCACAATTAATAAGTGGGCTAAAGATTTAAAGAGAGACTTCTCTGAAGAGGAAATAAGAATGTCCAATAGACACATGAAGAAATGCTCAACTTCTCTGGCCATAAAAGAAATGCAAATCAAAACAACAGTGAGATTCCACCTCAACCCAGTTAGAATGGCTATAATCAAAATTTAATAACAACAGATGCTGGAAGGGATGTGGACAGAAGGGAACCTTACTGTATTGTTGGTGGGAGCGTAAACTTGTTCAACCACTTTGGAAAGTAGTATGGAGGTTCCTCAAAAGACTCCACATAGAACTCCCCTATGACCCAGCAATCCCACTTTTGAGCATTTACCCAAATGATCACAAACAAGGCCATACTAAGGCTACCAGCACAACTATGTTTATTGCAGCATTATTTACCATAGTAAGATATGGAAGCAACCCAGATACCCCTCAGTAGATGAATAGATCAAGAAAATGTGAGATATGTGTGTGTGTGTGTGTGTGTGTGTATACATGTATATATATATACAAATATATGAATTCTATGCCTCCATCAAGAAGAATGGCACTGCCCCATTTGTTAGGAAATGGAAAGACTTGAAAAAGATTATACTAAATAAAGTAAGCCAGACCCAAAGAAACATAGATCCCATGGTTTCCTTTATTTGCAATAACTAGTATATGTCTAGGATAATCTTACCAGACAGGTAGAAAAGGTCAAAAGCTAAGCACATATGACCATATAAGATGGTGCTAAGTGAAATGAGCCAAGATATGAGAAATGAACCCAAGATAGACACAAGAGGTTTTATCTTTGTTGCTGTTGTTTTTAATGTACTTATAATGTACTCTACGATTTCTTTTGTTTCTTTTGTATGTTCTTCTCCCGTGATATAACCCCTGTTTTCACCATTCCAGTACTCTGCATCTTATAAATACATTTTTCTAATTTGGGGAGGGGAGGGGAAATAACAAAAGGCTGAAACAAGGATACAGGCTGACCCATTGTAACCATGAGAGCTACAAGACATTATTTAAAAACGATCTTTACAACTTGAGGAGGGGAGAAGGAGTTTGGGAGGTGGAGAGTGAAGGGGAAGGGAAGGGGTGGCTAGAGAAAAACAAAGGAGGGGATAACAATGCTCAAGAGGAAATATACTCATTACCTTACTCATGTAACTATAACCCCTCTGTACAGCATCTTTACAACAAAAGATATAATAAAAACTGGTTCTCCAATCATTTGTTTGAATAACTAAAGGCATACATTAGAATGTCAATTTCAAAAAGTTCATTCCATTCAGGAGTGATTAGAATGAATCATATTCAAGAACTAGATTTCATGCAGTCATTGTGACATCTCTCACTGAGATTTCACTATACTATAAGAGGGAAAATTATTTTAAAAGTTAGTGTGATATTTATATGTAAAAATTAGATGATAAAATACAACAGAAATGTATATAAGGAATGTTCCATGTTACTCAGTCAGTAGAGAAATAAGATGGAGTAACTGAGACTGTGATATAAGATTGGATTGCTTATAACTTTCCTTTACTTACACTATGACTCTTACTGTCGTTTTGAAAATTGATGACTCAGAAAGGGAAAGATGTAAGAATACTTACCATAAGATTCCATAGCTTATTGACTCATATATATATGTAAAAATATAAATCAGATATAATATAAATATAATCAGACAGGTAGTGGACTACATATATTATCACCTATAAATATTGATCACCTAAACAAATACAAATACAGTGCTCCCATGACTTATATGCTATTATATTTTTTCTTCTGAATAGTTTTCTTTAATGTTTAATTGTCATTTCCATGGAGTATATTTATAAGGAGTTAGTTGATTTACAACTGATAATTAGGATATTTATATTCAATAATCTAACTGCAAAAATAAATAGCCATGTCTTATTGTGGGCCTACCTATAGTTCTAGCTATTTAGAAGGTAGAGATCAGGACCATATTTTGAAGTCAGCCTGGGCAAAAAGTTAGCAAGACCCATCTTAACAAATAACAGGTAACACATATCTATAACATACGTAGCATGATTGGGAGGATTGTTGTTTGTGACTGATCCTGGGGAAAAGTGTGGGACCCCTAATTAAAATGTAATTACAGTAAAAAATGCTGGAGTGTGGTTCCAGTAGCAAATGACAGCCTAACCAATGCAAGGCGTTAAAACCTGAATACTTCCAAAAAAATGAGCAAACTTCTAAATGGTAAATAAATAAGTTGTGATCCATAATTCTCTACCTAGAGTAAAGAGATTTACATCGAACATACAGTGAAACATTTTTATAACTGGTGAGAGATGAGACTGGTTGTGTCCACTTAGATTTAGAAGAGGGTATCTTTATACTCATTTCATAGTGAGTGATGCCTTATTTACTTGGTGATGGGACAAACAGTAAATAAATGCCAATGATATTTAGCAGGATATACTAAACATGTTTACTCAGGTTAGTGAGTAGACTGGAAGGGAAATTGTTCCTGATGGATCTGCATTTATAGAAGTGGTCACAGTGTGCTTTCACTTTTAAAGCCAAAAACCATTCTCTAAACAGGATCAGCAACAATCTCTTAGCTTTGCTTTCAAATATCAATCATTACAAATTCCATCTAGAAACCAAGCTATAAGACCTAGAACTGGAAAATGGGCTTCTCCGAGGAATTACATGACAAGTGTAATTATTGTCTCTCAAAAAAATTTACCCTCAAAGGTAGATAACTAATTTTAGAGAAAAGAGTATATATTTTAATAGACAGAGACCTGGGGAATCCTGCTAGAAATACTGGTATTGCTATAAATATTGTGACACAAAACTGTACATTAGAAACTTCCAGGAAGTATATTTTTAAAGTGCAAGTGAAACAGAACAAATGGCAATTGTATTTACATAACACCTTTATTCAAGAGTGCAAGTTTTATGTTTAATCTTTAAGTTCCTCATATACCCTGACTGGAGTAAGGCTGAATCTATTAGAATTTAGGTTCTTGTATTCACATCACTGTCAATATTTAAGGACTGCTGCTTCCTAAGTATAGCTGATGTTAGTTGGGCATCAAAACACAAAATCACACAGGATGGGTACCCTCCATTCTCTTAGTATCTTCTGTATACATACATAATCAATATACTAACTACTAATTTATGCTTCCAGTTTCAAACTATTTGGTATTTACTAGATTGGACACACACACAGACACACACATACACACTCACAATTCTCTGTGATCAGAATATAAATCCAGGTTTGCCTATTGGGCCTATTCAGTATTGGATGACTTGTTTAATTCAAGGCTTTACATTTTTAATATATTGCATTATTCATGAAGCTAATTTCTATGTCACTGTCCAGCCTGATAAATTTGTTGGGGGTAATCAGAAACAAATGCATCAAATAGAGTGTGTAAACAACGACAACAACAAAACTAGAACCCAAAGGCAGAAAGTTGGCTGACTGGACAGAGTAATAAAAATCAAAGTCAACCATCTCATTTGGGGTAAAGCAATGCAATGCTCTGCCTTCTTGTCTTAGATCTCACAATATCAATTAGCATCATTTTTACAGTCTATTTGGCATCACATTTTTCATTTCTTCTACTATTTAGTTTGGTTTACTTATTTTGCTTTTTTATGTATGAGCATGTGTATATCATTTTACTGATCAAAATTACTGTCAAGTATGGTGTTCAAGTGTTGCCTGGTGTTTTTGAGCACAGGAAGGTTGTGATGTGTTTTATGGATAAAATCCATGTGTTGGATAAGTTTCTTTCAGGCATATATTATGGCATTGTTTGTCATAAGATGCATTAACAGGTCATAGTTGTGTATATGTCTCCAGAGGTGCACACAACACAAATATAATGTCTTTCAGTAAAAACACATATAAACCATGGCTATATATCAGTCTGTTGGAAGAATGTTATTTTGGGGCTCTCAAGCACCTCAACATAACTGCTGTGATTAAAAAGCATGGACCATATTTTGAAATTAGAAACAAGATATAACAATAATTTTTAAATGATTGGAGGTAGAGTCAGAAAATGAGAGCTTTTGTGAGTGTTATTTACTAAGATGTTAAAGACAATGGAGGAAGCAGGGTGTTTTGGTTTTATTTTTGAAGGGAGTCACACCATAGGTGATTTAAACTTCAGTTTAATTTGTATTTTCTATACAAAAAAAAAACTGTTTCATAGCTGCCTCAGACCAACAATAAGAAATGTAGTCATTAGCATCCAAAAAGAGAAAAGAGACTCCTGGAGCCTCAGTTGGGCTAGTAGTGAAAGTATAGGGTCAGACATTTTGCTCTAATCCTACCACTCCCCTTCTGAGCTGTAACAGAACTGATTTAGAAAAGAGGATTAGGAAGCTCTGAATAAAAGCTTAGTAACTATTCATCAAATCTTAGTTGTTGCTATCAGGCTAAAATTATGTTATCTTACAGTGGTATATTTGGGGGGAAAGAAGAAACAAACAAAATGTCATAGGAAGAGAATATTGGAAGGTAAAGCTTTGTTCTAGTTCTGGCACAGTTGCAATGATACCCTGAAAATCACAGAAGCGATTATTTAAAACCAATATGAATTTGGTGTTAGACTTTTATCCTTAGGCTGGTAGGGATTTTTTTCATCAATCTGTTCACCAGATTTCCAGCTTTAAACAAACTTTATATTTTTAGTTCTTTATTGTGTTATAAAAAGCAGAATGAACAAATGAGATGGAGGAGGATATAAGACAATGATATTCTCCAACAGGAAATTCAGCAGTGTTTGGCCATGTCACACTTTATATAGAAAAGCATTAAAGGAACAGATGGAGAAGATTTTTAAATAAAATTAAAATGTACTGTGTAGAGATTATGAGTCATCGTACTAGACTTTCATAAAGAACCTAGACAACTTATCTAGATTTTGTATATTTGAGGCTATGTTCCAACTGGAAGGTAAAAGAAAGAGGAAGGAACGAAGGAGGTGAGATGAGAGGGAGGGAAGAAGGGAAGGAAAGAGGAAAGAAAGAAAGAAGGAAGGAAGAAAGGAAAGGAAAGGAAAGAAAGACATGAACACAGACGGAGACTGGCCATAGACTAGTAGGAGTCAGAGTAGGAAAAAAGGGGGGGTTAGGAAAAGGTGATAAGAAATAGTAACAAGGTAAATTTGATAGAAGTATATAATACACCTATATAGAAAAGCCACAATTAAATTTATCCATTTGTACAATTAATATATGATAGTAAAAAGAAATAAAATATAGGAATTCAAAAAATTGAAAAAAGAATAGAAAGCAGATATTGGGTTGTTCTATATTCAGTACTGGGGAAAAAAAGGCTTAGTAACAATCCAGTAAACACAACAAAGTACAATCAAATTGCAATAGTCTGAAGGTTTTCTATGAGGTTTGTAGAAAGTACTAGAGTGGCATTTGAGAGGCACTCAGAAAGTCAACATGGTTGAGCTTGGTGTTTTATAAAGTGTGATGAGTGAAAGAATCTAAATCAGATAGATGGGTAATGGCAGACCTACTAACTGAGATAGTGCTGGCACAGGTAGCAAGTACAATGTGTAAGAAATTGGCTGTCAAAGACCAGATGCTCAATAAGTATTGCTGAATAATTTTTAATAAAACCTAAAAATGCCTATGTAGCTTTGTAGAAAACTGATTGAACAAGTAATGATTTAAATGATGGACTTCTTGGATTTTAGAAAAATCTATGGATGAAGTAGAAGGTTGTAGAAAAAATATAAACTAGAGGGCAGTATACAAAAGAAAACACAGAATTTGAAGTGTTTGGGCTCATATTCAGGAGTAATAAATTGTTCCATATGATTGAAGAATAATATGAAATGAAGCTGTAAAGAAATAAGGGCTTTGTGATACAGTATGTGTGAAAGTCAGATTGCAAGTTGTCATATTAATTTCAGAATGGAATCATGGCTCATGAGAGTTTGGCAGAGGTCTTCATAAAATTCAAGATCCAGTTGTTGTGGAAGAATCTTGGAGTAGCCAATGAGAAAGTAATGATTAGGAAAGGTAAATCTCTGAATTATAAAATATCAGTTTGGTAGCTCAATGAGGGTAGAAGCAAAAGATAACAATATATTTCACAAGGATGGTCAAAAAAGAAATGGAAGGGTAGCAACAGATTTAAAGGCTATTTTGAGTCAATATGTGTGAGGTAGCTCCCATTGGAATGGCTGAGTCTCAAAACTGGATTCAAGGTGGTCCCTGAGTAATAACCCTGAGTAATAAAGTATGTTATTACAATGAACAGAAATAATGATGTTACAAAAGTGAGCAGTTTGAGGGAAAGATAATCAATTTTGATACATTAGCAGGGTGTCCAGGTAGAGAAATATTTGGGGGATGTGGAAATGCAGCATAGCAGTTTATAATCAGACTAAACTAGAAATTAAAATTTGAAAGGTATCTGATGTCAATAATAAATGAATTTGTGGTAGTGAGAAGATGGCCAAGGACACAGAGAACAATAAAATAAAAAGCCACCAGAGCTTACTCACCCTCAGATGAGTGGAAGAGTGTGTGAGGTTTGAGAGAAGTCCAAAAGAGACAAGAATAATTGTGCCTTTCTAAAGAGAGAAAACAGAGCTTCCAAGGAATGGTAGTGTATATAGAGTTGGATTTGAAGAGGAGAAACTCTGGAAATACAAGCATCAATGTGTTGTGAGATAGATGGCTTCAAGAGAAAATGAGTGAGGAGAAAGGAAGAAGTATTTCTTGAGGCTTTAGGCTTTAGGGATGTGCTCCTGGTTTTACTGTCACTTGGGTTGAGCTCACAGTACCCTTCCAGGTATTTTCAGTGGCCAAGTAACTCTCATTGAAACAACAGGGCAAAACAAACTATGGGTGCAAATGGCATTTGGAACACTGAGCCTGGTTAGAACAAGTCCTGGTTAGAAGTGCTGGTCTCAACATCTTCAGAAAAAGACTAGCCAAAGTTAAATGAACATTTTTTGCCTCAGTGATAGCTGTCAATTAAGTAGATACCATAACACTATTAACTAAGCAATAATTTGTGGTACTAATTTGCATGCTACTTTTATCCTAAATCAAATCCTTATATAGATCCCTATATAGAAATTTTCTGTTTCCTTTCATTTTATAACAAACCTGCTGGTCTTTGGAATTGTCTTAAGTTTGCACAATAATTTGACATGAACCAGAGGTTTTATAACATTCAATCTAATAACAAAGGTCACTATGTCCTCTATGTCCTTCAGTACAAAACAATTAGATTTCCTACAGATACTACACTTACTGCTTTTTCAGTTTCTAAGTATATTTCTCTTCTGAGTTACTATTATCAATGTTATTATTTCATACATTGTAAATGTATATGTATGTGTCTGAATATATGTGTACATATGATGAAGAAAGATGTGGATATCTTCCAGGAGAACAATCAGCATTTAAAAGAAACAACATAAAGAAAATCTAAGTTTATAATGACAACTGACCTGCTTCAAGCTAATGATATGCATTAAAAAAGTCACTGAGGTTAATGTTACACAAAACAGAACAAGAATGAATGCTATTTGTTTTGCTTGCATATTTTCACTATAGTCCTTATTCATAGATAAGCTGTGACTATTTAGAGTTAAAATGTGGTATGAATTCCCTCAGTCAGTGGTCACTACCATTGGGAGCTCAATATATCTTTCAATACCACACAAAACTTCAGCTAGATTCTGACTCTGAAAAAAAAAGCCCTTTTACAGGAGGAACTAATGACCATTCTCCTCTGCTATTCTGAATCCTCCCAAAATACTGATGGGAGAGATAAGGAAGCCACAGTCATTATAGACGGAAGTTATGAGTTGAAAGGGTTTAGGCTCTATTTTTCCCATTACTCCAGTCCTTTGAAAAATTTCAGTTTGAATAACCCATGTAACAAATCTTCTAGATAAGGAGTCAGTAAACTTTTCCTCCAAGTGGCCAGATAGGAAATATTTTAGTCTTCTCAGGCCATATGGTTTCTGTTGCAGCTACTTAACTCTGCTGTTATGGTGTGAAAGCACCACAGCCAATAAACAAATGAGCCTGGCTATGTTCCAATAAAACTTTATTTATAAACAAACAAGTAGCAGGCTAGACTTAGCTTAAGGGCTACCATTTCTAAATCCCATGTACACCTGCAAACCTTTATTGAATTAAAAATGTAAGGAAGTGGAGCTTTGGCCTAAAGTGGTAGAGTGCTACCATTGAGCAAAAGAGCTCAGAGACAGTGTCCAGGCCCTGAATTTAAGCCACAGGAAAACAAAAAAAAAGACAGGAAGGAAGGAAGGAAGCAAGCAAGAAAAGAAAGAAAGAAAGATAGGTAGATAGATAGAAAGAAAGAAAAAGAAAAGGAAGAAAGAGAGAGAAAGATTGATTTATCCAGGTGCAGGCAGCTCACAGCTACTCAGGAGGCTGATACAGGAGGATCGGAGTTCGAAGCCAGCCCGGACAGGAAAGTCCATTAGACTCTTATCTCCAAAGAACTCAAAAAAGCCAGAAGTGGAGCTGAGACTCAAGAGGTAGAGCCCTTGCTTTGAGCAAAAAGATGCTCAGGGACAGTGCCCAGGCCCCATATTCAAGCCTTAGAACCAGTAAAAAGAAAAGAAAAGAAAAAAAAATAAAAGGAAGGCACTCTATGGCAGGTTGGATAATAGGACATGAAGCACAGACTTTTTTTTTAAATGTAGGAATATCATCAAAATAACTTCCTATTGATCCCTTCACAATAGCCCTGAGCATAACCACCAATTTTTAGTCTTATGAAGCACAATCGGGATTGCTGTATATGATAAGCACAAAAATGACAATGCACCATGATCACTGCTGTAAAGGAAGAAAGACTGGGAAGAAAGCTTCCATCATTAGTAACAGCTGTATGTGCTGTAACTTACCAATCTTGTACTGCGTTGAAGGACTCTTCATTGGTAATGTCATACATTAAAATGAAGCCCATGGCCCCACGATAATAGGCTGTGGTGATGGTCCTGTATCTTTCCTGGCCTGCTGTATCCTAAAAAATAAAAGAGGATCTCTTAGAAATAAGGCAGTACATCTTTGGCAGTGATTAACAACTCCAAAAGTTGTTTCAAGAGATAAAAACACAAATGGAATGCACAGCTCTCTATCATTTTTAACCTTATTTGCCTTATGATTTTATATGGCATCCCTGCAATACTCTAAAAAAAACTTTTATTTTAGTAAAGATGGAAACCCCATTAAAGAACATCTAACTACGGAAAATAAAAATAAAGATGATATTTACCTAAAAATCTGTGGCTTGTAGTTTCAAGCCAGAGAAATGTATTATCTCCATTATTATGTGTTTATTATCTGTCCACAAATACAAGCCAATGTGGGAGAAAAGAGAAAAAAATCTCCTTTTAAGGAGCTTGTGGCTCAATTTCCGCTTATACAACTGTAAAATGAAAATGAAAACACTAGCTTTGTGGGGATGTTTGAGTAAGACAGATCTGAGTTTAACTCCTGCTCTCCTGTTAGGTAGCTGGGGAGCGCATATACAAGTTCCTAAGTCTCTAAACTAGACCCCTCTGAAGTTTAACATCTGTATCAGGGTTATGTGAAATAATTCATGTAGCAGCACACAAACAATGGTCAATAAATGGCAAGTGCTGGCTGTGGTGGTTGAAATGTGGAGAAGGGATAACTCAAAATGGGAGATAATAGCCTACAATACAGAGTTCCTCAAAAAGAGACTGTACATAACAGTTAAAATTGGGAATCAGAGACAGACACATGGAAATGGCTCTGTTACACTCCATGGATAATTGTGCTAAACAAATGATTTCTTGGGAGAGGGACATACAAAGAAACAAAAAAAATTCTTATAAATATGTTAGAAACAATCGCAAGAAAGAAAAACCATTTGGTCCTTATCTTGGGGTTCATTTCGCCTAACATCAATGTATTTGACCATTTCTGCGTGTCTCAGACATATATTAGTTGTCCCTCTCCCACAGTATAACCTCTGTTTTCACTGTATTTGATGTTGGTATAATTTGGAGTGGGGAAGGGAAAAAACAAATTGTTTAAATAGTGATACAGGTGGACCCATTGCAACAACGAGATGTACAAGACGTTATGTCGAAAAACAAACTTTACAACTTTGGTGTGTGGGGGGGATGTGGATTGGGAAGGGGAAACAAAGGAGGAGGCAACAATGCTTGATAAGAAATGTACTCATTACCTTACCCATGTAATTGTAACGCCTCTGTACGGTATTTTCACAATAAAAAAATTATTCCTTATTTCAACCTGAGGATCTGAGGTATCATTTCTAATCCAAATGTTCTTCAGCTTTCCCTTTACCAAAAGCCTTGGGGACTGGGGTCTGGCTTCTGTTTCTTACCATGCTTTTGGTGCTCATTACTTTGGACAAAATGTGATTGTCCTTCTACTTAAGTCTGTATCCTCTTCCTTACTTATCCTTGAGATGCCTCCTTTGTCTGCAGAAGGCATCTCAGCTCTTCCCCCACTCCCAAGATTTAAAGGCCTAATGTTTTGAATGACACAGAAAGAGCTCCCTTTACAATGAAAATGAAATATCAGGGAATCAATGTTACCATGGACTCAAGCTAGGTATGTTCTTAACTCTCAGGCTTTCTTCTATTTGGATACTTATACTCCAAATGGCAAACAGTGAGAAACTTAAGGTTGCTTACAATGCTTAATTTGTGTGACATATCCTATTTGGTTCCTATAAGTTCAGAGAAAGATGATGAAAGAGGTTAGGAATCAGTGAATGATCCTGAGACCATGTGGGCTGCATAACAAGTTAGATGAGAAATGTACTTATTACCTTACTTATGTAACTGCAACCCCTCTGTACATTACATTGACAATAAAAAAAGGAAACTAAAAATTAGCTAAGGGTATTACTTTTCATCAAGCCAACAATAATGCATTCTACTGTTGGATCAGAGAAAATCCTGGAATGATTAGAAGATGCTTGTTAGGTATGATTATGGATACAAGGTTTCAGGAATAGGACAAAAACAGGGTATAGCTCTAAAATAGCAGAAACAAAGTAAAAACCAATGGAAGATCTTCTGGAATATACTCCAGGGTCAGAAGACAAAATAAAAACTTCAGCATATGAAAAAAACAAGAGGAAAATTCTTTAAACCTAGAAAAGATATCGTAATAAATTTGAAATGATAGAAAAATCAGGTTATAACCTGAGAAATAACTACACTGTACCAGAAAGGACAGAGGCTAATATCTTTAATGGGTAGAGTGGTAGTAAAATATTAAACTTATAATTATAAAATGTATTAATAAATAATTATAAATGCTTGTAAAAATTAAATCCCAATCATAATATTAGAAACAAAAAGCTGCCTAGTTACATTCCTATATAATAGATTTTACCAGGCAATCATTTGAACATTATTGCAATTTGCCTGTTTTATAAATATTATGAAAATGTAGATGTTAGGAATGTCACAAACTGCAAATCAGTGAGACAACTATACAAATTCATTAGCCAGAAAGAAGCCATTGTTGAGCTTTATAGTTAGCCTTAGATAGATAGTGGATTCATTTCAGTTAACAGTATACCTAACAGTGAAATGAAGTAAATATGGAAAAATGCCAAGGTTAAATTCCCAAACATTGTTTAAAAAATCAAGGTAGGCTGAGAAATATTGTAACATATTTTTAGCTCTCGGAAGAGAGTCTATTCAAAAACATTCCCACATATGGCTCAACTTCATTTTTTTCCAGAATACCTTATCTAAAATGTAACTTGCCCAGCCCCCCCCCCCCACTAAGCAGCAACTTAAAATGACTTTCTTTTTTCCATTGGTAAAGTATCTTCCTACCATTGACTGAGCAGCATCTGTGCAAGCCGGAGGACTGTACCTGATGAGGTCCCTTTACAGTGCATTGATTTTCCTTACTTTGTCAACAGAGGGAAACAGCCTGCACACTGCAGACACTGCTAAGTGGTGACCTAGACCCTCCCTGTCAAGAGACATTTCAACACAGACACTGAATAATGTTGTGTTGGAAACTGTGGCTTTATCTCTTTCTTCTTGACCTTTTCCAGTGATGCTGTCCCCTTTTCAAAATATGTTAATTTTATTGTGACAGTAAAGGAACTAGTTCTCCTGTTATAAAATGCTTCAATTTCACATTGTGGGTGTATTTAATCTTCGAGACAGAAGCCAAGGTTCCATTAAATTGTGATTGAAATGTCACAGGAAGCTGCTAGAAACCACAGGATTGGAGAGCCATTATATATCAAAATTTCTTATGAGAAAAAGAGAAAGAACAGGAAGGAGGAAGGGAGGGAGGGAGGGAGAGGAAGGAAGGGAAGATATGGACACTTTCAGACAGTATTTAAGTCACATGATAATGCTGCCTTTCCAACATCGTTCTGATTTGAAACCAGAAACACAATCTAATAGGATATATTTGTAACCTATCAAGGAGGATACAAAATCTCACCAAGCAGGAGAAATGTAATAAGAAATATAAGGCAGAAATTTCCTCCCAATTTCAAAGAAAATATAAAGAATAAACAAATTTAATAATTCCATACCAAGTTGACTCAGTGTTGGTTTCAGATATCAAAAACAATTTCTGGATTACAAAGTCCATTTGCATTTTCGTCTATTATATCAGGAAGAAAATAAGTCAGGAAAACACTTCATTATATTTGACATTTGCTAATGATGGTAGAACATTTTTATAATGTCAAGTGCTAATAATGTAATTGAATGAGAACACTCTCAGAAGATAACTAAAATGGTGCCTCTTTCCTCTGTGTAAAGGAACTGGCTCCCACCCTGGTTTGGTGTTGTTCCTCTCAGTTGTCTCAAGTAGGAATGCCTGCTGATTTTCCACACATATGGGCTTCTACAGATTGAAAAACACACCTGGAAATTTCTAACATAAAAACAAGAGATAGAAATGGAACTAGAATATGGAAATGTTTCTTCTGTGAGCAACAGCTTTCTTTTCTTTTTAGAGAAAAGAAAAATCATTTCAGTTCATTTAAATATTTTGATATCTCAATTATGTTTTCATGAGACATTTTTGGCTTTAATGATAGTTTTGATTAAAAATATTTGAATAGATGTTACAAGTGAACTATAAAATAAAAAACACTAGCAGCTTGGTAAATAGTAGCTAGGAATTTTTTCCATTTAAATGTTGGCATTTCTTTGTTTTGCCTGCAAACCTTCCCCCAGATAATACTTTTAACTGCATGTACAGTATTCCAAAGCCTTTCTGAAGTCAAGCAGAGAAAATACTCAGTTTTAAGACTGAGGAAATAGCTTTCATTTGTAACCTAGAGATTATATTGTAATTTGTTTCTTGGGTAGTTGGTTATTTTTTTCTGAATCACATTAAAGTGGAAATGAAATGTCAATAAAGGAACAAAACTTGAACGATATCAGTACATTCAAAATACATTTACTGGATTTCTAGATAGAAAAAAAATCAACTAAAGAACCCAAACCCCTATTGCATGATAAAGCAGGTATTTTAACAGATAGATGAATCACATTTTCAAGTTAACTGATCAAAAACATTGGGCTAAAGAAAACAATGTGTGATTACTCAATTGAGAAGTCAATATACATGGGGGCTGGAAACACTGCCATGCAAGATGTAAAACACACTTTTACTAATGAGTTTTCCAAGGACACAAAGACGCAAAGTGAAATAAATATTCAGCCAATTTCTGATCAAGCAAGTGTCCATCCCTTCACTAGTACTTTGCTACTTTAGTATTCTTTGGAATAATAAAGGAAGATTAAATGATGCTTTATATAGCTTAATATGAACACTGACTTATTCATCTAACCATTCAATAAAAAAATCTGACCAATGGCTATTACTATTTAGGAATTGTGATAGGTACATCATAAATTTATTTCTTCTATTCTACATATATATATATATATATATATATATTGAAAGATGATGAGCAATGGGGTTACAGTTATATAAGTAAGGTGATGAATACATTTCTTTTTGAAGACTAATACCTCCTCCCTCATTTTCTCCTGCTTTCCACTCCCTACTCCCCTTCCTCCTAAGTTGTAAATTCATTTCCAACATAGTGGCTAGTGAGTATCATTGTTGCATTAGTCCATCCTTTGTCCTGCTGTTTTCATTAATCAAAATATTATACTTCCTATATGTTTACAAAAGGTTAAAGCCAATAAAAATTGCTTCTAGAACACAATGCAACACTTACAATTTTAATAGGAACAGTTTACTCAGAGATGGAGTCCTCTGATTCATAGTTACCTTTGTAGGTTGGATTATGTTCCTTAAGATGTATGTTAAAATCTTTTCTCCAGAACCTTTGTTTGGGAAATGGATTGTTGTAGATGCAATCAGAGTAAGTAAGGTGATACGAAACTAAGGTGGCCCCTAATCATGTGCTGAGTTTCTTCATAAAAAGAAAAAAAAGACCTCAAGCACACAGACAAGAAAGCCATGTACAGGCAAAGGCAGATGCTGGAAAGCTATCCTACTAGAGGACTGCTAATTGCTGGCAACCAATCAGAAGCTAAAAGATCGAAAGGGAGCAGATTCTCTCCTAGAGCCTTCAGGCAGAGCATGACCCTACTGACCCTGTAATTCCAGACTTCAGATTCCTCTTATTTTAATTAACCTAGGTAGTGGTTCTTCACCACAGAAGTTCTGGGAAAGTAATATAGTTACTGACCTCAGTCTGCTATCTTTATGATCAGAAAGAAAGGGATATACATTTCACAGCTACCAAATCTGTTATTTTGATATTGCAGAAAAAAGTAAGGAAAATAAAAGATGGTCTTTGGAGAAGTCTAGCAGGGCCTCATTGTGAAATTACAAAAGAATATAATGCTAAAATGTACTACCATATTCTGTTTAAGTAAAAATAGTTCTATTGGGATGGTTTGATATAGCCTCCTACTTTGAAAACTTGATCATAAGTCTTTCTCCTTAATTCTGTCTTTCTTTCTCTTATAGCTATTATCTGTCTATCTGTTTGCTAACTACTTACCTATCTAATCTATTTATTTTAACATATGCCTTACTAGAAAGAACAATGATGCTTGGTGTATCAAAAATTATATATCTGTACTTGTTTGAATTTTATCCCCAAATGATTGAGATATTGTCTCAAAATAACATTTAAAGTCATGATTTATACTGAGACACAAGTCCCTGGAGAACAGAAACAACCAAATGCTGATTGCTGATTTGCGTGTGTGTGTATGTGTGTGTGTGTGTGTGTGTGTGTGTGTGTGTGTGTGTGTGTGTGTGTGATTCTTAGGGCTTGTACTAGGGCTATGTCCCTGAGGTTTTCTGCACAAGGGCAGGGCTCTGCCTCTTGAGCCACAGCTTCTCTACAGGTTTTTTAGTGTTAATTGGAGATTAGAGCATAAAGGACTTGCCATCCTGGTCTGGCTTTGAACCATGATTCCCAGATCTCAGCTTCCTGAGTAGCTAGGATTACAGGTGTGAGCCACAGCACCCAGCTGATATTTACACATCACATCTTTTGTATCTTGTCTCTTTTTTCCAAGTTGAATTTATTTTGTCCTTTCCATAAATAGACATAAAACCATGTTAAATTTAGTCTTACAAAAATATCAAGCAAAATACAAGGCTTATTTTATGCTTTCTTGTTGCATCTTTATATTACTAAAGCAGAAAGAACTTTTTTTCCCTTAAATCAGTTAATAGTCCTTTAAAATAAGATTTACAAACCCCCTTTCCCCACCAATCTTGTGAATTCATTTACATACACATTGCTATTATACGTATCTGTGTAACAAGCCCACATTTTAGAACAGAGCACTTATAAAAAAACTAGCTTCTAAATAGGTCTTCCATCAATTTAAATGCTCTCTTTCCATATTATTCTTTATCAATCCTCTTCACACCAGCAGATTTTACTGATCAGATTTTTCTTGTCATGATGTTTCACTTTAGAAAACTAAAACCTTCATTTTACAATGGCACCCACTTCTATATTAAACCTAATAAAATCTGCCCAAGGCAGACAGATAAAACTTGACCTATTATTTCATGGCAAGGTTGCCATGGCAATTCATCTTTCCTGGCAGAGAGGAGAAGCCAGAGGCCTTTGACTCTACTGTCAGTAATACCCTGACATATCTACCAGACATAGGTTTCTGTTCATGAAAGGTGGAGACCATTTTAGGAAGGCTATTTCAATACTTAGATGATTTTTTTTCCATGATCTTAATGAAATTTATAACAAAAACCATATAAAGATCTTTACTCATTTTACTTCTGGGCATTTTTATAATGTTTAACACAAAGGTAGGGGAAGTCACTATTTTTGCTTTCTTCTAATTAATCTTTTTGACATGCTTCTTCCCAGTGGGATTCTGATTATGCTCAACTTTTCAAAACCTGGAGGTTTTGAAACGCAGGCAATTTAGAGCTCTTAGTCGAGGTTGGAGATTGTTTTGCTATGCAGACAATATAAAATGCTTGCATCAGATCAAACGCACTAGTTTAAAAAAACAGTGGGATTTTTTCAGTGGGATTTGTACTGTGACCTTAAAATTGGCAATTAAGACTTAAATCAGGCTACTGACAAAGGTGTGGGAACTTTCACTTACAGAAGCCCAGAGTTCCATGGTTGTTTGGCTGCTGTCTGTTTAAGCAATGGATTTGTTGATCGGCATTTGACAGGGTATTTGTTTCTTAGAGAGGGATATAAGGGTAAAGAAGGCGAGGCAGTAGAGAGGCCTTGATTCACACAGGTTAGTATTATGGCTATGTTATGTGAGTTTCCCTTGCATCAACAGACACTGTAGCAGGGAGCACTTTACCATTAACCTACTTCCAAATGGTCTGTGTCCAGGATGAGGCACAGCCTTAGGATGAGGCACAGGATGTCACGAGGTATCTGAAAAAAGTGAAGCCGGAGCTACATGAATATTCAAATCTTCCTTCTCGTGACATTGTGCAGTGTGAAAGGGTTATTGCCCTCCTTGAAGATTTTATACAATGGAGTCAGCACTCAATGCCTGTTGCACAGCAGTCGTGCGTTACAGGATAGGCTTCCCCCCAAGAAACCAAGTAAGAACTGTAATTATGTGTCTAGCAGACCAAACATCTGTCTTCTTGAATCCTCCACGTGGAAACAGCAAGGACTAGGAAAATGAGGATTAGAAATGGTGAGAGGATAAATCAAACTCCTCTTCTCATCGTTCTGGCAGCGTGGGGATGTAACCCAACTCCTGTATGAGTGCTAAATAGGATATGATCAGGGTATTTAAAACCAGGCTTAATAGTCTGATCTTTTGTTTTAGTTTCTATATAATAAACTTCATTTGTTGTTCTATTTATTGTGCCAGTATTGGGCTTGAACTCAAGGCCTGGGCCTTTGCTTTTTCATTCAAGGCTAGTGTACTACCACTTGAACCACTATTCCACTCACAGCTTTTTACTAGTTAATTGGCGATAAGAGTGTCCAAACTGTTCTGACCAGGCTGGTTTCAACTTGTGATCCTCAGATCTCAGCCTCCTGAGTAGCTTGGATTACAGGCATGAGCCACTGGACTTTTATTTTGAGAAGTTTTAGGTTCACGAAAAATGGAGCAAAAGGTACAAAGATTTATTATATACTCTCTGCTCCCACACACAGCTTCCACTATTTATCAGTATCCTCCACCAGAGAACCACCAAAGTGCTACATTTATTTAAACCAGTGAACTTATACTATTACAGCAGGGTCCATATTTCCATAGGCTGGGTATTGGTGATGTGTATCTTATAGATTTGGACACATATGTAATAACATGTATAAACCATTATACTATCACAGTTCCATTGCTCTAAAATTCCTTTGTGTTCTGCCTCAATTGTTTTAAAGAGAATAAAGAAGAACTGGAAATCTTGGGATATATTCAGGGTATGGTTGATGATGGGCATAAATCACAGGATAGAGCATGGAAAATAATACCAAAGTCTATTTAACACCAGTGCATTTGCACTTATCAAACTAGCCACCAATGAAATGTTAAAACATTAAAAATGGACTGATGGCGCTAAAGTTGGTAACTTCAAAAAGTTTAGGCAACAATTCTGAGTCACAACACTGGAAAAGGTACAGGTCATACCGAAAACCAGCTTTCTTTATACAAAGTCTAGTCATGTTTCTATCATTATGGAGAGTAAAGAATCTATATCTATACATATGTGTATATATTTATATATGAATAACAACCCATATATTTAATATTATGCATCCCATGGTGGCCCTGGATTTGAATGTCATCATTTGGCTTTTTAATAATTTCCTTTTGTAATGCTTTCAATCTTGTCCATCTTTCCAGTCTCAAATTTCATTCTTCAGCCAATCTTCACTGTATTCAGTCCAAATACTCCATTAGAATTGTTCTTGTTAATGTAGTCAATGACTTCCTTGTTGACATGTTCAATTTTTACTTCTCATCTCATGATAGGGATGATGACATCTTATTTCATTAAATTCACTGTTCCAGGATATGAGTCTACGAATTGGTTAGTTTCTTTAAATTTTCTTCTTCAGTTTTCTTTGCAAACTCCTGTTCAGATTACCTCAAAGATGTTGCACAAATTTCCAATCTTCACAGACGTTGACCCTTGGTACTATACTAACATTTGTATATGGTATATACCATCATAGCTAGTCTCATATCATGGAGAGGATAAGGACAAATTGGTATGTCCTGCAGTTGTCTCCAGGTAAAAACAAAGTCAGGGTAGATTCCAAGAGATAGATGCTATTAAGCTGGGAGAAGGTCTTTAATACAGTTAAACACAATCAAGATGATGGGAAAGACTGTGGAAATGGGTCAAGGAGTGAAGGGATTGGACTGATCTTTATCCTTTGTTCATTTATCTACCATGCTCACTCTATAGAGACCAAAACAATATTGAAATATTGATATATTGAAATCTCGGCATCTGAAAATTCACTAAGTGCTACAAATTCAGCAATATAGACACACACACACACACACACACACACTTTTTATACTATAGTATTGAAGAAAGGATATGAGTGTATATTGAAGATGAATTCTTGTTAATTATGAAAAAAATATTGCTGATCTAGAATGGGAGAGAAGGTATGACCTGGTACTGTGATTTGATCTGGGGTACTTAAATTCTTTGGATTTTCTACTTTCTAACTGAAGCAATTATACCATTTTTTTTTTTCTCAAGGCAGCTTTAAGAATAAAAAGTATACAAAAGGATTCTTTGTGCATATTAAATCCTCAACAAATAAAATTCACTTTTTTATTGTAAAGGTTATGTACAGAGGGGTTATTGTTATACAAGTAAGGTAATAAGTACATTTCTAGCCAAACTTATTACCTCTTCCCTCATTTCCCTCGCTCCATCCCACCCCCAAAGTTATATAGATCATTTCCAACATGTTGTCTTGTGAGTATCAATGCTGTTGCGTTGGTTCCCCCTTGTCCTTTGTCTCACCATTCTGTTGTTCCCCTTCCCTTCCCTAATTCAAAAAAACCACACATACAATACCAGGGCACCAAAATCTAATACAGTGTGAACAGGGGACATATGATAGGGGGAAGAACATACAAAAGAAACAAAAAAATTGCATAGTACATTAAAAACAACAACAACAAAGATAAACCTCTTGTGTTCATGTCTTGGAGTTCATTTCGCTTAGTGTCATATGTACATAGCTATTGAGCTATTCTGCTCATCTGTTAAGATTATCCTAGATACATACTAATTATTGCAAATAAGGACAAATGCTGGAGGGGATGTGCAGAAAGAGGATGTGCTGGTTTGAATGTACACTTAGACAACCACTTTGGAAAGTAGTCTGGAGAGTCCTCAGAAAGCTAAATATTGGCTTCCCCTATGACCCAGCAATATCAATTCTAAGCATATATCCTGAACAACAGGAACCAGTATACAAGGACACATGCACCTCTATGTTTATTGCAGCACTGTTCACTATAGCCAGGATATGGAAACAACCCAGATGTCCCACCACAGATGAATGGATCCAAAAATTGTGGTGTCTATACACATGGAATATTATGCAGCCATTAGAAAGGACAAAATAATGTCATTTGCAGGGAAATGAATGGAGCTAGAAGAACTCATGTTGAGCAAGGTAAGCCAAGAGCAAAGAGACAAATAACATATGGTCTCCCTGATAAGTGGATGTTAAATCCAAAACTTAAGATAATATGACAAAGTTAACAAGTCTTGAGAAACAAAGGACTTCTACTCATCTGGTCGAATCACACTATATAAACTCATGCTGCTGATCACATATATGGTATATATGTGCACACCGGAGGGAAACCAGAAGGAAGACATGGAACTAGAGGGAATCAGGGAAAAACATACAACAGCAGGACCCATCAGCCGCACTGGACATTGACCAAAATGAACTAAGCAACTCAATGGCAACGATGGGAGGGAGGGAACAAATGGGAAAGAGGGAACAGCTGACGCTATGCAAAACAAAAGAAACGTACATATCACCCAATATGGAAGAAATAACTGTATCACAAAGCTCATAGAACTCATAAATGTTATAGACCACAATAGACAATTTGCCCCATGAAAGTTAGAATGTGTTTGTGATTTTAACTAAACATCACTATTCCACAATACTGTGAAATTGGGGAAACTTAATCGAAATAAAGAATTTGAAAAAAAGAATTCCATTTATATATATATGTATATATATATATATATATATACATATATATGTATACACACCATATTTTCTTGATCCATTCATCTACTGAGGGGCATCTGGATTGGTTCCATATCTTAGCTATGGTGAATAATGCTAGAGTCTTTTGAGGAACGTCCAAGATTCATATTATTTTCACAGCAGCAATATGTAGAGGAAAGAACAAAGACTTTGGGGTTGAAATACTTTGGGCACTACCCTGGCTCTAAGCTGTATGTGCTTGATAGGATTAAATGCCATCAAGTCCTCCTGTATAAGTTTCCTTATATCTAAAGTGAAATCTGAGTTGGAACAGAAGCTTTAGCTAAAAGCAGTTTTCTATAAACTTTAATATTCTATAGAAATTACAATTATTATAAGTCATGTTAATGAGAGTAAAGAATTAAAGCCAGCCTGCCAGCTCCCAATAGCAGGTATGTAAATTCATTACTAGGAGGAAGAAACTAAATTCATTACCATCAAGTTAACCCTTTCTCATTCTACCCCTAGGGAAGAAAAGAAAAGAAAGATAATTGTTTTTTTTAGATTAGCCAATATCCAGGTACTATTCGCTTCTCTCTCCATCTCCCATAAAAAGTACAGTGAATGTGAAGACCAAATGCACACTTAATTTCCTATCATGACTTTTGATTATCTTATTGATGTGTCTCAGGTTTTGTGCCCATTCCTATTTTACGGTTATTTTGACTTTTAATTAAACAAAATAACAAATGATTTACACAGTGCTTTAACATGAAAGCAATTCAAGATTAAAATGAGTCCTATATTTCCATTGTTATCTATCGATAACAAGGATTTAAACACAAGCTTATGCCCGATGAATGAGGTCTCCAAAATATAGAGAAAGAACAGGAAATGAAAATGTAGAAATCAGATACTAGAGACAAAGAAGCTGTTGGATTTCTATGCAAAGCAAAGTGTATAGCAGACAGCTGGCAGTGACAATGTGAGGAATAAGAGGGTAAATGATTGTCTGGTTCTGGGAGAAACACTGGAAAGTCAAACTGAAGAGCCATGGGGAAAGGGTGGCTTGTTCCCATTCTTGATATGACCCCAAATATTAACACTATAATACTTATATGCCCGTGGTTTACAAGTTTTATTAGTTTTTTGTTTTCAATAACCTTTCACCTTGAATAATTGTAAAACTTAGTAAGATGACATTATAGCTAAATAAGTAATCTAAACATCAAAGGCAATTCTGTTTCCCAGTAATATCTTACCAACTGGGCAAGTCTTTAAAAATATTAAACCTGTTTGTCCAGCATTCTGGATACAATGACACTCAGACTGGGGTCCCAGCTGGGGTCATTTTCATACTTGATTTTCCATACGTGGCAATACAATATTAAACTTTACAAAGAACAAAGTCATCCATGCCTCCTAAGATCAATGGTAATTGCAAAGGAGAGTTCAAAATCATATAGCGAATTAGGTGAAAAGTTGGCTTTTTGCCTCCATTTTTTAGTTATTTTGAAACCATCTAGAGATTATTGCTATGCAATTTACTCTTTTCTACTCAGTTCTGATCAGACACCAATGTAAAGCTGAGCCTGATGCTCAGCTCCATATGGGGAGATAATGAACTTAGAGGCTGGGGACAGAAGCCAGCAACAGTAATAATTTAAATTGTCATTGAGAGATACTTACTAAAAACAAAACCCTCAGGAGTGACTATCTCCCAATTCTGAGGATCTATCAGCATTTCTGAGAGAGCAGAATGGACTCGAGACAGAAATGAATCTTGTTGGAGGATAGTGGAAATATTGGGAAGCTACAAGCGCAGACATCCTGGGTTGAAGACTGAATTATAAGGCGTGAACTTTCCTTTGTAGATGAGGTGTTTCTTTACCAGGAAGGTAGAAAACTCAGAAGGAGGAGGAGTTAGAGCTCCATAACATTAAGAGCCCTTTTGTACTGTTATTGTAGGTGCTGATTTTGAAAGAGACAAAGCCTTACCATAAAGCAAAAAATAAAATAAATAAAATATAAAAATCAGAAGGTGGGACAAAATGCACTAATATTTGCACATCTATACCTACAATAACATCTATTCTACTTATTTAATCTGAATTAATTTTTTGTGCTCTAATTCTCTGCTAAGTTAGAAAAAGCAAATTTCCAGGAGGTGATACAAATGAACCAACCCATTATTTTCAAATATAGCAGAAAATATGAGTAAAAAAACACTTATGAGAAGGAGTCTACATTAATTTGTATATAAAAGAGAATAGACAGGCAGATAGATGTGATGTATGTGTGTATATATATATCAGTACACACACCGTGTGTGTGTGTGTGTATATATATATATATATATATATATATATGTATAAAGTTTTAAATTTAAGAAGAGATGTTACTACGATCTAGTAAAATTATTATGGGGAAATAAAGCCCATGTATTGAGAAAAACTTAAGAATTCTTTGTTTTTTATATTAAAATTACTGCATTCAAATAGACAAATAGACCTGAGTCATTGACCAAACAATCCAGCAAGTTTTTCCCACATTTAAATTTCACTGTAAACATGGCTGCTGGCACAAAAAGCCACAAAGGCTGTTAGTATTCTGACTATAATTTAATTTCCAATTTTCAATGCAAAAATGTTTTTCGGGGCTTGTGTGCTAGACAAATGTATTTTTCTTACCATGAAAACAGAATCTGCTGCTGAAGAGCTTATTAACAGAGTCAGAGAAGAGATGTACTGGCATCTATTGATCCTACTCCTACAGGAAAGACAGACTTCTCCAGCTGGGTACAACTTTGGCTGAATTATGCCAGGCCTAGAGATCACTCAGTGTTTATAAGGTCAGGGTTCTGATCATTTCATATTCTTTCCTAGGCTACAACTACATGGTAAACCTGCTGAGTTATTTCAAAAATTGGAAATGTAAGCCAGTGGGCTATCATCCTTCAAAGAAAGATGAAGGGACAGTTCTTGGTACCTAAATATACCTGCAACTAGTAGGTCCCTGTTACTTCTGTTTTATAGTCAAGCAATGAATTTTGGTGAACTTCAGAAGGAACAAACACAGTTGGAGAGTTCTCTCACCTTTTATCTTCAAGGATCTTCTAAGAGACTTATTCTTTCTGACTGGTTTATTTATGAATTATATTTGGCAATTTAATGGAGCCATACTCTCAGAAATTCTTTCTTAATAAAAATCGTACTTTTTCCAAGATCTCTTGCTCATTTTGATGCTAGTGGTATAAGAGTGAATAACTCTGGAGTAGGGACTCAAGAGCTTGAGTTTATATTCTATCTCCACTGTATATTAGCTATGTGACTTTGCACAAATCAACCACCTTCTCTATACCTTAGTTTTCTCAACTGTAAAATGAAGGTTTTGAACATCTAAGATTATTTATGACAAACATGTAGACACAGTACCTTGGTTACTCTAGGAACTCAGACATAGGAAGAAAATTATTCATGTTAGCTATTGTAACTTCCTGGTGTTCAGTAATTTCTGTCTTTTTTACATGTGGTATTATATACATGTGTGTGTGTGAATATACAATATGTTTCATATTGATCATTTGGGTTTTTAAGTTTTTTGCTGAAATGTTATTTTTTAATATGTATTTTATTGTAAAAATAATTACACAGGTGTTACAGTTATATGAATAAAGTAATGAGTACATTTCCTATTGAGCACTGTTACCTCCTCCTTTGTTTTTCCCCTACCATCCCTTCCCTCCCCACCTCTCCAACTCCTCCCTGTCCCTGCCCCTGCCCCTGTAGTTGTAAAGTTCGTTTAAACATAGTGTCTTGTATATCTCACTGTTACAATGGATCAACCTATATCTTTATTTAAGTATTCTGTTATTTCCCTTCCCCTCCCCAAATTAGAAAAATGTATATACAAGATGCAGGGCACAGGAATTAAAT
The DNA here is from genome assembly GCF_019054845.1 of Dipodomys spectabilis. NCBI lineage: Eukaryota > Metazoa > Chordata > Mammalia > Rodentia > Heteromyidae > Dipodomys > Dipodomys spectabilis. The sequence continues at coordinate 37,006,212 of NW_024870817.1, forward strand.
GCAGTGAAAACAGGGGTTATACCATGGGGAAAGAACATACAAAAGAAACAAAAAAATCATATAGTACATTATAAATACATTAAAAACAATAGCAAGAAAGAAAAAAAATACTGTGTCCCTGTCTTGGGTTAATTTTGCTTAATGTCATCTTATATGGTCATATGTACATAGCTTTTGACCTTTTCTGCTTGTCTCAGACATATACTAGTTATTGCAAATAAGGGAAACCATGAGACCTATGTTTCTTTGGGCCTGGCTTACTTCATTTAATATAATTTTTCCAAGTCTTTTAATTTCCTAAACAAATAGTGATGTCATTCTTTCTGATGGAAGCATAGAATTCCATTATATATATTCCATTATATATATATATATATATATATATATATATATATATCAAGAAAATGTGATATATATCACATTTTCTTGATCCATTCATCTACTGAGGGGCATCTGTGTTGGTTCCATATCTTAGCTATGGCAAATAATGCTGCGATAAACACAGTTGTGCTCATAGCTTTGGTATGATCTTGTTTGTTATCTTTTGGGTAAATGCTCAAAAGTGGGATTGCTGGATCATAGGGGAGCTCTATGTGGAGTCTTTTGAGGAACCTCCATACTGCTTTCCAAAGTGGTTGAACAAATTTACACTCCCACCAACAATGCAGTAAGGTTCCCTTTTGGCTACATCCCCTCTAGCTTCTGTTGTTATTAGATTTATTGATGAGAGCCATTCTAATTTGAGTGATGTGGAATGTCAATGTTTTTTGATTTTCATTTTTTTTATGGCTAGAGAAGTTGAGCATTTCTTTATGTGTCTATTGGCCATTCTTATTTCCTCTTCAGAGAAGTCTCTCTTTAAGTCTTTAGCCCACTTACTAATGGGGCAGTTGTTCCTTTGAGGATTTGTTGTTGGGAGATTTAATTTTTTGAGTTCTAAGTGTATTTTAGATATGAGACCCTTGTCCATTGTATGGCTAGTGAAGATCTTCTCCCAATCTGTGGGCTTTCTATTGATCTTGCTAGCTATGTCCTTTGCCATGCAGAAGCTCTGCAATTTCATGCAATCCCATCTGTTCAACCTTTCTTTGACTTGTTGTGTTTCTGGGTCTTTATTAAGAAAATTTTGGCTTGTGCCAAGGAGATCTAGGGTTTCTCTTATTCCTTCCTGTAACGTTTTCAGGGTGTCTGCTTTGACTCTGAGATCTTTGATCCATTTGGAGTTGATTCTGGTGCAGGGTGATATATAAGGATCGAGCTTTAGTTTTCTACAGGTGTTTAACCAGTTTTTCCAGCACCATTTACTAAAGAGGCTGTCTTTCTTCCATTCTATTTTTTTGGCTCCCTTATGGAAGATTAGGTGGCTATTTGTCTGCAGGTTCATATCTGGGTGTTTGGTTCTATTGCATTGGTCCTAAGGTCTGTTCTTGTGCCAGTACCAAGCTGTTTTGATTACTATGTCTTTGTAGTAGAGTCTGAAATTTGGTATTGATATTCCTCCAGCACTGTTCTTTCTGCTGAGGATTGTTTCTGCTATTCTGGGTCTTTTATTGTTCCATATGAATTTTTGGGTTGCTTCATTGGAGAATAAGGTTGGAATATTGGTAGGTATCACATTGAATTTGTAGATAGCCTTTGGAAGTATTGCCATTTTCACAATGTTAATTTTCCCAATTCAGGAGCATGGGAGGTTTTTCCACTTCCTAAGTTCTCCTGTAATTTCCTTTTTCAGGTTTGTAAAGTTTTCATCATAGAGGTCCTTCACTTCTTTAGTTTAATTAACTCCTAGGTATTTTATTTGCTTTTTAAAGTTTTTACAGAACAGTAAAAACATTATTGGTATGAAATCTAATTTGGGGATTATTTTTTAAAGATGTAGCTGGACTAAAAATGAGATCACAGTTACAGCTTTCTAATTTATATGAAACTGATGGTGTAGAGGGGGAATCTATGATCTTAAATTTTCTTCTAGAGGGTCTATTTCAATATGACATGTCAAAACTCCTCACCAATAAAGAGAAACAAGCAAATAAGATTGGGAAGTGCCCCCCCCCCTTCCCATGAAAAAGCAGAGAAATGATTACTGAGATGGTGGCTAAGCTTTTTACTAGCTATCTTTTACAAAGGGATGGGGGGAAAAACACTTCCTGTTTCAACAGTGAGAATGATTAAACAGATACACATTTCTGACTTAAAATTACAAATGAAAGGATCATCACTTCCTGAACTAATAGCTTCATCATTGCTTATTGTTGCACATAGAGCAATGAACGATGTCAAATATGTTTAGAAGAAAATGATGCATTGTACCCAGTGTTGGATTACAAACTAAAAGATTCCAAGAGACAGGCTGTAGATAATACAAGATTTGCAAAAACATATTTGGGATAATGAAGGTAGAAATAAGTGCAATAACTACAAATAAGCAGAAAAGTTATATGTCTACAAAAAGCAAGAATAATGTAAGCAGAACATTTATTACAGAAGCTCTGGAGCCAACGGTCCATAAAGATATATCCTCATTATATTATGACTACAGTTAATTTCTATTAACTTTTATTACTGTTTTTCTTATTTAATAAATTAGCTCTGGAAAGACCATGAGAATACCAAGCTCTAGAATCATAGTCAGAGAAATACAGTTCCTACCAGAAAGCAAATTAAGTTATTAAAATCCATATCTCTTAGCATCAATAGCTGTGCTTTTTTTCATTATTTCTATAGAAACAAACATTCTGCATTCTTTAACGCAGTTGCTAGAATTAATTGATGTAAATAAATATCCTTGGAATATCATGTTTCATAAAAGTATCAGAGACTCAGCTGATGTGTGAAAGAATAGAATAGATTCAGATTATAAACTAAACATAACTTCAGAAAATCTAGTGATGGGCTTAGATCAGAAGCATTTCCAATAATAAAAGTCTAAGGTTTTGCAAGATGAAGAAGGCAAAAAAACCATACTGTAAACAGGATATTTATATGTCTGAATGACCAGGCATATCGTTTTTATTCTGAGTGTATGCTATACCTAGGATTAAACAACAATGCCATTTGGATTAGAATAATTAGAGTAAATGTGGTTTGTACCAAGCCTTCTCTGGCTGCACTAGGTTCTCTTATTTTTCTTGTTCTATTTGTCAAAGTATGCCATATTCATAAGAACTAGGATTTAGTATGTGAGGTTTGCTAACATTAATGTAATTAATATTTCCTAAATACCAGAAAAAATGTTAACTGCTTCACCTAGTTTATGATATGCTTTTGATTTTGTTGTTCTTTTTAGTTTGAAATTAGTGAATTCTCTTCTTGGTACTAGTCTAGCTAATTTATATCTAAAAAGAAACACTGACAAAAAAGAAATCATGAAACTACCCTCCAGCTGCCAATTATGTACTAGCACTAGAAATGAAAATAAGAATTTGGTATAAAATGAGATCTGGCAGTTTCTTCTCTCTTATAACTTGGCACAAAATATGATTTGAAGAGGGAAATACACGTTTTGCAAAGACAGCAGTTTATTTTGGTACTATTGGATAGATAAAATGAACTATTATGATTTCTAGAAGGGATCCAGTTGAAGGCTGACAGAATGAATCTCTTCCCAATTAATCAGTAAACAAAAATGCTTATATTGCACTATCATTCACTGGGGAACCAGGTGGTAAGAGTTGTCAGCAACGGGAAAAGTGCTTCAATTCTTGGTCATAGAGCAAGTCATCATTTTGTGATTTAAAACAACTGTTTCTTTTTTCAACTCTATTTGAAGGATTATTGGACTTCCATCAAAATTGGTAATATTGTTAACATCTTGTTATACAGATTGAGGCTTCTTTTCTCCTTCAGTTGATTTAGTTGATAGTGTTGGTTATTGGCCCAGGTGACCCTGGTATTTATAAATTTATTTCAAGGTGAAAGGTAATGACAAGTCCTACCTCTCTTACGCTACTATTTGTTTAGGAAAGCTGGCCTTTAAAATCAGGGATGTGTGTGTGTGTGTGTGTGTGTGTGTGTAAGAGAAAGAGAGAGACAAGAGAGAATCAGATACAAAATAAACAGCAATAACAGTATTCCAGGGTTATAATAAGAGTAACTGTTTATATTTTTGTTAATTAGACCTAAAATGACAACCACTTAAAAGCAACTATTGCTACTTATTCTCAGCATTTGGGTATTTGTCTTTAAATCACCATTTACTTGTGACTAAAAATGTTTAGGCTTTACACTTAGTATAGCAGATAGAGAGATGTATGAGATACATGACTGCCCTTAATGAATTCAGAGATATGGAGAGAATGAAACAGAAATCTAACTTTCTGATAGGAAACTGGCAAATCCTTATGATCCCTCTTCCTTTCTCATTCTCCTCCTCATGAATTTTGGTCTTTTCTTTCTTTGCTAAAAATGTTTTAAAATCAAGATTATTCTTTTTTTGTAGATTTTTATTTCATTAATCAGTTACTCTCTTCTCCATTTACCTGTAGAAATTTTTAGCTGTGTCAAAAATGAATATATTTATTTTATAAAGGCAAATCCATATTAGGGTTTTTTATAAGAAAAAAACTGTTTCCTTGATTATGTCAATAAAAATTAGCAAAGACACTAACTAAACTATTTCTCACAGCCTTCTATTTATTCATCTTCTTTCTCTATTATAAAATATTTTCTTAAATCTCTTTTCCTCATTCCTTCTTGACACTTGTCTCTATGACTTTTCATTTCCCAACTGCTTTTCTCCTTTTCCACTTCATCTTCAAGTGATAACCTTTAATACACAGAGACACTGATGCCGAAGACTGAAAATTAGAGAATTGGATTTCTAGTCTCAGCACTCCCAGGAATGTATGAGGTCATGTATTCACCTCCATCTCGCTTAGGACTAGAAAGGACTGCTAGGGTAGCTACAGTCTCAATTGCTCTATATTCCTCTTAGCTGTCTGATGTGGCTTTTAATGTTACATATTTATTTAGTTATACACCTAACTTGACATTTAAAGCAGTTGATAACCAAATGCTTTAATGAAACCCTCTTCAACTTTCCCTTTTGAGGAGGGTAGCATTAATAACAGCTACAGGACATCTTAATGTAAATTCATTCTTCATATGCTTTTACCAATCAAATATAAGCTCCTGTAGATATCTGTGCTTCTCTCTTAATTGTCTCTCTCAAATTTTAATTTATATCTTAGTAAATGTTAATTTTAATTTCAGTAATAGGTATAACAAATGTTAAAATACTAATGAAAATATCACTTAATTCTCTGGCACTACTTACTATTTCTTAAATTTTCTTGCTTTTATCTGGTGTGTGTGTGTGTGTGTGTGTGTGTGTGTATGTGTGTGTGTGTGTGTGTGAACTCAGATCTATGCATATTCTAGCTCAGCTTGCTCATTCAAGGCTTGGTGCTTTACCACTTGAGCCCACCTCCAATGCTCTTACTATTTCTAAATACTCATTATCTGTTGGCTTCTTATAATACTAAATGATGACTGGATTCATCTATCCCAAATGTCTTTTTCTCTTATCTCTTAGTAAAATTATAGCAACATGAATTTTACATCAAATCAAATGTTCTTTAAAACTATTACATTTGTGACTGTCATTGTTGAGAAGTAGCAATCTTTTCTTGCTCATCTTTAAGATTTTGTTACTGTTAATTTGATTTTTTTTCCATTTGTTTCATAGTTTACAAATTCATAATCTTCCGAGTCACTCCACCAACCTTTTAACTTATTATCTTATGGTCAAATGCTGTAATATTGCCTCCTTCACATCCACCTTTTGTGGTAACTGGTGCCGTTAGGTTCTGAGATTTTTTTTTAAGAGGTTCAAAGGTTAAATCTAGTCTCTTCTGGCACCCAAGAATGCAATTTCATTACCAGGAAGCTCAATTTCCACACTTTATATGTCTTTCCCTTTCCATAAATATGTAAGTTCTTTCTGTCCTTGTCTCTTTTCCTCTGTATCTCTATTATTTTATTGTGATATCAAAGAGGACAAGAGAGAAATAGCCATGTTCACACATCCCTCTTTAACTAGAAGTTTCATTCCTGATGTCCTTTGGTTTAATCAATTGTTTACAAAGTCAACTTCTTCATTGAATATAGGCTTTTCCTTGCCTTGAGCGCAACTAAAGTTCTTCCCAAGGAAATTAATGGCTCATGATGGGACTGGTGTTCCCTAACTTGTTAATTTGTTTCCTCCAAAGCATATATTCCACTGTGGTCCAGCTCTTTGGTCATCCCTCACTCCTTCCATCCTAGTTGATCCTTGCTAATCACTAAAGACTTTTGAATACCGATATATAATTTTGTTTTACCTCAAATTTCTGTTCCTTGTCATACTAAGAATGTTCACAAAGAAGCTTCATCTAACTTGCTACTGTTTCATTTCATTGACTTTCATCTCCCAAATTGCTGTTACTGCAGTAATAGAAAATTCATTTATCATCTTAGTCAGTTTTCTTCATGTGTTTGGCTGTATGCCAATATAATCCAAATGCTGACATGCATAACTAGGTCCAAAAGAATTTTGAGCCACTCACATAAAATATAAATAAAGATAAATTTGTTTTCAAATAAGAAACTAAAGAATCTGAGAAAATATCAATTGAAAAGTTGGTTATGTATGTTAATATATTATATTAATATTATAGTAGCATTAATATATGTATATTATGATAGCTTTTAAGGATCTAAAATTTTGCGACATGAGCATAAGTCTGTGTAGCCAGTACAAGGAGATATACATGTGCTTATGTTATAAAATAATAAGCCATGCTTACAAGAAAATACACACACACACACACACACACACACACACACACACACACACACACACATTTCTTTCCGATACTGACCAGAGAGAAATTCTTGCAGTAGATCCTCATAGAGAAGACACTGTATTACCAATGGTGTACTCAACAATATCATATGTACACATACTTATGCAAAACAACTACCAAAGGTTGCTTCATATAATCTTTCTTGAATCTGACTGAAGGTATGATAGTAAAGATAATTCAGTGTGAACAAGGATACAGGATCTCTACTTTAGATGAGGAAGGAACCATTTGATGTACATGAACACAAGGTAAGGGGAATTAGAGTTGATAAAATAATCCTTTTGTGAACGTTTTGTAAAGTTACAAGTCATCAGTGATGTGCTGAATGAAAAAATCAAATTGAGATATATAGGTCCTTGATCTCAAAAATTCCATTCATTTAAGTCTCAAAACCTTTCATTTCCCTTGTAAGAGTCATGCATAGCTGGTGCTGATATCTTTCCCTTGTAAGAGCAATGCATCCGCTGGTTGCTAATATCTCATGCCTGTCATTGTAGCTACTTGGGAGACTGAGATTATTGGGCCCATGGTTCCCATGAGATCAAATTCATTAGATTCCCTTTCTCAATGAAAAGCTGGATGTGGTAGCATGTGCCTATTATACTAGCTACATAACTGAATCATATCCAGCTCTGCCCTAGGCCAGGAAGGGAATCTTCTTCTCCTCCTCCTCTTCTTCCTCCTCCTCCTGCTCCTCCTCCTCCTGTTCCTCCTTCCTCTCTCTCTCTCTCTCTCTCTCTCTCTCTCTCTCTCTCTCTCTCTCTCTCTCTCTCACACACACACACACACACACACACACACACACACTAACAGAAAATAGAACTGATGGTGTGGCTCCATGGTTAGAATGCTTGCCTACCAATTGGGAGGACCAAAGTTCAAACTCAGTACCATCATAAGTAAATACATACACACACATGCACACACACACACACACACCCATAAAATAGTTATATAACATATACCTTGATTTAATGAGAATTAAACTTCATCAATATTGTGAGAATCAACAATGTTTGGCAACAACCTTTGGCTTTCATGTTCTGAGAGCATCTTAAACATTGTCTTAAAATGATAATGGCAGCCTTTCTCATTGTATTTTTAACATAGAAAAATGCCTAAATTTCAGAAACCTTATTTGAACACAAAGTGAATAAAAAAATCTAACTTAAGGACACTCTCACATTTAGTCACTTAAACATTTAGCTTCTAAGTAAATTACTAATTCTTCCTGAGCTTTCAATGTCAACTCTGTTGACCTCACCATTAACTTGTCTGTAGATACCCTAAGTTCAATATTTTCTAACCTGAGCCTTTCCATGTGCCTTCAACACACCAGATATACATTTGTCTTCATGACATCTTACTTTGTTAATGCCATGATCAGTTATGAAACTTCAACCTCAGAAACACCATTCTTTTTGAGTCACATTTTTGTACAGCTGCTAAGCTGCTAAGTCATGAGAATGCTTCCTCTTTCCAGCCTCAGTTCAGATCCTTTTCCTCTGCTATAATTTTCTTTGCTCCTTATTAACTTCTTCCTACAACTCAACCTGCATATCAGACATACTAGTTCCATCAATCTGGAAACATCCCAATCTTGCTTAAATTCCTCAATCATCCCCCTTTGCTACTGTATCAGTTAGTATTGTGGTATTTAAGGATCTCTTGCTATAATTTCAAAACTTGCAACTCCAACTTTGTCTTTCATGTATCTTTGACCCCACTAACTATTCCAAATATGCATGATTCCTCTCTAGTCTGTAACTCATGGTGTTCATGTAAAATCTTTGTTCTGACAGTGATACCTATTCTTGTTGGAAACAGAGCAACAAAAGTAAAAAGTACTTTTTTACTTAGAAGTGCTAAGATACTTCATCTTAATTTATTTGGAGGCTGTTTTATAGTAGCCATTTAAATATAATATCCTCTCATTAAATATAATGTTCTCTCATGAGAAATACCTTATCACAATATAAATTGGTTCAATTTTCTGTTGAATTTTCTGACATGATTTTTCTATTTTTAGTATCAATTTTCATTTTCTTTCTTAAGGCCAAAGAAGAACTTCACAAGATCTCAATATTCAGGCTGTACTAGTGTAAGTGTTATTAATTCATTATCTTGAATATATACAATTTTTATCCAACAATTAAAAGATTTTTAAAAATAAGAAATACAACAAACATGGAAAATGATGTCACAATATTTCCTGATGTAGTCATAGCTTTTCATCTGTTTTAGGGCTTGTAACAAGCAAGTTTTAACCTGAACAATCTTTACACAAATACTATGTTTTCTCCATAAACATAATCAATTATTTATTGATGAATCTATGAATGATTAAATAAAAAGTAGACTTTCTCTTCTTAAGATTTATGCAATTGCTTTTGTAAAAATGTATTTATTGTTATTGTAAAGGTGGTGTACAGACTGGTTATAGTTAAATAAGTCAGATAAAGAGTACATTTCTTTTTGAACAAGTCACCCCTTCTCTCTTTCTCTCCAAGTTTTTCCCTCCCATCTCTACCCACAAGTTGTATAGTCATTTTAAATATAGTATCTAATGAATATCACTGGGCATTTGTTCATCCTTTGTCACACCATTTCTGTTTCTGTTCTCCTCCACGCGCGCCCAAAGACACATAAATGAACAAACAAGACAAAAGGAAAAGAAAACAAAAATCGCCACAAAGAAAAAGAAAACCTCTTGTTTTCATTTCCTAGAGTACATTTTGGTGAATATTATTTTATATCATTAGATGCAGATTGCTACTGTGCCTACGTGATCCTCTCCTAAGCATGTGCGCCTTTTGTCGCACTTGTGTGAATACCTAGACACATGTGCAGCCCAGTAAAGCGCAGAATGTGGCAGGCCCTCCCACGATGCCCACATCTAAATCCTCTGAGCCTCTGAATGTGTTCATTAGGGAAAAGAGATTTAGAATATGTGATTAAGTCAAAGACCTTGAGATTAGGGAATTATCTGTGATCATCTGAGCGGGCCCAATGTAATCAAAAGAGTCCTCCTAAGAAGGACACAGTAAAGTCAGGGGGTGATAGTGGGGAATCTGGTGGTGACAGAAAAAAGGGGCTGTGATACAGGGAATGCACAAGTCTCTACAAGCTGGAAACCACCATGGAACCTATTATTCCCTAAGCCTCCAGAAGAATGACACTGTTGATAGCCTGACTGTGACCCAGAGACTGATCTTTGACTGCTGAAGTTAATAACTGTAAGATAATAAACATGGAGGCTGGAAAGGTGGCTCAGTGGTAGAGAGCTTGCCTTGCATGCATGAAGCCCTGGGTTCAATTCCTCAGCACCCCATAAGCAGAAAAAGCCAGAAGTGGCACTATGGCTCAAGTGGTAGAGCCTTGAGCTGATGAGCTGAGGGACAGTGCCCAGGCTCAGAGTTCAGGCCCCTTGACCGACAAAAACATTTTTTAAAAAGATAATAAGCATCATAAAAGATCATAAAAGTAACTGTAAGATAACTGTAAGATAATAAAACTCATAGTTCTCGGTAATTTATTACATCAACAAGGGATAACTGGCATTATTTTCCTAATTAGTGTCTTACAAGGATTACCTTTCTCTTTTCGTCTTTCTTGTTTTCTGGTACAACATATAATTTTCTAGGTAACTATTTTCACAATTCGTATCAATAATTCCATATTCAAAAACAGTATGTCCTAAATTATTCCTGATCTGATTTCTAGGTATTCAACGTTTCCCCCCCCCCCCCACACTTGGTTAAATTAGATGATAAAGTTATTTATATCAAGGTCTTGGATTGTATAGAAAAATATTGGCCCAATTAACAAGGAGTGACATTGCTGATATTCCAGATTCTGCATTTTCAAATGTGAAACCATGAAACCTTATTCAGAAGTAACGTTTCCTTTTTCCTTGATTATTTAGTGACATATTTCCCTTACTACCATTTATATATAAGATTAACTTATCTGTTAGGTTCAGTCTTACAGTAATAACCATCTTCCATTTAAGATATTCAGATGGAGGGATTTTAGATTCCCAAAGAAACCAAGTTTTGAATCACCTAAAAATCTGCTGACAAACTGAACCTCTGAAAGAATGAGCTCAGCAGCCATTTCTGTAAAAATCAAACATCCCACTTGCTAAAGGCTATGTTTGCTCTTTTCTGACTTTGAAGAAAACATTGCCTCTGCTTCTTTCTTTCACTATGCAAAAGAAAGCCTACATAAAGTTTGCTGACTCGTTCATAACTGGGCTGTCTGGTTCTGATTCAGACTGTTGAACCAAAGAGCAGCATGCATTTCTACACAGTTTAAAACATTCTATGCAGAGTTAAGAAACCTATTTGTTAATAATGAAAAAAAGTATTTGTTTCTACAAGCTAGCATATTTATATTGCATCCTGAAGTATATTTGGAAGATTTGTTACAATACAAAAAAGAGACATAACCTGTTCATGTTCTTTTTTTTCCTAAGTACTTTAAAAAAAACTAGTGACTGATAATATCATTTGGGAAAAAGCATCTTCAGGGGCTGGGAAGGTTGCTCAGTGGTAGAGTGCTTGCGTTGCATGCCTGAGGCCCTAGGTTTGATTCCTCAGCACCACATAAGCAAAAAGAAAAAAGTCAGAAGTGGCACTGTGGCTCAAGTGGTAGAGCACTAGCCTTGAGCTGAAGAGCTGAGGGACAGCGCCCAGGCCCAGAGTTCAGGCCCCACGACTGGACCCCCCCCCCCCCAAAAAAAAGCATCTACAGTTAAAGAAGCTACTGAAAGGTCTGGCTGACTCCATGCACACCCTTCAAAATACAAATTAGCATTTAATCACTTTGAACATGAACTTAATTATACTGTGAAGATTTCAGCTGTTTGCAAAAAGAAATTAAAAGTTCCTATCTGTTTTGAATGTTAAACATAATCCACATAACTTTCATTTGGAGCCACTAAAACTTAGCTTTCAATATTTCTTGACTTTCCTAACCTATAAGAAAAATATACTTATGAATTCATTATTATAAATGGAATCATTGCTTGTAACATTCCCAGAAGCTTTCATGGATACTTTTCAGCTTCCTTCCTTGCCTTTTCCTTCCACATACAAGACACACAAACTCATATACACACTACATAGCCTAGCTACTCCATCCCAGAAAAAAAGCAGAGATCTGATTTAAAAATCAGTCTTCAATTCTATGGCATCAAGCCAACCTGTATGCTAGTAAAGAATTAATTTCTTCAATATAAAAAATTTTGTGTTTTTACAACTGCCCAATAAATAAGTGGGCTAAAGACTTAAAGAGAAACTTCTCTGAAGAGGAAAGAAGGATGGCCAATAGACACATGAAGAAATGTTCAACCTCTCTAGCCATAAAAGAAATGCAAATCAAAACAACATTGAGATATCACCTCACTCCAGTTAGAATGGTTAAAATAAAGAACTCTAATAACAACAGATGCTGGAGGGGATGTGGACAGAAGGGAACCTTACTGCATTGTTGGTGGGAGTGTAAACTTGTTCAACCACTTTGGAAAGCAGTATGGAGGTTCCTCAAAAGACTCCACATAGAGCTCCCTTATGACCCAGCAATCCCACTTTTGGGCATTTACCCAAATGTTTACAAACAAGACCACACTAAAGCTACCAGCATGACTATGTTTATTGCAGCATTATTTACTATAGCGAAGCTATGGAACCAACCCAGATGCCCTTCAGTAGATGAATGGATCAAGAAAATGTGGTATATATACACAATGGAATTCTATGCTTCCATCAGAAAGAATGACATTGCGCCATTTGTTAGGAAATGGAAAGACCTGGAAAAAATTATATTAAGTGAAGTAAGCCAAGCCCAAAGAAACATAGGTCCCATGGTTTCCCTTATTTGCAATATCTAGTATAAGTACGAGTCAAGCAGAAAAGGTCAGATAAGGTGATGTTAGGAAAATAAACCCTAAGATACGTATTTAAATGTTTTTGTTTTTGTTTTTCCTTTCATGCAATTGTTTCTAACATATTTATAAGATGATTTCTATGCTGCTTTGAATGTCCCTCCCCCATGGTATAACCCCTGCTTTTACTGTATTTGATGTTGGTATAATTTGTGAAGGGGAAAGGCAAAAACAAATCGTTTAACTAGGGATACAGGTAGACCCATTGCAACAATGAAATGTATAAGTCATTATATCGAAAAAGGAACTTTACAACTTTGGTGGGGGGCGGGGGGGAGGGTCGGGTGGGGGGAGGGGAGAGTATGGGAAGGGATGGGAAGGGGAAACAAAGAGGAGGCAACAATGCCTGATAAGAAATGTACTCTTTATCTTGCCCATGTAATTGTAACTCCTCTGTACGGTATTCTCACAATAAAAACTAAAATAAAATAAAAAAGAAAATGTTGTGTTTTTGTACTTTAAAAAAATCATAGTATCCTTTTATATCACTGTTGCTATGAGCTCTATCACTTCCCTAGGATTTCTTCAGAATTGGATATCTAATTTGTAGATAATTTCTTATCTGTTCAAATAGATAAGTATCATGAGATCGACAATTCTGTTCCCTGGTAAGTGATCTCAGTTTTAAATGCATTTACTGAGTAATGAGGAAAGAAGGTAGTAAGAATTCTCACAGGATAATCAAAGTACTCAATCATTTATGCAAAAATACAGAAGGGGATAAATCCAAATTGGATTCTATGCAGATTAGCCCATCCCTCACTGCCTGTCTGAGTTCTTTTCTTTGCCAGTCCAGTGTAGCATGGGACTAGGATTAGCACTGGTTATGGGTTCTTCAGAGTTTACACAGAAGTTGCCTGCACTGTACAATGTTCTGGATGGAATTTGAATGAGAGAGTCTTCAGTGAACTTCTCAAAAAGAGAAACCATTACTCTGGAGCTTCTGGAACATAGGGATTTCTTTGAGATGAGAGTAAAGGCAAATATTAGGTGGGAGGAAGGGTCTTGGGAGAGCAAAGAGCCCAGCTGGGTCAGGAAGGCCTGTCATTTCATTTCATGGTATGGCACAATGGGTGAACGAGGAATTTCCAGAGCCAGATGGGGCCATGCTAAAGGGGCAAGCTTGAGCTTCATGGAGAGGAGAACCACCTGGAGGAGAAAGTTGATGCCAATCAGAGGCACTGAAAGAACACTGCAGGGCTGTGTCAAAATCACATAAGCTAGAAATATCATGAATAGAAATCCTAAACTTTCAAAGATCACACGTAATGATCTGTGCAATGTGTCTGGTGAGACTATTGACTGGGGTCTTTGTGTAGTCATTTGTCTAAAAAGCAATAAAAACATCAAAAATACAGAAGACAAAAGGCCTCTGGTGAGAGATGCTGCGGCATGTTGAAAAAGCACATTTCTTTCTCAGTGTAACTGTGACTCCCATTTGCTATGCTTGAATGCCTGCCATGTGTAGAAATGAAGCAATGGTGGTTTTCTGCTGAGAAGAAAATTTGAATAACAGATGGGATTGAGAATAAAAACACTTAAATTGTAATATATAGACACCTTAAAATATATCTTTACAAGTGTATCTTAAATATTCAAGCCAAAGTGTTAAAGTGATGAGAGTTAAGTAAAGGAAGTGGGCAAAGAGATGAAGAAATTTGGTTTTGAGAAAAAGAAATACGCCTTTTTAAGACGTATGTTTAATGCCATCTAAAATTCAATTTCAAAGAATCTAAGTTAATGGGACAGACACAAAGTGGTTTTCTTTTTCTTTTCTTTTCTTTTTTTCCAGTCCTAGGTCTTGAACACAGGTCCCAGACAAGTCCATGACTCAATAATTTGGCAAGTTAATAGTGCAGGTTGGAGAATACAAGACTCTTGAACCTTCAGCCAAATGCTAATTTTGCTCTGGCTCATTATTCTGGAAACAATGGAACATTCTATTTGAAATTTATTTTTCAAACTAGTAAACGCTCTTTAAAGCATGATAGTAAGACATATTAAAATTACACTTAGTATAAAATTCTGACTTGATGACAATAAGTCTACAGTATATCAAACTAGGAAAAGGAAGTAACAGCACCTACCTGCTGGGTAATTAATTATTTGTTACTATGATTTCTAGAACTCTTATTTGCATTGTATCACTTTTCAATGTTTTAAATTTCACTTAATTTCTTTGTCTTTCACAGAGAGGAGCTGCCTAACTCAGAATTTCTGAATAGCAATTGTATTCCACAAGTACTACTCATGAAAATGAACTGGCAAAGATTTTGGAGATTAGCATATCTAAAAGCAAATGAAAAGTGTAATTGCAGCTAACCATAAACCATATCCAAAAGTCTTCTAAATTATATTCACTTGTAGTATATTTTAAACTGTATACAGCTCATGAACTATGTATGTACCTTTAACCATGGGCCTGATAATGAGGAAGCCCTAACTAAACTCTAAATGGAACCCTAGAAGTAAGCAATTTCATGCAGCCACTTAATGGACAATAAATGGAGCTCAGAGGGTCTAGCAGGACTTTCATTTCCTAGATGCTATTCCATATTGACTAGTGATAGTACATAGAGAGTATGACATTAAGGCAAGGTTGAGCTGAGTGAGTAGCAGAAATAATACCAAAACATTGACCTTAAAGTTGACCAGGTTCTATAAACTAGTCATTAAAGTAAAAGAGTCTAGCTGCTTCACACAGCAGGCATACGGCCTCTGCTTAAATCATTTTAAAATTTATATCCTAGGCAGACAGTTTAAACAAGAACTAAACATTTGTGTTATATGGATTTTGAAGTGATAACTGCATGATGATTTCTATTATACACACATATGTTTTTTATTGTAAAAATACTGTACACAGGTGTTACTGTTACATGAGTAAGGTACTGAGTACATTTCCTATCAAGCATTGTCACCTCTTCCTTTGTTTGTTCCTACCATCCCTTCCCTCCCCACATCTCTTCCACTTTTTAAGGCATGCTTTTCAGTGCCCCTCAACATTTTTTATGCTGGAAATGCATAATGATCTAACTTTTCTTTGAAATTTGGCATGTCTTTAAGAGGGATCTGGCTAACTTAAAATATTATCACATTCTGCATAACTCAGGAAGTCTAAAGTCACCTAAAAAGGAAAAATAGTGGAGGATAAATATGTCTTTTCCTTGGATATTGAGCACAAGCCAATTGATTATTTAACACATTTTTTCTTCAATTATAACTGAGGCAATTTTTTTAAAAAGTGTTTTCAATACATGTTCTGGAATATGTCCTTAAGAAGTGTATATGGGCTTTACAGAGAGGGATTCATAACTACCAACATTTCCAAAGGGTTCTGTCCAAAGACAGAAAATGATAATATTCCTGGATATTTGAAAGATAACATTCTCCTTCCCCACAAAAGCCATATATCTGAGAAGATGCTTTGGGGACATAGACAATAGGAGAACATTCCAGCAGAGACTAAAAATGATCTGTAGTTCCTCTTCTCCAAATCATCAGACAAAAGAGGATGAGAGAACAGAAAGCTTAAACCACTTAGAAATCTCCAAGTTAATCCATGGAAAAATTGTGTAAGATAAGATGAAGTTCAGCGAAGTGAACCCCAAGATAGGGACACAAGTGGTTTTTTCTTTCTTGGTATTGTTTCTAATGTATTTAACGTACCATGTGATTTTTTTTTGCTTTGTATGTTTCTCCCCCATAGTACAACCCGTTTTCACTGTATTTAATGTTGGTATAATTTGGGGAGAGGAAGAGAAAAAACAAAATATTTAAATAGGGATACAGGTTGACCCATTGCAACAATAAGATGTAGAAGACACTGTTGAAAAACAAACTTTACAATTTAGGCCGGGGGTCGGGGGAGAGTGTAGTTGTAGAGGTGAGGGAGGGGAAAACAAAGGAGGAGGCAACAATGCTTGATAAGAACTGTACTCATTACCTTGCTCATGTAACTGTAACCCCTCAGTACAGTATTTTCACAATAAAAAACTTATTAAAAAAAGAAATGTGAACATTTCATCTGCTCATTTTGTATGTCCAGATATTAGTTGTACAAAGTGAAAACTTTCATAATGATATTTCTAATTCTACTTCACTTTAGTCAAAATGGTTATCATAAAAAAAAAAACAGAACAAACAACAACAACAAACACCCAAAATATTGGGAAGGAATTGGAACCTGGGATGTGGGGAAAGGAACCATTACTCACTGCTGGTGAAAATGTAAATTAGTGCAATCATTATGGAAATAAGTATGGAAGTCTCTCAAGAAATTAAAAACAGAACTTCTATATGATCTTGGTATACTATACCTGGTATATATCTTTTAAAAAATCAAGGTCAAAGTTACTACAGATTATATTGAGTGAAGTAAGCCAGACCCAGAGAAAAGCAGGTCGTATTATTTCCCTCATTCGTAAGAACTAGATATGAATATGCTATTTTTAACAGGGGATCTCAACAACCAAGTGTTTAGTGCAAAGGACTGTATATAATGAAGCATTTTAATATGAACTACAACTTATGGAAACAAGAGATTCTCATTAGACCCTGCTTATAGTTCGTTCTTTTTTTCCTCTATTGTTTTTTTTAATTTCTTCATTTCTCCTAGTTTTTGGTACCTCGGGTTTTGCATAATAGATAATAATAGGCACTGCATTATGTGAAATGGAAAGGGAATCACAGATACAGCTGAACAACTGATAAACTACAGCAACACTATCCCACTATGTGGGATATGAACATTACAACTTGGAAGGGGGAATGGGAGGGATACATGGGGAGATAAAGAAGGACAGGGTAACAATGATTAAAAACAAATGCACTTATTGCCTTACCTATGTAACTGTGACCTGACCGCCCCCTCCCCCACCCCGACCCAGTTCAGCACCTTTTCAATAAAAAAGTTACTTCAGAGACACCACCATACCCACAATTTATCATTGTGCTATTTATTCCCAGTAGGTGAATTATGGAACTAATCTTAGTGACCATCATCAATACATAAATAGATAAAGAGTTCATCTTTGATGAGAAGTGGACAAGGAACTTTTGATTTATTTGAGCCTTGATCTTAACTGAGTGGACAGCATTTTGGATCAAGGCATTTTCATGAGTCACTGGATTCCTCCATCACTTCCTGTAGTTTATACTATTAGATCTATTTAACAGATTGAAAAACAAAATCAAACCACAGACAGAATAAGAAACTTATTAAGAAAACAGCCTGCCTATGGCACACACCTGTAATTCTAGCTACTCAGGAGGCTGAGATCATAGAATCTAAGTTCAAATCCAGCCCAGGCAGAATAATCTCTGAGACACCATCTCCAATTATTCAGCAAAATTCCACACTGGAGCAAAGCTAAAATAGTAGAATGCTAGCTGTGGTAGAGGGAGCAAACTGAGCAAAAGGCCCTGAGTCTGAGATACAGTACTGTATAAGAAACAAAACAAGACAAAAAAGAAAACTCATGCTTGCTTAATATAAATTTAAATATGAATAATCAAGAGAATTGTGGCCCCAAATGTACCTGATTGCTGGCCAGCACCTAGAAGACACCTAGGTCTACTGCCTCTTTTGATATATACCAGCTGATCTCAGATCTGGGATTTATGCCATCACTCTCGTATGTACCTTAGATTTGGTAAAGGAGCAGTTGTTGGAAAGTGGGTTGCAAGTGAGTTAACCCACCTCCTGTGATAACTCTCCTCCCTGATCTAGTCGCTTCATGTGTGGAATCATGTGAACAGGGAGCAGCTCTGTGCACACGGGTGGCTTCTCCTCAGGGGAATGTTGATTTTTCTGTTAACTGGGGAAAATATACATACTTTAGTACATATAGGGTGAGGATTTGATTTTAGGTCATCAACTGCTTGGCCTAGAATGACAAAATTAAACACATCTAGTGAGATTTATAGTGTGAAAAAACACTAGGAAAGTTGCTATACACTGAATTTTGTCCCCAAATTCTGTTCCCAAATTCTTATGTTGAGACTTTTAATTCTTAAAGTATTTGGATATTGGGAATTTGGGAGATAGTTAGGTCAAAACAGCGAAGCCCTCATGATGGAATTAATGTCCTTTCTCTACTCCATGCAGCGCTCCATTGTTGTGTGAGGATAGAGTAAGAAAACTGACATCTACCAGGCAACAAGAGCCAAGGAAGCTCTGGAAAACGAATGAGCTAACCTTAGACTTACAAGTCTATATAATTGTTAGAAATAACAGTCTGTTGTTTGAGTGACCCAGTCTATGATCATTTTTTTTAATAGCAGCCTAAGTAGGTGAGCCTAGGAATCTTTCACAGGAGACCATGGCAGACTGGAAAGACCTCTAAGCTAGAGTTAGAATAAGCCTGTGATTCTAGCCCTGTTATAGACATTAGCAGGAGTGACTTATACCTCTCGGTGACATTGTTTTCATTTATAAACTAGTATATTAAACTAGATACTCTGAGATTTTTTTTTAATTTGATGTTTCTATAGTCTGACCTTAATTATGTCTTGTGGTCCTCTTCCAATAGGGAAATTGGCAGTGGGATTCATTAACACCATTAGTTGTGCTTTAGTAATGATCTTTTGGAACACTGAGTGCCAAAGAAATTATCAGTTACTTTGAGTATAATTAACTAGAATCCCAGGCAGATATTAAAATCTAATTTAAAACTAGATTTATCTACCAGGATCCTAACCTTCCACCCTCCTATCCAAGTTGCAAATAAATTCTAGGTGGTGTGAAACATTTCTTTGCAAGTTATTTTCTCTTTTTATTTATCTCTGAGGTTCAGGTCAATTTGCTTTATTTAATATTCTAATAACTTTTCTCTAAAGAAGAAAGGAAGAAACATCAGAGAGACTTTTATGGTAGGCAATTAAAATTTAAAAAATAATGAAACTGCACTACTGAAATTCAATATTAATTTAAAGATACGTAAGAGGTCTATACTGACAATACCTAACATGAGTAAATTTTTACTCTAGTGAGTCTGTCTCTACAGTTTTATATCCATGTTACAATGATGAAAACAGGAGTTTCTAAGTTTATATTTTCTGATACTGTGGTACAGGATCTCAAGTTTGCTTGGCTTGCTTGTCTGCCACTCTATAATTACGACATGGGCCTAGCCTATATTTTTACTGGCTGTTTTGGAGATGGTGTCTCTCAGACTTTTCTGTGACCTTAAATCATGATCTTCTAGATCTCATCTAGGATTACAAAGTTACTTTTGTAAGAACGTTTACCAGTTTTGTATTCCAACAGGAGGTGGGAACTTATATGTGTGTGTTATATAATATATAATATGCTATGTATAATATTATATACTATATATGTTATATACTATATATTATCACATATAATATACTATATGCATACATATACAGATAACTTTATTTATATATGCATACATATACAGTTAATTTTTGTTTTTATATATATGCATGTATAATATCACTATAAAGTAGATGTCAAAACTCTATCTTAGCAGTGAAGCCAGGTTAAAATATAAAAGGAATTCAAATTTACCGAAGTAAATTTCCCCTAGCATAATTAAAGTTTCATTAAAAATACTATTGTTTTTCTGTCAGAAGTAATTACTGTCAGAAGTAATGTGCAACAATGCACACAAAATTATTAGGAAGGTAGCTGGTACAGAGTAAATAAATCTTATCTCAGAGGAATTTTGTTTGGCTCCATATAGCAAGCACATAGAGCAGCTGTTTAACTAAGTGAATGTTTTTATTAGGCTCCAGAAATCTGTGTTCGGCAATCCAGAGCTAATTTGGATTGGATGCTTCCTAATGCCAACAACTCACAGTTTTCTTCCATATTCCCTTATGGATTTTGTTCTATTGTCCTCAAGGATGGTTCCTTAGTATCCAGGCTTTACTGGAGGGGAAAAAAAATGGCCAATCCTGCCTTTCACTTTTTTAGGTCAGTAGAAGAGTAGGACTTCCAAAAAACTATACAGTATACTACTAATTATGTATCACATGCTCATCAAGATCCATACAACTGTAAAGGAGCCTGGGGATACAATTTTATAACAGAGCACACAGCTACCATCTATAACACCTGCCCCCTCTAGAAACAAAACTAATTTTTTTTCTCTCTCTCCCTCTCTCACTTTTTATTAGCTTATATTAGTTATACAGAGGAGTATTTCACTGTTATATTTGCACACAAGTTATTTTCTCTTTTTATTTATCTCTGAGGTTCAGGTCAATTTACTTTATTTAAGATTCTATTTTGTCCTCAGTTATTAGTATATCATGGCTCTGTTGGGAAGGAAGATATTAGGTAAACAATCAGAAGTGACTATCAGCACTATTACTGTAATGCGTTTACACATCACATGTTCTATTTTAAAACATCTGATAATTTTGTTTTCCGATGCTAAGGACAATTGGTTGTCTCCCTAGGACAAAATGCTTAAAGGTTCAGATGCAATAAAAGAAATCTTAAGTTCTGGTCTGACGTTCTATGCACGTCACACTGCCCTGTTGTTTTTATGTCTCTGCTTAAGGTTAGAGCTACATTTTCCGTGACTCATCACCATTATCCACTGACTCATCATACACTTTATTAGTTTCACATTCATGCTCTGTCTTCAGAGAGGTCACAATTCCCTCCAAAGGAAAATGTAGGCTTTCCAGCTCAAACTTCACCTCAAAGCTTCCCTCTGTTTTTCACCTAAATTTCAACTTGCAGATTACCAAGAAACAGCCCCTTTCTCTAGTTCTTGTTATATGACTGGCTGGTTTAGTGTATGCTTCTTGACTCCAACATCTCCTGGTGTTCTCTTTCAGAAATGGAACGTCTTGTATCTACCTTGTTCTTCTGGAATCAAATCTTGTCGTTTAACAAATGTTCCATGTGATTCTCAATGGTGCTTAGGTCTGAGAAAAAAACTGTCTTTGTTTCTCTAAGTGTTTTCAGTATATCTATCTGTAGCCTAAACACTTAGTAAAACTGCTGATGCTCACATGTATGGTTAGACATTCATACAGAGAAATAGTTTGCTTGTGTCTTCTCTGTCAACAACCATTTAGTAGCCGAAAATGCCTTGAATATTTTTCATTTAATTTTACTACAATAAAACCAAAATGATTGGAGAAAAGGGAATATTAAAAATATGATAAAGTGAAGTAAATCTTATGAGATGTTCCAATTTCCTATGAGACAATGTTTCACTTATCCAATCCCTCACTGGAAAGAAAACTACCTATTACTTCACCCTCTTATTCCTGTGTGTGGAAATCTGTCAAAAGCAATGAATTGGAATATTGAAAAGCTTATCACCTATTCATAAAAATATATTGCAGCAAACACAAATGAGTTATTTGCATAGTGGGCAAAAAGAAGATCTTTGTGTACCTCTAGAATTTAGTTAGGGATGTGGCTTAATAAATATGTGTGAAAAAAATATGTGTGTCCTTAGAAGATATGCATATTTCTCATTGATTCCTCTTAAGAATATCTAAAAATATGACTCTATGGGTTTTCAGAAAAAATAAATGTGTCAAAGGGCCTTACATAAATATGTGAGAATAGAAATGTTTATTATTCATTCATGCCTCCATTAGAAAGAATGACATTGCCCCATTTGTTAGGAAATGGAAAGACTTGGAAAAAACTATATTAAGTGAAATAAGCCAGGCCCAAAGAAACATAGGTCCCATGGTTTCCCTTATTTGCAATAACTAGTATATGTCTGGGACAAGCAGAAAAGGTCAGATAAGATGATGTTAAGCGAAATGAACCCCAAGATAAGGACACAAGTGGTTTTTCTAGCTTGCTATTGTTTCTAACTTATTTATAAGGTACCACATGATTTTTTTGTTGCTTTGCAATGTCCCTCCCCCACAGTATAACCCCTGTTTTCACTGTATTTGATGTTGGTATAATTTGGGGAGGGGAAGGGAAAATCAAGTTGTTTAAATATAGGGATACAGATTGACCCATTGCAACAATGAGATGTACAAGATGCTATGTCAAAAAACAAACTTTACAATTTAGGTGGAGATGGTGAGGGGGTAGAAGGGTGTAGCTGAGGAGGTGGGAGGGAAGGGATGGTAGGGGAAAAACAAAGGAGGAGGCAACAATGCTGGATAAGAAATGTACTCATTACCTCGCTCATGTAACTGTAACCACTTTGTACCATATTCTCACAATAAAAAACTTAATTAAAAAATGGAAAACACATTATAGGAAGGCCTATAGCGTGCAAGACACATTGTAACAAAATTATGTAAAAAATGAGTAAAATAGAGGTTGAGTATTCTGAATGAGAAGCAATCCTATGACATTTTTTTCCAATGAAAACTCTATCAATCAAGTAACAAAGAAATGGAAGCACATAAACCTGAGAGCATTTAATGGACTACTTATTGTACTTCTTCAATTTCAAAGCATTAGTACGAATTTTGGAAATAATTAGCCTTCTGTTTCCTTATAATGCTTAAGCTTTGTTGGGATCTGATAAGGATATGTCAATAGTGATTAATTTCTCAATAAAATAGCTTAAAAGAAATAAGTAGAAATTTTACAGTAATCGAAATGAGTTATCACCAAAACTGTATATAATATTTTCCTGTATATATAATATATAATGGACATTACATACTATTTACCACTATTGCTCACAATGTAGTATTCTGCTTTTGCAATATTCACTTACCTGCTTAATAAATATAAATGAGTGAATTTTTTGTGATAAATTTTATACAAAATTTCCGTGATGTAGTATCCACTTGCAATGACATGGAGCAAATGATATAAAGGACCGTAAAAGGGGAAATCAAGTATACTAAGCACCAGGAAGAGTATGCAGTGGATGGAAAGATCATATGGAAAGGCCTTGAGTTGGGAAGAGCATTCCAGTATTTAAAAAATAGAAAAAAGTCAAGTATGGATAGCTGCAAAGCCAGCTAAAGGGAAAACAGTAAGAAATGAATTAGAATTAGATGTCAAGGGCCAGATCCTATAAGTCCTATTAGACAATAATGAAGAATTTTGGATTCTTCACATTATGGAAGCTATTGATAACTGTGACAAGGAAAGATAAAATGATATACATTTAAAATAGAACTTTTTATTTTGAAATAATAACAGATGTATAATCCCTGTATACCTTTGTCTCTGACTCTCAATGACAACATCTTACCAAATTATTGGAACCTATCCACAGCTTGCACAAAACGGCTATTGGCTTTGTTGCAGACCAATTCCATCAGCTTCGAAGTGATTCCTTATACTCTATTTTATATCCACATCCACTTCTCAACCAGTTTTCTTCCAATATTGATCACTATCAACTATTAATGTGAAAAAGCTCTCCATTTTGATATTCTTGTCATTTCAACAATGTTGTATTAATAGAATCTTACAGTGCGTGACTTTTGTGGATTGGCTTCATCACTCAGTAAAATCTCTGAAGGTTTATCCAGGTTGTTAGGTTCATACTTTTCTTGCCATTGCTAATTTATATTCCAAGGTATTGATCCACTAGTTGAGTTAGTTACTGAAGGAAATCTGCTGTTTACATTTCGAGTTTAAGCATAATGCTGCTATGAGCATTTGTCTATAAGTTTTCACATGAACATAAAACATTCATTGCTCTGTGATACATGCTTAATAATGTTATTGCTGGACTACAATGAATTTCTAGAACTGTAATGTTCTATCACGTGTGGGGGTTGCAGAGAAAATAAATTTATCAAGGTTCCTATTCCTAAATGTGTGAAACAGAATTAAATTTCCTTTGTCTATTCACTCCTTTTTTCTAAAATATACTTACAGAAAACCTGTAACATCCAAGGCACATCGGCAACACCATGAATATATAAAGGGCATACTTGTTAAAAGTTGTTGCTTTGTATGTCCCTCCCCCATGGTATAACCCCTGCTTTCACTGTATTTGATGTTGATATAATTTGTGGAGGGGAAGGGGAAAAACAAATCATTTAAATAGGGTTACAGGTGGACCCATTACAACAATGAGATGTACAAGACGTTATGTCGAAAAACGAACTTTACAACTTTGGCAGGGTTGGGGGTGGGGGGATGGGGGAGGTGATGGTAGGGTGGTGTGGGGGTTGGGGCATGGAGAGGGGAAGAGATGGGAAGGGGAAACAAAGAAGGAGGCAACAATGCTTGATAAGAAATGTACTCACTATCTTTCCCAAGTAATTTTAACCCCTCTGTATGGTATTTTCACAATTAAAAAAAAGAAGTTTTATGCAAAATTGAATAACTGCTGGCCAGAGTGGCCGCACCTTTTCACATTCTTGCCATCCCAATCAGACAGCTGTAGTCACGCTGCAACCTTGCCAGCACTTGTCATTTTCAACTTTAGTTGCATGTTTGTTGTTCATTTTGCTTTGTTCCCCATACTTGTTTTCTTTATTCTATATTAGCACTCTAGTAGGTGTGTGGTGGTATATCTATATGGTCTTAATTTAAATTTTCCTAATGACTAATTATAACAAATATCTTTTCACATTCCTATTGATAATCTGCAAATAATCTTTGGCATAAGTCAGATCCAAAGTAATAGTTACTTTTGGCTAATAGCTATACTATATTTGGGTAATTCTATTCCATTTGAATAAATTTAGGTACATTTGAACAAGTTAAACCTTAATTTCTTAGGCAAGAGATGGAAAATATCTTTGAAAACTAACTTTTCCACACAAGAAATTTTCTTCCACAAAAATTATTGTGTGAAACGAGTTTACCAGACAGAACATCAATGCTAAGGATGGCTGTTAGTTTGTCCCTTTGACACAGCTGATATTAATTCTGTAACATGCATTTCCTACCAGATTGAAGCAAAGTAGCAGCCAATAAAGTCTTTCTTTAATTCTCTGAAGAAAAAATAAGAATGGCCATTTGACACATGAAATATTCAACATCTCTGACTATAAAAGTAATACAAATCAAAACTACATTGAGATTCTACCTCACCCAAAAAATGGCCATTACTAAGAAAATCAATAATAACAAATGCTGGCAGGGATGTGGCGAAAAGGGAATGCTACTACACTGTTGGTGGAATGCAAACATGTTCAACCACTCTGGAAAGCAGTATGGAGGTTCCGCGAAAGACTACACATAGAGCTCCCCTATGACCCAGTAATCCCTGGGCATTTATCCACATGACCACAAACAAGGCCACCCTAAAGCACAACCATGTTAATTGCATCATTATTTACCATAGCTAAAATATGGAATGTAAAAGCCCCTAGTAGATAAATGGATTAAGAAAATGTAGTATATATACATAATAGAATTCTATGCTTTCCATTAGAAAGAATAGCATTGCCCCTTTTGTAAGGAGACAGAATGATTTAGAAAAAATTATATTAAACAAAGCAAGCCAGACTCAAAGAATCATAGGCTGCATGGTTTCCCTTATTCGTTATAACTAGAATATGTCTAAGATATTCTTAGCAGAAGATCACAATCACTCAGTAGCTATATGCATGTGACCATATAAAATGATACTTGCCAAAATGAGCTCCAAGAAATGGAAACAAGAGGTTTTTTTTTTTGAGTGTACTGTTTGTAATTATTTCTTTTTCACTGTTTTTTTTAATTTCTGTACCTCTTGTCTTGTATATAAGCTTACCAGATTTGAGGAAGAGAAGGGGAAATCACAGAAAAGGTGGGACAAAGAGTGAACCAATGCAAAAGTGATACTCACTAGATACTATGACAGAAATGAACTTTACAACTTGCAGGGAGGGACATTAGGTGAGAGAAAATGAGGGAGGGGGTAACACTGTTCAAAAAAATGTCCTTATTACCATACTTATGTAACTCTAACCCTTCTACACAATACCTTTATAATAAAAAAGTCTCTCTGTAAAGCAGACAGTGGCTCACGCCTGTAATCCTAGTTACTTGAGAGGCTGAGATCTGAGGTTTGTAGTTCAAAGCCAATCTGGGCAGGAAAGCCTGTGAGACTCTTATCTCCAATAAACCACTCAGAAAACCAGAGGTGGTGCTGTGACTCAAGTGGTACAGCTCTAGCTTTGAGCTGAAGAGCTGAGGGACAGTGCCCCAGGTTCAGAGTCCAAGCCCACAACCGAAAAAAAAACTCTTTCTGTATACATAAAGTTTCTACACATATAAGTAAAAAATAAATAAAATGATCATATAGATATAGTGTCTGAAATGTCTTTTCTTGGATACTTTAAAAGAAATAAACAGACATATATCTGGATTCTTCACTTTAATGATACTATATACTTACATGCAGTTTCGGTAAAATGTCTCTATTAAATATAGTAAAACACCAAATAGTTAAACAAACAATGTGGAAGTACTAATTTAGATGTTGCAAAAAAGGAAGCTAAGCTAAATGGCTTTTGTTTAGTGCAAGCAATTCTGTGCTTCTGTTCTCTGTCTCATTCTGCTTCTGTCATTACAGTCAGTTATTTTCTTGATGGCAGCAGCTCCTTGAAGAGAAAGTTTGCTATATTGGCAGGATCATTAATTTAAAAACCAATCTTATTTTATTAAAATTTATATGCAGTAAAATAATTCACTTTACACCTAGTTCAATGAGCTCTGACAAATATATTTGTTTATTACCACAATTTAAAAACAGATAATACCTATTATTCCAGAGTTAACATGCTCCCTGGAAGTGGGTCCTCCCTCATCTTTGATTTATATCACTGTAGATTAAATTTTGTCTGTTTTATAACTTCATATAAATAAAACCATTTAACATATTCTCCTTTGTATCTGACTTTACTGGTCCTACATAATGTTTCTGAGATGCAGCTGTCTCATTCAACTTGACTCCCAGTGCTTAACAAGCTATGTGATTTTAAATGACTTAATCTCTGTTTTCTCAACTAAGAAATGGTCAATTAACATCTTTCCAGATAGTTACTGTGAGAATTAGCCTCAGCCACAAGCATAGTGTTTAATAATTCTATCAGAATAACTACAATGAATATAATTTTCATTACTATGGACTTTTCCTTTACCCGAAAGAAAGAGAAACTATTTTGATTCAAACATTATTAAGGTACAACTTATTTCATGAGAGGAATCAGCAAAAATAAAACTCTACAATCTTTGATTTTCTTCATTGAATGAGATACTCTCCTATCTGGCTCCTTCTTTCCTCTCTTCTTTTGAGCTCAAATAAATTGGTGGCGATAAGCTCAGCTTTGTCTGCCCTAAGTCTCATTTTGCTTCTTTAGAGGAAAACAATGTTCCCAAGAAATAGTTACAGATAACTTCCAAGAAAAGGATGCATGTACTCTTTCCCTTTCCCCAGAAAAAGACTGATAGAGCAGGACCAATAGCCTCAGGATGTCATCTCGTAAAAGTTGAGTCTGAAAAACTACATAGAAAAGGCCTTCTTCTTTTTTGAAAAAGACCTCAGCATTCCTGACCTGATTTTCTCAAACGAAGAACTGAAATATGGAAGAGGAAGAGCACTGGTATTGGTTAACTATTTCCTCCTTGATTGCTAGCCTCTAAGAAATCTTTTCCTGCACACTTGAAAACAACTGATATTCATAATTTATGGCTTTTACTATTGTTTGTTCCATTTTGCCTATATTTCCCTCTCTGTCCATCTCTTCTTTTGATAGGCACCCATGGCATTTTTTTTTGGAATAAGCAACATTAATCAATATAACACAGCAAGAAAAGCCATTTAGTTACATGGACTATTTCAAGTTAATTTTTTTAAATATAAAAGATTATAGTAGTCCATTTTATAGTTAATACATGTTACAAGACAAGGAGCATTTTACCCAGTAACGTAATCAGAAATTAGCAGTCACTGCAACCAGAGAGTGAACAGCTGGTTGAGATAAGATACTAGCTACTAGGGAGGTCATAAGAGAGATTAGAAATTCTCATTCTCAAATATATACATACATACATATAACATATGTAATACCATCTGTACACTGGTGGCTCATTTTTATAATCCTAGCTACTTAGGAGGCAGAGATCTGAGGATCACAGTTCAAAGTCAGCTTAGGAAGAAGAGTCCAAGAGACATTTATCCATTAGAAAGAATGATATCATACCATTTGTAAAGAAATAGAAGGACCTGAAAAAATTATAAGTAAAATAAGTTAGAACCCAGAGAGACAAGTATGTTTCCCCTTATATGGAAGCTAGATTTAGCTTATAACTCAAAAGTAAATATTTTGGGTGGGATACAAGTAAATACCAATGTATTAATGGATATATGGCAGATTCAAGGGAGAACTCAAATAATGTAATCCCTTAGAAAGGCAAAGTCCAAGTTCAACAAAATAAACACCATGAAATGGGGTCAAGTGGAAAGGGATAGACAAATAAAGAGGAGAAGAGAGGCAAAATGAATATACAAATCTAATGCATATCTTACAAAATTAAGAAGAGTAAGGGAAGAGGTGAGTAGGAGAGGAATAGGTGAGAAAGTTGAAAGGGATGACATTGATCAAGATGCACTGTTTTCATAAATTGCTTTGTTAAATGGCAACTCCTTTGTACAACTACCTGAAAATAAAAAAATAACAATAAATAAAAATTTGAACAATCACAATTATAAAAGATTGATTTAAAGATTGACTATTAAGATTTTCATCAAAATATAAAAATATTTGTTATATTTGATGTAAAAATTTAAAAACTTAAAAATAACCCCTGGTTTAGAGAAGCTCTAATAAGCTTCACATATTCATCTACCTTGCATATATAGGGCTGGAGTATTTCATTGTTCAGTTTATTTTTGTAGCTGAGAGTAATCACCGTATTCAAAGTTTAAGGCAAATGGTGATAATCATGAGATCACGAGTTAGAATAGTTTTTAAGCTAATTAGTTATATTTATATGAAATATTAATATTGGTGAATTTAAAACTTTTTTCTGTAAAAATGTCATCTGGACAAGTTATACTTGAATCTTACAGGGAATGAAACATAGTTATTATTCTCCTGGTATAAGAAGTGAGAAAGTAACTGAACACTGCCTTCTGAAGTCTCTGGAGGACACAATACATGCTATCCATAGCAGCAATCATGTCTATTTCCCACTGGTAAACAGAAATAATAATAACAGGAGATTGTTTTTATCTTCTTATGGTTAAGAAAATGATTATACATATCCTACTTAATACTATTTGTAATATTATTCACTGAGAACTGATTATGTGACAGGTATAAATTCTCAGAAGAAATCCAATAAAATATATGCAGTGATGTCATTACCTCTTCTAGGAAAAGAGGCATAAGAATTAGATGTGATTTTGTTAGTCTTTGTGAAGATCTTTTCTTTTAATAGATGATGTGAGAAGTCTACAGTACTGATATATTGGATATTCTTGATCTCAAATCTATCATAATATTTTAGCTTGTTTTTACTGTGGCATTTTATTTATTATGTTTAATTTGAAGCTTTTGTTCAAAATTTGGAAAATATAATTATTTAGTTATATGCTCTATTGTGTAAATGGCTCCTGTGACTTAAGTCATTTAAATTACAACTATAATTGGCATAATCAAGTTTATCCTGTGTTATATAATCTATTTGAGAATGTTGGCTTTAAATCTTACAGGGTAAATAAAACTGCTTTGGAATATGTATATATATATGTGCATATATATATGTACATATATATACATTACAATTTGCTGAGTTTTATAGAAGGAACCCCAAAATCCTTGACCATGAAAAGCCCTTTTATTATCTGCCCTCAAAAAAAAAGGTTTACTTCAGATAAATTGCACTCTCCAAGTAATAGTCATTAACTACACGACATATTAGAGTTCCGTAGTAGACTGAAGAATGTTTTGGGAACCTTTAACCTGCTCTAAAAAGTCAAACACTTAATGCAGCTCATTGAATTAAATGAAAAATCTTCAAAAAAAAAAAGACCAGAAAGATGATGACAAGGGAGAATCAAATGCAAAAAACATCAAATTTGTCAGAAAATAATGAATTTTAGGGATTTCCTTTCTGGAGTTATTTTATCTAAAATGCTTTGTTTACACCAGGCACCAGTGATTCGTGCCTGACATCCTTGTTACTCAGGAGACAGAGTCTGTTGGATCATAGCTTGAAGTCAGCAGAAAAATCTGTGAAATTCCAGCTTCAATTACCAAGCAAATGCCAGACTGGAGGCATGGCTCAAGTGATAGAATGCCATCCATGAGTAGTACAACACACATAAATGGAAAGTAGTGGAGCTTAGGCTGAACAAAACTCTCTATTTTTCTTTCAATGACAATAAAATGCAACGTAATATGGCTTTAACAGTCATCTAAAGGACCAAGGATGTCCAATGGTATCTAAACTTGTCTCATGTACTTCAAAGGACTTCACCAACTAAATGTCTCATGAACATTTCATCATGACACTGTAAAACTATCATTTTTTTCTTGATGACTTGATAAATTCACTGTTTCTACATAAATAAAAAGTTCAAATGTGAAAAGGAAGAATAAAATCACAAGAAGGAAATTTAGATGAATATATTTAAATACCTATGTGGATTTTTTTTCTAAAATTTAGCTAATTACAGTTAAAGAAGAATATATTGATATTAAGAAACTGTATATGTAAAATTTTTTACAGGCACATAGTTTAATATGCATATAAAGAAACAATCTATTTTAATTGTTGTTCAGCGGAAAAAATCTAAATTCACTACTTTATTTCAGATTAAGTTCATTCTTTGATTTGCTCACTGTGATTTGCTATACAAAAAATTTAATTGATCTTGTTATAAAATTCATAAATATGGGCTGGGAAGGTGGCTCAGTGGTAGAGCACTAGCCTTGCATGCATGAGGCCCTGGGTTCCATTCCTCAGCACCACATAAGCAAAAAAGAAAAAAGCTGGAAATGGCGCTGTGGCTCAAGTGGTAGAGTGCTAGCCTTGAGCTGAAGAGCTGAGGGACAGTGCCCAGGCCCAGAGTTTAGGCCCCACAAGCGGACCCAAAAAGGAATTATGTTGTAGGTACAGCATATGATTAATAACAGTTTTAGTGACTTTAAACAAAAATATCACTTTAGAGAATACATATTTTATTAAGAGTTGTTCTTATTTAAAGATCGAATTACTTTCATCTGACTTAGATATTTATTGTTTTTGTTTTTGTTTTTTTGCAGGGTCCGGTCATGAGGCCTGAACTCTGGGCCTGGGTGCTGTCCCTCAGCTCTTCAGCTCAAGGCTAGTGCTCTACCACTTGAGCCACAGCGCCATTTCCGGCTTTTTTCTTTTTGCTTATGTGGTGCTGAGGAATTGAACCCAGGGCCTCAGGCATGCAAGGCAAGTGCTCTACCACTGAGCCAGCTTCCCAACCCCTGACTTAGATATTTAATAGATGAAGGTTCATAAATTTTTATAAACAAGTCTATCTTTCCTTTCTTTTTAATTCAAGGAAAAAAAAACTCATAACTTCTGTATATACATGGGTGCCTGCAAACATACATTAGAACTGTAAGTAGGAATATATCATTAATAATGCCACTACTGTTATTTACTAAGGAAACTTCTGGGCCATGATCTAACCTCAGAAATAACAATACTTTGCTATTCAGTTCACATAACAATGTTTTATTCTCTATATACAGTGGGTGAAATGAAACATATAACTCATCAAGTTTTATGAGAAAAATCATTATCCTTTCCTTAGCAAATACAAATTGATTGTAGAAGTTTCACTTTATTGGACATGCCATTAATATATTGTAAAATATAATCTAGTTTTAAAGGAAAATTGAAATAATAAGGTTTATGTCCTCATTCACAGTGTGCATACTAGACTAGGGTATAAACATTCATCACTTTAAAAACTGATATGTCATGGGGCTGAAAAGGTAGCTCAGTGGTAGAGTGCTTGCCTTGTATGCATGAGGCCTGCAGTTTGATTCATTAGCACCACATAAGCAGAAAAAGCTGGAAGTGGCACTGTGGCTCAAGTGGTAGAGCACTAGCCTTGAGCTGAAGAGCTGAGGGACAGCACCCAAGCCCAGAGTGCAGGCCCCACAAGCCACAAAAATGAATAAACAAACAAACAAATTAAATAAATAAATAAATAAAAATTAACTTGTCAGGATTATGGGTGTGGCTCAAGTGCCTCTTGCCTGGGAAGTAGAAAGCCCTACATTCAAACCATAGTACCACCAAAAAATACATAAATAAATTACTATTCTGAGCCTTAATCATAGGACTTGTGTCTTTGACTATTATATCCTTAATGCTCAGCATAGTGCTTGGCACAAAGCAGGGGTTTAAAATATTACATGAATGGCCAGGTGCTGGTGGCTCACTGTACTGGTGACTCACTGTACAGGAGCTGTGAACTAGAGGATCAAGGTTCAAAGTCAAATCAGGTAAAAAGTCTGCAAAATTCCTTCTTCAATTCAACTGAATGTCTGGCTAGTTCTAGTGGTAGAGTACCAGCTGTGGACAAAGAAAGCAGAGTGAGAGTATAAAGCCCTGAATTCAAGCCTTTGGTACTGGCACTAAATAAATAAACAATCAGAGAGAGAGAGAAAGAGACGGGGCGGGGGGGTGTAGACAGACAGATATAGACAGACAGACAGACAGATAGATGCTATTGGCTCATGCTTATAATCCTAATTACCCAGGAGGCTGAGGTCTGAAAATTAAAAACCTGCCCAGGTAGAAAAGTTTGTGAGAATCTTATCCTTAACCAGTCACAAAAAAGCTAGAAGTAGAGCTATGACTCAAGCGGTAGAGAGTTAGCCTGAAGTGAAAGCTAAGGAACAGCACTAAGACCCTAAATTCAAGCACCAGTACTAGCACAAATAAATAAATAATGTATTATATATAATTTATGTCTATATTTACATATAATTGATGTAAGTATGATTATATATGTGTATATAAAAATACACACGTGTATATTCACATTTTAGTTTATACTAAAATTTTTATTTATTTTATACACATGTAACAGCCTACATATGTAGTATACACACATATAATAAGTTGTTACTGTGTTAATATGTTATTAATATGGAAGCATATACACTGGGAAACATGCATAAAAACAGGTTTCAAAGTACAAACACATTTCTAGCCTTTTCTGCTAATGTTCTCTCTACTGCCCCTGGATTGCACACCATCTTGACTGTCACCTGTACCCATCTCTTTGATGACAACTGATCTCACACACAGGCTCAATAATGGTGACAGAAAACACCGTAGAAAGTCAGGAAGCTAAAAAATGTCAGTGTCAGTTATGAGTAGGCCAGCAGTCAATGGTTCCATAGCCATAGCTATTGGAGGTCAATGTTTACATTTTACAACTCTGTTATCTGACTTAGTTCATGTCAAAGCATTCTGGTGTCTCTTAGCATTGTTAATCCTGTTCTATCTTAAACAAAAACAATTTGATTTTAAATAGAAACTCCTTTCTCCAGGTTCAACATCTCCATGTCAGTGATGTTTTTTCTTTGCCTTAAGGAATGTATATAAGGAATGTAGAATGTAGAATGCAGAATGGTATTATGAAGTTAATTTCCAAGTGAGTTGCAAGGATTTCCTAGCCAGTCTCAATAATTTATAGTGGAATTATGGAGGTCAATGTCTATACTCAAACTATCTGCAGAAATACAGCTACAAGAAAGTCAGAGATAATAAACAGAAATCTACCCCATCTGTCCATATTTATTTTTTCCATAATCTGTTTCTTTAGTTATAATTTACAAGTATAATTAGGAAAGCTGATGAACTGAGGTATGTTAGCACTATATTACATTCAGTTGATAATGCTAACAAACATATAACAATTACACACATGTCAGAATCTCAGGGTTTCTCTCTTCTCAACTACTTACTGGATGACTGGATGAATTCATCTTGCATTATTCTTCATTCCTCATTTGAAAATCAGTTTATATTTTGTTCTTTTAATCTGACTGCTGCTCTGATCTCTAGCTATATGTTCATCTTCTCTTCTCTCTCACTAGCTGCCTTAATTTATTTCCCCTCATTTCCTTGCTTTTTTCCCCCACTAGTCTCAGCTAAATTACTAGCACAAGATATAACTCACAATTTAAATGTGAATAGAGGCAAGAGTTAGAAATGCTTATGTCATATTTAAGAAAATGTAAACTGGTGCAAAGCCAGTATTTAATGTTTCCTCATTTAAAATGTCTCTGGCTTTCTGAGTCGAGATTTTCAATCCATGTAATTAGAGTTTCAAGGACAACATTATGCAGGGTTGTATCTCCAGTTTTAATGATCAGATGCTGAAAATTCTTTGCATATAAATTGTAAATTATCAGCAGACAGGCAGGAAGTTGGGAATGCACAAAAGAAAGAATAAATCAGAGCCTGTCACCAAGTGAGGAGGAATAGCATGGTTTGACACTGCAGTAGTGACTGAAAGACCAGCAGCAAATGCTGCAGAGATTTATCTTTAGCTGTCTCCACCTGTCAAGCAAATGTGCCATCTAAGATGAGCAGACCATTAAAACATTAGCAGAGACATGTTCATTATTTTGGCTAATAGAGTTCAGAGTTCCCAGGAAACATAATATTGACTAGACTGATTTTAATGAGGTAAGGATGGAAATCTCTGTTGGGAGGATGCTGATAAGGAGAAAATGTAAAAGGGAATCTAGGAGCTTGTTTCTGGCCTTTTGGATCATGGGAGGATCTCAGGAAACCAAGGGAGATTATGTTTCTGTGCACCTTGCAGGGAATAAAGGGCTCTTCTCTTTGATGCTAAGGAGACTTGGGAATGGAATGGACATGGAGTAATATGCCAATGGACTGTAGTTGCTAGGTGCCAAGTAGGTCTGTATCATGGCAAGAGAATATGGAAAACTTTAAGCAGGTATAAGCCATTAAGCCCAAAGGAGCTCTCACAGGAGAATGAGATTAAAGTCAGAACATACTGACCAGACCACACATGCAAATTAGAGTCAATGACTGGCAAATGGAGCTTAGAAAGATGCTTGGATGCAGAAGTTACAAACAAAGTATTTTGGAACCACTACCAAACAGGCACCAACCAATCAATAAATGATGAGCTTTGCTTAAAACTCTGACAGGTTGGGTTTTAAAAAATTGTCCTACAAGGGTCAAATAACTAAAATATACTTAGAACTCAAAAAATTAAATCCCCCAACAACAAATCCTCAAAGAAACAACTGCCCCATTAATAAGTGGGCTAAAGACTTAAAGAGAGACTTCTCTGAAGAGGAAATAAAAATGGGCAATAGACACATGAGGAAATGCTCAACTTTTCTATCCATAAAAGAAATGTAAATAAAAACAACATTGAGATTCCACCTCACCCCAATAAGAATGGCTACAATCAAGAACTCCAATAACAACATATGCTGGAGAGTACATGGACAGAAGGGAACCTTACTACATTGTTGATGGGAATGTAAACTTGTTCAACCACTTTGGAAAGCAGTATGGAGGTTCCTCAAAAGACTCCACATAGAGCTCCCCTATGACCCAGCAATCCCACTCTTGGGCATTTAACCAAATGATCACAAACAAGGCTATACTAAAGCTACCAGCACAACTATGTTTATCACAGCATTATTTACCATAGCTAAGATATGGAACCAACCCAGATGCTCCTCAGTAGATGAATGGATCAAGAAAATGTGGTATGTTTATATAATGTAATTCTATGCCTCCATCAGAGAGAATGGCATGGCCCATTTGTTAGGAAATGGAAAGAATTGGAAAAATTATATTAAGTGAAGTAACCCAGGTCCAAAGAAATATAGGTCCCATGGTTTCCCTTATTTGCAATAACTAGTATAAGCCTATGACAAGCATAAAAGGTCAAACGCTATGTACAAATGACCATATAAGATGATATTAAGCGAAATGAACCCCAAGATAGGGACATAAGTGTTTTTTTCTTTCTATTGTTTTAACATATTTAAAATGTACTATGTGATTTTTTTTTGTTTCTCTTGTATGTTCTTCCCCCAAGGTCTGATCCCTGTTTTCACTGGATTTGATGTCAGTGCCCTACATCTTATGTATACATTTTTCTAATTTGGGGAGGGGAAGGGAGATAACAAAATGCTGAAATAAGGATACAGGTTGACCCATTGAAATAATAAGATGTACAAGACAAAAAAACTGTCCTAGAGCCCACTTCCTTTGTATGTTTAATATTGGGACTGTTAGGGGAGCCAGGACTCCCAATGGACCAACTGGTGGAAGACACTTAAGAACTTAAAACAACTGTATCATAGTATTATTGCTACTCTCTTTTCAGCCACGAGTGGGTAATATGACTAGTTCTTGCTAAATTAATATGAAAGAAAGGGTGCTCTGTAAGCACTAGGTGTCAGGTCAATTTCTCACAGATAACTGAGAGAGTATCAGGATATAGGATCATGAATCCATTAGATAGAAGCATCCCAGGGCATTGGGTTACTATTCAGAGATCAAAGATGGAATACTCAGAATTACCCTCAAAGAAAACCAGAATTGGACTTTCTATGACTGAGAAATTAAAATATTCTGAATTAACTTACTCAAGTCTAGGGATTTCATATTGGTTAATTTGCTCTGATAAGAACATGGCATAGTAGGACACTGTTGGCTCATACCTATAATCCTAGCTACTCATGAGGTTGATATCTGAAAATTGTAGTTCAGAGCCAGCCCAGGCAGACAAATCTATGAGACTTTTATCTCCAATTAACCAACAAAAAAGTAGTGGAAGTAGAAACGTAGCTCAACTGGTAGAGAGATAGCCATGAATGAAAGAGCTGAGTGATATCACAAGGTCCCCTCAAGCCCCAATAGTAACACACACACACACACAAACACACACAGAGGCATAAAAATGTGTTACCATTTAATGCACAGACTCCACATTGATCAATATGAGCAGATTCCAGATTCACTTGTCTCTCTGAAAGGCTATCAATACTTTACAAAAATTCTTAGTTAATTTAAATTCTTAGTAATTTAAACAGATTTCTGGATCTGTTGGCACAATCTTTTCTTTTGCTTTCTTACAGTGGAGAGTACTATTTCTCTTTATATTACAGAAAACTATTGGGGGCTTCCATTCATATTGATAGAGAAGCTCATTTGCATTCACAAGTACAAATCTAAAACCAACAGAAATCAAATATCAACCCAAATAAATAAACTCAGAGATGAGAATGGAAACATCACCACAGAAACAACCAAGATTCAGAACATTATAAGGGAATACTTCTCAAAACTTTATGCTAATAAGTTTGAGAACTTGGCAGAAATGGACCTTTTGCTAGCAAATACTGACATGCCAAAACTAAACCAAGATGAGTTCAACAATCTTAACATAAGCACTGAAATAGAAACAGCAATAAGAGACCTCCCATATAAGAAAAGCCCAGGACCAGATGGCTTTACAACAGAATTCTACAAGGCCTTCAAAGCAGAGCTCACACCAATACTCCTCCAACTCTTCAATGAAATTG
This sequence comes from Dipodomys spectabilis, assembly GCF_019054845.1. NCBI lineage: Eukaryota > Metazoa > Chordata > Mammalia > Rodentia > Heteromyidae > Dipodomys > Dipodomys spectabilis. Next base: position 37,044,468 of record NW_024870817.1, read on the forward strand.
AAAGAGAAAGTTCACTACCAAACTCATTCTATGAAGCCATCATAACCCTCATCCCAAAACCAGGCAGGGACTCATCAAAGAAAGAGAACTATAGACCCATTTCTTTGATGAACATTGATGCAAAACTTCTCAACAAAATTTTGGCCAATCGACTTCAACAATTCATCCAAAAAATCATCCAGCACAATCAAACAGGATTCATTTCAGGGATGCAAAGCTGGTTCAATATACACAAATCAATTAATATAATTCATCACATTAACAGGAGCAAGGATAAGAACCACATGGTTAGCTCAATAGATGTAGAAAAAGAATTTGACAAGATACAACGCCCCTTTATGATGAAGGAAAAACTAGGTATTCAGGGAACATTCTTCAATACAATAAAGGCTGTATATGACAAACCTACAGCCAGCATTATAGTTAATGGTGAAAAACTAAAGCCATTTCCTCTTAACTCAGGAACGAGACAAGGATGTCCACTCTCTCCACTTCTCTTCAATCTAGTATTAAATGCTTAGCCACAGCAATAAGACAAGATGAAAACATAAAAGTGATCCAAATAGGGAAAGATGAAGTAAAACTCTCCCTCTTTGCAGATGACATGATTTTGTATTTAAAGAATGCCACAGACTCCACTGCCAAATTACTCAAGCTGATTCAAAACTTTGGCAAAGTAGCGGGGTATAAAATTAACCCTCAAAAATCAATGGCTGGGACTGGGAAGGTGGCTCAGTGGTAGAGTGTTGCCTTGCATGCATGAGGCCCTGGGTTCAATTCCTCAGCACCACATAAGCAGAAAAAAAAGCCGGAAGTGGCGCTGTGGCTCAAGCGGTAGAGCGCTAGCCTTGAGCTGAAGAGCTGAGGGACAGTGCCCAGGCCCAGAGTTCAGGCCCCATGACTGGACCCCCCCCCAAAAAAAATCAATGGCTTTTCTTTATGCCAACAGTGAGAAAAGTGTGGCTGAAATCAGGAAAGCAACTCCATTCGTAATAGCCCCACAAAAAATAAAATACCTAGGAATTAATTAACCAAAGAAGTGAAGGACCTCTATGATGAAAACTTTAAAAACCTCAAAAAGGAAATCAAAACAGAACTTTGAAAGTGGCAAAACCTCCCATACTCTTGGATTGGAAGGATCAACATCGTGAAAATGGAAATACTTCCCAAGGCTATCTACAAATTCAATGCAATACTTATCAATATTCCAACCTCTTTCTTCAAGGAAATAGAAGAGGCAATCCAAAAATTCATAAGGAACAATAAAAGACCCCGAATAGCAAAACTAATCCTTAACAGAAGGAACAGTGCTGGAGGAATATCAATACCAAATTTCTTTTTTTTATTGTGAAAATACTGTACAGAGGGGTTACAATTACATGAGCAAGATAATGATAAGATAATCAAGCATTGTAGCCTCCTCCTTTGTTTCCCCTTCCCATCCCTCAATACCAAATTTCAAACTCTACTAAAAAGCCATAGTAATCAAAACTTGTTGCTACTGGCACAAGAACAGACCTCAGATCCAATGGAATAGAATTGAAAACATATCAAATTATGATTTCTAAATGGTAGATCACTTTTCCAGCATGAACAGGAAAGTAGCATATCCCAGGTCTATACCCTAGTATCTGTCTCTCTTTCTCTCTCTCTCTCTCTTTCAGACACACACACACACACACACACACACACACACACACCATGATATCTGGAAGGGGAGACATTGAAGAAAAAGGTTTGTTAACCTATGTCACAGGACAAAATATATAGAATTCATTTAATAAGTGTGAATGAATGAATGAAGTCATAACTACTACAAAAGTTATGTGCATAGGAAAAGGAAATTATGAAGACCAATCTAAAGTATTCTGATAATTGACATGACAGCATAGAATTTTCCATGTATCTACTGCAATTTATTTTTTAGAAGTATTCTAATTTTAGCTTTTGTTCTCATGTTCCAGTGAGGGGAGCATAGGAAATAAAGTAGTCATTTCATACCTAGAGAACTATACATCAAAACTACACATCAAAAGAATGGAGGTGGGAGGGAAGGGATGGTAGAGGGAAAACAAAGGAGGAGGCAACAACGCTTAATACGAAATGTACTCATTACCTTGCTCATGTACCTGTAATCCCTCTGTACAATAAAAAACATACAAAAAAAGAAAGATATGACTTCCCATACAGTGTCACTTATAATTTTTGACTCTCAGTTGTTCCACAAAATAGAGAAAATCACATTCCTTTCACCCCAACAGTTGCTGCAAACAGGGGACAGTCTCCAAGGGATATACTGCACCCAATATTAAAAGAACATGGCAATCCTTACTTTCTAGAATTCAGGAACATGTGAGGCTGTGTGGATGATTAAATATGAGGGTTGGGATTATCTTTAACTGCAATGTGTCATTAAAAAATACTATGACACTTATTTATCCTAGACCGAACACAATACCATCTGCTTTCAGATATTCTTGTGAGATTGCCTGAAGGCATAAATTGTCAGCCAAAGTATGGAACTCAAAGTTTTGTGGTCAGGAAGTTATTATTTTGTTAATCAGAAAACAGCTGAAGAATTTTATTAACTAAAAAGCTGGGTATAAGGTTTTTTTAAATCACTTTGAGGATTAAATTGTCTTTTAGTTGGTTTAAATGCCTTCTCCAACAAGTTGTTCAAAATAGAAAATGTTGATTTAACTTGAAATCCAGCTTCTAAAGAGGAATAGTCAAGCAACACATTGCTCCTTTATGTCTAGATATTGTCTGTCTGGCCCTACAGCTCATAATCAAAGCATGCAAAATAAGACAAGCTATTCAGTGTAATCATTATTCTCCTTAGCTGATCCTATACCCTTTACATGATACAGCAGAAGGTGCCAAGGGACTTGTGGAGGATTAACGTGTGTGGTGCCTAATTGCTATATTGGCTATAATTGATCACTAGTCTCACTATTTAATGAATGTACTATAACCCAGGTTAGTGATACATGACACTAACTTTCCCTACTGCCACAGTGTAGAGGTGAACGACTACAAGAGGCTGGAGGTAAAAGTTGAAAAGCAGACAAATTTAATTTTGACTTCTACCGCATGCTCTCCCCTCTACTTGCAGCCTTCCCCAACCATCTGAACAAGTTTGATGCAGACCAGTAAAACGATCTATCCTTTTGTCTTAATATACCACACAGTAGGTCTGGAAGTCTTCCAAGCACCCAGCAGAATACTGTATCTGTTTTATAGGTTCCTACTGTGAAGCTTACCTGATTAAGAAGGCTTTCTTAGGAAATTTTGTGTATAACAGCTTTTTTAAAAAAATAAATTAATCCAAGTAACTAATTAATCTATTGATTTTAATGAACCTTTATCAAGTGTTACTATGTTCAAGGCAACATGCTAGGTGTTTAAGCATGCAAAGGTTGAGGATAAAGTTAACATTTCATTCCCCTCAAGAAAAGGATATGGAAAAGCTGTTTTTAAGTGCCTAGTATAGCACACTACGTCGGACACAGTGAGAGAAGAGTTGGTGAGAACGTAGAAGGGCCCCTAGCTGGCCTTGGGACAGGAATGGGTTAGTAGGGGCTTCCTACTACTCAGTCTTACTGCAGAGGGAAAAAAATCAGTAGTCTTTCAACTTTTTTACTAAAAAAAGTAAAAATCTGTGCTGTCAGGCTGCCCCTTAGACTCCAGTGACCACTATGGCTCTTGCCAAATCACAATAAGCCAAAGTGAAGGCAAATATAATTGCTCCTGGAGATCCTTCCCATTTCTGGTTTGGGAGTAAGTAGGCTGAATCTCTCAAAATCAGTCCCTGCTAGAGCAGTGGTGTCCTGAAGCCCTGATTTCATTCTATAATATCTGCCTTCAGTGCCCTGCTCCCCAATCCCAACTCTTTTTTTCTCAACTAATTTCTGCTTGCCCTCAGGGCTCAGAGAAGTTATTTCTTCCAGAAAACATTCCTGTGCCAGGCCAGTAAATGTTCCCATGAAACCCACTACTTGGACACTACTAATCTTTCACAAATTACACTGATGGCCCTGACTCATGTGTTTACCTCTGTCTAGCTTAATAAGAGAAATCTCTATCTGCCTCTTCTTTTCATACTGTATCTGACAAAAAATAGGTGTTCATAATTCAAATTTGTAAGCCAGATGGACAGTGGGTAAGTAGATAGATGGAGGAACACAGCATGCCTTTATTTTCTGATACTTTTCAAGAGCCTCTAGCACTTCCAATAATTATTCTATGTGAAGAGTAATTGGTGCTCCATTTCTTTTTCGATACTTTCATACATCTGTGTGAACCTGAAACAAGCTTTTCCTTATCAGAAGCAAGATACACGATTGATTGGATATGGAAATATATGCTTTACACATCCATTTAGCAGAGCGACAGGAGAAAATTAAAATTCAGTGATCTCTCAGTTTGTGTGCTGTGGCGTTAATAATCAGTTCACAGAACTTGCAGGTGTGCTGCAGCCCAATAAATGTTGCAGAAGGAGGCCTGCTTAGTCTCACTTGAGCCAAATATGTCAAATGTCATCATAAGCAAGAGCCATTTATTTGCATTTCTAAAATCTCAGCTGCCTTGGGCAATCTCTGAGGAACGAAGTTACTCAGTTGATCATACATCACTTTTTCATGAACATTGGTTGATTAATGAACTATTCAGTTTGGTCATTAATCAACAAAGAGTCAAATAAGTACTTCACTTGGGCTTTGCTGAGGTGGTTTAGAGGACAGACCTCCTCACTGTGTGTTCTGCTGAGCCTATGCAATCCTCCCATGAGGGCCACTGACCAGTGTGAAAAGGATAGGTGGACTCCTACTATACACTGTTATCTTTTCTTTTCATATTGGTCAACATATTCTGAACAATTTTAACACAAGAAACATGCAAAACGAAAATAAGGAAATGAATTAGAACTTTAGAACCAAGAGGACCTGTTAGGATGTAAACATCTCCTCAATTCCAGGAAGGGTAACAGTTATGTCATCTCTCCACTCCTCACTCAACACCAACCAGAGTGAGGGACAAAACAAAAACAAGCAAACAAAGAAATGATCATCCTGCAGGAGTTCAGGGATACAGGTTCCAAGAGGACCCACTGGCTGCTGTGGGATGGACTGGGAGACAAATCTTAACTCTGGCCTTTCACATCTAAGCCACTATCTCCAATGTCAGCTGTCTAATTAGCAAAGGTGATTTGGGCTTGTCTCTCCCCCTCACCCCCCGAATTCAGAGAAAACAGTAATTGTTTATGTTATTTATATTGCAGAATTCTGGAATATGTCTGACCAATGTTGGCCTGTGGGAAGTATGGTTATTCAGAGCACAACTTCTTAAGTTTGTATCTTGTCTCTATCATCTGTGTGCTCTTGAGCATATATCATAACTTCTCTTGTGTTTCATTTCCCTTCTACAATATAGAGCCAGCAGCTTATCTACAGAGTTATAGCATGCACCCTGAACCTGAGCTAGCCTAACCATTCCTTTATATGACACATTTCTTTTTTATTCTTTTCTCTGTTGCTAGTAGAAGTGTTTGAATACAAGACCTGGACCTTACTGAGCTTGCTCACTCAGATGGTACTCTTGAGTCATGCCGTTAGCCCAGCTTTGTCTAGGTAATTGGAGATGGAATCTCTTTCTGTCTAGGCACTGGCTTTCCTCCAGATCTTAACTTCATAAGTAGTTAAAATTACAGGTGTGAGCCCCCAGTCCCCAGTTGTCATTTCAATTATTATTAAATCACATCATTTGCTTGACAGGTTGCAGTGGCTGTCAGCCAAATGTTGAATTTAAACATGGTAAACCATTTAGCTTGAGCCATTACTGAGGCACAGAATACAATAACAAAAGGGGAGCTGAGAAATCTTAGCTTTAGATTCTAGTTCAATGGAAGATGAAATGGGCCAAGAACTAAAAAAGTTCACATAAGAGTGCATTGAAGGTACCAAGGCTTGACATTTCATCTGACTAGACAATATATGAATTTATTTTCTCTTTACTGTTACTTTCTCCTTCATAACTGTGTTCTCTATGAACTGACCTTCTCACAGTCATTCTGTTTATCTATTTTCTGCAGTAAGTCCAGTGAGCAACATGATTCCGTAACAAGCTTCGACAACAACAGATGTTCCCTGAGTTTCACAGAATATTTTTCTGTTACAGAAATCTGAGGTATAACTAACCTGGAATGATAGCATAAGAAAAAGCCTACTTAGAAAAACTAAACTGTTGACTTATCAGCATCAGTGCACTGCCTTGTTCTTTACAACCAAGAGCATTTTAAAGTCAAATATTTATTGTTTTGATTGTTCTTGCAAACACACTTGCTTCTTCCCTAGGGAACTCAGTCTTCTATTTACCATATCCCAGGAGGTAAAAACTAAATATACTATTGCAGTAAAAATCCCTGTGAAGATAATAAACCATTTTATGGAAAGTAAGGCAGGAAACCTTTTCAGGAGTGGTGTTGTAAGTAATTGGATGTGGCTATACAAAGCCATGAATTCAGAAACAGGCAATTTACCATAGGAAATTCAGAAGGTCACGTGTAATGGCTTAAAGGTAGAAAATCATTACTTTCAATCATACATCAACCTGGATGTCAAGTCAGACACTTTAATGTATGTTTTCCACTAAGGACAATTTGCTTAAATTAAAAGGAAAATGTGGTCCATTTGCCGATAATCTATCTGTACAGCTAATTGCCAATTGTGTATCATTAGGAATCAGATATTTGACAAGCTATACTATTAGAATTCCTGGTATAAGACATGTGGTTGACAACTTCACCAGATTATTACAGTACTAACAGATAAAAGAGAATGGTCCTTTTAAAATCCCCAATAATACTTTAATATGCAATCATTCTTTAGTAAACTTAAGAAAGAACTATTGACTAACTTACTGCTGATGCATATTTAACTATTCTGCATTCTGGTGAGATCAGTGGTGATTTTTAGAACCCAAATAAAAAGTAATCTTATTTCCTCTTCAGCCCACTTATTAATGGGGTGGTTGTTTCTTTGAGGATTTGTTTTGATTTAATTTTTTTAGCTCTAAGTATATTTTAGATATGAAGCCTTTGTCTGTTGCACGGATAGTGGAAATCGTTTGCCAATTGCAGGCTTTCGATTGATCTTGCTAGCTACGTCCTTTGCCATGCAGAGGCTCTGTAGTTTAATGCAACCCCATTTGTCCAAACTTTCTTTGATTTGTTGTATTTCTGGGTCTTTTTAAAAATTTTATTTTATTGTAAAGATGCTGTACAGAGGGGTTACATTGCATGACAATGAGTACATTACTTGTTGAGCAATGTTACCCCTTCCCTTGTTGTTGTCCCACTATCCCTTCTTCCCTCCTCCACCCCCTCCCCCACCCCGAAGTTGTAAAGTTCATTTCCAATATACTGTCCTGTGGGTATCCTTGTTGCAATGAGTCATCCTGTGTCCTTGTTTCATTGTTTTGTTATTTCCCTTCCCCTCCCCAGATTAGACAAATGTATATACAAGATGAGGGTAACAAAATCAAGTACAGTGACAACAGGGTGAAAGAACATACAAAGGAAACAACAACAAAAAATGAATCGCATAGTACATTGAAAACAATAACAATAAAGACAGACCTCTTGTGTCCATATCTTGGGCTTCATTTCACTTAGCATCATCTTATATGGTCCTATGCACATGGCTTTTGAGCTTTTCAGCTCAAAATACACAGTTTCTGGGTCTTTATTACGAAAATTTTGACCTGTGCCAAGGAGCCCTAGTGTTTCTTCTATTCTTCCTGTATTGTTTTCATGGTATCTGCTTTTACCTCGAGGTCTTTGAACCATTTGGAGTTGATTCTGGTGCTGAGTGATATATAAGGATCTAACTTTAGTTTTCTATAGGTGTTTAACCAATTTTGCCAGCACCATTTGTTGAAGAGGCTATCTTTCTTTTATCCTATTTTTTTTGAATGGCCAATAGACACATGAAGAAATGCTTAACATATCTGTTCATAAAAGAAATGCAAATTAAATCACGTTGAGATTCCACTTCATCCCAGTTAGAATGGTCATTATCAAATACTCTAATAACAACAGATGCTGAAGGGGATGTGGCCAAAAGGGAACACTACTACACTGTTGGTATGAATGTTAACTTGTCCAACCACTCTGGAAAGCAGTATGGAGGGGGGGTCCTCAAAAGAATAAATAGAACTCCCCTATGACCCAACAATCACACTTCTGGGCATTTACCCAAATGACCACAAACAAGGCCATACTAAAGCTACCAGCACAACTATGTTTATTGCAGCATTATGTACCATAACTAAGATATGGAACCAACCCAGATTCCCCTCAGTAGATGAATGGATCAAAAAATGTGGTACATATATACACAATGGAATTCTATGCTTCCATCAGAAAGAATAACATTGCATAACATCCTTGGAAAAAAATTATATTAAGTGAAGTAAGACAGACCCAAAGAACCATAAATCCCATGGTTTTCCTCATTGTAATAATTAGTATGTCTAAGATAATCCTAGCAGATGAGCAGAATATAACAGAAGATGATGCTAAGTGAAATGAACGCCCAGATATGGAAACAAGAAGTTTTTCTTGGTTGTTGTTTTTAATGTACTATGTGATTTCTCTTTTCTTTTGTGTTTTTTTCCTATGGCTTATACCCTGTTGTCACTGTATTTGATTTTGGTACCCTGGGTACTGTATATATGTTTAACTGAATTAGGGAAGGGAAGGGGAACAACAAAATGGTGAGACAAAGGACAAGGCATGAACAATGCAAAAGCTATACTCACAAGACAACATGTTGGAAATGAACTGTACAACTTGGTGGGGGAGAGGGAAAGTGGGAGAAAAATAAGGGAAGCGTAGCAAGTTCGACAAGAAATGTACTCACTACCTTATGTATGTAACTGTAACCCCTCTGTACATCACCTTGGCAATAAAATTAAATTAAAAAATGAAAGTGAACCCTGAAAAAAGTAATATTTTGTTTAATTATTTATAGAAATTGAGAACCAAATTAAACTGGCTACAGTGTTAGCAAGTTGTAGAACTGAGTAAAGATTGAAAAATTAATTAAAACACTAATGTTCACTTATATGTGCTTAAATTGCAAAGCAATACACATTTTAGTTTCCACAAATTACTGGTCTTCTGTGAAATAATGTATGTAAAATAATAGGACAATAAAATTTGCAGTATCCTGGGGGTGAAGAATATGAGGATAGATTATATCCAAATTCTAGTGCTAAAACTTACTATCTGAGAAACTGCAGGAAGTCACTGTACTTCTCTGTGCTGTTTTGTTACCTTTATGAGGAGAGTAACGACTGACTTTACAGGGTGTAAGGAGATTTAATGGTATAATAAGAGATACTAGCCCAGTGGCTTGGACTTGTCGTTATGAGAAGATCTGAGAATGTCTGGAATAAAAATAAGAAGTCTCATTTATAAAGAAACACGTGCATTTTTAAATTATGCTTGAGTGACCATAGCATGAAGCTGTCCAATGGGTCTCATACATGATGCAGAGGACAAGATCAGACACAAAGATTTTTGAGATATAAACAGGTGAAACAGATATAAACAGGAAAAACTAAGAAACTGAATGGACAAAGGAAAAACCCAAGGAGTCTCAAAATTAATAGGATGAACCAGACAACCAAATAAGAGGAACATCTAATGAAAGTGAATTAGAAGAAACCAGGAACTGGGGGCTCATGCCTGTAAACCTAGCTACTCAGGCGGCTGAGATCTGAGGATTGCAGTTCAAAGCCAGCTTGTGTGGGAAAGTCCATGAGACTCTAATCTCCAATTTAGCACCAGAAAAGAAGAAGTGGCTCTGTGGCTCAAGTGATAGAGTGCTTGCCTTGAGCTGAAGAGCTCAGGGACAGTGCCTATGCCCAGAGTTCAAACCCCATGACCAACAACAACAACAAAAAAAGAACAAGAAGAAATGGGGAGAGAAGAATCAAACAGCCTTACTACCATGAAACACAAGTATGATCCAGGGAGATTATGACCACTGTGTTCTACTGACAGCAGAGAATAGCTGGAACCAGCAATGTCACACCTTCTAGTCTTCTAGGGCCCAATTCAATTTCCTATTTATTTATTTACTCATTTACAACTTGCTCTGATTAAAAACCCATAAAATCACATGAGAACTGACAATATGAAGTTGCTCTCGGTCCATCAGGGAGATCAGAAGCAGTGAAAGCATTTCATTCACTCACTTGACTCCAGGATGCTTGGTTTAATGGGATAAATCAAAATACAAGGAAAGATCCTCCTTCCAAAGCAAGGATGCAAAATACTAACAATGTATCTCAACTAAAATTGGTTTGTGAAAGTCTCCTTGTCGCCTAATAGAAAAATTAGTATGATTCAGTTTCTCACCAAAGTCCTAGCAAAAGAAATGTGGTCTTCATTCTATAATGCTATGAAATTTGGCCAACCCCCATCAGGAGAAGGCACCTTCTCTCCCAACACTGCTTCAGTATGATTGGTATACTCAGTGATTTTATATTCTATCCTGCCATTTCAATAACCTTTGCCCATACTTATAGAGCATTTTTAGAGTCAGATATTTCAGCTGCATCATATATACCACCTGAAGCAAGAAGGCCTGAAATAAAAATGGCACTGAACAACATGGAAGTAATTATTATTTATAATTACTTCCTCACAGTATGTTGGCTCATAAATTTTAATGGAGTACTCTCTGCAATGGTGATTGCCAACCTTCTTGGCATCTGTCGGATAAATGTTTATCCAAGCAGGAATAATACAGTCTAAAATGATTTCATAGTCAAACTTGAATCTTCCCTTCGTCATTCACTTGAGGCTATTTTAAAGGCATAACAGTTGGGGGAAAGAGAGAAATGACAGCTACCCCACTTTGGAAATTCTGGCTTATACACAGTGACTTCTGATATTTATCTTCCTGGCAGAAATATAGGTCAGTGAAAAACAGCTCCAGGGCAGGCTGACAAATTTACTGGCAGCAGCTGGAGGCTCATTCATTCCAAGAGCCAGGAATAAGCTTGACTTCGGGAATGGACTCAGGAGGGCTGCTGTCTTTCTCCACCATTTCCTTCACGGTTGGCTAGAAAGAGGGTAGGGAAGAAATCAAGCACACTGTCAAAAGGTACTAGGGATAGAATGTGTTTTTGCAGATGCAAGGAAATGACTGAAGAGATATATATATATATATATACATATATATATATATGTATATATATATATATATATATATATATATATATATATATATAGTGGATTCCCTTTATACAGTGAATTTCTCTTTAAAAGCCATTGCCTATTTGGCAGGATTTGGTACATGAAGTTGGAAATGAGAGAACCTCTGACAATAAAGATTATTAAGGAAGAAAGAGGTAACACCTTCAACATTATCAAATGGATCTTTGAGAAAATAAAACTTTATATCACCCATGGGTCATTGAGGAAACACTGCTTGTGTGGCAGCATGATTCAGACCTGTCATCCTAGCATTCAGTAGCAGAAAGAAGTAGGAGATGTCAAGTATAAGGGAAACCTGTGTTACTTAACAAGACTCTGTCTCCCAATCAGAAAATAATAACAAAAGAAGACATTGTTTGAATTTGAGTCGTCCACAAACACAGCCCCAAAAGACAATATGAGAATAGGTGGACTATTTGGTAGGGGAGTCTGGGAAACAAGTGACCAGGAATATTAGGTACTAGTACTAGGTTTTTCCATCCCAACAACTTACATATTGTGTATTAATCCCTACAGTGATAGTATTTAGAGGTGGGGCCTCTAGGTGATAATGACGCTTAGATGAGATGAAGAGGAGGTAGCTCCACGATTGGAGTAGTGTCCTCCCAACAAGAACAGTAGCCAGAGATCTTTAGAGTATGCACAGTTTTCCTTTCTGTCTTGTGAGGATAGCAGCCATCTGCCAAGGAGGGGAAGAGTGCCTTTACCAGAAAACAAATCTTCCAGCACTTTTATCTTAGACTTGCCAGCCCCCAGAACTGTAAGAAAACAATCTTTTCCTGCTTAGGCACGTAAACTAGGGTATTTTGTTGTAGCATCACCAGTAAACTAAGTTGAGTAAGACAAGAAAAGCGAAAAAAAGCAAGCATAAAGACATATCCATTATCTTGATATTTTGCATAGATATATTGCCAAGGTCATAGCAAATAGATAGATAGACAGATAGATTTATGTTGGCCTTTGCATAAAATAGTTTATTCTCACTCTTTTTGTTGAGTAAGGATGTCTCGATACTATTTAAAACTCCTGAAAAGTATTCAGAGACATTTCCAGAACTGTCAGATGGAAAGCTGAGGCAATTGTCCACTTCCAGGTCAGACTTATAAACATAGATCTAGTCAGCTGAGCTCGGAGAAAGCCCTAGGTAGAATGCATGAAGGCGAGTGAGGTATGATTCAGATGAGATAATCTGCTTCACAGATCTACCTGCTGCAGCTGGAGCTAAACATCAGAAAGGCTCAGGAATCCTGAAGAGTTTCAGAGGTGCCCACTTACAAAGATCTACTGAACAAGGCAAAAGAACATTTATTTTTGCTTTAATGAGGTGGTGTTTAATTTTTAATTAATTAATTTATTTTATTGTAAAAGTGATGTATTGATGTCAACTGATTTGAGAGCTTGTAATAGTGTTTCACATTCTTCCTTTCAAAAGTATGTATACATTTAATATCTAATAGGAATTACAATCTCTATTTTTTACTGTTCTCAATTCTAAACCTTGTGAACCTGATCAGACATTGTTGTTTTACAGGATTTTAGGTTTTGTAGACATTCCATTATGCATCTCCTGAAGCTGTAAATCAGTTATAATTTCAAAATAATAATGTTGTACTTACTATTCCATAATGACTGTGATGTTGATATGGGATGTGTTTTGAAAGCACTTATTAGAAAACACTTGATAAATATGTCTTATATAAAAACATTTTAAGGGGCTGGGAAGGTGGCTCAGTAGTAGAGTGCTTGCCTTGCATGCATGAGGCCCTGGGTTCGATTCCTCAGCACCACATTAGCAAAAAGAAAAAAAGCCAGAAGTGGCGCTGTGGCTCAAGTGGTAGAGCGCTAGCCTTGAGCTGAAGAGCTGAGGGACAGCGCCCAGGCCAGAGTTCAGGCCCACGACCGGACCCGCCCCCCCCAAAAAACAAAAAAAACATTTTAAATATGTCAAAACCACACCATAATAAAAATTGTTAGCAGACAATTAGGAAAGCTAATTTTGAGGAAAGGCAAGCTTATTTGAAAGGGGAAAAGTATCAGAAATTAATTTAAAAAGAGTGAATGGCAAAGAAACATTTTTAAAAGACATTCCCAAAATTAAAGAAAATTACAATCGAGTTTAAAATAGCAACAAAAGAAAATGATCACGCTAAGTCTTCAGAGTTCAATGTAAAGGGCACCACACTTCTTGTAGTTGGAAGTATACAATCATAGTACTGAGGACATCATCTTGAATACATAGCTGTAAGAATTCCAAAATTCTATTTTCTGGCACTTATGCACACAAAGAGTCATTTTAAAATTCTCATTATCTATAATGGCAAAAATAGTCAGATAAAGAGAGAAAGCCAAAGTTTTCCAAGCCAATAAATTATTTTTATATTGCTACTTACAATTAGGTTCCTACAGCAGTATATTTAAATATTTTAGAAATAATTCATATCATATAATAAAAATTCAATTGGTAATACAGAATTATTTCATCTTTAAAATACATAACACATATAGAAAAATTAGAAAGTTGTATACCAAAGTACTACTAAAACCCTTTTGGAAGTAAAAATTCTGGTGATTTGTTTTCCTTTTTACATTTCTGTATTAGCATACTTATGAAAATTAATATATGTACTTTAAAATTTTAATAAAAGCATAAGCCTAATTTTTAAAAATTACTTCAGAGGTTTAGGGGTAAGGACCTGTGAAACAGAGCTAGCTTAGTGTGAATTAGATTCTGGGTCTGAGCCCCAGCACCACACAATTTATGAGTGGGTGGGGAGAAAAGACAAAAAAGAAAACAGAAATACAGATAAAAAGAAAGAAAAGCATGTATAGAATTACAGAGTAGAGCCAATATGTTCAATACATGTTTTATGTTCTTGAGTCTTAAATATAAGAAAGGATACTAAAAGATTAGTAAACTTTTCTATTTTCCAAACCTTTATGCATAAGAAAAAATCAGGGTAGGCAATTAGAAAAGATGCATGAAAAAATTGAAGATAAAAATAGAATAATTATTCTTTGAATTAAGAAAAATGGATGACAAGGCATTATGCCCATTGCTCAAGTTCTTTCCATGAGTGTTATATACTGATTATGTATTTAACCAAAAAAACAACCAAATCTATTGCCAAAAGCTTCTTTCCTAATCATATGTCTCATTTCCATATGCCCTTAATCGGGATTTTCAGCATTTTAATGTGGCCTCGTGAATATGAAAAGCTATACAGAAGTCATCACTTAAGAAGAACACATACAGTGGAATACAGGCGGCTCACACCTGTAATCCTAGCTATTCAAGAGGCTGTGATCTGAGGATAGTAGTTCGAAGCCAGCCCAAGCAAGAAAGTCTGTGAAACTCTCTTCTCCACTTAAGTACCAGAAAACCCAAAGTGTGGCTCAAAGTGGTAGGGTGGTACGCCTTGATCAAAAAAGCTCCAGGATAGCACCCAGGCCCTGAGTTCAAGCCCCGTTACCACCACCACAACCAACAACAAAAAAACACATACAAAAAGATTTGACATAACCAAAAAGGGAAGGCAGAATTCTCTGTCTCCTATCTTTTGGGTAGAATAAGTAATTATTGTTTTTATCTGTGCTTTCTCAGTGTCCACAGTGTCCCTGGGGAATGGAAAGGAGACAACTCAAAGTTAGGACTCACTGTTCTGTGGGTGAGTCACTTTTCCTCTTAGAGAAAGCTGATGAAATGATCTTAGCAAATTGGAAATATACCAGAGGAAGGACTTGGTGATTGTACAGTCAAAACAATTGGTTGAATATGAGAAGTCACATTAAAAAAAAAAACTTGAGGAATATGAGTACAAACAGATCAATAAAGTAGAGTTAAATAGGGGACCCAGGGTTTAAAAGCAAGGTGACAGTTAATCAAGAGGCAACCATGAGTCAAATACAAGATTCAAAGTTTAGAGTATGATGGACACTTGAGAAGAACCTACACTAAATGCAGTTATTAGCAATGGAGATTAGATGTGTAGTTTCTAAAAAGGATGAAGATGGTAGGAAACGAAAAATAGACAAAAACCCATCTACGAGTGAACTGCAGTAAAGAATAAAGAAACTCAGTTTCTAGGAAACATGACCAGGAAGATTAAGAAAATGATCTACTTGAAACTGAACATGTAAACAAGTATGTTTTAATATCATATTTTCCCTTTATCAGGATGGACTGATCTTCCATATCAGGGAAAGCCAAAATACTACTCCAGGTTTTTAGATTTAGAGCAAAGGCTAACAGACAACTAATGCAATGTTATATTCCCATTTTCTTCTTATATTTTTGATATTTGATGTTTTTGATATTTTGATTAAATTTCATTTTTAATGTACTTATAAACTTTCAGTGTCTTGTTTAATGTACTCTTTAACCGCAACTATAAATCTGATAACTAGAATTAATAAACATGTTATATATATAACACCTGTATTGTTCTGATGAATTCCACCATCAGCCTTCAGGAATTACCCTCTTTCCTGAACAACCTACGAGCTATGGCAGCATCATAGACTGAATTCTGGACCTATAACAGAAAGATCATTTGCTTTCCTTTCTGTACCAACACAGAAAGCCAGAGCTCATGGACCACACTTCTGAGGCAAAATATGCTCTAGAGTGAAGACTCAAGGTCAAGAAAAGGAATCTAGCAACAACTGGAGGGCGTACAGTCCAGTTCTGGACAATTACTTGTACCAACCAAGTTTGGGGAGTTTTCTAGGTCTAGGCACAACTCTTTGATCCCCAGATGACAATTCTCTGTCTGACTTAAAAATATCTAATTCTCAAGAAATCATTCTTGTAAGCTTGGGAATTGATTCTGCATGCCAGAATCATAACTAAAACAAAAAGTTCTTTTTGGAAATAAGAATCTTTGTGAGTCATCAATTCACTACTATGCTTCCATTAAATTCCACTTAGATTAAGATGTATTCATTTACGAAGCTCCCTTTAAGGATGGGCTGCATTCTCCCTATATTACTTTTCACACCTAGCAACAAACTTCTTTCTTTTTGAGTCTTTTTTTAATGTTATTGTATGAGGGGTTAGAGTTACATAAATCAGTTAATGTGTACATTTCTTTTTGAACAGTGTCACCTCTTCCCTCATTTTCTCTGTTTTTCCCTCCTGCCCACCCCAGCCCCAACAAGTTGCATAGTTCATTTTCAACGTAGTGTCTAGTGAGTATCACTGCTGCATTGGTTTCCTCTTTGGCCCATTATTTCTCTGTTCCCAAAACAGATAAACTTACATACAAGATTAAAGGTACAGAAATAAAAATAAAAATAGTGACAAAGGAGAAAAAAACAGAAGCAAAATAACAAAAATCTCATTTCCATTTCTTGGTGTTCATTTTGATAAATATTATTTTAAATGTTCATATGCACATAGCTATTGAGCCTTTGTGATCTTCTCTTAAGAATATCCTTCTTTGGTCTCACTGTGTGAATGTCTAGAGTCATGTATAATTTATCATGTCCAAGTGTATTTAGTCTTTTACCATCCAGTGTGTTATAGGCACACTCTAGTTACAACAAATAAGGGAAACCATGCAACCTATGTTTCTTTAAGTCTGGCTTATTTCTCTTATTATAACTAGCTATGCATTATACAAGGGCCTCAAATCTAATATTTTTTAATTTTAATATACATTTTTATTGTAAAGATACTGTACAGAGGGGTTACAGTTACATGAGTGAGCTAATGAGTACATGTCTTATCTAGCATTGTTACTCCTCTGTTTTTCCCCAACCATTCCTTCCCTCCCCACCTCTCCAACTATAACCTCCCTCTTCCCCCCCCCCCCCAGTGTAAAGGCACTGGAATTAAATAGAGTCCCCTGAAAAATGCTGAAACAGGTCGACCCATTGTAACAATGAGATGTACAAGACACTATGTTAAAAATGGACTTTACAACTTTCAGGGGGCAGGGGTGGGGAGGAGAGGAAGGAAGGGAGGAGTCTGAGAGGTGGGGCGGGAACGAATGGTAGGGGAAAAACAAAGGAGGAGTAACAATGCTCCATAGGAAATGTACTCATTACCTTACTCATGTAACTGTAACCGCTCTGTACAGTATCTTTACAATAAAAAATATATACCAAAAAAAAGAACTTTCAAATTGAAAAAAAAAGATTCAGGGTAATGGAATCAAATACAGTGAAAACAAGGGTTATACCAGGGGGGAAGAACATATGAAAGAAACGAAAGAAATCACATAGTAAATTATAAGTACATTAAAAACAACAGCAACAAAGATAAAAACTTCTTATGTCCCTATCTTTGGGTTCATTTCACATAGCATCATCTTATTTGGTCATATGTGCATAGCTTTTGACCTTTTCTACTTGTCTGGTGAGAGTATCCTAGACATATACTAGTTATTGCAAATAAGGGAAACCATGGGACCTATGTTTCTTTGGTTCTGGTTACTTCATAGTTTAATTTTTTCCAAGTCTTTCCAATATCTAACAAATGGGGTGGTGTCATTCTTCCTGATGGAGGCATAGAATTCCATTGTATAACATATCTAATATATTTAAGGCTGAAAAAAACTTAAACCTTCCAAAAATAAACTTTCAAAGAAGCAACAACCCAATTAAAAAATGGGCAAAAGACTTAAAGAGAGAATTCTCAGAAGAATTAATAATGACCAACAGACACATAAATAAATGTTCAACATCTCTGGCCTAAAAGAAATGTGAACCAAAACAACATTAAAATTCCACAAGACTAAACATGAAGCTTCCCTATGATCCACCAATTACACTTCTGGACATTTATCTAATAGAATACAAACAAGGCCACACGAAAGCTATCAGCACAACCATATTCATTGCAGCATTGTTTACCATAGCCAAGATATGGAATCAACTAAGCTGCCTCTCAGAGGACCAATGGATCAAGAAAAAGTGATATATAGAATTCAATGTATATCTATATACAAGAGGTATCCAAAGTGGATTTAATCCAGAAACCCTTCCGGATACCAAAATCTGTTGAGATCAAGTCTTTTGCAAAATGGCATAATATCAGCACATATTTTGTGTGTGTGTGTGTGTGTGTGTGTGTGTGTGTGTGTGTGTGTGTGTGTGTGTGTTCTTTTTTTTCAATTTTATTGTCTTTTAGGGTGATATACAGAGTGGTTACAGTCACATAAGTATTGCATTAGTTCACCCTTTGTCCTTCATCTCAACGTTTTGTTATTACCCTTTTTTCCCCTAATCAGATTAACATATATACAAGACAGAGGATACCAAAATCAAAATCAGTGACAACAGACAATAAACCAAAGGGAAAAATGAAAGAAAAAAGAAATAACTTGACATAGTAAATTTTTTTAAAAACCCTTTTATTCCTATAACTTGGAGTTCATTTCAATTAGCATCATTTTATATCTGCACATATCTTAGGCATATATTGAAATATATTTAAATGGTCTCATATGTTTAAATAGTCCATATATTTAAATAGTCTCAAACTTCTTAACAATACCTAGTGCAATGTAAATTCCATACATATAGTTCTTACAAAATTAGAAGAAAGGGACAAAGAAAATAATAATTTGTTCGGTGAGGGTGAATAAAAAAAATCCTACCAGAGCTAAATTTGTGGATGCAGAACTCTGGGATATTGATGGTTGATAAATCTAGTGTGTGTCTCTAAGACAGATGACTCTGATGTGTTATTCCTTCAACTCAAACTGAACAAACTTCCTTGTCACATCTCAGAGAATATCAATAGCAGACATTCACCCTAATGTGGCACATAAATTCAGTGATGCCTTTTAACCAAAAAGTGTTGTTCTTTTGCGTAAACTATCTCAGGTTCTGGTCCTTCCTCATTGTCTCTATCACTGTTTTTATCTTGAATGACTTTTTTCTGCATTGAGTATCAAAAACCACAACACAATGTTACTACACTGCCTAGGGCCTCATGCATGCCAGGCAAGCGCTCTACCACTGAGCCACCTTCCCAGCCACCAACATCAAATTCTTAAAGGCACAATAGTATAATGGTGCTCCAAGCTAAGCCCTTCCTGCCTAAGGCTAGGTGAAGGGTAAAGCAATTGAATTACTGGTCCTCTGAATTCCTTACTCTACTCTGTTTAAAGGAGGTCAGTTTCCTCTAGTTATTGATATTTGAAAAATTGTTATAAAACGATTTGAAAAGCACTGCTACAAATATCAGAGCTTAAGAAAACATGACCATATAAGATGATGTTAAGTGAAATGAACCCCAAGATAGGGACACAAGTGGGATTTTTTTTCTTGCTTGCTATTGTTTTTATCGTATTTAAAATGTACTGTGTGATTAACCCCTGTGTGTATAACCCCTGTTTTCACTGTATTTGATGTCGTTGCCCCACATCTTGTATACACATTTTTCTAATTTGGGGAGGGGAAGAGAAATGCTGAAATAAGGATACAGGTTGACCCATTGTAACAATGAGACACTATGTTGAAAATGAGCTTTACAACTTGGGTAGGGGAAGGAGGAGTTGGGGAGGTGGGGAGGGAAGGGATGGTAGGGAAAAAACAAAGGAGGAGGTAACAATGCTCCATAGTAAATGTACTCATTACCTTACTCATGTAACGGTAACTCCTCTGTACAGTATTTTTACAATAAAAACATGCAAAAAGAAAAAAGAAAACAAACTTCTCTTTTCTTGAAATAGATATAGTATTATAACTAACCTACTTTGATCCATAGTATGTTCAGAGACACAAAATACAATACTGAGCTGAATGGAAATGCTTGTAGACTTATCTAAAATTATAGTGAATATGAGGGAATAAAGAAAATCAAAAGCAAAGTTGGTAGCTGGAAGTCTATGGCTCATGCCTGTAATCCTAGCTATTCAGAAGGGTGTGATATGAGGATCACAGTTCAAAGCTAGCTAGAACAGCAAATATAAGAGACACTGATCTTCAGTTAATCAGCAAAATGTCCAAAATAGAGATGTGGCTGAAGTGGTAGAGCACTCACCTTGAGCAAAAGCTAAGGAACAGTGTCCAGGCCCTGAATCCAAGTCACAATAATGTCACAGACATACAAAAAAGCAAAGAACCTAATAGTAAGTGGAATTATATTTATTCTTGATGAGAAAGAAGGATGACAGACTGGTAGGGAAAAAAAGAGAAGATGATAAAGGAAAAAAATCAGACACTATGCATCAAACTTTGTTGGAATTCTTGAACTTTGATGCTATTCTGCTAGGCATACTGTCTCTTGCTATTCTAATAATAGACTTCTAGCTATGAGCCATGTTTGGTCCAACCTAAGCATGTTCTCTGACTCTATAAATCAGGAGGAATTTTACAAAGAGTATTCTAATCTTACCTCCCTGGATTTATCCTTGATTTTAATAGACTAAAGTAGACATGTTCAGTTCATCCCAAACACAATATGACAGGATGTATAGCAAGTCAGGAGCCTGTTCCTTAGAATGAGATATCGTCTTGGAAGTTTATTAGAATCTCAGTCTTTATTCCTGTCCATAGATTCTGACCCATTAGTATAGCAGTGAATTTTTTTAAAAATTAATTTTATTGTAAAGATGCTGTTCAGAGGAGTTACAGTTATGTGAGTAAGGTAATCAGTACATTTCTTGTTGAGCATTGTTACCCCCTCCTGCATTGTTACCTCCTCCTTTGTTTTTGGATAGTAGGTGACTTTTTTTAATTCTCCAAATGATTCGAATAAAAGCATTGCTATGTGGAGATACCGTAGTTTCTATGCAAAAATCACTGACTAGATACTCTTCTAAGAAAAAAGGTACTGAGAGATCCAGGGATAAGCTGTTCACTCAGGCTACTGCTTTCTACACCCTTCTTCATTTCTTTTGTAGATTTTTACTTTTTGTAGATTTACTTTTTGTAAATTTTGTAGATACTTCTCCCTCACTTTCTAAGACATATGTGTGTGTGTGTGTGTGTGTGTGTGTGTGTGTGTGTGCAAGCTTGGTTATTGCCCAAACACAGAACAATCTTAATGTTGCTTCAGTCCTGTGTCATAATCAAGACCAGCTTAAAGGTCTCAGTACATCTTAATTTTCCCACACGTTTGAGTAAAGAAGTCTGTCTCCTTTACTCATTACTTCCAGCTTTTGTAGCTATGTCATTACAAAAGTCAATTTAAAATTTAGCTCTCAAAACCACAACTACTGTCCTCATTACATTTCCAGAAGCTAGTCATACAGAAAGAGAAAAGTTCTTCCAATTCTTTTGTTTCTAGTTGATTGTAAATTCATTACAAATTAAGTGGTAGAGATGAAATCTTTGAGTTATGTCTTGACCTGGAGGTTAATTGCTTTGCAAAATTTGAAGGAGAAGAACAAAAAAGGAAAAAGAAAAACTGAAAAAAAATCTCCTGTACTTTCCTGTTTTTAAGGGGAAGGACAAGAAAGGCTGGGATGTAGCTCAGTGGTAGAATATTTACCTACTACATGCAAGGCCCTAGTTCAATGCCCAGCATAAGAGTTGGGGGTTGGGCAGAAAGGGAGGAGGTAGGAAAGAGTTATCTACTAGCTTAACTAACATGATTCCTATCAGCCCACCACCCCTTTCCATATGAGGTAAAGTGTAATATGCCTTAGAAGTCTGGATCAGCTTTCCATACAAGTGTTCTAATTCGAAGAGTTCAGGGAAGGTGTCCTCACCATTCTATTTGCTTCAACTTTGATTTACAAATCGTTATTTTCAAATTAGATAAAATAACTGAGACATTAGTCAATCGAATGAACATCATGTAAACTGATATTCAGCCCTGATAAACTTAGAAAGATTGGGATTTCGGTATCTAAGACTTTATTGTTAGTAGCTATAAACATCCAGTGTGCAAACTAAGTAAGAATTGGGGAAAAGATGATTGCTCAGACTCACAACCTTCTTTTTTCACAAGTTGGGAAGACTCCAGTGAGCCAGACTTGAGCCTAGAGCCCTACTATCTAGTCTTTGCTATTTGTCATTGCCATGTTGCTAGGCATACAGAGTATGTGCCTGTGCTTCCATTTGTTCATTTTCATTCACATGATGCCAAAAAGTAAACATATCCTTCTGGTTTTGTCTGTGTGCAAGACTTGCATTCTGTGCTCTCAGACTCAACTGACTTCCAGAAAAGCCACTGAGTCTCACATCTTGTCTTCATCTGTGACTACTGAAGTTTCCTAATATAGGCAATAAGGCACTCTATAAAGAAGAGGTTTCATAATATATGCCAAAAGTGCTGAAACCTTTTGCTCACATTATGCATAATTTATCTGAGCACAGTACATGACCTAAAGCAATATGTTCAAACTACGTGTGGGGTGAGGGGAACCTAAACCCTTTTAAAGGGTGACTGGGCTCAAATCTATGTTTCAATAAAGTGAAGTTATTATTCACCTTCTTCATCCTCATTCCCTCATGAGTGTGCAATGAAGATTTTTCAACAGGTTGGAAGAGAAAGCAGAGGTAAAAATTCAGCTGTCCCCTATTTGCCACTCCCCTCACTGATTACACTGATTTTTAAAATACAGAATTTTTTCCATCAAAATACATTACAGTTGTTCTCATGCAGTGGATTTATCATTATTTGTCATTATTTTAAATAGGTATTTATTTTTATTAGTAACCCAGTAATATCAGTAATTATATCAATGGATATAATTCACGTACCCATGAGACTTCTCTGTCCTTAGTCATTTTTATGGGCATAAATGGATCCGAAATGACAGGATCATAAAAGAGAACATTACACATTTTATGTTATATCTGACACAAATGTTATGTTATATAACACACAAATACAATTGTCCTCATTTTGATTAAAAAAATAAAAACCTGAACAAAACAGAGTTAAATAGTTTGCCCAGAGCCAAACTATCAAACATTCAAGGCTGTTGCTGCTCCTGTGCAGCCTCTCACTGCTCTTGAGTTGCCCTTGGGTTTGGCTTACTTCTGAGAGACTGAATATACAAATGGACAACTGCCAGACCAAATACAAATATAGAACTTTGACCCACAACCCGCAGCAACCTGCCAAGGAAACCAACCCCCTTATCTACAGTAAACAACCCAGGAAGTCAACCCACTAGAAGGCAGACTTGCAGGAAGCCAGACACAGTGCAAGAAGCTAAACAAATCTTCTGTAATGATCAACCCAAATGGGTCAAACAGTCAGTTTCCCCTTCTTCCAACTTCGGGCCAATGAAAAAAAAATCATATACCCTAACCAATTATACTGTTCCAAGTTAGCCCTCCTGCAGCTTCTTCATACCAACAGACCCAAATCAGGAACACCTGAAGCATCCTCTTTCTACTTCAAAACTGTCCTGCTCTGTTGGCTGCATTGAAGTTTCTGCTAAAATATAGGCAATACATTCGAAAGGACAAAATAATGGCAGGGAAATGGATGGAACTAGAAAAAAATCATTTTGAGTGTGGTAAGCCAAGAGCAAAGAGACAAACAGCACATGGTATCCCTGATATGTAGATATTAAATCCAAAATATAAGGAGATATAACAAAGTAAACAAGACTCAAGAAACAAAGGACCTTCACTCATCTTGTCGTATTATTACTAAATGACCCCATGCTGCTGACCACACATATGGTACATATGCACACATCTGAGGGAAACTAGGAGGAGGACACAGAAACAGAGGGAAACAGGAGAAAACATATGACAGCGAGACCCATCAGCTGCACTGGACATTGATGAAAATGAACTAAGCAACTCAAGGGCAGCGGTGGGAGGGAGGGAATGAAAGGGATGGATGGAATAGCTAACACTAAGCAAAAGGAAATAAATGTACAAATCACCCGATATGGAAGAAATAGCTGTATTGTCAAAGCTCATAGAATTCACAAACTTTATAGACCACAATAATGACAAATCTCCAATAAAAAAACTTATTAAGAAATGAAAGAATGGGGGGAAGAATAATGACAATTTGCATCATGAAGGTTAGAATGTATTTGTGACTTTAACTAAGTATCACTATCTCACAATACTATGAAATTTGTGAAATTTAATCACTTAATCACAATAAAAACATTTTTAAATACAAGCAATGGCGACTGACTCATTTGTCACAGTAAATCTTCCCATTTGAGTGGTCTTTGTTTATATTGACACGTTTCTGTGCTGTTTGCCTGTAAGTCACAAAAAGATAAACTTAAAACTATTTGCTTCTTTGCTACACAGTCCAATAAGCTGCACAGCATCTAACAATAATCATTTATAAATACAGGGCTTTTTTTTTTAAGTGTGCCAGGATTGTTTGAGTAGAACAGAGAAAGGCTTTCTTGCTATTTTCTCCAAACTGCCCAGCCAAAGGAGTCAATGCCATTAAATCCTTGCATGACTAGTTTCCAGATTTCTGGGCTTTCAAGACCAAAATACTGTTGATAATAAATAAATACAAATGGGTAATTGAAAAAAGATTGCCCTTGTTTTGTTTTATTGTATTTTATTTGCCTCTGAAAAAGGATAAAAAAATCTACTAACAGATTACTAAAAGGATAGTAAAGAATCAACTATAATACATAACATTATTTTAAATTTGAAATGTTTCTTAAAATGTAATAAATTTCATTTTACAAGCAAAAGCATTACCTTACTCTTCTTCCTCTAGGGAAGCTTGTCAGAGGCCAGTGGGGACAGTGAATGGCATTTGGGAACACTGCTCATGTGGCAGTAAGTGTGTTCTGCCTTGTGCAACAGAAGGTCAACTCTTAGCCCCATCCATAGCACATAGGCTTTCTTGGTCTTGGGACAAAAATCACAAGCTGTCCATGGCTTTATGGCTGCAGTTCTCAAGCCATTTGTTTTCCCTTTTCTAAGGGAAAACTGGAGCCACTTAAGGAGGCTTAAAAGATTTGGGTTCACTGGTATTTATCTCCATGTAGACATTCATCTAGTTTAGAATAAGAAATGAGTTATATCTCTGCAAAGCACACATTAAGGGTCTTATATGCATTCAAACGAAATCAACAATCCCTTGGGATTTTAACAGAATTACCTCATGAATGCGCTGGTGAAATTAGGGAGGACCATGTAAAGACTCAATTAAAAATAAAAAACAATATTAAAAATGTTTCACATCATTAAAATTATCAGAAGTACGAATTTAATAGAAATCCATTTAACTTCTATTTGGATAACCAGCCTTGTTTAATAGTTTAATGTTTATATAAAAAATAATTCTGAAAGCTGGGTACCAGTGGCTCATGCCTGTGATCCCAGCTACTCAGAATACCGAGATCTGAGGATTGTGGTTTGAAGCCAGCCTGGGGAGGAAAGTCCGGAAGACTGGTGTCCAATTACAGAAAAAGCTGGAAGGGGCCCTGTGGCTCAGAATGCTCTAGCCTTGAGCAAAAGTAGTCCAGGGACAGTGCCCAGACCCAGACAGAGTTCAAGCCCCAGGACTGGCAAAACAACAACAACAACAAACCAACAACAAAGAAACAAAACAAAACAAAAAAATTCAAAAATACTACTAAAAATCTACCTTTATCATTGTGTTAGATAATTTCCTTTGCCTTCCAGATACATTCTTTAACCAACCCCATCCCAGTGTTCCAGGAAGTTAATTTGTGAACCCCTAACACAAAGCAGATCCCACTCTTTAGGGCAGAGCCAGAGAGGCATGGGAAATAGTTCAACAGGGAGGAGGAAAGAGAGCTGAGGACATTTATCCCCATGGCCTTCCTTGATTAGCCATTGATAAGCAGAGCAGAGGTTGTTTTCTAAAAGGCTGAGGGTCTCATCCTACAGAAGTATAGTTCTCTCTTGGCCCTTGTAATTGCTTTTTCTCCATTCACTTCAGTCTAAGAAGGCAGCAATGATTCTCTGATGCTAGCACTAGGGTCTGCACCACTTCCCCTTAACCCTGCATATAACCTTATAAAATCACTAAACTCTCCTAACTAGCCATCTGCCTCTTTCCAAAACTCTAAGCCGATACATTATCCACTCCAATTCTTTTTAACATTTGTTTCCTTGGTACTTTCCTTTTTATACTTACCATTTTTATAAGTACCCTAAAACTGTTTCCATTGCTTTGTGTTTTCTTTTATTTTTGACAACATAGTCTATATAACCAGAATAACTTGGAACTTACACGCTAGCCTGTAGCTCATGATCCTCCTATTCTAACTTGCAGAGCAATTCTAGAATGAAGATAAGCTCCCCAGGCCCAACATTGATTCTGTTACTTCCCCAAACAGCAATCATCCTCAAGGTAAAGATCTTCCTTCTACTTCTTTCACATCCATCATCAGCTGAAGCAAAGTAATTTGCATCAATTCATGCTGACATTTACTCTCTTTAATCTTTCTGGTTGGGCTTCCACAATGAGAATGTTCAGGACTAGCAAAATTAGTGTGGGAGCAAAATTGATAAGAAAAATTATTGATACTTCTGAAAATAACTACTATCCAGTTAGAAAATGCTTGCTTATTCCTAAATTTCTGAGTCTAAAAATAAATATATGGAGTAATTAAATGCCTAATTTGGAGCATAATTCAAGCTGTGTTTCTATAATGCCAGAACCACCAGTCAGTTCAATTTAACTTTAATAGAATCAAAAGAATAACAACTGATAATCTAGTGGCACAAGCATAGTATAGCTCACCATCAGACCAGAAGCTGCCAGCATCACTAGGCAGTATCCCAAGCAAATCATATCCCAACATTTAATAACATCTCTCTGTGAACCCAGTGATTTATAATTGTTTTGTTCTTGGGTAGGACATCAATTTTATGTGCATTTAATAAACAAGCTATTTGAGCTTGTCTTCCCTGTGCTATTGATGATTCTATTTAAATGCACAGATGTCTTCAAAACATCAGGACATACCCCAACAACACAAACAACTGAATTTGGGCATATTAGAATTCACACATAACTGGTGAGAGAAACTCATGGTCCAGAAGATGTTCCACCTCATCAGTCACTTCACTTGTCAATTTCATCACCGAATCAGAACATTAAATCAATTTCTTTTTATAAATGTCTGCAAGCATTACAACTAGAAATCCATGGCCTAAATTGCCATTTTGTCATTCTAAAAGGTATGAAATTAGATGGGCAAGACTTATACTGATAAAATAGTGGCTGTAAAAAATAGTTAACTTTTTTCTTTAAGAGTTACTATGTGCAAAGTATTGTCTAAAAACTTTATAAATGCCATTTTCTTTCAAATTTATAGGACTATAAACAAGATGTTATTATTCCTCCCACTTTACAGATGGAAAAACGGAGATATGGGAATATTATTTAACTTGTTAAAATTATTAAGAAAAAGATTTGAATTCGGGCAGACAGCTTAGAGCTCACATTTAATGACAAAACTATTATGTGATATTGCTGTTTTGAGGGAATTTCAATCCAAGTTTAGAATTTTTAGGAAGATTAAATGTTTTGGTTGGTAAATACACAAAAAAATTACAGTACAGTAGCAATGGCTAAAGAATATACTTATGGAAAAATTCAAGCAAATTAATAAAAAAATCCATATTTGTACTTTGAAACCTTTTTTTCTTTCATTTTAGCTAACAATGAGAACATCCTTGTTTATGCAAAAATAATGAAAGGGAAATATCAGAATGATAAACACAGCTAGGGACAAGAAGGGAATTTGATACTAAAGAAAGAAACAATATAGCAGACCTAAGAATACAACACTCAATGACCACTAAGTAGAGTGAATTCCCACATTGATAACCTTGACTGTAAATTTTCCTTATCTTCTGTACTATTGTGTATTTTTAAAAAAATATTCCAGCTATGGGAATACAAAAGGAATTTTCCCCATTGAATACATGTCGTTGCTGTTTTTTAGTTGTAAAGGTGATACACAGAGAGGGGTTTAGTTATGTAAGTCAAGTAATGAGCTCATTATTTTTTGAACAGTGTCACCTCTTCTCTCATTTTCTCCCAGTTTTTCCCTCTGTATCCCCTTCTCCCACAGTTGTGTAGTTCATTTTCAACATACTGTCTAGTGAGTATCACTGCTATATTTATTCACCTTTTGTCACACCATTTCTGGGTTCTCCCTTACCAGCCTCAAAACAGATAGGCTTACATACAAGACAAAAGGTACAGAAATCAAAAACAATGACAAAGGAAAAAACAAATGAAAACAGGAAGGTAAAGAAAAACTTCTTGTTTCCATTTCTTGGAGTTCAGTTTGATAAACATCATTTTATATGATCGTAAGCACCTAGCTACTGAGACTCTGTGTATACTTAAATAAGTAAAATTAGAGATGAAAATGGAAACATCACGATAGAAACAAGCAAGAAGGAAACAGGGAATCCTTTGAACATTTTTATGCCAACAAATTGAAGAACCTGGAAGAAATGGAAGAATTTCTAAAGAATGTTGATATACCCCAAACTAAACCAAGATTTAAACCAATTAAATAGATCATCATGACCCAATAAAATTTTGATAGTGTCACCAGCTGAGAACTAGATCTTGAACATGAAGTCTTTGAGAGACACTTCATGTCCAAAACCTAATAATAACCAGGAAAAGGCATTCATTCCTTATGCTTCAGTTTGCTCATCTCTAAACTAAAGATTAAAGCAGCATCTATCTCACAGAGTTTTGATGAGGACTGATCACTTACTCTCAATAAAGTACATACACCTGTACCTGGCACATAAAAGATCGCTGAATGCCAGTTCTGATTCTGTTGGTTGCACATCAGATAACTGATGCCTGGAGTGGTACAGTCATTTCCCTAAGCTACACATAGAGATCTGGAGCTCATTCTCTTGCTCCAATCTCTTTCTTCATCTGCTTTCTTGATACCTTAGCCTTTCATGCTCCTATATTCTGTTGATCTTCATTCTAATTGCTTTTCATCACTCACACAAATCCTCACAGTCAGAAAGGCCAAGTACCCATGAAAGCAGGGTATAAATTTTACCAAGAAGTTGCCTGAAGACTAAGACTTTTAAGTGTCTTCTGAATGTGCCTCAGCAATGTGTTAAAAATGTCACTTGCTTTCTATACATTTTTTCCTTAGAATCAAAAATTATATAAAGCTTCAGCCTCCATAGTCTTAATCCACCCCAGTGCGAATGAAAAGCAAAATGGGGGAAGTCTGAGTTAATAAACAACAGGCAACAATATTATTTTTGTTGTTTAACAATAGCTCTGTAGGAAGCTATTGTTAAAAATAACAATAATTCTCTCTGTCTTTTTACAGTTAGAGTTCACCCTACTTGTCTCCTTTTTATCATCCAGGTCTCTGTTCAGGAATTAGGTCATATAAACCTCTCTGAAGGCTTTAACTGAACAGATCTCCACTCCTTTTGTTTTTTCACTTATCAGAATATTCTGCTTCTTCATAGCATTTATCATAACCTATTGATTTGAGGGTGCTTAATTCAATGCCAAATTCCTTCAAAAGGTCTAGTACATACTGAAAACAATAAATGCAGACAATGAATGGATAGATGGAAGAACAAATTTGTAATCCCATTTTCATTTATTATTTCTCAGCTCAGATATAGATGCCCAAGTAAATTATTCTAGAGCCCTTAGAGGTATATTACTTATGAGTCCCATACTCGGGTCTTCTGGATCACTTACAGCAACAGGTAGAATTCTATCTCCCTGTCCTAATCTTGGTTCCTTATGACAGAACATATGCATCCTTCATTAGTCCATATCCAACACTTACCAAATTGCCTTCCTGTCACACAGAATTTCATCTTGTTAAATTATTCAACAAGTTTTTGGTTCTATAAAATTACTAAACTAAGTACAAAAATCTCAGTGGTCTTACACTACTTTTTGAAAGGATGATACACATCAACATTGTATGTCTATTATGCTTGGTATTAAAATCAATGTAAGCAAGTACTCAACAGCTAAGGGGCAATTATTATTTTCCCCATTTTACAAGTGAGTAAACAGAAGTTTAGAAAGTTAGGGCCTGATGTCACCCAACTTATAAAAATTTAGAGCTTGAATCACCAAACCCCAAAGTCCTTGTTCCAGCCTCTGGGCCTCTCAGCCTCTCAGCCCACACAGCAGAATATGGCCATAGAACTACTATGGCTGTTCTATGGTCTTTCTCAGTATCTAGAGAGCTTACTCAGACATGGGAACAAAGTCATTACTACCTTCTGTATCTTTTCAATGCTGGGAAGAGTGGATCAAATGCAGTGGGACACAACACTTTTTAACCCCTTGACAGAGCAAATGGTTTTATGCATCTTGACATTTCATGTACAGTATCAGCTTTCCCTCAGGAGGGAAATAAGAGAATGCCTTTCTCCATCTCTCAGGAGACACAGATGCTGATTTAGAAGTAATATGATGGGTAAAAGAACACACAAATGACAGCACCAAGAATGGTCTTAGCAGCTGTCACTGCCTTTGGTGGTTCTCATAAGGATCTAGCATTTGTAGAGCATATTGTTGGTTTATAAATAGACTTAGAGGATTTGAACACCATCCTGAAATCAATAAGCAAGGTGAATGGGATAAATGAGCACCATAGGCAAAGATAAGGGGCAAGAATATTTTCCCACAGATATTCTTTATGTTTTGCTGACTCTTCCCTCTGCATACCCTGGCTGTAAGCTCATTTCCTAGAAGCAGATGAGGTATTCCAGAAGTGTGCAAAAGTCAGTTGATTGTGCTCCAGTACATCCTACTGTGCATATTTAAGTGTTTTAAACACAAAATAGATAATGAATGAAGTGGTCTTGCTGGCAGACAGAAAATTCCAAGCCAAACAAGTGAATTTTTTTCTATAATGATAATTTCTTGGAAGAAATAATAAGAGAATACTGAAAGAAAATGAGTAATTACATAACAAAAGTATTTGCTAGGAAATTAGATAGGCAGGATTTAAAAGTATCTTACCTAAAAGAGTTAGACAAATTGTATCTTCTCTGGCCCTCATTTATACTGGGTGATTGGGTGCATGGTCTTTGGACACAGTGTCTATACTGAAATCCTACTGTTGATATTTCTTACCTGTAATATTGGGCAAATCACATTTTTTTTCTGATTCTCTTTTTCCTCACCTAGAAAACAGAGCTACAATGCTACCTTTTTCATTGGACTATAGCAAAAATATAAATTCTAAAATGCATATAAAGTGCTTACTTTGTTGGTCAGCACTGGTCTTGATAAACGCTATTTTTAAAATTTATTGTAAAGGTGATGTACAGAGGGGTTACAGTTACATGATTCAGGTAATGCGTGCATTTCCTTTTGAACAGTGTCACCCTCTCCCTCATTCTATCCCTGCTTTTCCTCTCTCAACTTACCCCCTCCCCCAAAGCTGTATAGTTCATTTCTAACATAGTGTCTAAGTTAAGTAGAAAGACCAGAAACACAGAGCCTAAATAGGAATGTTTGGAATTACAGCCTCCAGCAGTGTGGAATCAGTGACAGAGCCTGGCTTAGAAGGCTGAGCAATGTTTCTCTGTATTAACCATTTCTTTTGCTTATTTCATTTTATTTTGATGCTTCGCATCTGAGGCTTTACTGCCCCAAGTGTTATTGCACCTCTCTGTATTTGTCTATTTCTAAAATAGGAAACGACTCATTGGAGCATGTTTGCCAAAGGCAAACCAACCACTCCTGAGCTCACATACCCCTTCAAGTCCTTTTAAAGGCTCTTATACTCTGGGCCACTACTCTCCACTTGGTCAATCACTGTAGAATCAGGTACCAAACTTCTATGAACAGCTCCAATGCCTCACCACCTGCTGCTATTCAAACAAGTCATTCCACACCTGCTTATCTCCCCTCGCATTGTTTCCTGCAGGAATTTTGAATGTGACTCTTGCTCATGGTGCTCCTGCTTCTCTTCCTGACCATTCTAATGATTCCTGATTCCCTGTGGTCCCCCTGACTATGCATCTTTCTCTTGGGATTTGTGAGTATAACAAACTTACTTCTCAGTGATAATCATCTCCTCATCTGTTGGTCTTGGCACATCTCTATAATAAAATGTATTTTAAAATACCATCTTGTAGGCCTCCAAAAGGGAAGCAGGGCTGGTATTTTCTAGTAACTTCACACTGACTTCTTTGTTAGATTCTGACCAACTAACTGTTTGCATCCATAACTGCTGTATAAGTAAGAATCCCCTTGATTGAAGGCAGAGCAGTAGGAAAATCTTTGACCAGCAGATAGCAGCAACTTTGTAAAGAGGGCAAGGCCCTCCTTCCTGGAGCTTTAATTAGAGAGTAACCTCTTTCAACACCCTAGCCATCATCCTTGTGTTGTATATGTGTGTGTGCATCTCTGGGTGACAGCCTGGTGTCAGAACACCTGAAAGTTATGATTCTCAAAAACTCAGCCAGATCAGAACTCAGAAATAGGAGTGGAAAGAGGACAAGGACTAGAGGGAGAGAAAAAATAATGAGTGCAGAATAATAAGAATAGGAAATAAGAGAGAGCCAAATTTCTAAAAGCGTGGTTGATTTCTAAGGAAACAGTAATCTCCATGATAGCGTGGCCCAATCTACTAAGCTGTGTATTTTATAGGCTCACTTTTCCGTTAGGTAGAGCCACAGTTCTATTTCCAGTTTTCTGGTTATCAATTTGAGATAGAGTCTCACTAACTCTTCCTATTTGGGCTAGCTTTGAACTGTAATCTTCAGATTTCAGCCTCCTGAATAGCTACGGTTATAGGCATGAGACAAAAGTATGGTGTGTGTGTGTGTGTGTGTGTGTGTGTGTGTGTGTGTGTGTGTGTGTGTTCCAGTACTAGGCTTGAACTATAGCCTTTTTTTAGGCAATGGAAACTGTCATGTCTTTAGAAACTACACTGTCACCTGTGACCATCTAGATAGTCTAATTCCAATCATTGCCAACACTCTTTCTCTGAACTTCAATGTTATTATCCTACTGGAAAATATTGCCTAATAATTGTTCTTATGCATCTTTTAATTTCAAATATGAGGCTAAGATGTTGTTGTTGTCCCAATGAATTAATTGACTATCAATATAAGTGAAAAATACTATAAATTGGGAAGAACAGCTAATTGGTTATTAAAACACCAAGATATGACAAGCTGTTGGGCCTAAATATATTCCCAAATAAGTTATTAGGCAAAGTTGTTAACTAATAATATTTGTAGACAAATAAATATGTATGGCTCATTCATGGCCTAAAGTAAGGATCCCTGGACTCATACAAATGCATTTACTTAAACATACTACTCTGTTGCTCCTTATATCTTCCCTGCATACCTTAATTTAGTAAGATAGTCAAATATTTCCAAAACATGTTCAGTATCTCAGGATGCATTTATCCAATATTTTCCAATCTGCCACATTCAAGACTCCTTCTTGATGGAAGTGGGGGAGAGGGAGAAACAGCACTGGAAACTGACAGATCTAGCCTGGAACCATGTATGATACTAAGCAAGTTATTTAACTTGTCTCACTTTCAGATTCTCAGGTAAAATAGAAGTGTTAACAAATACAAAATTGGATTGTTGTGAAAACTGGGAGATCAGGACGGACAATCCTTACTTGTGTGTATAATACTTACACAATTTGGCAAATGGTTAGAGGAGCATGAAATTATTCCATGAAAAATAGCATTTTACTATAAATTCAATGCTACCTCTGTATACTTATT
The DNA here is from genome assembly GCF_019054845.1 of Dipodomys spectabilis. NCBI lineage: Eukaryota > Metazoa > Chordata > Mammalia > Rodentia > Heteromyidae > Dipodomys > Dipodomys spectabilis. The sequence goes on from NW_024870817.1 coordinate 37,078,374, forward strand.
AGAATGTTTTGCAACCTAGTAAGCCAAATAATATAAAACTAATTTTCTAACTCCTAGAAGTACATGTGAATGAAGAATTCATAACACATCTGAAGAGCATAAAATAATGCTATGATTTATTACAAAGATATTAGTGACCACTAAACTACTGTTGGGGCTGAGAAGATGGAATGATGAAGGGCTCCCAGTGGCTGACCACTGAGGGAATATGGTTGTTGCAAGAACAAGGGAATGAAGCTCTAGGAAGAGGTTCCCAGGCTGCCCTGGTTATGAAGGCACTTGGAAGTTTCAGAAAATGGAATTTGAAAGATTAAAATGAATCTAGTAAAATAATATACCACATTCTTTGCACAAAGTTACAGAAACTGACAAAATCATGTAAAAGCAGTAAAGGAGAAATAGCACAAGCTCCTCAGAGTATTCATTCAGCATTCATTCAGAAAAAATGAAACCTCAATTCTAACAAAAAGAGAATGAATTAGAACTTGCCTGGTATCAACACTAATGTTTTAAAGAATATATTTTATTAAATGTAATAATTTCTGTTATTACAAATATACCCTCTCTACATTAAGGATAAAAGGTTTTGTGCCTCCACAAAGAATTTGGCAACAACCCTCACTGACGAATTACTACTAACAATTGTAAGACTAACTGAACATACTAGGTTGGTGTTTTGTCTCTATGATTAGACCAATCATTTAAAAATATCTGAGACACAAAGGAGAGAGAAAAAAACTAGAAGCCATCTGCCAGAAGAATGATTGTTCTCTCTTATTAGCAGAAAGAACATTGAAGTGAGGAAATGTATAGTTATCAAGTTAATTTCATTTTCTTTTTAAACTTATTTTTAATTTTATTTATCTTATTATTTTTAAGTTGTTGTACAAAGGAGTTGAAATTTAACAAAACAGTTTATAGATAGTGTCATGATTAATGTCACCCTTTTCAATTTTTTATTTCATTTTCAATCTACCAAGGCCCCCAAGAGTGAAGGTATCTTAAGTTTGAATATGAAACTTATCATATAACATTGGTTATTATGATAAGCCTCAAATGGGAAACAATAGACATTGCTTCAGACATAGAGGTGTGTCTAGGGACGCCACTGACTGAAATCAAGTTCCTAAGCAGGGCCCTTCCCAATTAAATGACTTTAGAAATGGTAGATCAGTAAGCCAGACTCAAAGAAATATAGGTCCCATGATTTCCCTTATTTGTAATAATTAGTATATGTCTAGGATAATCTTAGCAGACGAGCAGAATAGCTCAATAGCTATGTACATATGACCATATAAGATGATGCTAAGCAAAATGAACTTCAAGACATGAACACACGAAGTTGTTGCTATTTTTAATGTATTATGTGATTTTTTTATTTCTTTGTATGTTCTTCCCCCTATGCTATATGCCCTGTTGTCATTGTATTTGATTTTGGTACCCTGGTATTGTATATACATTTATTTGAATTAGGGAAGAGAAGGGGAACAACAGAATGGTGAGACAAAGGAAAGGGAAGAATCAATGCAACAGTGAGATACACAAGACAACTCAACAGCTATATACACAAGACAATATGTTGGAAAGCATCTGTATAGTTTGGGGGAGTTGGAAGGCGAGAAGTAGGAGAAAATTGATGGAAGGGGTAAGAAAGTTGACAAGAAATGTAATCATTACCTTACTTATGTTACTAAAACCCTCTGTACACCACCTTGACAATAAAAAATGGAAGATCATTGAAGATGCTTATCCTGGGAACTAATTGTCTAAGTTCTCATGTGACTTCTGATTAGAAATTTTTCAGTTGGAATAAGTAAAACAACATCTGCCAATGTATATCTCTGCATCTTTAAGTTTTACTCCTAGGACTTTGAATACATATAAAGGCAATCCCACTTATATAAAGGGTTAAATAAAGGGTTCTTCCATTAAAAAAATAAACATTATCCTCTGGATTTCTTCCTCAGTTGAAGCTTTCCACATTTAAGGAAAGAGACTTATAATCATTCATATAGATCAAAGCAACCAATAACTAGTACCAGTAATTATTGAAAAAGTCTAGAATTGAGAGAAAAATAAAACCTCATAGGAAATACTTGTTTACAGCTCTAACCAGTTTGAGTGGTAGAAATATGAGTTGACAGGGAAAAGTACCAAAATGACCCCTAATACATTTTATTAATGTACATAGTATAATTCCATAAAGCATTTACTACACAAATCTCTTAGCATAGCAAGTAATGATTTAGATAACACCAACGCTTATGTTACCTTAAACCTATTACCTAAATACAATTTTCTTCTGTATTATGCTAACTAGTCTTACAAATATATGCCAACAATTAAGTTTTAAAAAAAATCTGATATTTAGGTAGAGGGAAAAGGCAGAAAGCTTGTCAAGTGATCTCAAAACTCGTGGAGAATTTTCTAACAAATATTATGCTCCACTTGCTATGTTATGTTTCCTTTGAATATGTAAACATGGCTTTTAGAGCTGAAAGAGAAAGATGGTGAAGTATAAATAGACTATGTGCAAAGTTAGATCTGGGGTTTTATAAAGGAACTAACCTGGCTTTATCCTATGTTTACGTTTTATTGCCTTCTTTAAAATGTTTGGGGCAGGCTGCTTTTTGTATGATCTAAAAGGACAGAGCTTCATTGCCTACTTTATTAATTATAAAATTGACTATAGAAGGATCCACAAACTTGCCCATGTGGATCATACAAGGCAGAACCAGATTTTTCGTAGAGTGCTACTTCCACCACCAAGACAATGAAGTTTGGACTTCTTTTCTTCTAAAGACTGTTTAAGAAGCACCACTAGGTTACAAGATACGATTCAATCTTCTACCTTCACAAGGCATTACCCATCTCTGCAGAATGTTCTGTAGCAAAAGAGCTGGAAACAAAAGCTGTGGACACCGCAGAGACAGATCAAATTGAAAAGCTTTTCCCTTACACATGTACATGTCTAATACCCCTGCCTGTAGAATAGTGTCAGTCAGTTCAAAGCCACTTACCCAAATCTGAAGCTTGATTCTCTTTTCATTTTTGAACACAGTTTTCACTTTGAAATCGATCCCAACTGTGCTGACAAATGCAGATGTAAAGGAGTCATCTGCATAACGGAACAGAAAAGATGTTTTCCCCACACTGCTATTGCCGATGATCAGCAATTTGAACATGTAGTCAAAGTTCTGGTCAGAAGAGTCTTTCTGGCCATACCTGGCATCTTGAGTAGAAGCCATCTGTGAGGGGGGGAGAGAAAAAAAAAAAGGTGTGGATCAGTCTCTTGTGTGGATGTTTTGATATGAAGTTAGCAGCACATTCATTATTGGCCTTGCCAGAAACAGATGTCAGACACTCAGGAGGTAAGTGGAGAGTGCTACCCAGTCTCCCTCTGATGCTAGTATCCATGGCAATAATTCCCTGTTGGAAGACAGAATAGCAAATCTTACAGCTCTTTCCAGCTGTGTTGGTGCTTGTCACTGCTCAGCATTCAGAACCAATCAAAGACACCAAAGGAGACATCTCTAAGGGTAACATAAAAGCAAAGATATGAAGAATTGGCCAGGGCACAAGGCTCTGAAACTATAATCTCAGTGACAGAGACACCAAAGTGGCTTTAACAATAGAGCTTTTCTTCCTGTATTGTGTGAATTCTTAGTGTCTCTCATACTGCTTTGGGAAATGTACCCAAACTATATCTCTATATTATCTATTAATGTCATATTGAATCCCTCCTAACACAAAATGTTAATCTCTTTCTAATTAAAAATAATGATGACAAATTTATATGGGTCAAACAGTGTCAAAACACTATTATTTAACCTTCCAACAACCCAGTGAAGTGGGTGCCTTTATTATTTCTATTTTCACTTTAGAAAATTCAGACTCAGTGATATTGTCTTGCTCAAGTCCATATGGTAGTAAGTAGCAGAGGCAGGATTCAAGTCAGGCACTTGGAATTAGAGCTCATATTCCTGACTCATGTTCTTTTTCCCAGTGATGTCTAGGGAAATAAGCACAAGAGCTCCAGGAATCAATAAGGGAAATGTTCATTGTTAAACACACCAATGATAAGCCCTACCTGGCTTCAAACATTGTTTGCACTACTTCCTGGCTATGTGTCTCTGGCTTTATTATTTTGTAACACCATTTCCTTTCTTGTATGAAATGGAAACAGAATGATATCTAACAGAGTGCTTATGAAAATAGATCATATATTTGTAAATTAGTATAGAGAATGGTCTCTTTTCAATTATAAATGCTTTAGCTGGTTGTTGACTTTCTGAAGAAAACTATATCAAAATGTGGTATTACTTCTAAATACCATTTGGCTTAATATAGAAGAAACCTGCTTACTCATCAACTGATGAATCAACAAAGAAAATGTGGTATACATACACAATAGAGTATTATTCAGCCATAAAGAAGAATTAAATTATGTCACTTGGGGGGAAATAGGTAAAACTGGAGATCATCACGTTAAGTGAAATAAGCCAAACTCAGAAAGACAAATATTGCATATTTTCCCTCATATACAGGATCTAGACCTAAGAAAAAGTGACAGGAATGTGAAAGGAAGTCTGCTGAGAGCACGTGAAGGTTGGAAAAGGGTAAAGGAAAGAGTAAGAAGGGGTGATTATTATCAAAGCACTTGATATGCATATTTAAAATAGAAAAATAAAGGTTACTGAAACTGCAACAAAGCAAAAAGGGACACAGTATAAAAAAGAGTAATAGAGGGGATGAATTTAACCAATGTACATTATATTCATGAATGGACTTATTACAAGGAATCCTTTTGTAAAATTATAAGCACTATTAAACAGAGAGAGAGATTCAGAATAGTGAATCCCAGTGAGCAATTAATGTATCTACTTAGTGCCTTCTCAAAGCTATGAATTCTTTAGCAATTGCTGTGTTATTCAAAAGAAAAAAGAAATGTGCCTTCAAAGTGTTAGCCACTGATCATATATGCCCATCTAAGCTATATTAAAATTAAATAAAAATGAAAATTCAGTTCCTCAAACTACTCACATTTCAAATATACATAGCTACATGTGACTAGTGGCAACTGTCCTGAATAATTTAAATAGAAAATGCTGGTATAATTGCAGAACATTCTTGAATAATGCTAAGGTAAACAGTTTATTTTTTATTTCCATAAAATCTGATCAATATTTACATCTTCCTCTTGAGGAGTGCTGAGTTAGATATAGAGCTTATGCCCTACCCCTATATGATATAACCTTGACCCTCAGTGTGGCATTGTTGAGGTGGTAGAAACTTGGAGAGGTGAAACTTTATAGAAGGTGGTCCTTGGAGATACTGAATTCAGAAGCAATTAACATAGTTTTCAAAGACCTTGGTTTGAGAACAGCGGATCGCCAGGAACAGAGAAACCTACCAGCCGGGAGTCTCCAGGAGGATCCCACCCCACCCATCACTCTCCACCGGAGCGGAGAGGCTCCATCCCGCCAAAGCCGCCCGGCACCAGCAGCGCCACAAAGGGACCTGTCCGCAGACCACCCGCCCAATCGCGATCGCAACGACCCGGCGGGGGGCCGCCCAACCCAGCCCGCAACCACCCCAACTGAACTCGGACTGCAACAACAACTGACGGACTGCAACAACAACTGACGACCTACAGGGTGAGTACCCATCAGGGGACAGGGAATCCATCAAGGGAGACCAGAGCTGGAGGGAATCCCCAGACCCTGACCTAGACTCCCTACCCCAACACCCGGACCACAGGACCCACTAAAACTGGGAACTGTTCGAGAGGCCCACCAGCCGGTGGAGCACACTCTGCTGGCCAGGCCAGAGCAAGAGCGCCCCGGGAAGGGAGCTTAAATGCTCAAGCCAGGAACAGTGCCCCTGGGTCAAGACTACCAACAGTAGAAGAAATTTGAACTGTGTCCTCCAGGCTGCATAACCAAGGTGGTATACACATTAGCACAGGCCTAACGAGCGCGCTCCAGGCTGGGGCCGGAACCAGGCCAGGGGACCGGCGCCTGAACAAAGCAAAAAGGGTCAGAAGTGGGGCTGTGGCTCAAATGGTAGGGTGCCAGCCCTGAGCTGAAGAGCTGAGGGACAGCACCCAAACCTAGAGTTCAAGCCCACAACCAGCCCAAAACAAACAAACAAAAACACATCAGGAGCCCATAGCAGACTCCAGTATTTGGGAGAGTGCATCCAGAGCATCTGATCTTCCCAAGAGCACCCGCAGGAGCAAACACAAGCAGTCTAGGCTGCTCAACCCTTCCAAAGGCGGGAATTGCTACAGCAGAGAGCTGAGAATCCTAAGTGAATAGCAGCTGGAAATAGGCTCCCAACAGAATCCAGATCAGGCACAGACTCTCTCTACCAATAGAGAATCAGCAACCAAGCAAAGACAGACACACCAAAACAAGATTGAAGAGCAGTCTCCTGAACCCCCATGCGAAAATCACAGAGAAAAATCACAAGGTTTACCACTACCCAGGACAGCAAGCTCACCTCAAAAGCCAGCAGCCACGCAGGGGAGAGCCCCAGTGGGAGCAAAGCAGGAATGGAAGACAAAAACTACATCCAAGGGTTGCTGGAGGCAATGACTCAAGAAATAAAGCGAGAAATGGATCAGAAATTGAAAGAGCACAAGGATGAACTATCAAAAGATATACAGGATATCAAACAAAAATTGGATGCAAAAATAGAAGCTGCACAAACCTCAGTAAGAAGTGAGATAAACGCCAAATTAGAGGTAATGCATACTGATATCACCTCATTGAGAGGTGAGATCAGTACTCTGAGAACCAACATTGAATCCATAAAGGGATCCATTTCCACCATGCAAACCACAATAGAAGCCACGGTCAACAGAGTGAATGAAATGGAAGGTAGAGTGTCAGATACAGAAGACAGAATACACCAACTGGACCAAAAAGTGACAGATATGGAAAAATCACTCAAATTAAACCAAAGGGAAATTCAAGAGCAAGCAGATAATGCTAAAAAATTTAACCTTCGCATAATCGGAGTGGACGAAGGTGAGGAATTCCAGAGCAAGGGAATGCAACACCTATTTAACAAGATAGTCAATGAAAATTTTCCCCACCTCAAAAACGACCATCTTAACTACATCACAAAAGCTTATCGAACACCCAACAAGCAAGATCCCAGGAGAAACACTTCTAGGCACATAATAGTAACAATGATGGATCTGAATAATAAGGAAACAATCCTGCATGCAGCAAAAATGAAGAAGGAGCTATACTACAACGGGAAAAAAATTAGAATCACTGCAGATCTCTCCACACAAACAATGAATGCAAGAAAAGCCTGGGAAAGCACCATACGAGCCCTGAGAGCCAATAACTGCCAACCCAGACTGATATACCCGGCAAAGCTAGCATTCACATTCGATGGAGAACTGAAAACTTTTAATAGCAAAGAAAAACTAAATGAATACATAAACATTAAGCCAGCATTACAAAGAATTCTAAGAGGGGGGACACAACCTGAAGAAAGCAACCAGGAACTGGGACCTGCCCCAAACAGGCATTACTCAAAGTCTAACTGAGCAAGCACAGGAGGAAAGGAAAGAAGAAAAACTTAGGAAAACGGAATGGCAGGGACAACAATGCATCTCTCTATACTTTCTCTTAATATAAATGGGCTGAATTCGCCAATTAAAAGAAAACGAACTGAGGACTGGATCAGAAAACAAGACCCATCCATCTGTTGCCTTCAGGAGACCCACCTCTCAGCCAAACATACAAACAAACTCAGAGTGAAGGGGTGGAAAAGGATCTACCAATCAAATTCCCCCAATAAGAAAGCAGGTGTAGCTATCCTGATATCTGACAAAATAAACTTTTCATTAAAATCAGTACAGAAAGACAAGGACGGACACTACATATTAATAAAGGGAACAATCCAAGAGGAGGATATAACCATCATCAACTTATATGCCCCAAATATCGGTGCACCCAGATATGTTAAACAAATGCTCTCAAACTTACAGAATAAAATAGATCCCAATACGATAATACTAGGAGACTTTAACACGCCACTCTCACCAAAGGACAGGTCTACCAACCAGAGGATTGGCAAAGAAGCTACCGAATTAAGTGAGGCCATACTTCAAGCGGAATTAACTGACATCTACCGAGTATTTCACCCTAAAACAACACAGTACACATTCTTCTCAGCAGCTCATGGAACTTTCTCCAAAATAGACCATATCATAGTTCATTCAAGGAACTTAAGCAAATACAAAGGGATCGACATAATCCCCTGTATCCTATCTGATCACAGTGGAATCAAGCTAGCTCTCAATAACAAAGCATACCGCAGAAATTTCTCTAATACATGGAAATTGAACAGCACACTCCTTAACAAGGCCTGGGTAACAGAAGAGATCAGAGAAGAAATAAAGCATTTCCTAGAACTCAATGAAAATGAAAACACCTCACAAAGAAACTTGTGGGACACAGCAAAAGCAGTCCTGAGGGGCAAATTTATTGCCCTCAGTGCCCACATCAAGAGAATGGAGACAGACCAAGTAAATAATCTCATGTTGCAACTAAAACAGCTAGAAAAACAAGAAAAAATGGGACCTAAAGCTACTAGACGAAGCCAGATAACCAAATTGAGAGCAGAGATTAACCAATTAGAAAATCAGAAAACCATAACCAAAATAAACCAAACAAAAAGCTGGTTCTTTGAAAAAATAAACAAAATTGATGGCCCGTTGGCAAGATTAATTAAAAAAAGAAGAGAGGAAACCCATATTAATAGGATTAGGGATGCCACGGGAAACATCACAACACGTACCCAAGATATCCAAACAATTCTAACAGACTACTTTCAAAAGCTATACTCTCTAAAGGAAGAAAATCTGGCGGAAATGGATGCATTTTTAGAGAAATACAAGTTACCCAAACTGAGCAAAGAAGAAGTTAACCAATTAAATAAGCCAATATCCTATAATGAGATACAGGAAGCTATCAAAAGTCTTCCAACAAAAAAAAGCCCAGGACCAGATGGATTCACAGCAGAATTCTATAAGACCTTTAAAGAAGAACTAATACCCATACTCCTCAAGCTCTTCAGAGAAACAGAGAAGGAGGGAGCTATCCCAAACTCATTCTACGAAGCCAATATCACACTCATCCCCAAACCAGGCAAAGACCCAACCAAAAAGGAGAATTACAGGCCAATCTCCTTGATGAACACAGATGCAAAGATCCTTAACAAGATTCTAGCTAACAGAATCCAGAAACACATAAAAAAATAATACACTATGATCAGGTAGGCTTCATCCCAGAGACACAGGGATGGTTTAACATACGTAAGTCAATAAATGTAATCCAGCATATCAACAGAGCCAAGGTCAAGAATCACATGATTATCGCCACAGATGCAGAAAAGGCCTTTGATAAAATTCAACATTCATTCATGCTAAAAGCTCTGGAGAAAATAGGAATAGAAGGAACATTTCTAAAAACAATAAAAGCCATTTATGACAGACCAATAGCCAATATTATACTTAATGGGGAAAAGCTACAACCAATCCTCCTAAAAACAGGAACAAGGCAAGGATGTCCACTGTCTCCACTCCTCTTCAACATAGTCCTAGAACCCTTAGCCAGGGCAATAAGGCAAGAAAAAGACATTAAAGGGATCCGCATAGGGAAAGAAGAAGTGAAACTATCCCTTTTTGCAGACGACATGATACTATACCTCCACGATCCCAAAAACTCCATCCCCAAACTTTTAGAAATCATAAGTCACTTCGGCAAAATAGCAGGATACAAAATAAACCCACAAAAATCAGTTGCCTTCCTATACACTGATAACGCACAGGAAGAGAGGGAAATAAAGGGAGCAACCCCATTCACAATAACCTCCCAAAAAATAAAATATTTAGGAATTAACCTAACCAAAGATGTAAAAGAACTATTTAATGAGAACTATAAAAAGTTAAAGAAAGAAATTGCAGAAGACACTAGGAAATGGAAAGACCTCCCATGCTCCTGGATAGGCCGACTTAATATAGTAAAGATGGTGATACTTCCAAAATTAATATACAAATTCAATGCAATTCCTATTAAAATCCCAATGACGTACATCACTGAAATACAGAAAACAGTCCAAAAATTTATATGGAACAACAAAAGACCTAGAATAGCCAAAACAATTCTAGGGGATAAAGACAATATGGGAGGGCTATCCATGCCGAACTTCAAACTCTACTACAGAGCTATAATCACAAAGACAGCATGGTACTGGCACAAAAACAGACCCGAAGACCAATGGAACAGAATAGAAGATCCAGATATAAATCCACAGGCCTACAGCCAGCTGATATTCGACAAAGGAGCCAAAGACATACAATGGAAGAAACACAGCCTCTTCAACCGCTGGTGCTGGGAAAACTGGGCAGCCACATGCAGAAAACTAAAAGTGGACCCCAGCCTATCACCATGCACCAACATCAACTCAAAATGGATTAAAGACCTTAACATTAAACCTGAATCTCTGAAACTACTGCAGGACAGAGTAGGAGAGACACTTGAACTAATAGGCACAGGAAGGAACTTCCTGAACAGAGTCCCAGGGTCACAACAAGTTGGAGAGAGACTCGACAAATGGGACTACCTTAAAATAAAAAGCTTCTGCACAGCTAAATCTATCGCAACTAAGCTAGAAAGACAACCAACTAATTGGGAAAAAATATTTACCAGCAATATATCAGACAAGGGGTTAACATCCTGTATATACAGGGAACTCAAGAAACTAATCCCTCCCAAACCTAACAAACCAATTACTAAATGGGCAAGGGAACTAAAGAGGGACTTCTCAAATGAAGAAATAAAAATGGCAAAGAAACACATGAGGAAATGTTCATCATCCCTGGTGGTGAAGGAAATGCAAATAAAGACAACCCTGAGATACCACCTTACCCCAGTCAGAATGTCCCACATCCACAAATCAGCCAACGACAAATGCTGGAGGGGATGTGGAGAAAGAGGAACCCTATTACACTGCTGGTGGGAATGTACACTTATACAACCACTTTGGAAAGCAGTCTGGAGGGTCCTTAGAAAGCTAAAGATTGACCTCCCTTACGACCCAGTCATACCACTTCTAGGCATCTACCCTGAACAACAGGAACCAATATACAAGGACACGTGCACCTCCATGTTTATTGCAGCACTGTTCGCAATAGCTAGGATATGGAAACAACCTAGGTGCCCCACCACAGATGAATGGATCCAAAAATTGTGGTATCTATACACAATGGAATATTATGCAGCCATTAGAAATGACAAAATAATGGCATTTGCAGGGAAATGGATGGAGCTAGAAGGAATCATGTTGAGCGAGGTAAGCCAAGAACGAAGAGACAAACGGTACATGGTCTCCCTCATAAGTGGATGCTAAATCCAAAAGGTTAGTGATACGACAAAACTAACAGGACTTAAGAAACAAAGAACTCCCGCTCATCTGGTTGAACCACTACTAAATATCCTCATGCTGCTGATCACAAATATGGTATATAACATGTGAACACTGTTATATATTACAGACTGTGGTAGACAATTTGCTCCAGGGAAGTTAGAATGAACTTGTGACTTTGAAATTATGTAATCATTTAATCACAATCAAAAAAAAAAAAAAAAAGAACCTCGGGGAAGGGAGGGAGGGAGGGGATGGTAGGGGGAAAACAATGGAGGGGGTAACAATGTTCAAGAGGAAGTGTACTCATAACCTCACTCATGTAACTGTAACCCTCTGTATAGTAGCTTTACAATAAAAAAATAAAATAAAATAAAAAAAAAAATAAATAAAAAAAAAAAGAAAACATAAAAAAAAAAAAAAAAAAAAAAAAAGACCTTGGTTTGTGTTCACTAGTTAGTTGTTATAGAAAAAGATAACTTGGCTCCTAAATCTCTCTGGCTTCCTGTCTCTCCACATGACCTCTCACTTTTCACCTTTATTCTCACCATGATACCATCAGCCATGCTGTATATAGACAAAAGACTCTCCCCAGACAGAGAAGGTGCAGCCAGCATGCTCTTGGACCTCCAGAATCATAAGCTGTTCCCAGTACCAGGTAACAGACCACTAAAAGAGTGAATGGTATTTAGGCTCATCTAGGAAAAATTGGTTGTGTGAAGAGTCAGGAGTGTTTGCTGTTTTCTTTTGTTGTGTGTTTAGGGGAGGGGAGAGGAGGAAAGTGGAAAGGAAAGAGAAGGGAGGAGGCTGGGAAAAAAAACAATGGGGCTGGGAAAGTGGCTCAGTGGTAGAGTGCTTGCCTTGCATACATGAGGCCCTGGGTTCGATTCCTCAGCACCACATAAGCAGAAAAAGCCAGAAGTGGCACTGTGGCTCAAATGGTAGAGCGCTAGCCTTGAGCTGAAGAGCTGAGGGATAGCACCCAGGCCCAGAATTCAGGCCCCACAAAACAAAACAAAACAAAACAAAAACAAGGTCTCACTATGCTGTCCAGAAGATTCCCTTGTTTCAGCCTACCAAATGAAGTATTAATGAGAAAAATTAAGTAGTCTTATTCTTTCTTATTCTTTTTTTCATGTGGTGCCAGTCCTGGAACTTGAACTCAGGGCCAGGGAGCTAAACCTGAGCTTTTTGCTCAAGGCCAGTGCTCTATCACTTGAGCCACAATTCCACTTCTGGTTTTTTGATGATTAATCAGAAATAAAAATCTTAGGGACTTCCTGCCTGAGCTGGTTTTGAACTGTAATCCTCAGATCTCAATCTCTTGAGTAGCTAAATTTATAGGCAGGAGCCACCAGCTCCCAGAACTGATAGGACTCTTGAAGACTAGTTTTGGGTTTTGTTTTAGTTCTCCCACCCCATTATTAACTCATTTTGATCCACAATAAGGTTCACAGAGAGCCAAAAGATATATACATTGAGTATACAAGTGGTCACATTTATAACCTTCGCTACTTAGCAGGCTGAGATCAGAAGATCTCAGTCCAAGATAGCCCAGGCACCAAAGTCCTTGAGAGTTTATCTCCAACAATCACCAAAAAGTCAGAAGTGGAGCTGTGGTAGCTCTGGCTTTGAGCAAAAAAGCTAAGGGACAGTGGCCTAGGATCCCCAAGTTCAAGCCCAGTAACAGCTCAAGGTGGAAAAAAAAAAGAAAGAAATCCTGGAGGAAGAGGAAACCTTAACCTTTTCAAGAAATGATAGATTTTTTTGGTTCATTTTAACTTTTAATTTTTAAATTATTTTTAATATATATTTTTTGTAAAGATACTGTACAGAGGGATTACAGTAGTTACATGAACAAGGTAATGAGTCCACTTCCTATTGAGAATTTGACTGAGTATGCTCATCAAAGAGGATTATAGACAATTACCATAAATTTTTATGATTGTGTACACAATCCCTCATCCCTGACCCATATTTGGCACTTAGTTTTATTAGTGGAAGTGTTGACACTTAATTGCATGTACTCTAAATTTATTTTTGTCTTTTAATTTAAAATTCAACTCTAATCTGATTATTTTGTCATTTTATCCAGAGTATTAATTATCTCTAAGATTTATATCATTCCCAAATTTTACCAATATTTTTGCATTTATCTAACCCTTCTCAAAATCGTTGCCAGTTTGTAAAAAAAATAACAAACATTTTAGCCTACTGAACATAACAGTCTATAAATAAAATCTTTATAGCACGTCTTTGCACAATTCAAAATATTTGAAATAATCCTGAACTTTTCAGAGTTAGCTCTTTGGAAGCCCACTACGTCCTCAATCGAATTGTGCTTTGGTGTACTAGCAGTAGATAATGGATTTAACTGAAGTGCCATTTTAAATCTCATTTCTCCAGAAATTCTACTGACCAGAAACCAAAGAGATTACTTCTGACTCCCACATGCAATCGTACAGCCTACTTCAGATGGAAGTTCTGACATTTGCTTTTCAAACTAAATTTGAAAAACAAATTACTTCCAGGGGATTTACTTGGGCACTTGAAAATCTCAATGACACTAAGCCATTTTTTGGATCTGTTGAGAAACAAACAAACAAAAGAATATATTTTTAATTATTGTGTCCAATTATCACTATTGATAACAGCCTGAAGGGGAAGAATACTGGTAATTATTTTAAAAAGCCACATGCATTTCTTTTAAATTAAAGGCAAAATGAATAGAAGTTTAGAAACAGTAGTTTTATATCCTAATAGTCATCTGGGGAAAAAGACAAAAAATAGCAATTATTCCTGAGAGCTACAAAGTGAAGAAGGAAAATATTGACGGTTATGACTTCCAAAAAACGTATCATCTGGACAGGCTGCTTCTCTTGGTAACAGTCCTCTTCTGAACACAAATTTGCCTATATCCTGTTTATATCTGAGAACAGATTACAACTGCAGGGCTTTTCTGGCAGTCTTTGGCCAGCAATTTCTCCATGTGTCTGCTACCGTTTGCTCTTGTAAAAGCCAGCTGAGAAGCAATAAGATTCAACTCATGTCATGTTCACAATTTACCATGTTGCTGAGGGTGCTTTCCAGGGAATGAGAAGTGGTAAAAACACAAAAGATTTATAGTTCTGGGTTCTTAAGGAAAGAGCCTGGATAAAATAGGTTAGTATTCAGAAATCTTTGTTTTTTCTTTCTTACTTCAGTAAAGAATAAGTAACTTCCTCATGGGATTCAAAGGGGAATGGATATAATAGTATAACTTTTAGGTATCTCTTGATTTCCATCTCATGTACAATTGCCTTTTTCTCCCCTCTTGAGATAAGGTCTTGCTGTATAGTCCAGGCTGGCCTTGAACTTGTGGTCTTCTTGCCTCAGCTTCTAGAATGGTGCAATGATTACAGGTGGCTACAACCAAAGCCCACTTTTCATGTACAACTTTTGTAAGTGTATGTTTTAGTATTGTGACAAGAATACCTCAGAGAAATAACTTAAGAGAGGAAGTATTTACTTTAGCTTATGGTTTCAGGGAATTCAGTCTTTGGTTTCTTGGCCCATGTGCTTGGAAAGAACATTGTGATGGTAGGAGTATCTTAATGGCAGTCAAGAAGCAGAGAACTAGGAGGAGGACCCAGAAGTAGAGAGAATCAGGGAAAAACATACAACAGTGGGACCCATCAGCTGCACTGGACATTGATCAAAATGAACTAAGCAACTCAATGGCAGTGATGGGAGGGAGGGAATGAGTGGGAAAGAGGGAACAGCTGACACTATGCAAAAGGAAAGAAATGTACACATCACCCGATGTGGAAGAAATAACTGTATTGTCAAAGCTCATGTAACTCAAACTTTATAGACCACAAGAGACAATTTGCCCCATGAAAGTTAGAATGTATTTGTAAAGTTAACTAAGCATCACTATTCCACAATTCTGTAAAATTTGTGAAATTATGTAATCATTTAATCACAATAAAGAATTTGCAAAAAAAAAAAAAAATCAGAGAATGGCAAAGACAAGAAGTAGGTGGGGCAGAATACAACTTCTAAGGACATGCCCCCAGTTACCTACTTCTTCCAATTAGGCCCCTTCCTCTTATATTTTAATATCTCCCAATAATGCCATCATATTGTGAATCCACTAAGGGATTAATCCATTCATTAGATCAGAGATTTCATGATCCAACCATCTCTAGAGTTTCTATCACAGACACACCCAGAGGCACAGTTTACTAATTTTCTAGGTGCTTCTTAATCCAATCACACTGACAAAAGTGACTACCACATGTACAGATAACCCACTTATGTACAGAAATTGGTTAAGGAATAAAAGAAACACTGCTTTCATCGACTAGCACTATGTGCTCTACATATGCTGACACGTAACCCTTTTACCACTCTTAAGAGGTCTATTAATGTCCCCATTTTAGATAGAGTGATATGGCATAAATTAAAATGGCTATTTTTCCTCCCTCCCTCCTGAGCTAAAACCATGAAGACATTTTTTTCTCTGATTTCACTATAAGAACTTAACAGGGCTCCTGAAGGTAAATGTCACAAAAGTATGAAATGGGACCCTAAGAATGGGACTCTTGGGAATTTTTATCTCAGATTTTTTTTTTATCTCATTCAGCTATTTTCACCTACAATACAGGAATTCCCACTCTGATAATGCTTCACATGGAAGTTTCTGCTCTATAAAGTTGTGACTCTACATTTCTTCCTGTCAGCTCTCCAGCTCTTGGGGACAGCAGTTAGCTCTTTGATTTCAATTTTCTGATGAGTCTAAGAAGAGATTTAGTTTGTTCAACTTGTTTCTTGGGTAAGGATAGGTACAATGAGTTCCAAACACCTTGCATACAGAACCGAAAGTCATACTTCCATTTTAATAATGAAATTTAAAGTCTTAGAAATAAAATTGAGAAATGATGTTTGCTTCTCAATATAACATCTTGATTCCTTGCGTTTCTCAATGAGTACTGAGCTCTCATTACCTAGACTAAATGTATTCTTCAAGAGTTAGTGACATGCAGGCTCAACAAGTTCATTCTGTCATTCACCAGATATCCTGTTTGAAACTTAAATCACAGAGGATATTTGAAGATGTAAAGGAGCATAATTTCTTGCTTCTAAAAGGTATTCATTCAATTGTTAAAGTGAGACATGACTAAAACTCAATTTTATTTATGTACATGTACAAATACAATTTACAATGGGGTTGTATCCTGATAAACCCACAGTAAGTAGATAATATCATAAGATGAAAATACATTTTATAAACTATCAAATCTTCATAAAATAACACAGTATTGTGAGTAGACTCTCAGTGATTTTTACTTATGATGTGGGGGCCAAATGGGAGCTGTAACTCCCTGAAACTGCCCAGGATCACATACTGATGAGCTAGGAAGAGATAAAAATTTAAAGAGTACAGTTTCTATTGAATATGTCTTGCTTTTGCACTGTCATAAAATCAAAAAGCTGTCAGAACCAGGGGCTGTATTTGAGTAGTGGAACACATGCTGAGAACACAATAGCCCCCTTGGCTCAATCCTGAGCACAAAATGTGTGTGTGTGTGTGTGTGTGTGTGTGTGTGTGTGTGTGTGTGTATGTGTGTGTGTGTGTGTGAAAAAGAAAATACAGATTATCAAACTCTGTTATTGGAAGCAGAGATTTGTGATATTATTGCTTACTACTAGACTGATTCCAGAAGGTTCCCAAATGGGGGAGAAAGCCTTTATTGGGGCTGGAGCTCCAGTTAAAGGACATCCAGACCACAGAGAGAAGTGAGGTAAAAGAATACCCAGACCCCAAAGAGAAGGTTGTAAGCAAGATCTGCTGGGAAGGGAACCACAGAGGCTAGACATACCTTAGGCCTCTAACAATGCAATCCTAACCACGACAGTGATATAGGACCCTGGTTTGGGCAGCTTTTACAGATTCTCATAGATGCTGAAGCAGAGAGTCATTAGTACAGTCCCTAGGCATTGGTGGGCACTCAGGTACTAGGAAACTAACCTTTAAAACCACAGCAAGGATAGAAGAAAGAGGTATAATTGTACTGGTTGTCCAGCATCTCTCTAATTATGTGCGTGAAAATTCACCTGTTGAAAAGAGCATGCACATCAAAATGTGAGTATAGGTAAAGAGCTCATGTTCTGTGACTAGATTGTCTGAGAAGGACTCCCATGTCTGACACTTGCTACGTGACTACATGTATGAACCTAGGTGAGGTTTTTGTTTATTGTTTTGTTTATCTGTTCTAAGCTACATCTTCCTCAACTGTGTATTAGGAAGAGTGAGACTATCAAAACAAAATTGTTTGTATGTGTTAAATACTTGATCAAAGCTTCCATCATCATCTTTGATATTTCTCTCACTACACTGAAATGATATGCAAGGCATTTGTTCTAACTCCCATTAATGCATATTTCATTGAAGTACTGAAATTTGAACACTTACTAGGAAAATTCTATCATTTGCACATACCTCCAGACCCTGTTTTTAAGTTTTGATTTATTTATTAGATAGAACTTATGCTTTTGCCACAGCTGGCCTCAGACTGTGATTCTACCTTCACCTCTAGACCAGCTAGGATTACAGGTAAGCACCAGCATACCCAGATTCCATTGTTATTATCTGAACTGGAAAGGCCAGTTTAACAGAGTAAGCTTCCTATTTTTTTCCTCAGAGGGCAAGAAGGTTTAATTCTGAACATTTCATTCTGACTCTGTAAACTTCCCTAATTACTGAACTTTAAATTTTTCCTTAATTTCAAATATTACGGCAAGGAACAAAGAACATTTTAATATACTTCTGAGTGTCAAAGAGGAGACACTGAAGGGTCGGTGGGCAGACAGAAGTTTTCTGAGAGCCAGAAAACCTATAAGAAGAGAATATAGCCAATGATGTAATCTCTCTCAACACTGCCTTCCCCACAGCATCAGGAAAAGCTTCTAAACATCTGAAATCTATGAGCATGAGCTGAATTTTGTAGAAATTGAGAAAGGTCAATTTCAGGTTTGGATTAATAAGGAAAAAAATCTAACAGTAGACAACACACTGTGGTAGAAAAGAAAACTCAACAACAGTTTAGGCCCTACAAGTAAATGGACTAGAGAAAATGCAATCCTAAATCCTTGTTACACAAACCTATAAGGCTGCTTGCAGTACAGAACTTTGAATGACCATGGGGTTGGAGCCGCCAAGTATTGATTGGGTGTGGCTTGAATGACTAATTACTCAGGCTTGCTCAGGGCTGAGTGGTTTTATTAGCACCAGGAAGCCTTGGTACAAAACTTAACAAGGTAGGTGAATGGATGTTCATGCTAGGTATGGATGGAATGGACTAATAGGAGACTGGTGGAAAATCCAAGTGATACATTTCTGCAAACAGCCAATTATCATTCTCAGATGCAGCCATGATAAAACAAAAGTATAAAACCTTAAAAGACTGAATTCTTGCCATTCACACTTTCTATATGCAGATGTCAATTTTTAAAAGTGAAAAGGCTTCTCACTTAGCAGCAAAGTGAAAAAAATCTTCCAAATTTTCTTGTGAATATGGGTAAAATACACATTAAGCTTTCTCATCATTTTTTGGCAATGTGAAATACCAAACATCATGTTTTCAGTGCCTGTTTCTACAGTCTGATATATTTTTATTCAGAACATAAAACTAAGCCCTCATAGGGTAGCTTAGATCCAAAATTCTCTAACATGGGGGAAAAAATCCACCCGGAATTCTGCAAAATTACATAGGGCAGAGCCAGAGAGCTTTCATTTTTAAGTCATTTGTATTATCTTTAAGTAATTGTACAAAGGTGTTAACATTCAACAATTTAGTTTGTAAGTACAATGAATCTCTATCAATGTCACCCCTTTCGTCATTCTCCCTCATCCCTCCTAACTCATTCCCTTCCCTCAGTTTTCTTAGTTTCAAGGATATGCACTAAATATGACTGCATTCTCCCTCTCCCTTATCCCTTTATTCCTCTACCCTCATTCCTTTATGTTTCTCCTACACTGTGCAAGTGCCAGTTTCCCAGTATTCATTTTGTTGTATAGGAATTACACCATTTAAATTCTCCCCTACTTTGGTTAATATGTCTGTATGCAATTGCATACAGCTCCATGTGTTACTTGTATACTTATAAATTAGTTCTAGTTTCCACATCTGAGGGAGAATATGTATCCTTTGTTTCTCTGGAAGAACTCATTTTTAAAGCTTCATATGGTTCTTTTGATCAGGCAAGCTTGGAGTACATTGGATTAACAGACATCCATATGTAAACTAGGGCAGGTATATATTGTCACAGCCTCAGGATGTATATTTGAGAAGGCTGAGTCATCTTACATTCAGGCAAATGTCACCAGGGTCTGTACTAGCTCTGTACTAGCTAACATCATCTCCAGCATCCTTTCCTGGTGATACAGTGACAGCAATCTCACTATCATATTGACTCTGGTAAGGAAGGCTTATCCAGCCTGTCTGGATAAGTTATTCCTAAGAAAGAGCTTTGTCAATTACCCTTGTTCTGTAAGAGACAGCACCTTCTAAGAACTTCTAATAACTGGTGCCCTAGTGAGGCACAATCGGATACTGTAAAAAGTAATGATCCTGTTTTAAAGCCACATGCATTTCTTCACTCTTCTTAATTGGTAGAAGGTCCATTTGGCTTCTTCATCAGTTTTTTTTAAATTATACAAATGTATTTTATATCCCCTCACTCCATTAGGAAATATCAATAGCTGAAGACCAGTATCCAAAAGGAGACCACAAAGGGAAAATTGCTTCTTATACAAATATTCCTTCTGAAAAGAAAAGAACAAGTAACAGAACAGATATCTAGTGCTATGAAGATCTCTCTTAACAATATTATGTAAAAAGACTCTAGAAATCCCCAGTAGGAGGAAAATAATCTTAAATTTTAATTCTAAGATGTTTCTCAACCAATAATTATCTTTAAACATTAGTAAAACATTAAATATTTTTAATATTTTAAATTTGTAAAAAAATATGAACCTCAGGGAAAATACTTCTAAAGATTCATAATAAATATTCTTTCTCGATCTTCCTATCTCTCCACTTTCACCCATTGTTCAGGACAGGACTCTGCACTAACGAAACCATTTGCGAGAAAATCGGTGTTCTAATTTATATATTTGTATTTTAAGATTGTGTGATTCTTCCAATTTGAATGACGTATGAAGTCAATTTTCTAGTTATAAACATCCCTGCTTTATATTCAAATACTACTGCTACTATTATTTACTAGAAAGAAGCCCATATTTATGAAAGAATGTTCACATCCACAGGTGTCTATTTCTGCTATCCCCTTTAATAGTTCTGTCAGACAGGTGCTCACTGAATCAAACATTTAAAATAAAAGCTGCTTTTTCTTCTAACACCATAGATGAGAGTCACTTAAGAATCATGATTCACCAATTGATACTTAACACAACCTTTCACCAGTCTCTTTGGGTTCCTCAGGCTATAGCCATTTGAATAGAAACTATTCATCAAGGTTGGGCTACAAGCTTGATAAGGCCAGACATAGCTCAGAGACACTCGGTGACTAACAAGTAATACTTCCTTTGACTAGCTGTAGAGCTGTAGACTGATAATGAGATGTTCATGGCCTCACCTCTTAAAGTTATATTATGACTTTGTTTCAAGCATAAAAAGCCAAGTGTGGGAAGTAAATGGTTCCAGATTTTTTTGTTCAAGTAGGAGGCCAAGTAACTATAGAATGTGGCATTTTCAAGTTGCCAGTACTATACTCAAGCCAAATAGCTCGAATTCAAGGAATTACTGGCCTTATCATTCACTAGAAGATGAAAAACCCAGAATACTCACTACTATGACTTTATTGCTTGATTCATAGAAAAGTACTTCATGACCACAGTGAAATGGATATGATACTTCAATCTGAAGCATGTTGGTGCTCCATAAGGCATTTTGTTTCTACAGAGGTGAAGATATGAAAGAAGGTACAAATAGGCTAAAGACAGTAATTATCTGACTAGAGGCATGGTTCTACTTGTAGAGTAAGAACAACAGCACAAGGGCTTGAGTTCAAGTCCCAGTACCACCAAAAAATTCTTAAAAGCAATTTTCACTAATTTTACATAGCCCTTGTTCAAATTTTTAAAGTGCTTCAGGCAGTTTTTTGCATTTTTATTTTATTTAAATACTTAAAACTTCAATATTATATAATTATAGTTAAATAGTAATTAAAATGTAAGCATAAATATCTCCCCACAGGATCTATATGGTCTAATGAAAGTGCTAAAACTGTTGCTTACATTTCTATATCACTCTTTCTCTAAAAGAAGCTCAATTAATTAATTATTTTTTGTTTCGGCACAATATAATAAATGAGTCACATTAAACTACTTTAATAATCAGCTCTTTCATCTGAAGAGCTAACTTGTACACTTTTACTTGATAACATATCATATTACTAGCATAAAAGAAGTGAGTAAAGAACCTAAAAGAAGAAATACAATAATTGGACTGAATAATACCTGGATGGGCTTAACAAAACATTGCAAATAACAAAAGACACATCCACTAAACTGGAAGACAAACCAGTGGAAATCACACAATTTGACAAAGAATAAGAGATAAATAAATAGAACCTCTGTAACTTCTGGAACAATGTCAGAACTCTAATACATATGTAAGTCAAGTATCTGAAGCCAAAAGAAAATGAATATTTGAAGATAAAATGAAAAAATGTTCAGTTTTCAAATGCGGTGAAAATCATAGACGTACATGTCTAAGAAGTTCATTCAAACCTCCAAGCTAACTATATGTAAAGAAAGCAACATCTAGGCACATTATAGACAAACTGTTCAAATTAAAAGCTAGAATGAAAATCTTCAAAAGAGAAAAATGGTAGTACATATTTTGTTTCAATAATATGAAAACACTTCACATTATTATAGAGTTCACCAATGAAATAGTATATGTACAGTACTAGTTTTTAAAAAAAAGTGAACCAGTGGCCGGGCGCTGGTGGCTCACGCCTGTAATCCTAGCTACTCAGGAGGCTGAGATCTGAGGATCGCGGTTCAAAAGCCAGCCCGGGCAGGAGAGACCGTGAGACTCCTATCTCCAATAAAAACCACCAGAAAACCGGAAGTGGCGCTGTAGCTCAAGTGGTCGAGCGCTCGCCTTGAGCTGAAGAGCTGAGGGACAGCGCCCAGGCCCAGAGTTCAAGCCCCACGACCAACAAAAAAAAAAAAAAGTGAACCAAAAAATTACCTGCAGTAAAACTTTGATTCAATATTGAAGTCAAAATTAAAATCATTAGCTGGGCACCCGTGGCTCATGCCTATAATTATAGCTACTCAGAAGGCTGAGACCTGAGGATCATGGTTTGATGCTAGCCTGGGGAAGGAAAGTCTGTGAGGCTCTTATCTCCAATTAACCACAGAAAACTGGAAGTGGAACTGTGGATCTAAGTGATAGATAACTAGCCATGAGCCCAAAAGCTCAGGGACAGCACACAAGCCCTGAGTTCAAGCCTTATGACCAAAAAATAATAATTACAATAATTAGCAGATAAGCAAAGTCTGAGGTAAAGTGTAGCTAGGATATCTATACCATGGGAAAAGGTAAAGGAAGCAAATCAGGATGAAAGAAAATCAGAATAACAGAAAGAGCATCAGAAGGACTGTAAAGAAGTTTAATTTCATATAGTTTTTCTCTACTTAATGAAAATACATATGACTCTTTAAAGTTAATTATAAAATTTTCAGAGATTTATAATAAATTCACATATAATATCCATGACAATTTCATAAAGATGAGCTACATGAAATTATACAATAGCAAAGTCATATATTTATGTGTGTGTTTGTGAGTGTGTTTGTATGTATGTATGTAAATAATACAAAGTTCAGGTAGACTAATTAACAAACTGAAAATGAATATCATAATCCTTCATTTAAACACTAAAAATGGAAACAAATAATCAACAGAGAAATTAAAATACTTAAAATATTTAATTAAGTAAATTATGGCAGTAAAGCAAATAACAAGGAGAAACAACAAATGAGTTAAAAATAAAATAAATAGCACAACAATAAAACTCAAACTGTACTGCTTATTAAAAAATAAAGTAAAATAGGCCAAAATTCTAATTAAAAGGCAGAAGTTTTCCACCTGGATAAAAATGCAAGGTCTAGCTGCTACTGGCTACAATATCCAAAAAAGGTAAAAGTGAAAATATAAAAACATTATATATAATAAAAATACTATTAATAAATAAAAACTTTGTGTTAGTAGTAAAAATAAATAAATGTTAAAACAAGAAGTGTTACCAGAGACAAAGAAGTACATTTCACATTAAGCTTTCTGAAAAGCTTGAAAATGCAAGAAAACAAAACCTACAAGAACCAAAAAGAGAAAAGAAAAAGGGAAATTGCTCCATATACTTGGAGATTTGAAACTACTGCTCAGCAATAGGTAAAACTATAGGTGAAACAAATAACCTACCAAATCAAATGCGATAGAATTGATGTATGCATATTTTTTCCTACTGTTGATATAATAAACATATAAAAACTATATCCATTTATAATCACTGAGCCAGAATTCTGGACATAGTATAGCTTAACTTGATTCTCTGGTCACTCTGCTTAGTCCATATTTGTCCCTATAGTCCCAACCAATGTACTGGTTAGGATGGATTCTTATCCAGATTCTATATCTAAGACCATTGAGGTTCTAAATACAACTCAGTTGTTTACGGCTGCACAACTGAAGTCCTGGTAAAAGACTATAATTACCTGTCTTGGAACTCCTCCGATACCTTTCTCTGACTTCAACCCTAGAAATTTTTCTGCTTTTTAAGAACTCATATAATTAAACTGAGCCCCTTTGATTGTTCAGGCTAATTTCCCAACTTTAAAACCCATAATACTAATGATATCTATTGTATCCCTTTTGTTACAGAGTATCATTTAGTCACACATCAAGAGTTAGACCATAAACACTATTCTTTATAACACATGTATTAGAGAAAAATAGAATGACTGAATATAGACATTAATGTATCAAATAAATTGCATGTTATAAAAATTCTACCAAGAAAAGTTCACACTTCAATAACTTCATTGATGAGCATTATTAAAATACTTTAAGAAATAAAATATATCAGACTTATACACATAAACACAGAAAAGTCGTCCTAATAATGAGAGAAATGAGAAATTCTCAGCTGGTTTTATAAGTCCAATGTAATTCAGTATTATAAGCTCATAAAGGAATTAAAAGTAAAATCATAGTCTACTATTTATCATGACATAAATATAAAAATATTTAACAAAATATAATCTAATTGATTCACTAATATATAGAAAAGACAGTATACCACAACCAACTAGAGCTTATCTAAAGAATACCATATTAACTAAAAAATCAATGTAATCCAACATAATAAAGTTAATAAACTATACAACAATAATTATAAGTACAGAAAAAGCACTCAGAAATTCAATATCCATCTATATTAAGAATACTTTGGAGCTTGTAAGAAGGCAGAAAGTCATGGGGGGAAATGTGGAGTAGGATAGAATCACAAACCTCATAGAGAGGAATTGAAGAGGAAAAGAAAGTAGAGTCCCATTTCACCAAGGGTATCCCTCACATGACTACCAGACCTCTCTGTAGACCCCCCTTTCAAAGGTTGTACCACCCAACAGCATTGTCCTTTACAGAAAATACTTGAAGAAACAGACCAAAAATCTAGAGGAGGATTTCTCGCTTTTCTACTGTTAGCTAGGAAACTCTCCTGCATCTGTGAAGGATGAGGGGTAAAGGTTCATTTCAAACAAGGTTAGAGAGCTGATGATTGCGAATAGATATAGTTGGAAATTCACAATAAAGAAATGCAAGAATGCTATATCCTTTTCATTGCCAAATCACACATTAATATTTAGACATTAATGTTTGACATTTTATTGGGGTACAGCATGGGTTATTTAATCACTTATGGTTTCACCCCAAGTTTACCGGGGCCTATGTCTACATCCCTTCCTCATTTTTAGGTAATCTTTTTTTGGCACTCTGTTCCATTGTTTGAGTATATGCTTTTCTTTGAGGTTTCATAAATAGCCAGAAGCTTTTAATTTGTGGGGTGACTCTGAAAACTTGTGACAACAAAATTGAAGTGTAAGCATTTGGTCAGAGGATACAAGAGATTACAAATCCAGGAAATAAAAGGAAACTTGTTTTTTCAAAATATTAGTCTTCGAATATATGATTTAATTTAAGCAAGCTTATTTCATAAAGAGAAGATAATGAGAATATATTTTCCTTTCAATGAGAAGATTTAGACAGTAAGTTTAGTAGAATTTTTACTCTTTCATATTGAAAAAGTTATGTAATTTTGATAAGCTCCAGTAAGATATCTTGTTTGTATTAGAGTAATGGTAGACCAGGTGCTGGTGGCTCATGTCTGTAATCATAGCTACTTAGGAGGCTGAGATCTGAGAAAGATGGCCAGGACCAGCACAATAGGGTAATGATGACCTATTAGACTTTGAAATATATTTTTATTTTTATTTACATGTAATTATAAACACACATGTATGACTATTTTATACAGATCTACAACAATGCGATGTGAATACAAATTTATGCACAGGCACAAACATAATGAGACCATTTCACACCAGAATGCATGGTGAAGACAAGACACCAGATAAACAGAATGGTTCAATCTAGTTCCTGAATCAAACTTTGTTGCAGCCAAAGTGTGGCACTCAAGTCAGGAGCATTGCTATTTTCCCTGTTATTTGGTTCTCATGGTTTGTGCACACACTGAATGAGAAGATGCAAATGACCATCTCTTGCATTAAAATTCTAAGCTCATCACTTGGAACAATTACCAAATGCTATTCCTGGTTATTTCATTACGAAGAAAACACAGACATACAAGATTATTTATGTATTATTTTAGTAGTCACTATTAAAAAACAACTATTATCCTTCATTTTCTGTCAATTCAAAAAAAGTATTCTGTCCAGGATATTCATATATCAAAGGCAACTATCTTAAACAGAACACTCAGCTATTTATATAGGCTTTTAAAAGGATAATATATAATTTCTTTCAAAGAATTCTTTGATTTCAAAAATATAAGTGAACTAGTAAATCAGCCAAGAAATTAAAAAGTATTTTTTTACATCAGCAAATGAACTAAGTATTTCTGAATGTAGAAAAATAAGCCCTTGATAATGGTATTATAAAATAATGCTTTGCTTGTAACTCTTTTATAAGCTTAAATACCAAGTATTTTGGTCATATATTTTCAATGATGTAATTCAGTTTAAGTGGGAAAAAAGGAATGTGAACATTTTTTTTGCATTCTTATATCTTCAAAGTCACCTGGACTGTAATCACTAGAAGTAAAGGTACTGGGAAATTATTTGCTGTTTTAAAAAATTACATAATGATTATAGTCTTTATTCCACCCAGTATATATATATATACATATATATATACATATGTATATATATCAGCTCTGATAACAATGGAGAGAAGTCACTATAACAACCATTTCTTAAAATGAATCAATGTATGTGCTTTAATTAAATATACAAAAATATTCAATTTCTTAAAATGTATATGTTCCCCAAGATAGTATTTAGAAATTTTAAATTGTCAATTTCAAAAATTTCATTTACTAAATACAGGACACCATAAATAAGAAATCTACTCTACCTAATTTTTATATTTATTCTTCATCAAGTTTCTAACTAAATTAGGGCATTATAGCACCTACTAACAGTTAGTGGCCACATATATCATTGCGAGTATTTCCTTAAGCATTAATTTCACATAGTTGTGCTAACATTTAATGACTTGAACCTTCTAAGCCAATTTACAAAAAAATCAAAATACAATGTAGTTAATTTTTAGCAATTTATTTTGACAAACATTGCTATGCCTACATTGTACCCACTTTCGAATATAATAATCGACTTTATTTCTTTATATTTTTTATCATTTTGGAAAATTTTATTACTGTATAAATTTAGCATATACAACATGATAGCTGGATATACATACACATAGTGAAGTGTATTATTTTTTTTTTACGTCTACAGCCAATGTTACTTATAATCAAATGTGATTAACTTAGCTAGTTGGATCTTGGCATTACCCCCAGTAATGAAAAACTATCACAAGCCAATATGTCTTGAATGCAACAGCTGTACCTTTATTGTAAGCCCAAGTTCTTTTCATATCACATCTACAAAGTCACAGATAAAGGTATTAGAAGACACACAATGAGCCATGGTCCCCTGAAAGAAATCAAATTTTCAATAACTCTTAAGGTAATTTGAGGGCTTTCTGTTATATAATCCTTCGACAAACAATTACATCCTGCAGCTTTTTTTTTTCTTTTAACAGTCCAGTCAGGACACCTTAATCTACATAACCCATAAAATAAAAGTAAATTGAAGCAGGTGTTTAAAACTCTTGGCTCACGAAGAAACTATAGAAAACGTTTGAGCCTAGATTACTATTAAATATTTATGTCGTTGGGTTTGGCAGCAAGATGGGTTCTGAAAGAGGCAACTCATTCCAAATGGTGTGATCTATCTAGTCTGCTCTCCACCCCATTCATAAAACGCCTTTTTGTTACGTGATGGGCTCACTCTGCCGGCTTAGTGAACACAGACCGAGGTGTAGCGTTAACGGATCGTACTCGGACAGAAGAAACACCATTCGCCTTTATTAAAAACAAAACTTGCGTGAGGTGCTGGAGCGGAGGCGCCTGTGCATTTGTTAAGGAAGCAAACCCAAGATGAAATTTAAAAGAAAAAAACAAAAACG
Organism: Dipodomys spectabilis; assembly: GCF_019054845.1. Taxonomy (NCBI): domain Eukaryota; kingdom Metazoa; phylum Chordata; class Mammalia; order Rodentia; family Heteromyidae; genus Dipodomys; species Dipodomys spectabilis. The sequence goes on from NW_024870817.1 coordinate 37,106,678, forward strand.
GGGGATCCGCGCGTAAAAGAAATGGGCACCCCACGCGGGACAGTGAAGGGCAGGGCATCTCCGATCGAGTACAAGCCGGTTGTACAGCCACAGGGGAAGGGCTGGCATGCGTGTTCGCCCCCCGCCCCGCATCCAGGGACCCTAACTGAAGACCCTAAAAGCTTCCCTTTCTTTCAATGTGTCCTGAGCCGAGCAGCACGCTCTGTGTCCCGACCGACTCCTGTGGAGAGAGCTCTCCGGCCGGAACCCCACGCCTCTGCCTCGCACCCGCCGGGGCACCCCGCAGTCACGACCCCGGGCGGCCAGGAGGGACCGTCCATGACCACCTGGGAGGCGGGCACGCTCCCCCGACTTTGTTTGCTTCTCCTGTGACACCAACACCCTCGGTCCCGAACGGAGGCGGGAAAGATCACAGACAGCCCCTAGTCCTCGTCCACAGCCGCAGGGAAGGTCGAGGACCCCACGTCTCTCCAGGACCCAACCAGGGAGCGGCCGCTCGGCGCGGGGCGGTCCAGACCTTCCCCCGGATCAGGCTCGCTCCGTGCAGGGAAACAGAGGGAAAACCTCTCTCTCTCGCTCAATTCCCCCGGAGGCAATGCTTCCCTCACCGACCCACCTGCATGGGCGCTTCGTGTCTCATGGTAGGCAAACGTCCTTCCTCTCTGACTAGGACAGAGCTGCTCCTGGAGGCTGGTCAAGCGTGCACAGCCCGCGCGGTCCACGCTCCACACACGGCGCTCTTGGGGTTCGCTAACCCGCTCCAACATCAGCACCCGGAGCTGTCCTCTCCTGGCATTGCACAGGCGCATTGGCCGGGAGCCGCGTGGCCTTCTGGGAGTTGTAGTTCCTTCCTCTGTAGAGCTCCGTTGCAAACAGGGGATCCCTGAACTACATTACCCGGCAACCCAGCCAGCCCTAAGAAGAGCTCGCTCCTCCAGGAGCACCCGCCCGCGGCGCCTCCCTTCCCAGGCTCTCGGGTCGCTCCCGGGCTCTTAGCGCTCCCAGTCTTCCCAGCCCATTTCCTCGCCCCACACGGACGCCAAGTGACCCTAGTGTATCTCAGTTATTTTCCTTTGCTGACTATCGCCTTGGGAAGTCAGACCGTGAGTGCTTGGCTGGGGATTACGTTATTTTGTGATAATTTTCAATACCCACGAAGCGTTTGGGGACTGGGCGCCTTTCCATCTCCCCGTCCGGAATCTGGAAAGTTTCTACATTTCCAGGGAGTAGCTCTAACAGTTTTTTTTCAATCAGACACGCGGGACAGTGACGAGGAGTGGCACACATGCGAAGCGAACCTGCATAAACGCATTGAGATGTGCAAGCAAGCGAGGCGCGCGCACTCACGCACACGCATATACACTCTCTCTGTCTCTGTCTCTGTCTCTCTGTCTCTCTCTCTCACACACACACACACACGTCCCTCGGAGCGATATTTCTCGATGAGCACGCTTGAGCGACTCCCTTCTCCCCCACTTACCTTTCCGTACAGCTCCATTGCAACTCGGGGTGAAGTCGGCTCCCTAGCGAGTAGGTGGAGGTCTGCGCGCAGGAAGCTGGGCTACACCGAGAAGGCTCCGCACAATGGAGAGGAGGGAGAAGGGAGGGCTGGGGGAGGACGGACGATTTAGACCGATGGCTTCTTTGCTCTGCAGGGGAAGCGTGGAGCCTTCCAGACCAGCTGCAGAGAAAGCGTTTGCGTCTCTTCGGAAGAGCCGGGGGCGACGCGCCGGGCAGCCCCTCCCCCGGGCCCTTTCGCCCGTCATTAGTGCGCACACACGGCCGCGGTTGGCCACGGGCTGCAGCGCTGATAGGGCGCTGGGCTCTGTACCCACAGCAAGTCACATGAAATGAACACATTCATCACCCGAGCCCAGAAGCGCAGTCACGGACTGAGAAGCGTGTGTCAAGTTATCCCGTCCTTTCTCTAACCAGAACGATTCCCAAAATTCAGGTCTCTCTCCTCTTGGACTAGTTCAGAACGCGTTTTTCAAATCTCAGAACCGTACTATTTTTTTTCCCCGCGTCAGTTGGCTAATATATGTGACTTTTTATATTCTGTCTGTATCGAAACAGCCATTCCTTAAGAAGAGCCATTCGAACTCATGAGGTTAAATTACACTGAAGACAGTAGAAAAAGAATGGTCATCATGAGAAGAAAAAAAAAGCTTATTTTCAAGCTATAGTTAGAGATTCCGAATGGCTAGGTCTGGGGCCTGGGAGTTAGAATTTTAATAAATGCCTCAACAATTCAGAGAGAAGTGGACTTTTCTCCATAATTTACAAAAACAGTGGAAGGTGGCTGGTCTCCACAGGACATCATTCTGACTATAGGACAGGGCTTGCTACTTTCTCCTTTTCTCAGTTGCATTGAAATAATAATGTCAGAGAGCAAGGGGAGGGGTGACTTTGTCCAAAAAGGAATGTAGTCGTGACCTGACTTACATAACTGTAACCCCTTGGCACACCACCTTTATAATAACAATCAAATTTTAATGCAAATGTCTATTTTTAAAATATGCTTGTATACAAGGATCTCTGGAATGAATGGGCAACCAAATAAAACCTTAAAATGAAATTATTACTCAAAGTTTAGAGTATTATGGAACTCATTAAGGAAACAAGCAAAGAGATGATATTAAATTTGTTAAAAGCTGGGTACCATTGACTTGCCTGTAATCTTAGCTAATTTGGAGGCAGAGACGTGTACTTTCTACTGCATTTCCAAAACACCCAGTATAAAGAGCTGAAGGTGTGGCTCCAGTGGTAAAGGTCCAGTCTAGCAAGTGCAAGGCCTAGAATTAAAACTACAGTATTGAAAGAAGAAAAAAAAGGCAAGCTCCACTTAACAGAAGGAAAGAGCTTTCCACTAAATGTCACAGAATCTAGAATGTAGAGTACTAGAATGTAGAGTAGGCCCAAAGGTCCTAAATCCCAGAGAAGGTAAGCAATCTCTCCAGAGTCACACAGATTATTGTAGGGATGATAGGGATGAGAACTCAGTTAACTTTTCTCATATTACTCAACATCTGCATTCAAGTACCAACTTTTTACTACCCTTACTACTAGTAGTCATTTTGTTGGTTGTGTCTTTCTAGTTGGTGTATTATTGCCTTTTCATTTTATTATTCCATGCCTGCATCTGCTATATTTTTATTTTTGCTATTTGGTTAATCAAAGAGCTTAGAACAGAGATAGTAATTATCCATTAGTAATGATGGCATTGGTTATATCAAAAAAATAACAATAGACACCTGATTGGCACAATTCCCACTCTATTAGAACTTAATGCAGAGGAATAAAATCACTAAGGTTCAATGTAGAGTCAGACAGCCCCTAGAGCTTCACCCAGGCCTTACAGCCACAGTTCAAGACCATATCTGGGTGCCTAATCTTAGATATTTCTGGGACTGTCTCCAACTGAGTGGGAGGCTTTTCTGGCCTGAGTACCATTACCTGTTTCTGACTCACCATATTGAGGCTGGCTTTGATTTCAGCTTTATGTAATATCCATACCAAGAAATGCTATTGATTGCCCCAGGTTCCTTTTATAAGAAATTAAACATTCCCATGACATTATTTTTTTATTAAAAGAAAAAAATATTTTAACTCATTCCTGCTCATGAGGTTTCCAACATTACTAATAGTTGATATATGTTGTTACTTTGTAAAATAAAAAGTGAACTCTAAGTTTATGTTATAAAAAAAAACAGTACTTTCTTCCCATAACATAAATATGATACTATTAGTGACAGCTACACTTTTTAAATTTCTACTTTGAGGCAGGCAATTGGTTTACATTACTCATCATTAATGATCATTATAGCTATTATTATTGATTGAAACAATCTTTCTGAGGAAAGAGAAGCAGTTGAACATATTGAGGAGACAGTGGCCCTGGATGACAGATTTCAGGAGACTTGACCAGAACAGAGTAAGATTTGGATTTTAAAAAAAAGTAAAGAAAAAGAAAGGAAGAAAGGAAAGAAAGAAAGAAAGAAAGAAAGAAAGAAAGAAAGAAAGAAAGAAAGAAAGAAAGAAAGAAAGAAAGAAAGAAAGAAAGAGAAAAAAAGAAAGAAAGAAAGAGGAAGGAAGGAAGGAAGGAAGACTACTGCTGGCACCCATCCACCTGCAGCATAGGGCCTTAAAGTTGCTCGGTACAGTCCAAGCTAATCTGCATCTCAGGACTAAGTGCACCTAAGAAGAATGTGATTTCTACTAAATATATGCTCTGAACTCACAAACAATTTTTAATGGAAGAATAACACAGGAGGGAATCTTACAGCTAGTAGTGTCTCCTCCTTTTATTTTATAGAGAAGCAAGTAGATTTCTGAAGCTCCGTAGATCATTGGTTGCCATTAGAAATACTAGAAAAAGACAGTGATCCTGAAAGTATAACACTATTAATATAATCAAATTGTACTGCATCAACAAATTCCAATAATTTTTTTTAGGATTCTCTATTATAATTCCAAGTGGATTATCATCCTCAAGGTGGTTTCTCACTGGTTCAGGTAACAGGATACACACATAAGTAGGAGAGCTACATAGACTTCAGTGTCAGCACACAGTAGTGTCTGGTTAGCTGCTTCACCACTCTACCAACACTTATTCAAGATCTGAGGAGAGAGTGACAGTTTAGGAATATGCCATGGAGATGCAAATTACACCTAAAGATGCATTTAAGAAGGACATTCACTTACAAATGAAGGATGGGAGACAGACTACAAGACCTCCAGAAGAACCTTCAGATTATGTCTTTTTCTACAGAAAATTTGAGAGAATGAGTAGTATTAAGACAGATGAGGGAAAAGGGAATGTTAGAACAGGTGACATTGATCAAGATGCCATATATCAATAAGTTGACATATTGAGTTGAAACTCCTTTTGTACAACTATTTAAAAATAATTAAGCAAAATAAAAGGGGGAAGGTTAGTTCTTAAATCAGGAATGGTGGCTCATGCCTATAATCTCAGACACAAGAGAGGGAGAAGGGAGAGGAAGGATAATGGTTTGAGGCAAATCTGAGCAAAAAGTTAGTGATGATGGTTTTCCCCTCAATCAGAATCCTAGTCATCTTAGTATCTATCTCTGGTCCTAGATATGCAAGAAGCTGTAGGTAGGAGGGTGTGGCTCAAGTGGTAACGAGTCTGCCTAACGAGCTCTGAGTTCAAACCCCAGTTAAAAAAAGAAAGAAAAGCATACCTCTTCATTCTTAGTGTTCAGGTAAAGAAATGAAGGCTTAAAGATGAGGTAAGACTCATCTAACATACTAATTAGTGACAGAGTAAGATGTAATGTACTTCAAGTCCTGTGTTCTTTTTTTTTTAATTGTGAAAATACTGTACAGAGGTGTTGCAATTACATAGTCAAGATAATGAGTACAGGGGCTGGGAAGGTGGCTCAGTGGTAGAGTGCTTCCTTGCATGCATGAGGCCCTGGGTTCGATTCCTCAGCACCACATAAGCAGAAAAAGCGGGAAGTGGCACTGTGGCTCAAGTGGTAGAGCGCTAGCCTTGAGCTGAAGAGCTGAGGGGACAGCACCCAGGCCCAGAGTTCAGGCCCCACAACCGGACCTCCCCCCCCCCCAAAAAAGATAATGAGTACATTTCTTTTTTATTTTTTTATTTTTATTTTTTTTTGAGTCTGGCGTGGGGCCTGAACTCTGGGCCTGGGCGCTGTCCCTCAGCTCTTCAGCTCAAGTCTAGCACACTACCACTTGAGCCACAGTGCCACTTTCGGCTTTTTTTCCTGCTTATGTGGTGCTGAGGAATCGAACCCAGGGCCTCATGCATGCAAGGCAAACGCTCTACCACTGAGCCAACTTCCCAGCCCTATGAGTACATTTCTTATCAAGCATTTTTTCCTCCTCTTTGTTTCCCCTTCCCATCCCTTCCCATCTCCCACCCTCCCCACCCCCTCCCCCGGCCAAAGTTGTAAAATTCATTTTTCAACATGAGGACTTGTACATCCCATTGTTGCAATGAGTCCACCTGTGTTCTTTTTAAATATACAATTTTTGCTGAGTGTGGAAGCTCAAACTTCTAACCATATTTGCTTGGGAGATGAATATCAAAGAATCATGCTTCAAGGGAAGCAAGGAGTAAAGGTTTGTGAGATTCTATCTCAACTAATGGTTGAGCTCACTGGCACAGTTATAGGAGAAGCATAATGGCTGGGTACTGTACCTTACCCCTGTCATCCATAAAGACATGAGAAAGACAACTTAGCATACAATGAGGCCCTCTCTACAAAGTCACCAATGAATAAAGGGGCTGGAGGTGACTCAAGTGGTAGAGTGCCTGTTTAACAAGAAAGAGGTTTTGAGTTCAATTCTCAGTACCACCAAAATAAGCAAGCACAATTTCTATAATCTCTACTTTGGCATTTAATATTTCCTTTCTTAACAAGGACAAAGGTTGACCCAATTCAACAATGATACTCACAAGACACTATGTTGGAAATGAACTTTACAACTTTGGGGAGGGGAGAGGGGGTGGGGGAAAGGGAAGGGATAAGTGGAGAAAAAGTGGGTCATAGTGTTCAGCAAGAAATGTATCATTACCTTCCTATGTAACTGTAAACTCTCTGTACAGCAACTTTACAACAGAAAAGAAAACAAAAAACAATATTTCCTTTCTCATAAATTATCATACTTTGCTCAAAAAATGAAATTATCACACACATTAAATCTGAATTAAAACTCATCCAGAAAGATATTGTATCTGTGTAGTGAGCTCTTATTTATTGGTTGGGAAACAGGGCATAAAATCTAAGAATATTTGAAGGCCAATCCTTACTCTCTTAATATATATTAACGAAGCTAGAGAACCCACGTTTTATTATTGTTTTAAATTAAAATTAAGTCTTCCCACCTCTTAAGATGGTCATGAAGCCCAGAATGAACTGAACAACAGATAGGAAGTTTCTCCCTTCTTCCCTTTAGGTTTCCCAAGAACTCTGGGACCTAAGCTGGACAGAACACTATGGATAACAGCATAATCCTTTTCTTGCATGGTTCCTGATGCTGTTCTTTCGTAGGTCAACATGGCCTAGCTGCAGATAGGAAGCCCCATTTTCCCCATGCCGAACTAAGCCAGGGAGATCTCAAAGTTCCACAGCCAGTCACACAGACTATTAGTTTTATTGCACAAAAACGAAACTTAAAAAACTGATTGTTTTAAACAACCTCCCTTTTAGTGTATGATTCTGTGAGCTGACAAGTAGAATTGAGCTTTATTGAGCATCTCTATCTGTCCTACCTAGGGACACCTACATATCTGCAATAGGCTGCAAAGTAGCTCTGCTTCGTACAGGTTGGTGCTGGCTAGAAATGAGGCAAGCATTGAGTCACATGTCGCTCATCCTCTAGAAGGATATCTCAGGTTTATATGACTGGAAACACTGAAAGGCTCTGAAAGTAAAAGTAGAAACATGGGGGGCCACTTGAGGTCTAGGTTCAGAACTGGCATATCACCGTTTCTGCTGCCTTGCATTGGCCAGTCACATTGGAAAGGCAGCAACAATGGACTCCTATGTTGATGAGTGGGGAGCTGCACAGTCACACTACAGAGTAACTGGGAGGCAGAAAGGCGTGAGTCTGTGATCCCAGTTGTAATAAACCAGGCAAGCATACTCATGGAGTCCCTGCCATGTGAGTTCTGCATGTCCAAGAAAAGCTTGGAAAGTAGATTCTCCTGGACCTTTTTTTTTTTTTTTTAATGTCAGGGACACTATCAACCTAAGAGGGTCCTTATTCAAACTTCCATCTCAGTATCTTGGCTGATTAATTTTCTCTTTGAGGAATCTACATTGGCCTAAGTCTTTCAAACCAAAGCTGCATTAGGCAATTTCCTCAACATAGTAGTTTCCCTAGTAGTTAGCTACTTTTGGCTGTTAACTACTCTGGGAAGGTAAATAAGGTAAGATTCCTGTACAGAAAGACTCAAAGGCCTAATCTCCCCTACTACGGAGAGAAAAATGGCTTTCATTCTGCCATGTATAAATTACAGAGGAAAAAAAATGGAAATCTTTCCTCCTATGCCAGGACACCTCCCTTCCCTGGCTTTTCGGCTGTCTTAGGTCACATGATCAATTCAGAAGAGAAACAAACAAACAAACTGTCTGGCCCCTTCTTTTGACATGAAACTTTGTTTCTTAGCTTCTGTTGCTAAGCTAAGAATTTATTTAGAATGATCTCAGCTTAGATGTTTATCCTCTGAGATTTTCCTTTTTCTATCTTCCAGGCTCCAGATACATTTCCCTCTATAGATCTACAATTCCTGGGGCTTTCACTAAGACAGCCCTTATTGTTATGCATTAAAGTGGAGTGACTGTTCATCCTGTCCTATTTGTAAGTGGTTAGAAGGTTTGGGAACATCTCACTGTTGCCATAGGATGCCTGAAAGGTTGTCTTGCCAATAATCTATGAAGAAGGATTTAAACCATTCTACTTATTTAGAGATGCTGCTGATATTTTGTACATCTGTGAAGGGTTTTCTGGGAACCTGAAGGTTACAATGTAGTTACAGCTAGAAGTAGGAATAACTTGACTTTAAAAGTGTAATTATCGGTCATTGGTTTACTTGAGACTTAAGGATTCACAGGACTTAGAGTCTTTTACAGTGCCATATTTAGAAAAGTCACAGGCAAGCCTGAGTTGGTCCTACCAGATATTAGTTGGTCCTACCAGGAAATGAAAAACAGGTCATACTGTTTTCTCTGGAACTGTGCCATGCCTGTAAATCTTAGCTCAGGTGATGTTAGTGCTGCCCGATGTAATTTCTTGTGTTCATCTCTTGACTTAATAGAACATTATGTCTTGGTAAGAAAGCACTTATCCGGTGAATAGTAGCCAGGGTAGCCTGAGAATTCTTAGACTGTGTGAATTTAGGTAGCTTTTAGTATACTACAATAATCGGTTCTCTTAATGTCACCCTTTTTGTTCTGTGATATAACAGACTATAAGAATTTTTGAGTAGGGAATGTTTCTCATTAGATGGTTCTTTGCAGATGGATTCATAGGAAGTGGTTTTGTGGTTGTTGGTTTGTTGTTCTTAACACTCAGAAAGTACTTGAGGGAGAATTACCTTCATCCCTTAAGGAAAGATACTGGGTTGGAACATAGAATTCAGATCCAAGGACTTTAGTGCTATTTTAAAAGAACCAACGTGAATTGAATTTCGGCTCAACACACTCCATTATTTCCTTTTTGAGTGCCTTGCTTCTGTCTATATAAAAAAGGAGCTGGGGAATGATAGAACAAAGAAGAAAAATTATATGACGTTTTGTAGAATTGATTTTCTTGTTCAGGACATGAGGTACTTGGAATATATAATGTTGGAAGGACTCTTAGCCTAACCTTCAAAGCTAGGAAAAGTAGCAGCTACTTAGCCCTTTCATTAGCTTGAAATTCACAAAATGTTTATAAATTTAACTCAGGCAGCTCCCATGATTTTCTGGAACATTGCAAATAAGGACACACTAGAAAACGTTTGTCCTCTGTGAGTGTTACATTTTATGTACTTGTAGATAATTGAAGCTCAGACTGCTGGTTTTGTTATTGATTCCTCAGCATGGGTCACAGGCACAAATCAGACAAAGCTTAAGACAATCACTTTAGGCAATGCATTTAACAGCTGGCTTTAGGGAGAGTTTACTAAGTTGTTATACATACTATGTTACTATAATTTTTCACATAAAATCTAAAAGATAAATATAAAAATCTCTGTTTAATGGTAAGGAAATAAATTGAAGCATGAAGGTTTAAGAATCTTGCTCTTAGGTAGGCAGAACAGATAAGGTTAAATCCAGGTATTCTGAGTCAGGAGTTACCTTTTTGCTCGCTATGCCTCAAGTCTGTCATAGGTGTAAACAATGAAGCCTGCTGAATTATTAAGAGAAGTGATAAATGGAATGAATTTTGCATTCTTGGATCATTCTCTGTAACATCAGATAGGGAGGTATGACATTTTGTTTTCTAACTTCAGTATTTTTCACTCGGTTTCTGAATTAAAATAAGTATTCACAAGCCAGTGTATAAACTGCCAGTCATCCTAATTAGGTACAAATTTTTATATCAAATCAGGTAATATTCTTGCTAAGCATATTAATCCTAACTTCCATAAACTAAGCTTTGAATTTAGAAAAGAATCAATGAAAATAGAAACATAATATAAGGATTTTAAAGGGAAATATATATGTGTGTATGCACATGTGTTTATTTAACAGATAATATTTTTTCTGAGATTCATTAAGTTCATGGTCTGAATGATTATAGTTCAGAAGAACTCATAGTTCAGAAGAACTCCCTTTTCCCTTCCGTATTAGAAATTGAACCCAGGGCCTTCCTTATATTAGGCAAGTTTTCTAACACTTAAGTCATCCCTTCTTCCTGCTTTCTCTGTTTTTTGTTTCTGAGACAGAATCTTGCTAATCTGGACTATCCTGGAATGGGCAATTTCCCTGCCATCATCTTCCCAATTACAGGCATTTACCACCAAAAATTACCTTCCTTTTAATTTTTTTTTCCCAGACCTGGGGCTTGAACTCAGGGCCTGGGCATTGTCCCTAAGCTTCTTTTGCTCAAGGAGAGCGCTCTACCATTTGAGCCACAGTGCCACTTCTAGCTTCTTTGAGTAGTTTATTGGAGATGAGTGTCTCATGGAATTTCCTGCCTGGCTGGCATCCAATCGTGATCCTCAGATCTCAACCTCCTGAGTAGCTAGGATTACAGGCATGAGCCACTGGTGCCTGACTAACTTTTAATAATTTTGCAAATTGTTTCAAAGAGAGCTGTGCATCAAAAGACTTGAGAAGAAAAAGTAAAGTAAAAGAAAAATAAAAAGGTAATTTCTTTGTGTAAATATGATGCAAGCATTATTATTCTACTTTGTGTAAATATGATGCAAGTATTATTTTTCTACTGTTTCATGGATGAGGAAACAACAGCTAAAATAAAGAATTACCTAGTATCACATAACAAACAAATGGAAAAGTCCAAATTGGCATTTAGTTTTATAAAACAGATGATAATTTACATGGGGTGTTATAGCCATTCCAGGAAAATCCTAGGTGATTTCCTGGGTCAGCAGTTCAACACTTCTGTTGCTATGGGAACTAAGCACTTAGAACCTTGCTAAGGGGAAATCACTCTTGAAAGTGAACATTCACCAAGACCCTAAGGTTTTCTTCCTGATAACCTAAGTCTCCTATATCCAATCCTAAATCTGAGAATTATTTTCATTGGTGCTGGAATTATTCTGCATTGATTAAACGCATCTGGATTAAAATTCTGCATATGAAGAAGCTTTTTAACAGGGAAATGTGATTTATGAGAGGATGACTCTGCCTGACTGAAATAGAACTCTGATTCCTGTTATCAATAAAATAGTAAGAGTACTTTCTTATCATGAAGAGTATCTACCATTAAAAAATCTCCTTTATATCAAGTCTCTCTCACACACACACACACACACACACACACACACACAAATGGAATTCTATGTCTCCATCAGAAAGAATGACATTGGCCCATTTGTTAGGGAATGGAAAGACTTGGAAAAACTTATATTAAGTGAAGTAAGCCAGGCCCAAAGAAACATAGGTCCAACGGTTTCCCTTATTTGCCATAACTAGTATATGTCTGAGACAAACAGAAAATTTTGGTCAGATAAGATGATACTAAGTGAAATGAACCTGAAGATAAGGACACAGTGTTTTTTTTCTTTCTTGCTATTGTTTCTAACATATTTATAAGGTAATTTTTTGTGGCTTTGTATATATGTCCCTCCCCCCGTGGTATAACCCCTGTTTTCACTGTATTTGATGGAAGGAAAAAAACAAAATGTTTAAATAGGGATACAGGTTGACCCATTGCAAAAATAAGATATAGAAGACCCTATGTTGAAAAACGAACTTTACAATAGGCAGAATGGGGAGTAGGGGGGAGTGTAGTTGTGGAGGTGGGAGGGAAGGGATGGTAGAGGAAAAACAAAGGAGGAGGCAACAATGCTCCATAGGAAATGTACTCATTACCTTGCTCATGTAACTGTAACCCCTCTGTACAGTATTTTCACAACAGAAGCTTATTAAAAATTATGTTTCAGTGATTATCATGCATTTTCTTCCTGGGATGTCATAAAAAGTCATGGTCCAAAGTGTAGATCCTACAGCCAGACTAACAGAAGTTGGTTCTTTCCTTTCCATATACAAATTCACTAACCCTCCAAGGTCCTGGCTTCCTTATCCAGAACACAATAGTACCATCCATATGGTAATATCACAAGAAATGTCTGATAGTGTTTATTCCATAAACACCAGCTTCTGCTTAATGTCACTATTGACACTCAAACATACTGAAGACATTTTAGATACATATGTAGATAGATAGATAGATACATACATACATACATACATAATAGATACATACATAGGTAGACAGACAGATAGATATTAGTTGCTATTGTAACATCCAGATCCACAGACTAATGAAGAAAAATTATCTTCTTCAAACCTGACCAGATAGAATTTGTCCTTTTGCATCTGGGTGCTCTTCTGCTAGTCCCTGCTGACAACTCAGAAGACAAATTTATTTCCCTGAGTCATTATTATGATAGAAGCAAACATCTTTGCCTCCTCCTTAGCTCCTAAAATTTCAGTTTTTTTGTGATATTTCCCCAGTGTAGAACAAACTGCTTTCATTAGAACTGTTGTGTGAACTATCTACAGCATTATTTTTTTTCTTCTGTCCTTACTCCTGGATAATGAAACCTGAAGCAAAGAATGAGGATGATGGTGTGAAGCAGCATAATTTGATAAAATTCTGTAGTTAGACCACTGCAAATTGGGATTCTTTTTCTATCCTCTTTCTACATTGTGAACTTGGGCAAAATAATTAATTAACTTTCGTGGTCTCTGGTTTGTAGGCTAATGATTAAATTCAGTATAACTTCACAGTTAACAGAAAAGTGGAAAGAACATTACAATGAAATCTGGTGTGGTCTTTATTTGTAATTTACTGATTACTAACTTACCCATTTTTCATGTCTTTGTGTGCATGTGTGCTTGTGTTTACATGCTTGTGTATACATAAATGCCTAGAGTTTTATTCTCAATTATTGGAGAGTACCTAAAGATCTACTTTTATGAAACCATAGTTTAATAATTAAACTTGCCATATTTAGTATTAACATGCTTCTTTTAACATAATTGGCAGGATCCCATCAAAAGTCAACATCTGTCTCAATGTCTTCTATTACTTTTTTCCCCAGTCCTTAATTCAATAACAAAAATCACAAATTCTATTCAGTTTTTGTGTCCATTTCATCTTCTTGAATCAGATTTTCATTAACTTTCTGAAATGTGTCATCTTTGAAGAGTGCAGACGACTTCTTTTACAATATGTCCCTCCGTTCTGTTTTGTCTGAGGTTTCTTCAGAATTACATTTAGTCTGTGCATCTTTTGGCAGGAACAGTGCTTAGCAAAATGTACTCACCATGTCCCCTCAGGATGCTGCAAAGTCAATTTGACTCAGTACTGGCATTATGATCATTAGTTAAAATTTTTCACATGGTGTGGTGACTCCTGTTTGCACTTATTAAGTGGGAGCATACTTTATGTGGGGATATGAAAAATCTTGGTTTTTATCCACCAAATGAGGCTTAAACAAATTAATAGTTGATATTCTAACAATATCAACTATGAAAGCAAGAAAATGGTAATTTTTTTCTCCTTATGAACTTTGTATTGAGTGGGCTTAAACCATTATTATAGTAATTTATTGACCATAGTGTCCCTAAACATGGAACTAATTTTCAAGGCCACAGTTTCAAAGGAGATTCCCAAAAAAACAGTTGTCAAAGCAAAATAATCATTATTTCTCAGTACTTCACAAACAAGACCATGTTTTCCAATACACTTTTTTTTTTGGTCTGTCGTGGGGCCTGAACTCTGGGCCTGGGCGCTATCCCTCAGGTCTTCAGCTCAAGGCTAGTGCTCTACCACTTGAGCCACAGCTCCACTTCTGGCCTTTTCTGCTTAGGTGGTGCTGAGGAATCGAACCTAGGGCCTCCTGCATGCAAGGCAAGCACTTTACCACTGAGCCACCTTCCCAGCCTCCAATATACTTTTGTAGACACCTCAACCCTCACTTAAACCCTGGCACTCAATGTTTTCCATCCCTGAGGTTTTGCTTTTCCCAGACTGTCCTATAAATCAAATTATACAAAACATAGCCTTTGTGTCTGGCTTCTATCACTTGTCATAATGTGCTTGAAATTTTATTGTGTCAATGTCAGAGAAACGCTTGCTTTTTTCTTTTTGAGTAGTATTCCACTCATAATGGATCTCTACTGGGGATCCTGATCCTAAAAACCCAGTCCTTCATTTCTCTCCTCTTTCTTTTTTGTTCTCCCTGCTGATTACATCTGTGCTCTAAACAAACAGAAGTGCTGGTTTATTTGGTCAGTTTGGAGAACACTTACTTGATCCAATTTTGTGGTTGGAGCCTTGAATAGCAATAGGCTTATATAAGCAATTTTCACTTCCCAAAATATAGCATAGTGGTCAAATGAGAAGCCTTTGTAATTCTTAGCTTGGTTGTGGGTATTGTGTGATTTTGATTAAGTCATAATCTACCAGTGCTTCCATTTCTTTATGTGGAGTGTATAAGAGTACCTAGAACTTTGTGTTATGAGTAACCGTTTTTCATAATTGTAAAGAGCTTACAGCAGTGCCAGCATATTATAAACCCTTAACAAGTATTGGCTGATGTTGTTTGGACCCCTGCTAACAACTCATCAATGGTATTTATTTTGAGTAAAGGTGTAACATACACAAAACTAATCTAAAACCTTGTTCTTGCTCTAGGAGACTATATCCTATAGTCTGAGCTGCTACATGAGAGTTGATGCTGTGAGCCATGTGGTGATCGTCCTGTAGGCTGTTGTGGGGGGGGGGGGGGGTCTGTATTTCTTCACCTTATTTTGCCGCTGGAGAGCAGCCTAATATGTCCTCATGCACGCCTACCATTGTCCCTGCTCTGAGAAAATTGGATTTGGGCTTGCTGGTGTAAAAGCAGTGTCTGGGTGAATTATGAGTTTGGCATTTATCTGATTCACCCAGTCTCCCTGCTTGCTGGGAAATTGTGCTGTCTAATCTTTGTGAAGGCTGTCAGGTCACCCCATTCCTGTTTATACCTTGCCATTACTCTTAATGTGATTCTGTGCATATTTTTGATCTCTGCTCAAAAAAATGACAGGAAAAATTGCAGGCAAAAGTTATTTTTATCTTCCCTTTATTCTGACCACTTTGACACTGAAATCTTGTTAGAGTATGTTTGTCCAGCCTAGTTTGTAGTTTCCTGGCCTCAATCAAAGTATAGTAAGTTTTATGTACAGTATTATTTTTACTCTACTGGAAGGTAACTCTTCTATTCATATTATTTATAAATAATATTATTTGCTCAATCTTCCTTTGAGATTTTAAAGTGTCTTTTTAAAAATCAGATGTAGACATATATTGAGCTTCTATTTTTATGAGCAATCTAAAGTCATTAAACACTTCAGAAGTTATAAATTTGTATCAGAATAAATTATCACTGCTATAAGCTTGTTGTTGTAAAAACATCTTTTCAGTTTTAGTCTTCTGAAATGGCAACACATTTTCATACAAGTTATGTGAGTATAAATTAGATTTTTTAATCCTATTAAATAAAAGGAGAAAATAAAAATTCTCTAAAATACCATAACACTTAGAGATAACCCTTTTATTTACTGGGTTTCTATAATTATCTGTATGTCTATCTATTTGTAAAACAGGAGACCAATAAAAATGTTTCCACATTATTTTAATGCCTTTGGAATTTTATGCAGTCTTTATGACTAGCTAGGTGACACTATATATACACATAATAAGTGTGTATATTTAAACCTGTTTTCGGCCTTTTTCTTTCTTATGTTTCTGTGTATATCCTAATGCTACTACTATAATACTTTAGCTGTTTAACTTTACAGACAACTCCTTTGTTTTACATTTAAATTTTATTGTAAAGGTAATATACAGAGTGGTAACAGTTATATAAGTGGTGTAATGAGCACATTTATTTTTGAACAATGTTAGTCCCTCCCTTATTTTCTCCCACTTGTCCCCCATTCCCCTCCCCACCAAGTTTCCAATATAGTGTCTAATGAGTATCACTGTTGAACTGGTATACTGATTCTCCTTCTGGTCCTCAAATCAGATAGACATATACAAGACAAAGGGTACAGAAATTTAAAAACATCAGGAAATAAACTGATGAAAGAAAAAAATAACTGAAAACTGCAATAAAAAAAAACTTTTGTTTCTGTTTCTTGTAGTTTATTTCAATAAGCGTCATTTCTATGGTTATGTGCACATAGTTATTGAACCATTGTGATCCTTTCATATCCTAGACATATTCTAGTTATTACAAATGAAGAAAAACATGGAGCCTATTTGGGGGGGGGGTCTAGCTTACTTCACTTAATGTAATTTTTCCAAGTCTTTCCATTTCCTTACAAATGGAGTGATGTCATTCTTTCTGATGGAAGCATAGAATTCCATTGCATGTGAGTGTCACATTTTTATTTTATTTTATTTTATTGTAAAGATGCTGTACAGAGGGGCTACAGTTACATGAGTAAGGCAATGAGTACATTTCTTGTCGAGCATTGTTACCCCTTCCCTTGTTCTCCCACTATCCCTTTCTTCACCCCCCCTCCTCCCTCCTCCCTCCCCCCTTCCAAAGTTGTAAAGTTCATTTCCAATATACTGTTTTGTGGGTATCATTGTTGCAATGGGTCATCTTGTGTCCTTGTTTCAGCGTTTTGTTTGATCCATTCATCCACTGAGGGGTATCTGGGTTGATTCCATGTCTTAGCTATGGTAAATAATGCCTCAATGAATATGGATGTGGTGGTGGCTCTAGTGTGGGCTAGTTCATGGTCATTTGGGTAAATTCCCAGGAGTGTGATTGCTGGATCATAGGGAAGCTGTATGTTTATTCTTTTGAGGAACCTCCATACTGCTTACCAGAGTTGTTGAACAAGTTCACATTCCCACCAACAGTGTAGTAGTGTTCCCTTTTGGCACATCCTCACCAACATCAGTTATTATTCATTTCTTGCTAATGGCCATCTAACTGGGGTGTGATGGAATGTCAATATTGCTTTGATTTTCATTTCTTTTATGGCCAGAGATGTTGAACATTTCTTCATATGTCCATTGACCATTCTTATTTGTTCTTTGGAGAAGTCTCTCTTTAAGTTTTTATCCCATTTATTAATGGGGTTGCTGTTTCTCTGAGGATTTGTTTTTGGAGGGTTTAATATTTTGAGCTCTAAGTATATTTAGATATGAGACCCTTGTCTGATCCATACCTAGTAAAGATTTTTTTCCAGTCTGTGGGCTTTCTATTTATCTTGCTAGCTATGTCCTTTGCTTTGCAGAAACTCTACAGTTTAATGCAATCCCATTTATCCAGTCTTTCTTTGATTTGTTATGTTTCTCAATATTTACTTAGAAAGTTTCAACCTGTGTCAAGAAGTTCTAGTGTTTCTCCTACTTCTTCCTGTAATATGTTCAGAGTAAGTGGTCTTACATTGAGGTCTTTGATCATTTGGTATCAATTCTAGTGTAGGGTGATATATAAGAATCTAACTTCAGTTTTCTACACATGTATAGCCAATTCTGCCAGCATCATTTGTTGAAGAGGCTTTTTCTTCAATCCTGTGTTTTTGGTTCCCTTATCAAAGATTAGGTGGCTATAGGTTTGTGGGTTCTGAGTCTTCAATTCTATTCCTTTGGTCCTCAGGCCTGTTCATGTGCCAGTACTAAGATGTTTTAATTGCTATGGCTTTATAATAGAGTTTGAAGTTTTGTATTGATATTGCTCCAGCACTGTTCTTCCTGCTAGGGCTTGTTTTCACTATTCTGGGTTTTCTATAAGTCATATGAATTTTTTTTATTGCTTCTTCTATGTCAGTGAAGAATGTTGTTTGGGTTTTGATGGGTATTGCATTGAATTTGTAGATTGCTTTAGGCAGTATTGTCATTTTCATGTTTTTAATCCTTTCAAATCAGGAGCATGGGAGGTTTTTCCACTTCTTTAAATCTGCTTTAATTTTCTTTTTCAGGTTTTTAAAGTTTTCATTTTAGAGGTCCTTCACATCTTTGGTTAATTTCTAGGTATTTCAATTTCTAGCTATTACAAAAGTAATTGCTTTCCTGATTTCAGTCTCACACTTCTCATTGTTGGTATACAAAAAAAGCTATTGATTTTGTGGGGGTTAATTTTATACCCTAATACTTTGTCAAAGTTTTGGGTCAACTCACGTAGCTTACAAAGGAATCTGTGGGGTTCTTTAAATATAGGATCATGCCATCTGTGAAGAGGGGGAGATTTACTTCTTCTTTCCCTATTTGAACCTCTTTTAGGTTTGTCTTTTGCCTTATTGCTCTAGCTAGGAATTTCAATAATATATTGAAGAGGAGTGGAGAGAGATGGCATCCTTGTCTCATTCCTGATTTTAAAGGAAATGATTTTCACCATTAAGCAGAATGCTGGCTGTAGATTTGTCATATACAGCCTTTATAATAATGAAGAATGTTCCATGGGTTCCAAGTTTCTACAGAGATTTCATCATAAAGCAGTGCTGGATCTTGTCAAATAATTTTTCTGAATCTATTGAGATAATCATGTGGTTCTTGTTCTTGCTCCTATTGCTGTGTTGAATTATATTAATTGACTTGTCTATATTGAACTGGCATTGCATCTTGAAATGAATCTAATTTTATCATAGTGTATGAATATTTGGTTAGCTGTTAAATTTGTTTGGCAAGATTTTTATTGACAAGTTTTGCATTGATGTTCATCAAGGAGATGGGTCTATAGTTCTCTTTCGTTGATGAGCCCCCATCTGGTATTGAGATGAGGATTATACTGGCTTCATAGAGTGAATTTGACATAATCTTCACTTTCAATTTCATTGAAGAGTTTGAGGAGAGTTGGAGTGATTTCTCACATGAAGGCGTTATAGAATTTGGTTGTGAATCCATCTGGTCATGGGCTTTTCTTGGAATGAAGGTCTTTTATTGTTATTTTCATTACATGTTATGAGCTTGTTTAGTTGGTTTAAATCTTCTTGTTTTAGTTTGGGTATATAAATATTTGCAAGAATTCTTCCATTTCTTCTGGATTCTCCAATTTGTTTGCATAAAGGTTTGTAAAGTATTCCCTTACAATGTTCTGAATCTTGATTTTGTTCTGTCATGATGTTCCCATAATTATCTCTAATTTTATTTATTGTGGTGTATTTCTTCATTTTTTTTAGTCAGATTTGGTCTGTCAATTTTGTTAATTTTTTCAAAGAATCAATCTTTTGTTTTGTTGGTTCTATGTTTTTTTTTGTCTCTAATTCATTTATTTCTGATTTAATTTTAAGTGTTTGTGTCTATACAGACAGTACATTTTAATATATGATGGAACAAGTTTTTCCATTATTCATTTTTTGAATTTTGTTATTTAAATAACTCTTCATCTTAGAAGGTAGCTGTAATTTAAAATCATATTTCCCTCCTCAATTATACAGACTTCAGAAATACATGCACATACACATACACAAAAATGTGTGACACACACACAGAATCAACCTTCTTTTCTTTCTTTCCTTCCTTCCTTCTTTCTTTCTCTTTCCTTGTTTCTTTCCTTCTTTGCTTCTTTCTTTCTTTCTTTCTTCCTTCTTTCCTTCCTTCCTTTCTTCTTTCCTCCCTCTCTCTCTTTCTTTCTTTCCTTCCTTCCTTGCTTCCTTCCTTCCTTCCTTCCTTGCTTGCTTCCTTCCTTCCTTTCTTTCTTTTGCCAGAACTGGTGTTTAACTCAGGGCCTTGAGCTCTCACACAGATTTTTCTCTCAAGGATGGCACTGTACCACTGAGCCACACCTTCTCTTCCAAAACACATACTTTAAAGCAGATCCCTTGCAGAAATTATAAAGTAAAAAAACTTAGTTTCCAGCATTCTTCCACTCTTCTTCACATAGGTTTCTCATTCTGGAAGTTCTTCAAGATACTCAGTGTGCTCAGATCTCTCTTGCAGTTCACCATTGAACCTTTCCTTCAGTTGCTGGTCCAGTTTCTAGAAGATAAAGGCAATACCAGAACTTCCTTTTATGGACAATCAAAACCTACTTCTTTAGGAAAGTGTTTTCTTGTTGGGACAGGAACCACCAAGTGAGAAATTTTTAATGTTATGTGAGTAGCAATATATATTATGAACTGTGGGCCCATCTCTTATCTTGGAAATAGATAATCATATGTATGTCCTATGTCCATTTTTAAGTTTTGAAATTTTAACTTGGCATTAAAATTACTAACAAGTAATTTTCTCATCTATGCAAGTTAATGTGAAAACTGTTAGTTATGGCCCAATTTTTGGGAGCAAGTGAAGAGACTGAAAAGGAGAGTGATTGGATGCAACAGAGTTTGGGGCTTTTGTAAATCAGCATGCAAGGTAAACATGCAACAGAAATGGCTTCAAAGAAGGGAACTTCCTGAGTCAGAGGTTAGGATCTGTGGAGGCAAATCAGTACCATCTATGGAATATTAAGCAGATTTCTGTGCCATCCATGTAGGATCACAACATTTAAAATTAAAATAAGGGTGTTCATGTTTAAATTGTTTGCTGTAATGCTCTCCAGGTGACTTTTTAAATTAAAATGTATTATTATGGTAACATATATAAACACAAATATTAGAATTTTAATCATTTTAATACATGTCATTTCCCTCACAAGAAACAG
The DNA here is from genome assembly GCF_019054845.1 of Dipodomys spectabilis. Lineage (NCBI taxonomy): Eukaryota > Metazoa > Chordata > Mammalia > Rodentia > Heteromyidae > Dipodomys > Dipodomys spectabilis. Next base: position 37,127,496 of record NW_024870817.1, read on the forward strand.
GAAACATGGCTAGTTTGTTTTGAAGGAGAAGAATGTTAAATTTTTTTCAGAGAAAGGATTAAAAGGTGCACTGATGAACCCAGTAATGTTTGTTGGTTATCCATAGCAGTGTACAGAAAAGAAGCTTGTGTGGACTATGTAACAGATTGCAGGTGTTTAATATGCCAGTTGTGTACATCACTGGCAAAGATACACTTTCATGATGATAAATCGCCCCACTCTTAGCCTTGTGCTAACTGTGCTGCAGAATGCTGTTTAGCATTCCAGCTCCATCATTGAGCTCTGGACTTGGAGGGCCTCTAGTGGCTGCTGCCCGCCTCATTAGGAGAAAAAGGAGCAACTGCTTTGTCATCTGAAGAGCTTAATGGCCAGAATTTAAAAATGAAATAGTCCTAAAGCTGCTCTCTTTTGTGATAGTTAGGGAAATTTAGAGTGACTAATAGGCAAGGATAGTCTACAAAAACATAACAGAAATAGTGGAATGTCTCAACTTTAATTGCATGTGCTATTGAATTAACACAAGATGAAAATAAAAAATGATCAATTTAGATTGTTCCAGAAAAAAAAATGTAACCTTATCTTCCTTTTAATGCTCATGTTAATATGTTGAGTAGATAATAAAAACATTTAAGTTCAAGCAGCCCAGTTATTGGTTATATAATCTTCCTATCTCTCATCAATATCCCAGTCAAAGAGTTTCTAAGGTAGAGACAACAAGTAATGATTCAGCCTTTAATGGGAAAGCAAATAGTACTGAAGCTTTCTTCTGACTCTTATTGGGACTTTGTGCTTTGTCTCAGAAGTGTATTCTCCTCAGAACTGTTCAAGTTTAAAAAGCTGTTGAGAACCAGGTGAACCGACCAGGAGTTTTGTTATTTAAATAACTCTTCATCTTAGAAGGTAGCTGGAATTTAAAATAATATTTCCCTCCTCAATTATGCAGACTTCAGAAATACATGCACAGAATGAGATTGTATATGAGAGGCACTGTGTCTTTCTGGTCCGTATTGTAGAACACAACCTATATCTCACAGCCAGAAAAATTGCAAAACATTTGCTTTCTAATTCTTTTAAATTAGAATTTCTTTCACTTTTTAAAATAAAAAAAAAACAGGCAAATGAATTGATCAAGGATATCTCAATTCTACTAAATGGAATGGTGCTTTAAACAGGGGAAAGGGAGAGGGATAAAGGAAGGGTTAATCTTGAACAAGATGCATTGTATTCATAACCTGATGTGTTGAATTGAAACCTCTTTGTGAAACTACTTAATTATGATACAAATATGATGATGATATCACCATCATAATAAGTTATTTGTTATCTAGCTGCTATAGTCGAGGTACAAGGAACTAGAAAGGGCTCTGGAAAAGAGAGATAACTCTTTTAGAATTAAAATGTACGTATTATCACTATCACCAGAATTATATTTTCTTGGTGATACTTCATCAAAACAAGACTGAAAAAAAGAATGAATCCCAAAAGCTTTCTGACTCCAGAAGTAATAAGCTAGCTGGAAGTAGCTAGGGGTCACTACATTCCTCAGTATTTCCAAACTCAAAATAAATGTCTTTATTCTTGACTGTTCCTCTTATACTTTATACCTGGGAAAGATGTGGAAACCCAATCAGTAAAATCAATGTATGTCAAAACAAGTTTCAGGAAAGCCAAGAAATTCTTTCAAATACACCACTAACAATGAAGGCTTATTTAAGATTGTAGATTGGACATCTGTATCTACCTCCTCCTCCATTTCCTAAGGACCAATTAAATCAGAAGGAAAGGATTACATATATATATATATAGAGAGAGAGAGAGATCTACTCATAAAACTAAAATATGAGAGAGACTGTCAACTGAGGAGAGATTTTGAGAAGATTCCAGAAGGTAGAGAGTAAGTGTGATGTTGAGTCTAGAGGCAGAGAGGGAGGAGGTTGCAGCTTATAATTCAGCCTGTATGTATTGCTACAAAGGAATAAACCATCTGTCCCCTAATAGGGCCTGGCAAGGCTTCAGCCTCACCACCCACTACAGACAGTGAAAAGTGGGAATTAATGGGAGGTCTGAGTACAGAATGGCTGTTTTCTCCAGTCCATCAATCCTGACAGCCAGATGATAGGCATTTATTCCAGAAGGAAGCTATGAGGGTTCTTTCTTAAAGAAAATTAACAAAAGCTAAGGGAGCTAGAGCAGCCAGTGTGAATAGTGTTTTACCAAGAAAATTTCCACTGTGTCCTAGAATTTAGGACAGCTTTTTATTCATACCCTCTTAAGCAATAGTAACAATATATACTACTCTTGTTCACAAAGTTCAAATCAAGCTATATATAACCCTATTTTGAAATGCAAAATGACCAAGCAAAACTTATCAGGTCTTTTAAAATAGGCTTCTAAACTGTATTAAAAAAGTAGACAATGAGGTTCAGATTCCAGTACTATTATTTAAAAAAGGATAATAAACAAATTTTAAGAATTACTCATGCCAGGTACCAGTGGCTCACACCTGTAATCCTAGCTACTCTTGGGGTAAGATATGAGGATCAGGATTGAAGCCAGCCCAGGCAAGAAAGTTTGTGAAACTCTTATCTCCAAGAAACTATTCAGAAAAAGCCAGAAGTGGCATTGTGGCTCAAGTGGTAAAGCTACCCTTGAGCCAAAGAAGCTCAGGGATAGCACCCAGTTCCTGAGTTTAAGACCCAGGACTGGCAAAAAAAAAAAGAATCTCTCATAAAGATATAAAATATATTGAAAAAGGTGTAAAATTAGTGCCTATAGAGAAATTTTGAGAAGATAGCCACAAAGTCCGAGTATGATTCATTTAAAAATGAACTATCAGAGAACATGAAAGTAAACTTGTAATTGAAAAATATAAAAGTCACTATTAAGTATTAAAGATCAAACAAAAAACTTTTCCAAATAGCTCAAAAGTTTTGAATAGTTTGAAATTATTCTAAGCATTTTATTGACACAGCAAGGTCATTATATAAATAAAAAATAAGTGTGTAGCCATAGAATAGTGCAATTCAGCTATTTGCTCAAAGTCTTAGCTAAGGAACCACAATTAAACCTACTTAAGTGTCTGTGTATAGTGGCCCATTCCTGTAATTTCAAAACTCAGGAAGCAGAGGCGAAAGGACTGTTAACTTAAGCGCAACCTGGCTACATAGTTCTAGGCCAGTGCAGACTACATAGCAAGACCTGTTTTCAAACAAACAACAACAAACTCAGTTTAGCTCTACAGTTAGTTAGTGAACTGATCTGCTTTAATGGCCAGTAATGTTAGCTAATATTTATTGTGTGTTTACATTGTAATAAAATTATTCTCATTTAGTCCTCAGAACATTCTTCTTTGTAAACACTACTGTATACTGATTTTGAAATTGAGGAAACATAAACCAAACAGTTAAGAAAATCCTGTGGGTCACACAGGTGAGTGTGAAGGTAAGACTTCAATCCATGCCACTTGGTTCCTCCTCTAAAATATGAGGATAAAAACACAAAAGGAAAGATAGAATAAACTCTGCCACTGTGCAATTTAATAACTTAGTAGATTTAGAAACTAAATAGAAATGAAGAAAATTTTAAAGGAAGTTTCCAAGCTGAAGTAGGACACAAAATTTCATCTGGAGAAGGTTTATTAGAATGCCATGAAAATGTTTTAAGCTCTATCCTTAGATATACCACTGTGAAAAACTTAGCACAATAAAGAAAAATTTATATTGATGTTAGAGACATGATGATGGGGAAAAGCAGGGAAAACCAGATAAAATGATACTTGGTAATAGATACCACCTGATCTGCTGTCATGGTGCTAAAGAACTGTACGGCCAAGACTTAGAAATTTTTAAGGAAGGGCATTTAATCTAGAATTTTGTTATCAGTTAACTATCAGTGAAGTTTGAAGGCAAAGAGGAGGCAATTTAGATGTGTCAGAAATGAGATTTTACTTCTTCCTGTAAGTTACTTGATACTCTGCTCAAACCTAGCTAAACAGACAGCAAATTAAAACAGAAAGATACAGGATCCAGGAAACAATGGCTTCAATCCAAAAAAACAATTTGCAATCAGAAGAACTCCCACATACAACAGATGCCAAGATCAATTAGTCTAGCCTGAAGCAAAGGTTGGAGGCCTCAAATGAGGAGCAAGAGAGAGAACAGGTTATGAAGGAAAATGAAAAATGGGCAATTTCAAGAGAACCAAAAGCTACACAGTAGAAAAGACATATAGTTCTAACTGTTTCATCTGGTGAATACTAATAATATAATCAGTGTGATATTATATATCCTTTACATTAACATGCAGCCTAGGTACAGAGAACAGATGATTGTGGTACCAAATAGAATATAGGATTTAAATGTACAATACAATTAATAATTACGGAAATGGAAGGAGGGGAAAAAAGAGCTCCTACCAGGACATACTCTATGACTGTACATTTGGACCACATAGAAGAGCCCAGTTTGTGGTACAATGAGAGCTGAAAACTAACACCTGAAGAAAGTAGTTATATTGTTCTTTGTACAAAGGAGCACTCGGACACACCCACATGGACTGAGGTCTTTCTGGAAGCAATATCTTTTCCTAACTGACTCAAATATGCTATCTGACAAAATGCAGCAGTGGGACTCACTGAACATTGATGAACGTGAACTATGCAACTCGTGGGTGGACATGGGAAGGAGGGACTGGGAGAGATTGAAGGAAAGGGTGACATTGTTCGAATAGAAATACTCTCTTTATCTGACTCATGTAACTGTAACCCCTCTGTATATCATCTTTATATGATGATAAAGTACTTTTTTTAGAAAACTTTTATCTGTGTTTATAAGTGGCTTTAGGTGAAAGTAATCATGGAGACACTCAAATATGTTGAGATACTATTTATAGGTGATAAATTAAAAGAGTGAAGGTGTACTATTTAGTATTACAATGGCAGTAGAGAGCAAAAAACAACATCTAAACATGGGACAAAAGCAGAGGAATGATCATGGGTATTAGTCCAGGTGAGATATCTATCATGTCAGCCAAAAAAATGTGGTATAAACATATTATTTAGATGTGTAATGGTGTTTATGAAATATTCTTTACACTTTTTCTAAATATACTTGAAGCTAGTGAGGGTAACTTTTTCAGTGAGAAAAAAATAGATGTTAATTGGAATACAGTTAGGAAAAACAGACTCCACAGATGAGAAGTAGAAGACGGGCACAAACCCTGGGCTGCAAAAAGTGGAAAATACTTTTTTTTTTGAGGAAAAAGAAAGTGTTTGGAGGAACCACAAACAAGTTTCAGAAGGAAGTGGTGCCATGGTTTCACTTCAAAGAAATTAAAAAGAATTTCAAGAATGCATCCCAAAGTTCACAATGGAACTCGGAAAACATTTCCAGGTGCAGGCAGGATGAAGAAAGCAAAAAGCAAAGGAGTGCTTACCAGATGACTTAATAGCATCATTCTCAGAAAATATTAACGGTGAATTTTCACCAGGTGAATATGTGAAAGTTCCTGGTTAAAAGTTTCCTCCTGAGGATCTCTACTACTAGGATCTCTCTCTTGGTGTCTGAAGTATAAAAGGAAATCAACTGAGCTGTGATAGATTAAAAACCCATGAACCCTTAATATGTCAGCTCATTTTTGTCATATATTCATGTAAATAAGGTAACCTAAAACTACCAATAAGAATTTTTAAAATATGAATTTTGTCTAAGTTTACATAGATGTCAAATAAAGGTAATCTGAAAAAAATGTCATTAGTAATTTATAACATGTGTTTTTTAAAAAAATATGTGTTTAATCTGCTGATGTTACTTACTTTACCTATTAAGTCATGAGTTTGTAAAGTTAAAAGCCTAAATTGAAGGTGGACACAAGTGACTCATACCTGTAAACCTATCTTCTTGAAGGGCTGAAAATGGTAGAATCATGGTTCAAGGGCGACTCTGGCAGAAAAGAACACACACACACACACACACACACACACACACACACGCACACACAAGATGCCTTCCCAATGCATGGCTGGGTGAAGTTGAATGCAGTGTGCGTATTATCTCACATTTCATGGGAAGCTGAGATTGAAAGGCTGACAGTTTCAAGCCAGTTCTGACATAAAGGTCTGTGAGACTCCATGTTAATGGGAGTCATCTTCCTTTCTCTCACTGCGTCGTTTTCTCTGTACTTTGTCTGCCTCTCTTTTATTTAATCTGGTCTGTTTAATCTACCCATTACCATATTTTAAAATATTAGCTATTATACAAGTTTCTTTGAAATTACCCACTGCCATGTAGAAGGTTGTGGTAGTTTTTACTAGATCAGTTATAATCTTACTGTTTTAAGTTTTATAGTTGAACAGATATGAACCTGACAGCAATTGGTCCTAATAAGCCTGACTTAAGAACTTAATGGGCTCTTGGCATTCTTAAGTTTGTTGATATCTATATTTTATCATTAGAATACTGAAATTATTACTCCTCATATTTTATTTATTTAAATTTTATTAAAGGATGTGTGAATGTCAGTGTGAGCTCTATGATTATTCATATACTTTCTCACACAATGTCATGTATTCATAGGATTTCTCCCTCAGTATAGAAAAGGTAGCCTGCACATTATTTTAAAATATAATATTTTGTGATTATTAATACTAATAAGTAAGTAAAAATATATTGCTGCTATATATTTGTTATTAGTTTTGATTTTGCCCTTTTGTTTAATACAGAGTCAAAATTCTCTTTCTTTGTTCTTTGAGATTCTGGTTTCTTGAAAAGCCCCTACACTGTAGATTCTGTAGCTAAATGAAAGTGCACAGGAGGAAGTGATCCACTCTTCAGTGGCGAGAATGCAGAATAATTATAAGAGGAGCATAAAGAACTTTGCAGGTGTCCTAAAGATGGGCCACTTCTGCTTCTGCTTTACAATTGTCTGCTGGTTTTTTTTCCTTCCACAAAAATGCCACAGCCAAGCGGAAAAAAGCAACAGTTGTAATTAAGATCAGATTCAATGAATAGAAAAGGGCATAAGTTGTAATGAATTGATCCCATATACACAGTAATCATTAGAAACAGAACACAAGTGAGCAGGGGCATAGATAATACAACTAGAAATTTTAAAAAGCCTATCCTTCCAGTGGTTTTCTTTTTCTTTTCTTTCTTTTTTTTTTGTCGGTCATGGGACTGAACTCTGGGCCTGGGTGCAGTCCCTCAGCTCTTCAGCTCAAGGCTAGTGCTCTTCCACTTGAGCCACAGTGCCACTTTCAGCATTTTTCTCCTTATGTGATGCTGAGGAATTGAACCCAGGGCCTCATGCATGCAAAGCAAGCACTCTACCACTGAGCCTACTTCCCAGCTTCAAGTGTTTTTCTTGAAGTGTTAGTTGAGAATGATTTAAGAACTAGGGGATCTCATCTCTACAGTGGATGAGAATGTAGAAACACCTTCTAATTAATAATAGAAACCAAATTTGAGGGGCTAGGAAGGTAGCTCAGTGGTAGAGCGTTTGCCTTGCATGCCTGAGGCCCTGGGTTCGATTCCTCAGCACCACATAAGCAAAAAGAAAAAAGCCGGAAGTGGCACTGTGGCTCAAGTGGTAGAGTGCTCGCCTTGAGCTGAAGAGCTGAGGGACAGCGCCCAGGCCCAGAGCTCAGGCCCCAGGACCGGATACAAAAAAAAAAGAAAGAAACCAAATTTGACAACCAACAACCTAATTAAGTATCTTCCTTCACAACCTCCACCAGTTAAGAACTAATAAACCAACCTCTAGAATTTTTATATATGTTTTTTATTGTAAAGATACTGTACAGAGGGATTACAGTTACATGAGTAAGGTAATGAGTACATTTCCTATTGAGCTTTGTTACTCCTCCTTTGTTTCTCCCTTACCATTCTTTCCCTTCCCATCTCCCCAAGTCCTCTCTCCTCCCCCCTGAAGTTGTAAAGTCGGTTTTCAACATAGTGTCTTGTACATCTCATTGTTACAATGGGTCATTCTGAATCCTTATTTCAGTATTTCTCTTCCCCTCCCCAAATTAGAAAAATGTGTATACAAGATGGGGGGCACCGACATCAACTACAGTGAAAACAGGGGTTATACTGTGGGGGAAGAACATACAAAAGAAACAAAAAAATCACACAGTACATTTAAATACGTTAAAAACAATAGCAAGAAAGACAAAAAAACAGATGTGTCCCTATCTTGGGGTTCATTTCGCTTAACATCATATATTGTCATATGTACATAGCTTTTGAGTTTTTCTGCTTGTTATTGCAAATAAGGGAAACCATGGGACCTATGTTTCTTTGGGCCTGGCTTACTTCACTTAATATAATTTTTTCCAAGTCTTTCCATTTCCTAACAAATGGGGCAATGGCATTCTTTCTGATAGAGGCATAGAATTCCCAACCTTGAGATTTTTAAAAGAAATATAGATGTCTTTGTTCTGGCTCAAGAGGTTTAGATTTTGTCTGTGGAAGAGCTCAAGAATCTGTGGTTTTATGTGACTTGGGAACTTTTAACAACTTGTCAGATGCTTAGAATATTCACTGTAGGCTGATTTCCCTCATTTTACGAAGAGATATTTTTGTATAGAATTAGAATCACTAGTGAAAAATTGTCAATCTCTAGGATTTTGTATAATTTTGTTATTTTTTGGAAGGATATACAATAAAAATTTTCCCTTTAGTTGGGATGAATAGGAAGAAAGGAGCCTGGACCATAAATTCTTTTTTTTTTCTTTTATAAAGAAAAAATGGTTTATTTAGCTTATAGTTTTGTAGGTTCAGGAGCATGAGGGCAACATTAGCATGGCTAATGTCATAATACAGATGATGGCATCATGGTGGGTGAGAGGAGGACTCAAGGGAAAAGGCACACTGATAACCAGGAAGTCAGAGACCTGGGATAGGCCAGTCTTGTTGGTTTAATAACAGCCTGATCTCTAACTAGAATCCACAAGTCCTACACTAATTCAAAGATAAGAGACTCCAATGACCTAATTGCCTCTCTCTAGCTCCCGCTTCTTAAAGGTTCGACAGTTTGGTAATACAGAGCAAACACACAGCAACCTAACCTGGTGGTGGAGCTTCCTCTTTGCTGCCTTTCTCTTTACTGAATCTCTTACTCTGAGCACATCTGGCACTAAGTCACCAAGTTGTTGCCACAGCCCTAGAGAGAAGCTGAGGTAATGTGGAATTTAGAGTCCGGCCAAAGCCTGGCACAGACTTCCTGCTCACAACCAGGTAAGGGGAACAACTTTGAAATGTATTTTCTAGCCTATGTCCTATCTTTATATGACTTTAGCTCCCCATGATAGACCCAAGTCACAGCACTTAGGTTCTGTCTTGTTTAAAGCCACTAAGTTTGGGGGTTGTGCAATGATGGATAATCAATGCAATCTAGATCAACATATCCAGGATAAAATAGATCACTATCATCCTTGACTGTGTGGGGTCTCTGGTCCAGATCCCAATTTAGAAACATTAATGGAAGATCAATACATCTTCCCTGGACCTTAAATTTGAATTTAACAGCCCATGCATTACAAGCAACTGTATAAAGGACAATGCACAATGAAAACTCAGTCTCTTCAAAATTAAACAGGAATTTTAAAATGGTAACAGCAGAGCCTTAACAAAATACAGGGCTCTTCTGAGCATTGAGTCTTGGAGCTGCCACCAGGGGTCCCATGAGTATCTTGAGAATGGGATTAAGATGCTGATAAAATATATTCTGTACAGGAAGTAATCAGCTTCCAAAATCAAATTGCTTGCAGGATTAAAATTAGGCATAATCACTTAGCTGGGATAGTGTAAATACTGAACATTACCATAGCATAAGACTTTTCTTCTCTTGTAATTACCTAGCCATTGGAGAATTATACTATCTCTCAGGGTTGGAGTCTAACAGTAGCCTTATTGTGTCTATATATTCACATTAAAAAATCAGTGTGAACTCATGACTTAAAAAGAAACATATGTGCCTGCATACATATGTATACAAAAATACATATACAGACCACTAATGGAAATAACTTAAATGCAGAAGAAACACGTTATCGGTAGAGATGAGTTTTATTTGGGGTATTTATTGGGGATGGGGTAGAAATTTAAGACAGGATATCTTCTGTATCCCAGGCTGATCTGCAACTTAATATGTAGCTCAGGCTTTCTTGATTTTATGATTCTCCTGTTTTATTCTCCAGAGTACTGAGATCATAGGCATGTGCCATAATACCCACCAGAAGAAACAACACTCTTGAGAAATCCAAGAACTCAATTTTTATTGTCATACTGTTCCCCCCACCCCAAAGAAAGGGTAAAGAAAGATCTGGACCTGAAATGGTTGTGCAGAAGAGGGCAATAGTGAAAGAATAATAAACCTGCATAATGCCTTTCATGAGCCTGTTGTGATCATTTGATTTATTTTCATCAGTGTTATGTATGTGTATCCTTAATTCCTCATATCTTAGGAGGCAAAGCCCCTTTGATAATAAAATTCTTACAAAGAATACATCAAATTTTAATAGTGCTAAAAGACTAGGTCAATGTGTCATAAATGCCAGGATATAAGCATTCCTTTGGATATAAGCCCAGGAATCATGTAAGAATCATGTAGTAGCTCTAGTTACAGTTTTTTTTAAAAAGAATCTCCAGCTTATTTTCATACTGAATACACTAATTTACATTCTCAACAACAGTGTAGAGGTACTTCATCCTATTCCTAACCTTGAGAATATTTGTTGTTTTTTGTCTTCTTAATGATAATTATTCTGACTAGGGTGAGATGAAACCTCAAAGATGTTCTGATTGATATCTCTTTATGGGTAAGGGGGGATAATGAATATTTCTTTAGGTATTTCTTCTTTTGAAAACAGTGTTCATCTGCCTATTTGGATGCTTTGATCTTTTATATTGTGTCTGGGGGAAGACACCAGGAGATAAAATGACAATAATAATAGTCACACAAGAAGTGAAAACTGTAAAAGAAGTAGTGAAATATCAAATAAAATGGATCCTTAAGGGGAAAGTAGTCAAATTTTCTGTTAGTAATAAAAATCCTTGGCTGGTCTGAGAAAGTTGTAATTTTCATTTAATTTAGTAAAAGTATTTCAACCCCTCCAAAAGTTATTAAAAATATTGAAAAAGCTTTTAAAATGAATCAAAATTGTGTAGTGAGACCTCTATAAGGATATTAATGTCAACAGTGAAACAAAAAAATTGACCAAATAATATCCAAGCAATAGAAGAGAATTAAAAGTAAGATAATAAATGTGCACCAATTGTGTGTGTAAATTTTGTTTTAGGGTGATTGTTATACTTAAAGAATTGATTACAGTAAATTTATATTTTCAGTTTAAAAACAAAAACACTTTTTATTTGACACACTTTTTATTTGACACACTTATTCATTCATTTTTTTTTTGTAACACTCAAAATTGGACTCTGGACCTTATTAGGCAAGAACTCTAGCACTCACTCTGCACCCCAATCTTGAGCTTACTTTACCAGGGCCAGCCTTGAACCACAATTGTCTTGTCTCTACCTTCTGAGTAGCCACCTTAAAGGCACATACCATTATGCCTGGCTATATTTGAATATCTTAGCCACCTTATTTTCAAAAGTACATTTATTAAGTATGTTTGTCTTTAACTTAACATTAAACAAAATAGATAGTCATGGCTGTTCTTCTCTCCCTTAAGACAGTAAAAAGCTAGCCAAGTCCCTGAGTACATATAGTGGGTACTGATGGTAAGGAAGACAAATATGCAAGTAGCCTTCATGTTGTTTTTGTTGATGAAGACCAGAAAGGAGGAGAAAAAGGAGGGAAGCACAAGAGAATGTTGAAGACAGGACACGTGATCTAGAGATAGTGGCCCTTATCTTCTCAAGTCCACAGCCAGTTTTCTTTACTCTCCTCTTTACTGGCAGGGATGGGAGCCTTCAAAGGATTTCTCAAACTCCCTTGCCAGTTGGTGTTTTGTTGAATTAGAAAAAGAAGTGAAGGAAAAAAATAGTTCATTCTGCTTTGTGTTGGTGCCTCCTGCTGCAAAGGAACAACCATCTGGGATCTTGCTCACACAACTTTATTCCACCAGTGTGGTCTTGGGCTTGTGGTCACTGTGAGCTCTAGGCAGTTCCACTCAGTTGAGCTCCCCTGGCTCTATAAAAAGGGAATGGAATTTAGAGGGGGAAATGATGTGAAAGGAAAAGGGAGAGTGTTGGGAATATGGAAAGGAAAAGGAGGTGAATATAATAACAGAACCTTATAGGAATGGATGGAAATGGCATAATGAAATCTATTGCTCAATACAATTAATATATCCTACTAATAAAAAGAAAACGGATTGCTGAAGCTACTGATCTCTTGTTCAGAGTACTTTAACACCTTTGTGACCAATTCCTTTATAAAATTCTTTCTACTTAACGTGTCTAGCATGCTTATTTCCTGTAAAATACTAAGAAAAAAAACGTACATTTCTATGTGTTTTATCAGCTTCTCTCCTCTCCTTCCGGAGTCTGCTGCATTTAGTGTTCAGCAAACATCAACACTCCCTCGAACCTCTGAAATGGTGGGATTTTCAGGAAAGGTTTAAGAAAGACCAGGGCTTGTTAAAACTCTTACTAATTAAAAAGAGGTCCCCTCGTGCCATCCCACCCTGGCCCAACTGAGGATATTATTTCTGCATCCATAGTGAAAATGCCTTGTGGAAGGTAGTAATACTCCATGGAGAATCGCTTATGGAAAGTAGCACCCACAATGCAATTGAGCAGTGTTCACAAAATGCTGATGACTTTTGAGTAGAAATGTAGGTTGAACTTTGGTATATATCTTAATATCCTTTGTATTATATCTCATTAAACAATATACTACAAGTTTTAAAAAATGAGAATTCATTTATAATCAAATCAGACCCAAGAGCCTAACAGTAGAACCATAGAAATCTTAGGGAAAAAATCTTGCGACTAAGAATTTAGCTAGATGGCTTAATGCTTAGCAGTAAATTGAGGGCTGCTCACCTGTTGGAAGCGCACATACCCCAGCCCAATCTCTTTGACCTCAGTATCCTTGCTCCTAATTTTCTTGGAAAGGAATTTGGGCAAAACCGTCATTAAAGGAACTTTTAACGTGAGTACTAGTTTGGATTTTAAAAGCATGAAAACAGTGTTGGGAATTATTTTTGTTATTGTTTTAGGGATTTGATGCACGTGTATTCAGTACTAGGGCTTGAACTTGGCATTTTTGCATGAGGCTGCTGCTTCATCACTTGAGCCACACCTCCACTTCCAGTTAACTGGAGGTAAGACTCTCATGGACTTTTCTGTCTGGGCTGGCATCAAACCATAATCCTCAGATCTCAGAATTCCAAATAACTAGTATTACTGGCATGAGCCATAGAAGCCATTTCCTGCCCCCCCTCTCTTATCTTAATGTTTATGAGAACAGTGTAATCAGAATTTGTGAACTTCAGTTTTAAGTGCATGACTATAGAAAATACCAAAAGTAACTTTTCTAAAATAAATGAAGCTTATTTTATTTAATAAAATATTTGAAAATGGAAGGTCTGTGAAGAATAACATCATGAAATGTAGAATGGTAGTGGAAAAATCCATCAATGATAGACAAGGGATGCAATTGAGAAAAGAAATACAGAAGTTAATTGAAAATTAATTGAAATGCAGAAAGCTATTGAGTAATTTTCACTCAATTTTACAGCAACTTTGCAGGATTTTTATTATTTCTACATCTCTGTAGTGAATTTGCCAGTTCAGAAAGAATGAACAACTGTCTAGACTCCATATAGTATCAGAAGTTTGATTTAAATATAGGTACTGAATGTTTTATCATTTAGTTTTCCATTATATTGCTTTTACATATTTATTTGTGTTAGACAAGTGTAGAAAACTAGTCTCTGTGAAATTCACAGAACCACAATTTTTAGTTCCTTTCTTCTTATTTTTTTTAGTGTCAAGGTGACACATAGAGGGGTTAAAATCACATAAGGTAATAAGTAAATTTCTTGTCAGATTTGTTACCCCTTCCCTCATTTTTCTCCTACTTTCCCTCCCCGCTAGCCCCCACAAGTTGTACAGTTCACTTCCGACATATTGTCTTGTGTATGTTGCTGGTGCATTAGTTCATTATTTTTAGTAACAGCTCAATTGCTTTAATTAATTTGATATTTGCCCTTTCTTTGAACAAACAAGCCAGAACAAATGATCAGGTCCTATAATAATGGGTCTCTTTTGTTGTAAGGCAGCCACTAATTCTTGTTTTTCTCTCTAGGTAAGCTCTGATTGTATACTTAGTACATTAATAATCTAGTTTAAGTGGCCTGCTCTGACTGTGAGTTCTTCAATTTGAGCTTTCGTACCACCATGTTTCTTTGTTTCACAGCATTTAGTTAGACTCCTAATTATGCATTTATTTGTTTATTTTGACATATCAGCTAGAGTAGATGTTTTTAATGTTTTGACTTATGGGGTCCTCAGTCTGTCACAACTTCCAGTAGCTAATAGCTGTTAATAAATATTAACAGTGATTAGACAAGTGGATGACCTGAAAGACAAAAGAAAGAAATCCACAAGTGGATAAAATACATTGACTGCTTGTATTGAGGATAGCTTCGTAAATGGCCTAGTATTTGACCTGGATTTTAAAAAGGAAACAGATGTAGGATCTCAAAAGTTCGGGGCCAGCCCTGGTAAAATTAGGGACATGTTACCTCACAAACACATTTTTTTTAATGGACTAGGGCCTTGCTCAAATGACAGAGCACTTGCCCAACAAGTATGAGGCTCTGGGTTCTCTTTCCAGTACTAGAAAAAGGGGAAGGGTGCAGTGAGGAGAGGAAGGGATCTAGGGGAAGGGAAAGAAGAAAAGACATGTAATATGTGAGGGCCTCTAGAACCCTTTTCAGCTCTCCAATTTTTTCCTAATAAAGGTGATTTGTTAAGTAATTTTAAAAATAGCAAAGAAAAAAAAGAGTAAGATCTCGGAGTACACACTGAAAGTATGCGGTTTTGATTCATTTTACAGTTCTCCCCAGCAAGTGTTACTAAGAAGATTCATCCTAAATTAAACTTTGTAGCTATCTTTTTCAACATGCATGGAAGAAGATGATTTTTCTATGGTAAGTAAAGTAGCTAATTAAAAGAGGAAATGGAAATCAATTTTAAGCGAACTAAGTTTCACTTCCCCTCTGTGTTCTGGTATTACATATCTTTTGGACATACATATTCTTGAATATACTTAGGATAAAATATCTTAGTAAGAGATAAAATTAAATTCATTTTGCCCATTCTTCATACTTTCAAAAGCATGAGAAACATAAGAAACAAGCAATTGTTGGCACAGAGCTCAGGCACAGGTTTCATTATCACTAGAACAGCTGTAATGCTTGCTGAATGTACAAGACTCGTCAGCCCTACCTGACAGCAGGCCTAATGTACATCTGTGTCTGAATTTCATCTTTCACAGGACTTTCTGTCTTTTGATTACACCTTTTCTATTGAGACCTACTTCATTTGTGCTTCTTTTCATTCCTCTTCTTTCTAAGATTTTTTTCACCCTATGCACTTCCTTAGTCCTTTCCCAACCTTTTACTCTCGATGTTTTAATTAGCTGCTCTGGTAAATTAAGAAGTAGTTTTTTTAAACTATATGTCTTTTGATTTTAAATAGAGTTGTATATTTCTTGCCTGGATATGGGAAAAATATATGAAAACAAACAAAAAACAAAGATGGCTTTCAGGCCATTCCTGTTCCTTCCCAGAGAGGATAATTACTTTGTCAATGAGTGCTCATTCAAGTAAGTCTCCAACTTTCTTATTGTAGTGCTATTATTAAAGACATATCTCCTCTCGCTCCATCTCCCCTCACTTGGAATAACTCCTATACTGTTGGTTATATTGTTCTCTTATCAGATAATTGAGTTGAAAGTATAAATGGTGTAGACAAATTCTGCCAGATGAGACAAGATGACAAAAGAGTATGCTTTAAGAAACAATGGCCAGAAGAGGACATACTGTATAACACTCCACTCATGATTGATTGTCTTCATTACTGAACTCCAGCCACCCAAGATCCACATGCATTAAGAAATCTGTAACTCAGCTCTCTTAGGACTATCTATACTTAACATTTGGAAAAATCAGTTTCATTTGTACATGCAGAAAATAGAATGTTCAGCTAAACTAGAAAACTAAAAGACCTAAGAAAGGAGACTCAAATGATGTTATAAAGAAAACTATATCTGAGACAAGCAGAAAAGGTCAGATAAGGTGATATTAAGCGAAATGAACCCCAAGATAAGGACACAAGTGTTTTTTTTTCTTTCTTGCTATTGTTTCTAACGTATTTATAAGGTACCACGTGATTTTTTTTGTTGCTTTGTATGTCCCTCCCCCACGGTATAACCCCTGTTTTCACTGTATTTGATGTTGGTATAATTTAGGGAGCAGAAGGGAAAAAACAAATTATTTAAATAGGGATACAGGTTGACCCATTGCAACAATGAGATGTACAAGTCGCTATGTCAAAAACGAACTTTACAATTTAGGCAGGGGGTGGGGGGTGGGGGAGAATGTAGTTGTGGAGATGGGAGGGAAAGGATGGTAGGGTGGGAACAAAGGAGGAGGCAACAATGCTTGATAAGAAATGTACTCATTACCTTGCTCATGTAACTGTAACCCCTCTGTACAGTATTTTCATAAAGAAAACTAGGGTTGAAAACAAAACACAAGCAAACAAAATCCAAAAGTATTGGCCTTTATACAGACAATAGAAATAGAGCAAGAATATGTTGAAAATTACCTGGGAGCTAGGAGCTCTAGATGCTAGTCCCAATTAATTGCTAATTCTCTGTGAAACCTCAGTAAAGCCACATTTGCATCCTGCAGCTCTGTATTCTCATATCCAAAGTGAAAGGGTCTGTCTCAATGATATCCAAGTTATTTTCTACAATTGAAGTTTCGTGTTGCTGATTGCTTCTTATTTGCTAATAATGCTCTAAAAAAAATCCTATCCTGAGTAAATCACTCTCATCAGGAAAACTCGTTTCAAACACTCCCTCCAGGTTTTTTTTCTCTGAAATTTTAACTTCTCTAAATTTCTGTCATCTCACCTGTAAATGGGAAAATATAACAGATCTAAGAAACAGGCTTGTGAGTGAACTAAGAACCACGAATCTTATAAAGTGTATAAGGCTTGGTACCAGTGCCAGCCACTTAAAGTGGTCTAAAGTTTTGGGGAATGCTCCATGAGGAGAGACAAAAATATGTTTTGTTTTTGTTAGTTACCAATGCAGTATATTTAAAATCATGTTAATAGGTGAAACCCATTTAATTTGTTTCAATTCTAGCTGTCATTGACAAGTGATATGTCAAACATACAGTGGAGCTGGAGAATTTGCCTGAGACAACTGCTAAACTTTACCCTTTGCTGGGCTTCAATCTTCCGCCTTTGACAGGCCCCTGGCCTTCAGGAGAGTTCACCTGAGGCCCATGTAAACATTGTCTCTGTCACTAACAAGAATTTAGAATAGATGAGGCAACTTCTATAATTTTCAGTCTTAACTATTCACTAAAGCCAATGGGTCCTATATAAGAGAATCCACTCTAGGACTGAAGCTCTAGTTTCCATGACAACAGCATAGGTCAATAGTTGCAGCCTCACCTTCATCAGACTTGATTGCACTTGACAATTTACCATCTACTGCATGTTTGTATGAGCCTCTCTCATTTACTTAATTCTTCTCTCTATAGGGAGAAACTTGGAGTATAAAACTCAAGAGCTGACTATAGATAGAAAGCTGTAGAGGTCTTAATAAAAATGCTGGTGAAAACAGGGGTTATACCCTGGGGGAGGGACATACAAAGCTGTTTTTCACTGTATTTGATGTTGGTATAATTTGGGGAGGGGAAAGGGAAAAAACAAATTGCTTAAATAGGGATACAGGTGGACCCATTGCAACAATGAGATGTACAAGAAGTTATGTCAAAAAACGAACTTTACAACTTTGGCCTTTGGTGGGGGTGGGGGAGGAAGGTGCGGAGATGGGAGGGCAGGGATGGTAAGGGGAAAAAAAGGAGGAGGCAACAATGCTTGATAAGAAATGTACTCATTACCTTGCTCACGTAATTGTAACCCTTCTGTACGGTATTTTCACAATAAAAAAGTTCTGGTGAGTGCTGCTTATCTTATAACTCATAGATATGTCCTTTTTGAAATCAAGTACAATAACCTCTGAGTCAGAATCTTGTCTTCTACTATTCTACTGCAATGTGGAAATTCTTTGCTTCCCTAATGATGTTTTTCTGCCTCAAAGATTATGTTCTATTATCATAGGCATCAGATTGACTAGGATAAAATCCAAACTCCTTAACCTATCACAGAAGGCCTACATTATATCACATTTGTTTGCAGATATTGCCTTCCTCCTACCTTTCTCCATTTATATGTCATATGCAAGTGGTGTTGGTCTTCTTTTCGTTTTTCAGGTTTCTGCTCACGTCCAATGGGCCCATGCTAATCCTTAGGGATGAAAATTACCAGAATTGCAGTGTCCTAGAGGGCTGGATTCTAGAGCTGTGAGATGCCACTTGTCTTCCGATGATACCTTGGGAGCTTTGAGGAAATCCTGGAAGTGTGTTCTGATTCTAAGGGAGGTGCCACCATCTCTGTCAGAATAGACAATAAGACTGGTTCTGGGAAACCAGAAGCTGAAAAGCACTGGCAATTCAGGAGTAAATTACATGATATTTTTCTTGCTAGGCGTAAACAAGGAACAAGTTTCTGTTGCTCCATATTGCTTTCTAATCTAATCTCCCCCCCCCCTTTCTCTTTCTCTCTTGTGTGCATTCCTGGGATTTGAACTCTGGGAAGAGTTTGGTAGGCAGGTGCTTTGCCACTTAAGCCACGTTCCCGTCCCTTTTCACCTAGTCATGCCTCCTACCTACCCAGGATCACAGGGGCACACAATCATAAATCCAGTCTTTTCTCTCTCTCTCTTATTTGGGGGTCGGGATGTGGGGCTTGAATTCAGGCCTTGGGCTCTGTTCCTGAGCTTTTCTACTCAAGGCTCTACTCTACCACTTTGAGCCATAACTTTGGTGGTTAATTGGAGATAAAAGTCTCATGGACTTTCCTGCCTAGGCTGGCTTTAGACCACAGCATGAGTCACCAGCACCCAGCTTGAATCCAGTCTTTTTTATCCATGTCTGTATCACCATAGCTTACTATATGGATAAAGGTAATTTGCAGAGCACCAGGTTAAGAAATCCAATGCAGTGGATGGAAGCTTAGGTTTAGAGATGAATCTCAGCTTCATAATGAGCTTAGTATTCATTTAAATAGTTATGTATTGTCTTTTCTTTCTTACTAGACTCCTGTCCCTATTTTATTTACTGTTATAGCGATCCTCTCTAGTCCCCATGTGCCTAACACAATAATAAATTGATAGTAGAGAGTCAATAAACATATTCTTTAGTTAGACTAACAATGGACAAAATTTATTACATTTTCCCTAAAAGTACTTAACAAAGTGTAATTCTTGTCAATTAAAAGATATTTACAACCTCACATAATGTCTTTATGGCTAAAAGTATGAATAGATTGCATTCTCTTTATATTAAGTTGAAATTTTATGATATTATTGATTGCCTAACATTAAGTATTAAAATTCAAAACAATGTTTTAAACAATGTTTAAAATAGCAGAGCAATTAGATAAGCAGAAGGACTTATAAGACATCAGAAATAAAATGGTAAACGCAAATTTACAATGATTCAGAAGACTCGTTATCATTTGAGACAGGCTTGAGAGACAGCAGAGCCATAAAGGAGATAAGTTGAACATGTCCTAAGATACTAGTGAAAGCTGAGAGGTGAGGGATTAGAAGTCTCTGGTAAGGAAGTTAGAACCAAACATAAAAAGCCATGAATTAGTGGAAGGGTGACTCAAGTGGTAGAATACCAGCGTTGAATCAAAACAGTTAAGTAAGAATGAGAGGCCGTGAATTCAAGCTCCAGAACAAGTAAACCCCCAACTCACACACCATGAATTCTGAATAGAATTGTAAGAATTATGCCAAAAGAATGGTTTTAAAGTTTTCCACAAAGGAGTGATGGAGCTATTGGGAATGATTTTTGAAGAAAAATCTGGTGGCTTCATGAACAATTGATTAAATAAGACCTGCTAAGATAATGTGACAGTTCTGAACTGGAAAAAGCTGGTTGAAGTAGAAATAACAGACACACATAACAGGCATTATTAGAAGGAAGAATGAGCATACATAGCACAGAATAAAGCCCAAACAGAGAATTCACCTACAATTATGCTCAGAGAGCATTCCAAGGAGTGAAGAGAGGTGAGACCATTGAATTCACTAGAGGAACTTGGCCAATAATGACATTAGTACAGTAAAAGTCCCAGCGAATATTTTTCCTGAACGAATCTCAGTATTTGGAGAAGCTAGTATGAATCTGGAAGAATGTAGATGTCTTCATCTGGAGGCACTTGAGAAGTCTGAAGCTTCTTGAAATTATAATAGGGAGACATCTCATTTTTGTAGATAGGCTCCGTGACATTGGATGGGCATGTGTTTTCATAAAGTCCCTTCTCAGTTTCTTCTTTAGCTTTGGGAAGCCCTGCTTCCATATTTTCATAGTTGCTATGCATTTTTATTTCCTCGTCAGTAGATTTGTGGTCTTGGGTTTCAACTGAGGTTTTTGACCTTAAGCCAATAATGTGGGTACCCAAATAGAGATTTTTCATATAGGCTTTTCTTCTGCTAGATCTTCTTTGTAAAAACTTCGGTAAGGTAAATCGTGTAGCCTTATGGCGTTTCCAGTGCCAAACACAACCAATTCCACAGAACACCAAAAACACAACAAGGGAAATGCCTAGAAGAATGGCCACTGAAGTATTTCCATAGCCTTTTAACATTTCTGCGTTAACAACGTTGTTCAGTAATTTGGTGGTGTGACTAATCAATGCACAGGCACACACTGATGCAATTCCTTGTACTTCAGTGTTGTTAAAGAATGAGTTGGAAGCTACTCTTTACCTATCTCTTTTTCATATTTGGAAGAACATCATTTGGCAAAGTTCTTATGCAAATATAGATGAGGTTGAGTAAACAGATTTGAAAGATGGCTTTCTTTGTCAATGATGCTGTGCACCGTCCGGATGCTAAGTCACAGTTGCACTGTATCAAGAGGGTTCTAGTCCACTTCACGTCCTTCTTTATCAGTGAATCCCAAAATGAAACAGAAATGAGCAGAAGGTAACAGCAGAGTAGAAAACTCAAGAAAAGGAGTGTTGAATGATCTGTCATCCAGAAATCTTCTATAAATCAAAAATATATTTATTGCATGTTTAGTAGATAATATAATTAAAAACCTGATCTAACTATGCATTAAATACCAGCATGGAATACATTCCTTATTATAATGTCATTTACAATGTGGGATATTGTGGGGAGAGAACAAAGATGGAAGAACTCATGTTCGCCCAAGTCTGGTTGTTTATCACTTAGACTTCAATGTGATTTTTATAGTAAATATGACAATTTTCTGCCAAGCACTAGTGGTTTATACCTATAATCCTAGCTACTTGGGAGGCTAGAATAGAGAGGATTGTATTCAGAAAATAGCCTGAGACTCCGATAGCTGACACAGTGGCATGAGCCTATCACCTAAGCCTCAGCAGGAAGTGTAAAAAGGTGGATCCTAGACTGAGCACTTGCCTTGGTAAGAAGTGAGACTCTTAGACTCTTACCTCAAAACTAATCAGTGCAAGGAACGGCTGGAAATATGGCTCAATGGTAGAACATCTGCTAGCAAGTATGAAGTCCTGAGTTCCAAACTCAGTACCACAACAAAAGAAATATTTTTGCCTGCAATAAGACAAATAAGGTAAGATAATACATATACAATTATTTCTATTGTGCAATAACTCCTCTGTAAGATCTACTCATTCTTCTTTGAATTGGGCAGGATTATAGTTTTGGCTCTAATCACTCTTCCCTCTGTAATCCCAGATGAATGTATTCTCTATTATAGCCTGATAATCTAAATAAATGATGTAATTACATGATAAGCAGTGATCAGTTTGTCTTTATAGTCCTAGACATAAAGACCAAAGAGTATAAAAAGTTATTCAATCAATATTTATTAAATGATGAAATTTAAAATTCACTCAAATATTCAGAATCTGATCATTTAAACTGTAGTTTAAAAGTCAAAAGGTGTCTTCTAAAGGGCTTATAATTTACTCTTAAAGCATGAAGAGTTTTGAAAGAGATCAAAATAGTTTTATAAACCTTCCAATTTCCTAGCTTCTTATACCGTCCAGAAAATACCTTTTACTCAGTTAAGGTAATGTTAAAGGGTTTTATGTTAATGCTTCCAGGGATAGGTATTTTCAGCTGAGACATTGAAAGAGTTACACCCAACATTGTTAACAGTGCTTGTGAGATATTGGTCTTTATCCATTGAATGTCTTTATCAACCATATTTAATTAATAGCTTTTGTCCAGTCAAGTTCTAAATACTCTTTTGTAGATTATCTCATTTCAACCTCAGATGTCATAAAAAGTAGCTGCTATTTTTTTATCACTATTATACGGATGATAATAGAGGAGATTATAGATGTGAAGTAACTTTTTCTAGGAAGTGACTGAGTCACAATCAAGTAAAATTGTTTCCCAAATGTTACTCTTTAAAAATTCCTGTAAATGGGTACCAAATTGGTTAGCTCTGCCGTTTTGAGGGCTGTGAACCATGTATTATTTATCTTTGTATTGCCAGCACTAGCACTAGGCATGAGAAAAGTAATTTATAAAAGACAAATAACAAAAGGAAGACACACAAAATAGTGCCCCTGTTCTCATTTATTACTCAAAAACAATGGTGAATATTTATAAATTTGCCTAAGGCTCAATGTGCAAGTTCTCAGTGTGATATTTCATATACCAAAATGGCTAATGACACACAGTTTCTTTATAAAACTTTGATAAAAATATAGGGATAGACACTGAAGATCTAGATAAGTTTTCATCTTTTGGAGACTTTGGGAAGTACAGTAGAGAACCCTTCATCAGGGCCAATACAATGCTTCTTTCAAAGACAAAAGTTTGTGGTCAAATGATTTTCACAGTATGATTCTATTTCCTTTACAACAAAGATAAGAACTGATCTTAAGATGTTTTTGTAGCACAAATGATCACATTTGTGTGTGTTTATTTGTGTGCGCCAGTCCTGAGGCATGAACTAAGGGCCTGAATGTTGTCCCTGAGTTTTTTTGCTCAAGGATAATGCTCTACCACTTGATCTGCAGCTCCACTTCTGGCTATTTATGACTTAATTGGAGATAAGAGTCTCATGAACTTTCCTGGCTGGTCTGGATTCCACCACGATCCTGAGATAGCAGTCTCCTGAGTAGCTAGGATTATAGATGTGAGCCACCACACCCAGCATAAATGATTACTTAAATAACTATTTGCCAGAATATTTGAAATAAATTCATAAAGTAAATTGCAAATATTGATTAGTGTTAGTAAATTTATAGAAAGAAGCAAGACTTGTGATGGAAGTTGGGATGGGGTTCAGGCAGCTGAGTACAGCCACAGATTGCCCTTTCAATTGATCAAAGTTGAATTTATTCTTTCCATCTTTATTGCTCTATGAAGAATAGACATTCAAGTACATTCCTAACATGAAAATTGCTCATTGTTCACTGACATAAAGACAAAGTCATTTTTATAGCAGAAGAGCACTTTCCTTTTCGCTTTCCTGTGAGACATAAATTTAGACTGATAATGAAGAAATATGTATTTTAAACTAGAGCCCTTCCAGTATGGCATCATATCTAAATGTGTTCCCCTTTGTCCAGCTTGGAAGAAAACTTTTTATTTCAGAAAGCATTTCCAGCAGATTAATGAACATTTATCCATTTGATATAGATCACAGATTGATGAAAAACTGGAATTTGAAGGCAGATTCCGCTTTTTTGCTCAACCATGGATTTGGGGAGCTTTATATTCATTTAGAGACACTTTATCAACAGCTTGTAAATTGCTTTCCCCTTACCTCAACTAAGGCAGGTTTTCTAAGAAGAATTTGATAAGAAATAGAGGCATCAATTAGCTAACGATAAATTTGTTTACTATTAATTTTCATTACCAAACACTGAAAATGTTATTCTTACCTTCAGGTTGTGTCAATCTCACTTGCTCATTTGATGCTTCAAATTTGGTTTGTTTTAGAACTGTTCCTCTTTTTCACTTTGGTCAGTTACTTCCTTCTTCTCCTCCCTTGCATATTATTTTATACTTGCAAAGTTTCCTGGTTTTAAAAGAGGAAGTTCTTATCAGACACTCTAGAGTTGAGAGAAATTTGTGAATGAGGAAGTTTGGCCTTTTATCTTTAACATGTAATTTTTCAAATGTATCCAGAAATGATTTTAAAAGGCTAGAATTTTTAGTATTATTTTCAGAACTCAATTTAGAATTAACAACGTTTTACTTATATTTAAGTTCTTTTAAAAGGAGAGATTTTAAGTGTCATACTACATAGGGCTTTTTTTGTTTACATGATTAGGAGAATAATCTTTTTCAATATAAAAGATTATACAATTTTTCTTTAACAAGGTAGATTTAACTTTCTTCCCTCAGTGTGTGTGTGTGTGTGTGTGTGTGTGTGTGTGTGTGTGTGTGTGTGTGCCTCTGTGTGTGTGTGTGTGTCTGTCTGTCTGTCTGTCTGCATGCCAATAATGGGGCTTAACTTCTGGGTCTGGGCTCTATCTCAGAACTCTTTTGCTCAAGGCTAGAGCTCTACC
This sequence comes from Dipodomys spectabilis, assembly GCF_019054845.1. Taxonomy (NCBI): domain Eukaryota; kingdom Metazoa; phylum Chordata; class Mammalia; order Rodentia; family Heteromyidae; genus Dipodomys; species Dipodomys spectabilis. The sequence goes on from NW_024870817.1 coordinate 37,152,326, forward strand.
ACTTGAGCCACAGCTCCTCTTTGAGCTTTATGTGATTAATTGGAAATAAGAGTCTCATGGAGTTTTCCTCCTCAGGATGACTTCAAACCATGATTCTCAAATCTCAGCCATCTGAGTAGCGAGCTTACAGATGTGATCCACCAGCACCCAACTCTCATTGCATTTTATTTATTTATGTATTTATTTAGTTGGTTGTGGGGCTGGGGTGCTGTCCCTCAGCTCTTCAGCTCAAGGCTAGCACTCTACCACTTGAGCTACAACACCACTTCCGGTTTTTTGGTTTTCTGTGGTTTATTGTAGGTAAGAGTCTCACGGACTTTTCCTGCGAGGGCTGGCTTTGAACGGCCAGCCTCCTAAGAAGCTAGGATTACAAGCGTGAGCCACCAGCACCGGCTGTCACTGCATTTTTAAAACAATTATATCTAGAAATAGTTTTCTTGTTTCTCTTTTTCAGATGTTTGTGTGTATAGACTTGTCTTTGAACTCTTTCCAGATATCTTTCCAAGATATCTTGTAAGGAATCCCAAGGCTCTCTGCTATTTGTTAAGAGCAGTGTGGAAATTTACATTGCAGTATAAAACAGAAAAGCTAATTAGTAGCTAGCAAATTCTTTACTATTAATCAGTTCATAGGATTAGTAATTTAAAGCAATTGGAGTATTAGCAGGAGGTATCACTACCTTGCAAGTAGTACAGTTTTATTATGTCTACAAAGGGGTTATATAAATTTAATGTCAGGAAGTTAAGAAACTAGAGGTGAGGAGAGAAGGCATGAATGAAAAATCAAAATAATATCATTGTAGCTTTAGTATGTTAAATACTCAATCTATAATTAGCAGCTGCCAAAATTAAATTGTGCGACTTAGACGATGTGGAGGATGAATTTCAGTGGAAAGGATTTTAGATCATGTTTAAGGGAGAAATTCATTCCCAAACCTGAACTAAAAAAATAATGAAGGGTAGGGGTTTTCTTTGTATTTCTTATTAGCATCAGTTAGTTGTACACAGGGATTCCATTTTGACATGTCCATTATATTCAATAACAAACCTCGATCAGATTCCTCCTCTCTGTCACTTCTCCCTATCTCCTCCCTTTCTTCCAAATTTACTCTCTACAAACTTCATTGCTCCATTTTCATGACCCATTCATCAGCTGTAGGGAACTTGGGCACTTTCTATAGCTTGGCTATTGTGAATAGTGCTGCAAAAAAACCTGTGTGTGCAAATGCCTCTATTGCATCTAGACTTACCTGTCCAAGAGAGGTCTCAGTGGATCATATTTTGATGCTATTTCATTTTGAGGACTTTCCTTACAGATTCCCATGGTGTTTACACTAGTTTACATTCCTACCAACAGTAAATAAAGGTTTCTCTCCCCACTTTATCCACAACAGTATTTGTTGTTAATTATGTTCTTATTGTGAGCCAATGTGACCGGAGTGAGATGAAATCTTGGTGTTTCTTCGATTTGTATTTCCTTTATAGCCAAAGATCTTAAGTATTTCTTCATGCATTTGTCATTTTGTACTTCTTTCAAAAATTGTTCAGTTCACTTACCCATTTATTAATTAGGTTAATTCTTTGCAAGTTTAGTTTTGTGAGCTCCCTGTATAATAATAATTCCTTGTTAATAACATATATATATGACAAATATTTCCTCCTTTTCTGTGGGTATGTCTTCAGTCTAGTGACTATTTCCTTTGTTGGTTTTTAATGCAGTTCCATTTTGTCAATTCTTGCTCTTATTTTATGAGCTATTCAAGTTCTCTCCAGGCCCCTATGTCAGTATGTTCTAGTATTTTCTCTATTCTTTCATATATTGTTTTAAAATTTGGGGTATTAAGGTGTTTGATCAACTTCCAAGTTATATTGACATGGATCATTTGTTGAAGGGGCTATCTTATTCCGATGTATATTTTGGGCTCCTTTGTCAAAAATAAGATAGCTATAGTGGCATGGATTGATTTCTGGGTCTTCTGTTCTGTTCCATGGGTCTTGCTGTTCATCTGATTTTTAAAACCACTACCCTGCTGTTTTTGTTACTATAGCTTTGTAGTACAATGTGAACTCTTAACATTGTTATACCTCCTGATGTGTTTGCTCAAGATTGACTTTTGTGCTTCCATACAATTTTTAGATCGATTTTTCTATTTCTATGAAGAATGACATTAGAAGTTTGGTGGGGATTGTATTATATCTATAGATTGCTTTCTGTAATATAGTTATTTTTATAATATTGATTTCACCAATCATGAGCATTGGATGTCTTTCCAACTTCTGATGTCTTCCTCACTTTCTTTTTTTTCAAGTCTTACAGTTTTTATTGTAAACATCACTCATCTTGTTGGTTAAGTTTATTGCTGGGTATTTTATTTTTTCCAAGACTACTGAAAATTGGATTGTTTTCCCCTGATTTCTTTCTCAGCCTATTTATTGTTGGTGTACAGAAAAGCAACTGGTTTTTGCATGTTGATTTTATATCCTACTATACTGCCAAAGGTATTTATAAGATCCAGGAGTTTGGGGATGGTGTCTTAAGAGTCTTTTAAATACAGAATCACATTATTTGCATATAGTTTGATTTTTTTTCCTTCTTGGTTTAGATGCCTTTTATTTTCTTCTCTATTGCTCTATACTGAATATGAATGGAGAAAATGAATACCTTTGTCTTCTCCTGACTTTAGGAGACATGATTTTAGTCTTTTTCTAGTTAGTATGATGTTGGCTATTGGTTTGTCATAGATAACGTTTATTATGTTGAGGTACATTCTTTCTACTCCATTGGATTTTGTCAAAGACTTTTCTTTTTGCTGGTCCTTGGGCTTGAACTCATGCTCTGGGCTCTGTCCTTGGGCTCATGGCTAGTGTTTTACCACTTGAGCCACAGAGCCTCTTCTGGGTTTTTTTGAGTAGTATATTGGAGATAAAAATCTAACAGACTTTCTTGCCTGGGCTGGCTTAAACCATGTTCCTCAGATCTCAGCCTCCTGGTAGCTAGGATTACAGGCATGAGCCATTGGCACCCAGCATCAAAGGCATTGACATGAGGGTGATAAAATAGTTCTTGTCTCTGGTTTTATTTATGTGTAGTACATGTAAGTATTTATTTATGTATGTTGAACCCTTTGTATACCTTGAATGAGACTAACATGATCATGATCTTTTTGCACTGTTGATGTTTGATTATAATTTGCAAGTATTTCATTAGAATTTTTGCTTCCATGTTCATCAAAAAGATTGGTATATAATTCTCTTTTATTGTTTCTCTGAGTAGCTTTGGAATGAGTAAAATACTAGTTGCATACAATGAGTTTAATAATATCCTTTCCCTTCCTAATTCATGGACAATTTGAGTTTGGTGTTATTTCATCTTTAAAGGTTAATCTATCTAGTCCTGGACTTTTCTTTATTGGGAGGCTCTTCAATCTCATTGTTCCTGATTCTAGGGTGTGAATGCAGGATATCAAACTCTTGCTCAGCTCTCTTGTTCATACCTTGAACCAGTCCTCTGGTCTACCATTTTGCTGATTAATTGGAGATAGACTGTCACAGACTTTTCTTCCTGGCTTAGTTTAAGCCTAGATCTCTTGATCTCAGCCTCCTGAGTTGGTAGGATAGTATGTGTGAGCCGATAGTGTGTGGCAGATAAATATCACGTGTTTAATATGATGACCATCTTTGGTAAGCTGATCTACTAGTTAAAATAGAAGACCACTTGGTTAAATGACAGGCAAACTTTTTCTTAAACTTTTTTCAAATAAAGACAATTTTATCTTAAACTTCCCAGTCTAGAAGTTGGTGAGGCTGTAGATAAAGAAGAAGAGCATTATTAATAACTTTGGAACCATCCATTGACGGGCATCTGGGTTGATTCCACAATGGATGAGTGGGTAAAGAAAATGTGGTATATATATACACAATTGAACTTTACTCATCCATTAAAGAGAATGATGCTGCATAATTTACAACAAAATGGAAGGGCCTGGGGAAAAATCATGCTAAGTGAAGTAAATCTGGCCAAAAGAGACAGAGGTCTCATATTTTATCCTCATATGTGGAAGCTAGAATTTATAAATAAATATAAGTATATGCTTTGTATGGTTTGCAGGTGTACACAAATGTATTAACTGAACTGTGGTATATTAAGGGGAAGAACTGAAATGGTGCAACCTCTTAGAAAGGATAATAGAGATTTCGACAAAATAAACACTAAGAAACAGATACTTGAAAGGGTTAGGATGGGGTCAAAGGGCGGGAGATAGATGAATGAAGGGGAAAAGGTGGGAGAATGCAGTCAAAAATTCAACACATATTCTACAAAATTAATAAAAAGTGAGGGAAGGGGTGAGTTGGGAGTGATGGGTGAGGATGTGGAAAGGGAATCGCATTGATCATGATACATTACATTCATAAACTGCTTTTTGTAATGATAACGCCCTTGTCAACTCCATAAAGATTATGTACACATATATGAAAGAAAATTAATAATTAAGTGCAAAATGGGTCAAACTAAAATGAAGTGAATTTTGACCTTCAGCTAGTCAAAGCAAGACAATCCTCCTTTCTTGGATTTTGAATAAGGGCTGTGATGGACACACTTGATATTCTCAAGGGACAGTACCCCCCTAATCATTGCAATCACATTTCTGTAGGTTTAAAACATTTTTACCTGTCGTAAAAATCTTATCTCAGATGAGAAACGACTTCACTGACTCTTCTTCTCATCATATGTAAGGTATCTATAATGAGTGGCTGATTCCTGAAGTTCCTTCAAAGGCTCATAGCTTCACATACTTCTAAATTCAAAAGGCTGTTCGTATAGAAGCGATGATCATATTCAGCAGTACATATCTGAAATGTGGTTTCAGGTTTAGTATATACTTCCTTTTAGTCCAACTTCCTTTGCTCATCGTGTTTCCTAATTGCTTTGTGGATCAGATAATATGACACGAAGCTTGCTTCAACTTCACTTGAACAACACTCCCTCTTCTTCTTCCCCTTTTACTCCTTCACATAAAAGTAGATAAACACTAACAACTGGAGAAACTATGATATATGAAAAATTAACCCATTTTACTTTTTCATAAATAAAACTCAATACTGCAAATTTGGTGAATACACTTTCTTGAGACAAATCATCTACACATCTTTTCATAGATTTTCATCCTTGAGATTACTGCAAACTAGATTACTAACAGTGAATTAGTCATTATTTGGTTCTCCAACATATTCAGTAAATGTAACCTATAATTTTAAAGAAATAACTGGATACATTTAGAAATTGCACACTGTAGTCAGGCTAGATTAAAAGCTATTGGATTCACAGAGACCTTTATTAAAGGCACATCATCAATTACTCTTTACCATGTCAAACTTGATGGGGCAGAAGGATTGGGTTATTAAGTATTTGGCCTTGAGACCCTGCTGACCTGACTGATTCTGGGTGAGAAATTCTGGGAGAGCCAGAGGCAATAATACTGTTGTAGATTTTACTCTTTTTACATAATGGGATGTTGAACTGTTAACTCTGTTTGCACAAGAAGCAGTAGAAGGTAAAGGGAAACACCCAAACAAACACCAATGAAGTGTCAGAGGACCTATCTAGAAGGGTTTTGATAATCTTAATACATTACTTTCTGCAGGAAATATGCATTGGAAGCTAGTCCATCTTCAGATGAACACTGATGAGTGTTTACCCAGAATGTGAGGGCACTAGTGTGGAGCAGAAATGCTTCATGGTTCTAGGTAAGCCTGAGAGCTTCTGCTAGACCTGCTTCTGAATTTCTGTGTATAACACCATCTTCTCTTTAAAAGCAATAGATTGACTAAATTTACATTATTCTTTCTTCATTTAAGAGTGATAGGTCTTGCCATGACACATCCTTCCATCTAGATAGTAGATCAACATTCTTAACCTTTTGGCAGCCCTGGGGTTTGAACTCAAGGCCTCATCTTGGTAGGCTGGCACAAACACCACTGAGCCATTCCTCTAGCTAGGTCTTTCATTATTGAGTTTAGAATAGGGTCTTACTTCCTGCCCTGGAATTAAGTGAGCCCATGAGTCTCCTTCCTGCCTAAGAATGGCTATGCCTGAGCCCAATGGACCAACTTCCAAGCATTCTATCATGCTGGTAATTTCATGGATATGTCACTGCCTTCTATGTGTCGCTTTGGAGATGAAGTTTCTTTGTCTGGTCTGGCCTGGCATTGTGGTCTTTCCAATTACAACTTCTCAAATAGTTTGGGATGACCAGCGCATGCCACTGCACTCAGCTGAGAGGTGAGAAGGGGTGTTGTGAATATTTTTGCTTGGAAAGTCCTTGAATACTATCTGCCCAACTTCAGCCTCTTCAGTAGCTAGACTTGCAGTTTGTCAGAACTTTATGTTTGTCTTCTCATTGTTCTCAGAGTCTTTCTCCCTCTCAGCTATTAACTATCTTGCTTTAATCACTCAATCATAACCCACTCAATTAAGATTTGAATAGACCCAGTGATCCTTAACTATAGCTGTTCATTAGATTTTTTTTCCAAGAAGTTTAAAGAATACTGATATTCAGCCACAAAAATTAAAGCAAAATGTTGAGGGTGAACTCAAGCAGTATTTTTTAAAGTTTCCTGGATACTTATAAGGCCACAGCATGTAGCTGGGCAATATGGAGTACTTGGGCCTATTTGAATGAATGTTCTAATACATAATGCTGTTAGCATGTTGAGTAAACCACTTAACTTCTTTTCTTCTCCATGAAAAGGGAACTTGAAATTGTTGCAAAAGAAAATATAATCTGCAAAGTGCTCAAAGTTCATCAGAGGCATATATATATATAATCAAGTAATTATATAGACCTTGTATATAATATATAATAAAATAATAAACACCCTAGAAATTTGTGTGCTGATTACAGTAGCACTAATAATTCACTTCAGGATTTGGCAAACAACTCACTTAGCCTTTTACGTGGGCTTGTTTTTCAATCATCACAGACGTGGGGATGGGTATCTTTCATTAGTTTGGACATGAGGAAATTGAAATAAAATCAGGTTGAGTTACCTATGCAATTTCGATCAGTAGTATAAGAGCTTAAATTCAAAGTTGGATCATGAGGCTTGAATCTAGAGTCTGTTCTTTTAAATTCTTTTTTTTTTATTGTGAAAATACCATACAGAGAGGTTACAATTACATAGGCAAGGTAATGAGTACATTTCTTATCAAGCATTGTTGCCTCCTCCTTTGCCTCCCCTTCCCACCCCTTCCCATCTCTTGGGTTCACCTGTATCCCTATTTAAACAGTTTGTTTTTGCCCTTCCCCTCCACAAATTATACCATCATCAAATACAGTGAAAGCAGGGGTTATACTGTGGGAGAGCGACATACAAAGCAACAAAGAAATCATCTTATAAATATGTTAGAAACAATTGCAAGAAAGAAAAAAAAAACATTTAAGCGTATCCAAATTCCTGAGCTAAAGTTCCCAATTTAAACCCACTTTATTCAGAGGAATGTCATTGATTCCTGGTCTAGTCCAAAATTTGGACCAAGCTTAACCTAGTGGCCATGGCTGTGGAGTCCGTGGCTCACGCCTGTAATCCTAGCTACTCAGGTTGAGATCTGAGGATCACGGCTCAAAGCCAGCCCAGGCAAGAAAGTCTGTGAGACTCTAATCTCCAATTCACCACCAGAAAAAAACAGAAGTGGTGCTGTGGTTCAAGTGGTAGAACACTTGCCTTGAGCTAAAGAGCTCAGGGACAGTGCCTGCTGGAAACTCAAGGTTGTCAAAGGAATTTAGATTGCTCTAGCTAACATTGAAAGACAGATCTTCTGTCTTGGAGGGAGGTTAGGAGAATAACTTATAATAAGCACCAATAACATAAGCCAACCAGGTGCCAGTGGCTCACATCTGTCATCCTAACTACTCTAGTGGCTGAGATCTGAGGTTTGAAGCTAGCCCAGGCAGAAATGTCCATGAGACTCCTATCTCCAACAAACTATTCAGAAAAAGCTTGAAGTGGAACTGTGGCTCAAGTGGTACAGTGCTAGGCTTGAGCACAATGTGGCTCAGGAACAGTGCCCTGAGTTCAAGCCCAAGTCCAGCATTTTTTTTCCTGTCACCTCTGTGAAAATCATAATTGAGTTCATTTCACACAAGGCTCTTTTCACTAATGAAGTACTGTAGAATTGATGCAAATCTATCCTTTCCATTTTACTATATACAACTTTATCTTTAACCTAGTCATCTGTAGGAGGAAAAAAATAACCCTACAAGTAACAATTTTGCTTCCAGTGAAGAGGTTCTAACACACACACACACACACACACACACACACACACACACACACACACACACACACACACACACACACACACACACACACACACAAAACATAGAGAAGGCTGCCCTCTGCTGGCCCATAATATTAGTGCATTTTTAACTTTTTTCCGTGTGTGTGTGTGTGTGTGTGTGTGTGTGTGTGTGTGTGTGTGTGTGTGTTTCTTTTTTGCTTTCCCAACCTAATTTTCATACGTACATCCATTTGTCTCTGTCTTTGTTACATGACACCAGAGTGTAATCATTGTGCAGTAAAATAACTGATTTTATTAAGAATTACTGATGCAGGATCAAATTATTAGCTAAAAAGTAGGAAAAATTTCAAAAGTGTATTTGAATTAAAATTTTTTAATAAAAATTAATGTAAAAAATAAAAAATTAAATTAATTAAAATTAAAATTATAAAAATAGCTCAGAAATTATTAGGGACTGGGCTCTATATGTCTGTCATATATCTATAATAAAGTGGTTACCACCACCTTAACTCAGCAATCAAACTAATAGATACCATATGCTTACTGATAGGATGCTATGGAATTACTCAGTGCTCTCTATGATTATTTTTACTAGAAGATGCTAACTGAATAATGAAATAATATAAGCAAGATATGTGTCATACAAGTTTCTGTCTCCATAGATAGTTGCCCCCCCCCCTCTCTGTTCTCTGTCTCTGTTCTCTGTCTTTCTCTCTCTCATTATCTGGTCTTTTTTTTTTTTTTTTGTCAGTTGTGGGGCTTGAACTCTGGGCTTAGGCGCTGTCCCTCAACTCTTCAGCTCAAGGCGAGCGCTCTACCACTTGAGCCACAATGCCACTTCCTTTATCTGTTCTTCTATGTGTGTTTTTTTACTAGTAAATCATTCTTCTGGTTTAAACAGTAAAGCACATAAAAAAGATCAAAACCATTCACAATATATTCACAATAGTTGTGTGTGTGTGTACAAGTAAATAGAAGAAATCCTAGTATTACCTGATTCTTATTACACCTTTCAAACAAATTTATTTAATGCATACTTAAAACTAAAGAGCATATTATTTCTCCTCCTCCTTTTTTCACTTCAACTAAATGTTTTTACCATATTGTACATTGCCCTACACTGATCTTCCCCCAGTTTGTTGACTGTTTTTCTAGTAACTATATCCTTAGCTATGCCAAAACTTTTTATTTTGAGTAATCCCACTTGTCAAGTCTCTCTCCTATCTGTTGTGTTCTTGGGACTCTTTTCAATAAGTTATTACCTATACCTATGAGTTCTAGTGTTTCTCTGATTCTCTGTCTTGTAATAACTTCAAAGTTTTGGGTCTAATGTTGAGGTCTTTGATCCATTTGGAATTGATATTAGTGCATGGCAAAAAAACAGTGATCCACTTGTAGTTTTCTGCATACAGATGCCCACGTTTCCCAACACCAACTGTTGAAGAGGGTGTTTTTCCCCCTTGTATGTCTTTGGGTCCTTTATTACATATCAGGTAACCATAAGTATGGTTTTATTTCTGAGTCTTATAATCCGTTCCATTGATCTTCAGGTCTACTTTTGTGCCAATGCGAAGCTATTTTTGTTATAGCTCTATAATAAAACTTGAGATCTGGTATTGTGATACCACCCATATTATTTTTTTTGCTTAGAATTATTTTGTCTATTCTAGGTCTTTTGCTATTCCATATGAATTTTTGGATTGTTTTTGTGTATCTCAGTAAAGAATATCACTGGAATTTAATTGAGATTGCATTAAATTTGTATTTTTGGCACTTATGGCCATTTTCACAATATTGATTCTACCTATCCATGAAGATGAAAAAAAAAAGTTTTCCCACTTCCTTGTGTCCTTTGATTTCTTTTCTTTTTCTTTTTTTTGTCGATAATGGGGCTTGAACTCTGGGCCTGGGAGCTGTCCCTCAGATCTTCAGCTCAAGGCGAGTGCTCTACCACTTGAGCCACAACACTACTTCCAGTTTTCTGGTAGTTTATTGGAGATAAGAGTCTCATGGACTTTCCTGCCTAGGCTGGCTTTGAACTGTGATCCTCAGAGTATCTAGGATTACAGGCAGTGTCCGGCCTATCCTCTGATTTCTTTCTTCAATTTTTAAAAATAGTTTTCACTATAAAGGTCTTTTACATCTTTGGTTAGGTTTATTCCTAAGTATTTTATATTTTTAAGGGTACTGCAAATGGAGTTGATGTTCTCACATCCTTTTCTTCTTGTACACTGTTGGCATACCGAAAGGCTACTGATTTTTGTGTGTTAATTAGTATCTCACTACTTTGCCAAAGTGCTCGGTCAATTCTAGGAGCCTGGGGGTGGAGTCTTTTGGGTCCTTCAGGTTATAAGACCATGTCATCCACAAATAGGAATAGTCTGACTTCTTCTTTCCCTTTATGCCCTTTTCTAGCTTTATTATTCTCACTGGGAATTCAAGAACTGTATTAAAGAGGAGTGGAGAAAGTGGATGACCTTGCTTGATTTTAGGGGAAATGGTTTAAGTTTTTCAGCATTTGGTATAATGTTGCCTATTGGCCTGTCATATATAGCCATGTTCATTTTAAGGCATTTCCCTTCTATTCCTAGCTTCTCTAAAGCTTTTAACATGAATGGATACTGTATTGTCAAAGGCTTTTTCTGCAGATATTGAGATCATCATGTGGTTCTTGTCTTGGCTCTGTTGATATAGTGTATGACATTTATTGATCTACATATGTTAAACCAGCTTTGTATCTGTGGGATGAAGCTTTCTTGATCATAATGTATGATTTTTTTAATGAGTTTCTGGATTCTTTTGCCTAGTATTTTATTGAAGAGCTTTGCATCTGGGTTCATCAGAGAAATTGGTCTATAACTCTCTTTTTTAGTTGGATCCTTGGCTGGTGTTGGCTTCCCAGAATGAGTTTGGAATTGACACTTTCATTTCCATTTCATAGAAAAGTTTGATGAGTATTGGCGTTAGCTCCACTTTAAAAGTCTCAACGAATTCAGACATGAATCCATCAGGATTTGGGCTTTTCTTTGTTGGAAAACTTCTGATTTCTTCCTCAAACTCATTGTGTGTTATAGGCACGTATAATTGGTTTATATCTTCTTGGTTCAGCTTAGGCAGTTTGGGATGTCTTTAGAAATTTGTCCATTTCTACTTGGTTTTCCATCTTTGAAAGAGGCTTTTATATTAATTTTATTTCTTAGATGTTTGTTGTAATGTTTCCTTTGGAATCTCTAATTTTGTTTATTTGAATCTCTTCTTTATCAGTCTAACTAGTGGTCTGTTAATTTTATTGATTTTTTTCAAAGAACCACCTTTTTGCTTCATTGATTTTATGTATCTTTTTCAGTCTCTATTTCATTAATCTCTGTCCTAATCTTTACTATCTCTCTCCATTAGTAAGTTGGGTTTTGGTTTGCTCTTTGTTTTTCTAGCAGTTCTGGTTGCATCGTGAGGTTATTGTGTTGTTTCTGTTTTCTATATAGGTGTACTTAGAGCTATGAACTTTCCTCTCAACACATCCCATGTGATGTTTTCATTTTCAATGAATTATAAAAACTTTCTAATTTCCCCCTTTATTTCTTCAGTGGTCCACGTGTTATTCAGCAGTGTGTTATTCAGTTTCCATTTGTTTGAGTGTTTATTGCAGAAATTTGTATTGTTAAGATCTAGTCTGATTCACTATGGTCAGATATGATGCAAGGAATTACCTCAATCCTCTTGTATTTGCTTAGGCTCTTTGTATGTCCTATGAAATGATCAGTTTTGGAGAATGTTCCATGGGCTGCTGAGAAAAATGTAAATTGTCTTATTATTATCTGTAGCTATTTATTAAGTCCATTTGGGATATGGTATCATTTAATTCAGAGGCTTCTTTGCTTTTGTTTGGTTGACCAGTCATTTGGAGAGTGGAGTGTTAAGTCTTGCACTATTACTGTGCTGAGGTTTATCATGTTCTGTAAGTCCAAAAGTGTTTAGTGCTCCATTATTTGGTGCATAAATATTAACCACTGTGATTTCCTCTTCAGGGATCATTCACTTTCTTTCTTTTTTTGGGGGGGGGGTCCAGTCGTGGGGCCTGAACTCTGGGCCTGGGCGCTGTCCCTCAGCTCTTCAGCTCAAGGCTAGCGCTCTACCACTTGAGCCACAGCGCCACTTCCGGCATTTTTCTTTTTGCTTATGTGGTGCTGAGGAATCCAACCCAGGGCCTTGAGCATGCAAGGCAAGCGCTCTACCACTGAGCCGCCTTCCCAGCCCCAATCATTCACTTTCTTGTCTCTTTGTACAGTTTTTAATGAAAAGTCTATTTGATCAAATACCAATATGGCTACTCCTGCCTTCTTGCAAGATGCATTTGCATGAGAGATCTTTTTCCATCCTTTCACTTAGAATGTGTATGTATCTTTGCCATGAGATGGTTTCTTGGAGACAATAAGTGGTTGGATCTTATTTTTTGATCCAATCTGCTGCTCTATCTTTTGGTTGGGGCACTGGCTACATTAATATTTAAGGTTACTATGGAAAGATGTATCATGTTTCCTGCCATTTTTGTTTGTTTCCTTGTACAGTAGTTTGCTTCTTTCCTCTTCCTGTGTTTATTAAACTAGTCTTCTAGTGCATCTTGTCTAATTTTGTGTTTCCTTGACTTTGATTGTTTTCTTTCGATTGTATAGTTCCCTACAGTGTTCTTCTTTTTTTTTTTTTTTTTTTTAAATTTTATTTTATTTTATTTGAGAACATACTGTACAGAGGGGTTACAATTACATGGGCTTCTTAATGCTGGTTTAGTGTTCATGAATTGTTTTAATTTTTGTGTCATGGGAAGTGACACCATCAATTGTGAAGAATAGCTTCACTGGGTATACTAGTTTGGGTTGGCAGTTGTTGAACTTCCCTGCTTGAATTATATGCTCTTCTTGCATTCAGAGTTTGTATGGGGAGATCTGCAGTGACGCTGGTCTTCTTTCCATTGTAATATAGTTCCTTTGATTTTTCTGCATTTAAAATTAAGTCCTTATTTTTCAAATCCAGAGATCCTAGATCCTGCCTACTAGGAGTTTTGTATGCCTCTGTCAGGTGGGTGAGATTGGGGAAGTGTGCAACTCTTATTTTGCTGAATAAGTTTTCAGTGTGTTTAGTTTTGATTTCTTCTTTTTCTATCCGACCATGCATAGATTTTATCTTTTAGCTGAATCTGCCCATTTTTGTATTTCCCTTCGCTATGTTCTGTGTGTTCCCTCCATGCCTTTGATTTTTTTTGTTCCAGTTCCTCTATTTTATCTTCAACTCCTGATACCTTATTTTCTATTTCACTTTTTCTGATGCCTATGCTTTCTACTGTGGCTTCCAATAAAAAAATTGAACCTTTCATGTTTCCCAACTCTGTTGATGTCAGTTCTCAAGGTGTTAATTTCATCTTTTAATGAAGTGTGTAGCATTTCTTTCCCTCTCTCTAGATCGTTTTAGGTTACCTGTATACTCTTGGTCATTTCCTCCTTGCATTCTTCTGTTTCTGGATATCCCTTTTTATTTCTTCGGCTGACTCATCATTGCTTTAATGATTCTTATCCTCCATCTCTTCTTCCTCAAATTCACATGAATCCTTCCCTGGGTTGTTGTTGGTTTTGAATTTGGCATGTTGTATTCATTACTCACAAGTTTTGCAATCTTTCATTGGAATTTATACATTTGGATTTAGGGACTGTCAGGGGCTTTCAGATCTCTAGTAAGTTTGGTGGTGGGGGTGTTATTCACTGACTGGATCTTTGTCAGACTTTGTATTTGGCAGCTTTCAGCTCAGGCTGGTGCGAACAGTTTAGTGAACACTGGCTGGTTGTTAGGGCTCTGTAATTGGTGGAGTGGTCTGGTATCCTAGCCTGGGTTTAAGCCCAGAGGTGAATTCATATTATGTGGTGCACAGCAGTCTAGTGTCCTGGCCCAGCTCTGTGTCTGGAGAGTCATAGTGGGAGGTCATTCTCCCCTGAGCCCTGGACTGGTATCTACTTCTAGTGGGGGCAGGAAGCAGTGTTCCAGCACTCTGACCTCATTTGAGGTCTGGAGGGGTTGGATTCCCACTGTACAGTTGTGGGAGGTAGTCCCCACCCGAGACTCGGACAGGTGTGTACTTCCCACAGGGTGAGGAGCTGCATTCCAGTCTTTGGACCAGGTGTAAGCTGTGGAAGGAGCAGGTTTCCACAGGGTGGTGCAGGGAAATCATTCCCATCTGAGTCCCAGGCTGGCGTTTACTTCCAGCAGGGCTGGGCGCTGTGTTCCAGGCTCTGGGGAGGGGGCCGGTCCCTGAAGGACAGTGCAGGGAGACTGTCCCGCTGACTTTTAGCAGGTCAAGTGTCTCCCTTTCCTGCCTCCCCCATGCCTGCAGAGAATGTAGGGTCCCAGCATCACATTAATCCTGTGCCCGGTGGCTGCTGGTAGTTGTAGTTCTCAGGCTGTGACTTAGGTTGTGTCTGGGTGGTCCACCGCAGGAAGCCAAAGTGGTGGGAGAAAGGGCTTTGCCCTCTTCCAGTATGGCGACTCTTCCTCAGGAGGGAGGGAGTGGGTCTTGGCCAAGCACTGTGGGTCATCACCTGTGCTCTCTTTTTCTGGCCCTGACTGACCAGCAGCATTGTGGAGAACGTTTTCTGTGTCTGGATGTGGTGGTTTTGTGTGCCTGCTCTGCACCTCTGCATGTTGAAGTGTGCCCCTGTGGACACAGCATGGCTGCAGCACTGCAGTTGTGGGTGAGCCATGCTGCAGGCCCACGATGGGGGAGGGGCCTTCTCCTTTATCTGTCCTGTGTGTGGCAGGTGTAAGTTCTTCTTTCTTGTGATTCTATGTTTATGTGTTCTTGTCATTTTCTTGAGGGTAAAGTACATGTTAGGGCCCCAAATCTCTGATCCGAGCGAGCCAGGGTGATTCCCTGTTGCTACTCTGCCGTCTTTTTTTCTGTCTCTTTCATTTCAGTTTTACATCTGCCTCCATTTCTAGTGTGGGTATATCATCATTTATTTCGCCAGTTCCCTAATGATAGGAACTTAGTTCTTGGTATTGTATTACACATATGCTGCAATGAAAGATCCCGTATGTCAAGGGTGAATAGACAGTGTCTACTCATCTCAGACTTTGCAAGCAAATATTCTCTGTCACAGATAAACTCTGCACTTGTTTACTAAACTGGATATAGAAAACTCGTCTATACCAGCAAACCAGTGTGCTTATTTTCAATAAAGCTATACAGAGCTGGCATTGGGCTTGGTCTGAGTGTTTTATATTTTGCTGATGGCTGATGAACACTGTTTCATATATGGGATAATATTCACAGGATAAGCTCTAGTAAGTGAGCAATGGATTAGGTGAATAATCAACTTTAATAGTTTTTGCCAAATTACTGACTTGAATTTCTACAGGACTGTGTGGAGTGCCTGATAATGCATATGGCTACAGGATATTCTGACTACATTTTGAATTTTTACGTTTTATAGGTGCAAGAAGGTATCTTTGCATGAGTGTAATTGCAATTTCTCCTCTTCAAATGAAGTTGAATAAATATAATAATTGTTTTCTATTGGCCAATGATTCTTTAATTTACTTATAGGGAAATTTTATATGCTAGAAAGAGAAATTCTTTCCCTGTGCTATGTGTTGAAAATTCATTTCCCAACTTGTCATTTGTGTTTTACTTTACTTATGGTATAGGTATTCATGATTAATCAATGAAATTGGTACTTTTATTATATAAGCACATTAATGAATCATTTCTATTAGGTATTTTCTGTTTTGTGAGAAAGTTACACAACCAATTACACTCCAAGAGTATAAAATAACTCTCATACTGCCTTGAGTTTGCATCTTATCTTTCATCTGTTTAGATATAAACAGATAGTAAAGTGTTTTCATTTTACAATAAAAAGTTTTCACTTAAAGAATGAGGAAAAGCGGAATCACCTTTAGCTTGTTTACATTTGATAATATTCACTCAACACTTTTTAATTTAAATTGTAACAAATGGACTTTAGGAAATAATAGTACCTTATACTATAAATTAGTGAGATTACATTTTCTATGGATGCTGCACAGCACATAGATTTGGTCCGTTTGGAACCTGTTTTAAGCTGCTGTAACTGCTTTACAGCATTGATTGGTAGTACAACTTTAGACCAGCAGGGGGAGGTCTATGTCCACTGAATTAGATAAGTAGTTGCAATTTGTTCAATAGTGGAATGGGAACTATCTTGCTCTTTAATATAGTTAGTAAAAATGGGTAGATGATAGATAAGTAGGCAGCTAGATGAATGGATAAAAATAATGAGAGAAAAGGTGAGTTTTAGACAATATTTTGATAAATTTTAACACAATCCTCAACAAGGATTATTGGCAGGTCTGTCACATTTTTGTATTCCTTAAAATACACAGAAAATATATTTAAAATACTTGATGTTTAAATTTAAATCTGAAACTTAACCCTTTCTTTTATATTTACTTTTTATTTTTTTTAAAAAAGAATTAGGTATTAAATTTCACTGTTCCGCTAATTAAATAATCAATGATGGATATAATATGTGGTTTGGGTTCTTTTTTTGGGGGAGGGGTCCGGTTGTGGGGCCTGAACTCTGGGCTTGGGCGCTGTCCCTCAACTCTTCAGCTCAAGGCTAGTGCTCTACCACTTGAGCTACAGCACCACTTCCGGCTTTTTTCTTTTTGCTTATGTGGTGCCCAGGGCCTCAGGCATGCAAGGCAAAGCGCTCTACTACTGAGCCACCTTCCCAGCCCAGTGGTTTGGGTTCTTTTTGCTTTCCATATTGGGAGTAAATAAATGTCCTCTCCAAAATGTGTGTGTTAAAACTTCATATCCAACATTTTTTTACAGCTTTAAGAGAAAAGGTCTTTACAGGATATAATTAACTTATAGGGGCTTTGCTGTTCTGAAATAGCTTGTTACCATCATAAGAGATGTTGAAGGAAGAGCCCTAGTCCCTTTCTTCCATGGCAGAGTGTAGCAAAAGACCCTGTTATAAAGATTAAACTTTTGCCAGCAAAAGTTGATCTTGGGCTTCCAGTCTCCAGAACTATGGGCAATACAATTGTATTACTTATACATTATCCAGACAGAATTATTTTGTCATAATAGCAAATGTTTTAAGTCCCCCAAATTTTGAGTGTTCTACTTTGTCATTTGCATCCTCAGCTCCAATACAGTCCTCAGTTTTTGAAGAAGTCAGAGTTAAAAAAAATCAGTTCTGTGGCTGTGGAGGGAGAGAGGAGGGGACAGCCCTAGACGCTAGTAAGAACATAGGAGCTGCTTCTGACAGAAGCTGTATATTTATCTGTGTTGGGATGACTGTCCTTGTGTTAATGAGTAGAGCACTCAGAATTTGGGGTCTTAAAACATTTTTTCAAGGCCCCCAAATTCTGAGTGCTCTACTTTGTCATTTGCATTCTGAGCTCCCACTCCTCAGCATTCCAAGGAGTTGGGGGCGGGAATATCAGTTCTATGGCTGTGGACAGCAAGAGGGGAGGGAACCACCCTAGATGTTAGGATGAACACAGGAGCTGCTTCTGACACACGCTGTGTATTTATCTTTATTAGGATGTCCATCCTTGTGTTAATGAGAGCTCAGAATTTGGGGACCTTAAAACATAATAATAATATCATATTAGCTGAGATACCTAGATACATATTTCAACTCAAACTCAGTATGTCCCATTCTGCTCCTACAGCTTCCTAGCAATGTACTCATATACCAAAGTGTTCTTTTCATTGGGCACTTCTTTCACATCATGGCCAACCAGAAGTGATTTGCTTTTACCTGGATTTAAGGTATGCAAATTGGGACTAACCATCCTCTGAGGCTTCCGACATAGTTAGCATTGGCTTTTAACATGACTATCTCTTTGCTGCATTCCTATAACCCAATTTTAGAATTATGTGATTGTCAGTAACCTGTGAGCCTAGGCAGGTAAGTCAAATGAAGAAATGCCTTGGGTTACAAGATTTTATTCTCTAAAACCCCAGATCATCTACATCCAGAAAATCCCAGATGCCAGCACCTTGGATCAAGCATTAAGATAATGGTCTCCACGGAGGATCTTTGCCATATCACAGTTGAGAATTGGCCCTGAAGGCCTAATGATGCTACATGACCTTTTGCTGATGGCAAAAAAGCCCAAGTACCTCTCCTCACCTCAAAAACACAGGTGCATGACTTCCCATACCCAGGCAGACACTGTAGAGTGTCAAACTATTTGGGGAGTGCTACAAGAGGATGGTCTTAGTTTTATGCCATCTAGTAACCCCAACCAACTGGGTAAATCCCAAGCCCCAATTATTTCTACTCAGTAGGTCCCCAACCAACTTCTGGCTGCCTCCCTTGAATTGTAACATTATTGCTTAGGCCCTTATTCAAACTCCCCACTTTCCTTATCAAGGTGAAATTCTGCTTTGTTAATATATCCTGTATTCTTCAGGATTGTATTCTTCAGGATTCTTCTTTGTTCTACCCAGGCAGTATTTTAATCTTAGACTATACCTTAAGAGTGGAGAAATGAATGAAGTACCCCAGCCACGGTAACAGGTAAGTATATCCTTCTGTCTCCTACATTTCTTGCCTCACCCACCCATACAAGGGAATACTATCCTAAGTTTTGCACTTGACTTTTTGTTATTTTGTTTTTAATTTTAAAAAGTTTAAATCATATATTTATATATATATATATTTATATACACACATACTAGATATTCAGATTTTATTGCCAGTTTTATAGTCCTTAATTTGCTTTTTATGCTTAACATGCTTCATCCAGATTATGTGACTATCAGCCATTCATTGATTTTTCACATAATAAATTTCCCATTATTTGAAAGTCTCACTATTTACTCATGTATTTTTTCTATCTGTGGACATTTTTGTGGTGTGTTTTATGTTCTCTGTTTTATTTTATATATTACTCATAAAGCTCTCATGTCTATGCTTGCATATCTATCCTAGTATACAAATGGAATTATAGGGTATAAAGTATATTTGCTGGGTTATAGGGTATAGGAATAATCAGTTTAATCTCCTCCTATAATTGAATAAGTAAAAATATTGATCTTCATCTTCAACAACTAGGCTTCTTTCCTTCCTTCCTTCTTTCCTTCCTTCCTTCCTTCCTACTTCCCTCCCTCTCTCCCTCCCTCCCTCCTTCCCTCTCTCTTTCTTTCTTCTTTCCTTTCTTCCTCCCCTCCCCTCTCCCCCTCCCCTCTTCTCTCTTCTCTTTTTTTCTTTTTTTCTTTCCTCCTCCTCTTCTTCCTCCTCCTCCTCCTCCTCTGAGCTTCTTTTGTTTAAGGCTAATATTCTACCACCTGAGCCACAATTCTATTTTTAAGGGGGACTAGTTCATTGGAGATAAGAGTCTTAGGAACTTTTCTGCCTGGGCTAGCTTTGAAGAAGGATTCTTAGATCTCAGCCTCCTAAGTAGCTAGGATTTCAGGAGTGAGCCACTGATACCTAGCCTAATTTTCTACCAATGGAGTAAATTGAGAAAGTCTTTATTTGCATTTCCCTGACAATATTTTTGAAAAAAATCCCATCTTACTTATTGCTTATAAATATGTAGTTCCTCTTCTATCTTCTATGAAACGCTTGTTTCTGCATTTCCCTCATTTTTCTATTAAGATATTTTTCCTTATTAGTTTGTAAAATCCCTTTATATATTCTTATATAATTTCTCTGATTGTTACATATGCCACAAAAGATAATATTTAGCTGGGTGTTGTAATCCTAGCTATTCAAGAGGCTGAGATCAAAGGATTGAGGCTCACAGCCCAGGCAGAAAAGTTTTTAAGACTCCATCTCCAATTAACCACAAAAAATGGAAGACTGGAGGTATGGCTAAAGTAGTAGAGTGCCAGTTTTTAGCATGCAGGTGGAGATACAGCAATAGGTTCTGAGTTGAAGCTCCAGTACCAACACACACACACACACACACACACACACACACACACACACACACACACACTAATTGGGAGCCTATTAACTCTAGAATCCTAAATTCCTACTTAAATAAACCAAAGCTAATGTAAACATTAAAATAAAACTCAGCTGTTCAAGACTTTATTCCTAGATACTCAGGAGGCTGAAATCTGAGGATATGGTTTGAAGCCAACTAGGGAAAGAAAGTTTGTGAAACTCTTATCTCCAATAAACTACAAAGATAAGGACAAAACCACAAGTAGAGCTATGGGTGAAGTGGTAGACCTCTAGGCTTGAGCAAAAGTTGCTCAGGAACAGCACCCAGGCCCAGAGTTCAAGCCCCTGGATTGGCACAATGAAACAAAACTTTAAGCTTAGCCAACTAGAGATTGCCAACTAATTTCTAGATAGAGTCTTTAGCCAATCAAAAACATCAACCTCTAAGGATGTTCCATTTAAGGTATCAAACATTCTTTGTCTTGTATTAGTGTAATGCTCTGAAATTTTGGTCTCTTGTCAAGAGAAAGAGGAAGTTTGCTCTCTTGTCAAGCTCCAGAATGTCAGTAGACCTGTGCTTGTGGTCTGAAGAAAGTAGAAAACATTTCTTAACATACAGAAAGCACTCACTATAATAAAAGATTGATAGATTTGACTAAGTTGAAATTTAGAACTTCCGTCTAGTAAAATCACCAAAGTGTACAGATTGAGAGTATGTGCTTGCATGTTAAATTATATATTAAAATTGAGCATGTCTATTTTTTTTCTCCTGTGCTATCTTAACCTTTGGGTCAGCTTCCTGCCCAACTCTGCACCAAGATAAGATAATGTCTTTAAGACTGTTAACCCTCCCTTTTCATGGCTGAAGACATCAAGGTAAGTATGACCAGGGTACTTTGAAAATTTCCAGGGACATCATAGTCCATAGACTTTACAAGTCTTATTCTAGCTCACAGGAATGGAGCCCAGAAATCTCGAGTCATTGCTCTAAACCTGAAAAACACCCAGCCTCTTGTAGCCACTGATGCTCGTCAACCCAGCTCTCTTGCAAGCTGAGGCAGATTTTAAGTTCAATACCAGTGTGGGCTGCATAGGGAGACCCTATCTCAGAGAACCAATCAACAAACTCTGCCCAGTCTTTCTCCCCTGACCCCAAACACTCTCTGAATTTCAGGAACAACTGGTCTGTTTGATAAGAGTTGAAAACACCTTCAGGCAACAGGCAGTGTTTTTGTTTTTGTTTTTTAAATCCAGGACCAGATTCCACCAAGCCTGAGATTGCAACTAGTCTAACCATAATTTGACCAAGACTACTTGACATGTCTTCTTGCCTCCTGTTTCTGTCCAATGCTCTTGTTAGCTCATTGAAGAAAGGCCTTGGTCTCTTGGTCCTCAATATGGCTAGACTAAATAAATTCTTTCTTACTTCACCATGACATATGATTTGTTTCTTTGGCCAGACCTGATCCACTGGGAACCCTCAAACTCAGGCTCCTCTGGCCTAGAAATTTTATATGATTCTCACATTGTGAGATGTATTTTTTTTTTTTTTAATATGGAAACAGCAATTTGATTTTAATTTTTTTTCTCACATATAAAAGTTACCTTGATCTCTAGATCTGTTTTTAGATTCTTTGTTCTTTTCTCCTGGTCACTCAGTCTATCTTGTGAGAAGACCAAACTCTCTTAATTACTATAGAAACATTGTATTTTGTGATAGATAGTAGGAAAAGATAATTTTTCCTTTATTTTTTTACAGGGACTTGGGTTTTTGGTTTTTGATACCTTTCAATTTCATATAAATTCAGTTTATAATCTTCCACTAAAAACTCTATTGCTATTTTGGCTATATCTACACTAAACCTATAGGTCCAAGGACAATTATTTTGTAATTAAAAGGTTTATCAACAAGGAAAGTGCATTTCTTGTTGTTGTTGTTACATGGACTACAACTTTTGATTCTGTCCACAGGATGGCACCATAACCAAACAAAAGTTTGATTTTCACAGTTGGACAAGTGTTACTACTTTACTAAATATATTAGATTTGGTGGAGCTGAACTTTACATAAGCTGTTCACTAATCTATCAAATACTGAAATACTTCATAAAATACATTTAACAATGTATACAATCTGATCTTTACACTTTACCCTTAACAGGTTATATATCAACTCAACCAACAAAAAAGGAAGACATGGAAAAAGACTAGCTCTGACAAATTAAGGTCTTTTCCAAATCAGCAAATCCATCAGTCAGTCTGCCTAAAACTGAAGCAAAGGTCAACCCTAGGTTTATAAATAAAGAAAAAGATGATGTAATTCCCCATTTCCACCTTCGTCCTTGCCTTTTTCAAGCTCTGGTACCCTGGGGTTAAAGTCTACCTTCACTTAGACAAAGCAAGCCTGGACTTGCCTGGAACTGTTTAAACACTGAAGAGGAAAGTAAGAGAAAACACTTTCCCTTTCTACCAACAAAGGCTCCTCTCTACAGTGTATTAGGAACATTTGAGGGAGTGTGTCTTTGTAAATGTTCTATTCATCGATACCACCCCTATATAAAGTGATAGTCTGGAGCACACTTTTTCTAATATGAGGAAACTTCTTCTGTCCAGGACCTTTTGGATATTTATAACATCACTCATAGGCCATACAGCATTATTAATACAGGCAGGTGACCATTAGTAGCCAACAAAAAGCATATAGGAAACTCAGGATTTTGCTCTATCACATACTGAATTTCATTAGGTGCTTAGACTCTCAGGCTAGATGTTCCCTGCCTCTGCAGGTGTTTAGCAAGCTGGTTAATCCAAATATTGTTGGAAACAGCAACAGAAACTGTTCACCATATGAACAGTTCAGATAAAAAGATTGTTTCAATTAATGCAAGTTGGATGATCTACTAAAAATACTTAGTAGGAATAAATTCTTCAAGGCCCAGTTTCCTCATCTGCAAAAGTGTAGTAATATAGGAATCCGATTATGCCATCAAAACTAGTCCTTTGCTATCTATGATGATTTCAAGCCGATTATTCTGAGAAAATAAATAGCAGATCCAAGAAGCCTTAAAAATGGAACGCTACCATTCTGGAAGCGAAGTTCATACACATGTCAATAAACTCCACCCGCCTCTGGAAATCTGTCATGTTTGAAGGACCTAGGGTAGAATTTAGAAGAGTAGTGAGGGTAAAATAACCTCCTCGCAGCACTATTTCACTTGAAGTTGTAGGGCTACATAAGATCTTTCCAGGTACTAAGCAGCGCTCCACACGTGTTTTCCCTGTTGTTCCCAAGGCAATAGAAATGTACGCTCATTTAGGAAAACTGAGCAGGAAGAGCTGGACATTGGAAACCACGTCATGTTTCAGCTCACTTACCTTCAGCCTACCCATCCCCCCTCACTTCCAGAAGGCCTTGGGTGCCTCTTCCAAGGCAGCTGCGTGGTGTAAGGAGCTATCCGAACCGCGGATTTCGAATGACACACGCAGAAAGGGAAGTGATCGACGACTTTGCACCCCCAAATCGTCATTAGCAGCGCGGAACACACTCTTCAGCACTACTCAGAGCACTAACCAAACGTTCCACGCGAGGGCGCCCCTGCCTCCCGAGCTCGGGGCCGGCCTGGACCAAGCCTCCGCTGGACGCCAAGGTCGAGGGTCAGACCTGAGATAGGGCCATCCCAAAGGGCGCTGGGCTGGGGCACGAGGGCCTCCCACGGTTCCCTCCCCCCGCCCCGGGGCTGCGAGCCGGAGTGTGCATGGATCAGGAGGGATGGGGATCCGACCCCTGGCCTTCCACCTGCCCTCCCCGCCAGCCGCCCGCAGCTGGACGGGCAGCGTTAGGTAACGGCGCTGGGCCGCAGCCCCCCTCCCCGCCCTCCCTACTGCCCCCCCGCCCTCCTCACTGCCCCCCCCATGGCCAGGTGCGTCCTCGTGCCCCCCCCCCATGGCCGGGTGCGTCCTCGTGCACGTGGACGGCGCCGGGGACACTGACACGATGCATGGCACAGGGGACAGGTGGCCGGGCGGTCGGGAAGGCCCCGGGGGGACCTGCGTGCACACCAGCTGCCGACCGGCCCCGGGGTCACCCCAGCCCGCCGCCCCCAGGCGGGACCGGGCGGGAGGAGCCGCAGCCCTTGGGTTTGGGTGTTCAACGCCAGATCTGGGAGCTTTCGAAGAACGGAGCGGAGAGCCGCGCACCCGCGGCCGGCCAGACGCCTCCGGGGAGCCTCGGGGGTGGCCGGGAGCGCTGTCCACCGCGCGCGGCGCGCCGCGGGGCTCGGAGGGGGCACGCGCGGCGGCCAGCGCGCCCCTCCCCGCGCCCTCCCCCCCGCCCCGTCCCCGCGCGCACGGGGGCGGGGCTTCAGCCGTGACGCCGCCGCCGGAGTCGAGGCCCCGCCCCCGCCCCGCCCCGCCCCGCCCCCTCCGTATATAAGGCTTCGCCGGGCGTTCGCACTTGCACAAGTGACGCTGGGCAGCGGCAGCCAGCGGTCGGCGGCGGCGGCGCGGGGCTGCAGGGTCGGGGCCGTCTCGGAGGGCGGCCGAGCCACGATGGAGCTCTTGCGGACTATCACCTACCAGCCGGCCGCCGGCGGCAAGGCGAGCGAGCCGGCGGCGGGCAGACCTGGCGCCGGGGAGTCCCGGAAGAAGCGGCCGCAGCCGCCCCCCGAGGAGCCGCAGCCGCCGGCGCCCGCGCCCCCGCCGGGCGCGCACCACCACCACCACCACCACCACCACCCGGGCGCCGAGGTCTCGCGGATCATCGTCGACCCCACCACCGGCAAGCGCTACTGCCGGGGCAAGGTGCTGGGAAAGGTGAGGCCGGCGGGCGTCGAGGCGGCCGGGGGGGGGGCGGCCTGGCCTGGGGGTCCCCGCCCGGTTTCCTGGGGCCGGTTGCCGCGCGACGCGGGTCCGCCACCGCCACCTGCCCCCCCGCCCCCAGCTTCCCTGGGCTCTGCTGCCCTGGTCCGGGACGTCCACCCTGTCTGACCATCCTGTCTGAGAGGCGGGAGCGGGCAGATCTGAGCACACCCTCCACCTGCCCCCCCACGGGGCCCCAGCTTCCCCGGGCTCTGTTGCCCTGTCCAGATGTCCACCCTGTCTGAGAGGCGGGATCGGGCAGATCTGAGCACACCCTCCACCTGCCCCCCCCCCCCCCAGCTTCCCCGGGCTCTGCTGCCCTCGTCCGGGACGTCCACCCTGTCTGAGAGGCAGGAGCGGGCAGATCTGAGCACACCCTCCACCTGCCCGGGCTCTGCTGCCCTGGTCTGGGACGTCCACCCTGTCTGCAAGGCGGGAGCGGGCAGATCTGAGCACACCCTCCACCTGCCCCCCCCCCCCCCCCAGTTTCCCCGGGATCTGCTGCCCTGGTCTGGGATGTCCATCCTGTCTGCGAGGCAGGAACGGGCAGATCTGAGCACACCCAGCCTCCCCCCCCCCCCCCCCCCGCAGGTGCCTGACAAGGCTCTAAAGACGTGTTGTGTTGTGTTGTTTTTTTTACACCCTTCCAGACCCCTTAACCCCCTCATAAAGATTCGTTTTGTCCAAGGAACACAGAAAATGGACTTATTCCCACTCACCCCCCCCCCCCACCTTCCTGGGATGCATTCCTTTGCCTGAAGGTCCTTTGAACAAAGTGGACGGTGTCCATCTGTCCACCGTCTGCCCTCCCCAAAGTTGACTTGTTTATTTATTTATTGAAAACCTCAGCCCTCCATTTTTTTGGTGCCCCACTCACGGCTGGCTTTTGTTTCCTCTCAGGGTGGCTTTGCAAAGTGTTACGAAATGACAGATTTGACAAACAACAAAGTCTACGCTGCAAAAATTATTCCTCACAGCAGAGTAGCCAAACCTCATCAAAGAGAGAAGGTGGGTATGACTGTCCAGTCAAGTATTTTCTTTGTGTTAGAGGATGGCCCTACCCTGTTAAGAAAATGTCGTCTGCTTGTGTAAGCACTGTGTGTGTGTGGTTTTTTTTTCCTCCCCAGAGATGATGGCAGGTTACTAAGCCTTCATCTTTCATTTTCCTTTAGATCGACAAAGAAATAGAGCTTCACAGGATTCTCCATCACAAGCACGTTGTGCAGTTTTACCACTACTTTGAAGACAAAGAAAACATATACATTCTTTTGGAGTACTGCAGTAGAAGAGTAAGTGTAAACTCCTCTCAGTACATTCACTTCTAGTATTTAATCAGATTGCTTTTTATGTGGGATTTTTTTTTTTAGCTGAGGCAATTAATTATTAGACTGCAACATCAACTTTCATTACTCATTTTGCATAGGGAAACAAACCACTTATCTTGGTGGCTTTGACAAATTCTCTTTCTCTTTTATCTTTTTTTCTTTTTAGTCTATGGCACATATCTTGAAAGCAAGAAAGGTGTTGACAGAGCCGGAAGTCCGCTACTACCTCAGACAGATTGTGTCTGGACTGAAGTACCTTCACGAACAAGAAATCTTGCACAGAGATCTCAAACTAGGTAAGCCCTTAAGCTCCAAATGCTGACTTTTAGGTTAGAGAAGAGGTATTTTCTCCACCACCCCTCCCTTTCTCTTTTTACCTGCCAAATGTGTTCTTACCTGTAGTCTAGCCTGTGAAAGCCTGCTTTTCTAAATGGGTGACTTTATCAGAATAACTAGCTGCTTGCCCCTAATGTAGATTCATGCATAATTGATTAAAACACCTTCCCAAGAGAACTCACATTCTGTTTTGCATATTGTGTAGGGAACTTTTTCATTAATGAAGCCATGGAACTAAAAGTTGGAGATTTTGGTTTGGCAGCCAGACTGGAACCTTTGGAACACCGACGGAGGTAAGAGTCAGAAAGACATAGTCCTTGACACTACAATCTATAAACTACAATGTCAATGGAAAAGAACAACTTTTAAAATTAAATATGGACTAGCCAGGGTATGTTATAACTCTTAAGTTGATTCTAATTGGAAAACTCCTATTTTTTCTTGAAATACAAAAATGCCATGGTACTTTTGGTCTCAAATGGTTTCAAACACTTGCTGGTTTGAGCTGAAAAGAATTGTGTATGGGTTAAAAAATGATCAAAAGTCACTTGGTCAAATACCCTTGGTCAAATGATTCCACATAGAAGCTCAGTGTAGTACCCCAAGGCTTTATTCCCCAGTGAGTGACAGCGAGGGAAAATAAATTTAACAAAATGTGAAATTGTTACTTATGAGATGTTGGTATTTTATCTTTCTAGAACAATATGTGGTACCCCAAATTATCTCTCTCCTGAAGTCCTCAACAAACAAGGTCATGGCTGTGAATCAGACATTTGGGCCTTAGGCTGTGTAATGTAAGTAAACATACCGAAATGGCTAAAATGCAAATTTTATTTAGATTTTAATAGTAATAAAAGAGTTCCTTTGTGGCAATTCCTTTAAAAAAATGGTTTCTTTGTACTCAGGTATACAATGTTACTGGGAAGGCCTCCGTTTGAAACTACAAATCTGAAAGAAACTTACAGGTGCATAAGAGAAGCCAGGTACACCATGCCATCTTCGCTGCTGGCTCCTGCTAAGCACTTAATAGCTAGCATGTTGTCCAAAAACCCTGAGGACCGCCCCCGTTTGGATGACATCATTAGGCATGACTTTTTTTTGCAGGTCAGTGCACACTCTTTTGTGTATTTTATTGCAGGCCATTGATCTCGATTACCCTAACAGGTTACTGAAGGTCTTTTCTGATATTCCACAGGGCTTCACTCCGGACAGACTTTCTTCTAGCTGTTGCCATACAGTTCCAGATTTCCACTTATCAAGCCCAGCCAAGAATTTCTTTAAGAAAGCTGCTGCTGCTCTTTTTGGTGGCAAAAAAGACAAATCGAGATATATTGACACACACAGTAAGTTACAAGAGTACTCTCTTTTTGTTATATCCAGTATTATGTTAAATTTGATAATTAGTTGAGACTTTCTCATGTTAGCATAATTTGGACAATATTTTGTATACTATTGACCTTTTTATCAGTGCTCTCTCATGGTGGCTCATAAACTACTTAATAATGCATGTGGAAGAAATATGACTTGCTCTCATCCTTCCTTGTTGAAGTAAAGACTAACACAGTTCTTTCTCTTGATTTACAGATAAAGTATCTAAAGAAGATGAAGACATTTACAAGCTTAGGCATGATTTGAAAAAGACTTCAATAACTCAGCAACCCGTCAAGCATAGGACAGATGAGGTATGTTGGAAAAGAATCAAATATAAATATTTTAAGTCATATCTTTGTGAATTAGCACCTAAACTGTGGTTATTAGGGTTCAACATGATATATTTGGTGAAAGTCAGCCCTTTGAAAGGGAGTCAGATCTCTGTATCTTTAAGATTAAGGAGACATGCAGTTTATATTACTGCACTATCTTTTTCCCTGACTCAGATCCATTGCCTTTTGATAAGCTTTATAAGCAGTTGCCACCACCTCATATTTTCACCTGGAATATCAGCCTTAAATGGATTTGGATACTTGGCTCACTACATAACTCTTCTCTGCCTTCAGGAGCTCCAGCCAACAAGTACTACAGTTGCCAGATCCGGAACCTCCGTGGGAGAGAATAAGCAGCAGATTGGGGATGCCATCCGGATGATCGTTAGAGGGACCCTGGGCAGCTGCAGCAGTAGCAGTGAGTGTAAGTGGTTTGTAATCTACTTTAAATCATAAAACTGTTAGACAAGAGCCAGATACAAAGGATCCAAGCCAATTTATTTCTCAGCTTAATTTAACATAGGAAAAACAAAATCAGAGGATCTGGGGGGGGAAAAAAAGCACAGATAAGCCCCGAGGTGTCTCTGTCTCTTAAATTACTAGAGGGAGAATTAGCATCTATCAGAGCATGAGGTTAAATTGTCAGCAGTTTTGTAACCTCTCTCTCTCTCTCTCTCTCTCTCTCTCTCTCACTTTTCAGGCCTTGAAGACAGCACCATGGGAAGTGTTGCAGACACCGTGGCTAGAGTCCTCAGGGGATGTCTGGAAAACATGCCAGAGGCTGACTGCATTCCCAAAGAGCAGCTAAGCACTTCCTTTCAGTGGGTCACGAAGTGGGTCGATTACTCTAACAAATACGGCTTTGGCTACCAACTCTCGGACCACACAGTTGGCGTCCTTTTCAACAACGGTGCTCACATGAGCCTTCTCCCAGACAAAAAGTAAGTGTGTCTGATGAATGAAATCTGTCAGTTCTCTGGCTTACAGTAAAGGAATCCGAAGACAGTAACTACCTGCTTTAATTTTTCTGTTTTTTCTTTCCCTATCATTCTTGATTTTTTTAGGACAGTTCACTATTATGCAGAGCTTGGCCAGTGCTCTGTTTTTCCAGCAACAGATGCCCCCGAACAATTCATTAGTCAAGTGACGGTGCTGAAATACTTTTCTCATTACATGGAGGAGAACCTCATGGATGTAAGTACTGAGGCTTTAGAACATTGATGTTTGAAGTGGTCCATGGTGAGCAGCATCAGCATGCCTGTGAGAACTGCAGCATCTCCTGTCCTTTTCTAGATCTACTGAATCACAGTCAGTAGATCTAGAAGTGGAGGCAAGAATCCTCAGGCTGTTCCCATGCTTGCTTAACTTAGAGAAATGTTTGCAGGGAAAAACAGAGCACATACTGCTCAGTCTTCAGAGGCCCTAACTCCTTCTCATCTCTTTTAGGGTGGTGATCTCCCTAGTGTTACTGATATTCGAAGACCTCGGCTCTACCTCCTTCAGTGGCTAAAATCTGATAAGGCCTTAATGATGCTGTTCAATGATGGCACCTTTCAGGTAACTGAATCCTTCATGGCAGTGTGTGTTTCTAAAAAAGTAATTTTTACCAAGCTAGTTTAAATTTTTTTTGCCTAAGTGGTCCTAATTTTTGAATATATAGAAAAATTCTAACATCGTGTTTAATTTTTTAAGGTGAATTTCTACCATGATCATACAAAAATAATCATCTGTAGTCAGAACGAAGAATATCTACTCACTTACATCAATGAGGATAGGATATCTACAACTTTCAGACTGACAACTCTGCTGATGTCCGGCTGTTCACTAGAACTGAAAAATCGAATGGAATATGCCCTGAACATGCTCTTACAGAGATGTAACTGAAAGACTTTGTGAATGGACCCTATGGGATTCCTCTTTTCCACTGTGAGATCGACAGGGAAGCCAGTAGAGAGATCTGGAGCATGTTGAAGATGGACAGGTGTTGGTACGAAAACAATTACTCTGTGGCCTGCTGAACTGTGTGGAACCAGTCAGGCTGAGGCATACTTTTCTTGACTTTGGACAAAACAAGAATGAACCAGAATGCAGTTTTCCTTGAGATACCTGTTTTGTGTGTTTTTTTTTAAATGGTTTTCGGATAATATTGCCAGAAAGGTGCATTGACTCTTCTCTCTGTTGAGAGCATTTCAGCCAGAGGATTTGGAACTGTGAATACACTTCCTGAAGGGGAGGGAGAAGGGAGGAAGCTCCCATGTTGTTTTAAGGCTGTAATTGGAGCAGCTTTTGGCTGCTTAACTGTGAACTATGGCCATATATAAGTTTTTTTTGTTTATTTTTGAATATACTTGTGGCTGGAAAAGTGCATTCCTTGTTAATAAACTTTTTATTTATTACAGCCCAAAGAGCAGTATTTATTATCAAATGTTCTTTTTTTATGTTGACCATTTAAAACTGTTGGCAATAAAGAGTATGAAAAGGCAGAAACAGTGGTCTCCTGTCTTTACTTCAGTGTATCAGTATCATCACATTATTTCCTCATGGGTATTTGGCACAACATTGGGAATGGAAGCAAATTATAATGTCAGATCTTCAGTTTTTCCAATGACAGCATGCAGGAAGACAGTCTGCAATACCAAATTAGGAACATTCTGAGTGAATTAAGATTGAGAAGAGTCTAACAAAAATACCACTATTCTTAGAACCAACCGACTAGCCTCTTGCTAAATCCCAAGTTAATTTATCTTTAAAGAGTTTCTTCAAAACTCATTGAACTTGAGCTAAAAAGTAAGAGTTTCCTATGGAAACAGGCCTCTGTTAGTAACTGTCAATAGGTACAGGAAGTTTATCTTAATATGGGCAAAACTTTATTCATCAAGATACACGCACCACCTGAACGTATTACTCAGCGTAAACCTGCCTAAACACTTGCAGTGCCGCTGGCAGTCTTCGTACATAATTCAGTAGTGGGAAATGCTTCGTAAATAAGTCACTTCATTTTCCTTCAGGTGCATCGTGGGTGAGAGAATCTGAGAAACAAGCTATGGGACTCATTTTCTAAAGTGATCCAGGAGGCAAATCTAGTTTTCTCTTTTAGGGGGATTTTCTTATTGTCAAATGTGGAGAAAAGTTGCTCATCCTGTTACTCTGAACTCAGAGTGACCTGCATCACATGCAAATAATCTTTTTGATCAGTTGTAATTCCCCTACAAAGAAAACACCATCCAGTGGCAAGAAAAGCCCTTTAGTGTCAAGCTTTGTTTATATTGGGATCCTGTATAGCAATAGTAGTTGTATACCTAAAAAAAATTCTGAAATTGTTACAGGCTCTACACTTGATATGATTGAGCAAAAACCAAGTTTGGGGATTTTTTATGAGCATTTCCCAAGTCTCAAGTTTTGGCCAAAATTCTCTAGCCACGTATGTAAATTAATACTTTGTAGGGCTTATAGTAATAGCTGAAAAAAACAATATTATTGGTGTGTAAATGTAGAATCTTTTAAGTTTTATGAACAGAGAAGAGACAGTGGATTGCAAATAGTGAAATATGTTCTTTCCTTTGGAATTTCGCAACCCATGACTATCACTTTAAGGTTTTGAAATACATTTATCAAAGATAAAAATATATGAAGCCAAAATTATGTTTATCCATACCTGTAGGTCCTGGTTGTCTATTGCTACTGGAGAGCAGAGAAAGCCTGAACCTCTCTTTGGTCTCTAGGAGTCTCTAGGGAGTGAAGGAGAGTGCATTTGCTATGATATGATGATGAAAGTGTGCACTGAATGGTGTGGAATCAGGTAGAAAGAGCCCTAGGCATTGAGTAGACTCCAGAAAAGGAAATCTGTTGTATCAAGTTTGAAAGGATCCATGCAGCTTAAACAGAAATATGAGATGGTGAAGACTTTTTAAGCCATGGGAATATCCTGTCCAGAAGTCTACGGATGAGTGTCCAGAGTAGAAGTAGCTGCCTAATTCTGAAGTAGAGCAGGTACATCTGGAAGAGTCAGATGTGATGTGACCCACATGTATCTCAAGACATTGAGGCTACAGCCATCCTGAAGGCTGAGTAGAGCTACTAGAAGATTTTAAGGAGGAAAGTAAAGCATTAGATTTGGATCTGTAAAATTCCTTCTGGAGCCATTGGTAAGACGGATGAAGAAGATAGAGAAAACCCAAACAGTAGAGAAATTACTTTGTGATCCACATGTAAAAAAAATCAGAGACTTAATAAAAGGTAGCAAATGAAGAATTAGTATCTCCTCTGACCCCTGTGGTTCATTACAGTATTCCTGGCACTGTTAAATCCAGGAACAATAAAATATTGAGTAAGTGAACAAATAAAGTTAGATTTGAGAAGCTCATTTGAACAGAATTTAAAGGCTAAGAAAGAGGGCAGGCTGTAGGAAGTCTGGCTAGGATAATCAATGGGAGAGAGGTGGTATAATGTTTGTATTTCAGATGCCAACTATAATAAGGACCATGGAAAGAAGAGCCTGATACTTAGGAAAATACAATGAGATGAGGACTTTGTGAATTAGAAACATGTAAAGTTTCCCAAGGAGTTCTAGAGAATATTCAGCTCTGCCTGTCTCTTGAGAAAGCAAGATTTTGGAACTCAGTTTTTGGATAACACGGTTATAGAATGAATTATTTTCGTCCCTTCTACCCAAAAGCATTTTATAAAGTACAGATGAAATCTCCATAAAATAAAATGGTGTTGATAAATCTTTGCCATGGAGTAAGAAGAGTAAAAGATCCCCAAGTAATTACCTTTCCAAACAGAGTCCGTGAATTCCAACTCCAAATAATAGTGTTTTTACTGGTCACACGATCCCAAGGATGTTCCTCCAGTAGCCATCACAAATCCTTGAAGAGTACATATGAGAGAGAAAAAAGGACAATCTCTGAAGATAAACTGTCTACTAACTTGGTACAGTCATCACCCTTAAAGAACTATTTCTCAATGTAAGTAACCTCATGTCTGCTAGGGGGGAAGCATGCTCCAGTGAAAAATTGTATCAGTCCTGAGTTCAAGTTCCCGTTCAGCCATGTAATCACTGGTTAAAAACCTAGCTCTAGAAAGTGCAGATTCTTTATCTGTGAAGGGGAACATAATAGTAACAAAGTAACGGGCAAACCAAATAAGTAGTCACACACCAGACATGTTGTGTTTCCTCGGCTTCTTTCCACACTCATCCTAACAGGAGACCTGAACCTAAGAAAAATAAACCACTGATTCATTCTTGTTTTTCTCCTTTTCAGTTTTCCTTTCTGTGTCAGTCCTGGTCTAGTCAGCAATACAAACACTATTTTAGGACTTCTAAACAGAGGGAATCTTATGGAGATCTTTGGTTACATAGATGACAGGAGAGCTCAATAAGAGGTAGCAAGGCAACTAGTGAAGTAGCTGGAAGCCAATGGTACCCCAATGGCAAGAGGGATCGGATAAAAGGCAGGGGTACTAGAGTTCAGAGTGTGGTTTTCTTACAGACCTAGAATCATAATGGTATGGCCACCAGCATTTTGAGGTTAGAGAGCAAAAGTAGCCACTGCTTGACTTCATTATAAATTTGAATAGGAAAGAAAGGAGCTATGTTCTTTGTTCCTCTGGCCTTCCAGTCTCCTATTAACCAAATGAGCTTCTGCCAGTAGAAGATCAGCCTGAGCAATGTAGTTGCAAGGGTCATTCTTACATTACATGCATTTAAGCCACGGCAGGCAAAGCATGGCCCGCTGTGATGGATTGAATACA
This sequence comes from Dipodomys spectabilis, assembly GCF_019054845.1. Lineage (NCBI taxonomy): Eukaryota > Metazoa > Chordata > Mammalia > Rodentia > Heteromyidae > Dipodomys > Dipodomys spectabilis. The sequence continues at coordinate 37,186,540 of NW_024870817.1, forward strand.
AAATATCCTATAGAAGCTCAAGTGGGTTGAGATCCATCCCAGTGCTATTTTAGAAGATTCTCGCAATTTTAGCATGTGGAGCCTAGATGGAGGAATTAGGCCCTACTGAGTGTACGGCCTAAGGGATATCTTTCCTCTTTCCCTTTCCTGTCTTGCTCTTGGCTTCATATTGTAAACAGCTTTCAGCACACATTCCTACCAGACATTCCAGTGCCACATATTCCCACTGTCGTGAAATGTGAAAAGAGTACATGGACCAAATCCATGGACTGACCTCTCTGAATCCATGAGCCCAAACAAATAATTCCTCCCTATAGGTTGTTAGCAGCAGGGATTTGATCATAGGGAAGTAAAAATATCCATCACACTCGCTTTCCTTCCTTCCTATTCTTTTCCATTAATTTGTATCACTTTGGTGTTTACCCTCCTCTTAAATCCCAAAGTGACTGAACTAAGTGCTAAAAGGTATAGTAGTTGCCTACTCACAAGGACAGGCGGAAGAAGGTTTGGAGTAGGAATAGAATGTGAAACATTCTGGCTGGATTCAGACCTTTTTTATATTACAGATATTTTAATCTAATGAAAATGGTAACTAGAAGTGAATAGATATGTTTTCATGTACTCAGAGAAATCAATTATTGGAATTAATGGCAATTCCATGCAATGATCAAGTCAATATATTATTAAAGTGTGTAATAAACCTTTAAAAACAGAAACTGGTAGATTCTATCTTATTTTTCCTTCACTTGGAAGATATTTTAATTAGTATATGCTTCAACACATGGTTTTTTTCAAGCCCTTCTTTCAGCCTTATTAACTTTGGTAGTGAAAAGCATCTTTTGTTTAAATTGCCATTGTTTAATTATATTAGTGGACTCATATTAAAAAGTTAAACTTCCATGTGCAGTGCTGGAGTCTGATAGCGCAGTCATCGATGTTCGGAATCCAATTGAATTGAATATATGGATTTTGCCTCTGGGATAAGGCTTATCATACCTTTATGTATAAATCAAAATAGATTTTAATGATGGAGGTAAAATAACTTCACTTTTAATGTTAGTTACTGAGCAATCTCTGATATGAAATATGGAATAATTAGATACTTTAGCACAAATCATGCAAGTTAGAATGCATTTTCTGTTCTAGGCTTATAAGAAATTAGTACTGCTAGTCGTTAGGTCACATGTCTAAATGAAATAAAATGCCCAGTCTTTCTTCTGTATTTCTTCAGGATTGGTAGCAGCAGAATGATCTTTAATATTGTGATTTCATGGTCAGATATGCCAAAAGGGTCTCATTGGAATATCAGTTTATCATATGGTTTGTGTGAATCACAGAATTACATTTTTGAGAACTTTAGAACAACAGGAGCTGTTCAAGAATTGCAAAGTTCATGTAAGTGATACAGTAGCCTAGAGGGGAGTGTAGATGCCACTAGAACTAGGTAATAATACCTTACATAGTGTTTACTGGAGAATGATTAGCCAGTAGCGTTTTCTGAGGTAGGGAGGATTCTCATTGGTTGCATTTTCTGACTCCCTGGTGCTTCCCCACAAAAATTTCAAAACATCAGAGGGACATCTCCAAATATGGAGATGGAAAGAGGTGCAGAGAGCACACCATTATATTCCCAACATATAGTTTAATAATGACAGAAATACCATCAAGAAAAAGGTAATAATTTGTTTTAGAACAATTTGGTAATAATAAGCTTTCCTTCCTTCCTTCCTTCCTCCCTCCCTCCCTCCCACCTCCCTCCCTCTCTTCTTTCCCTCCTTCCTTCCTTCCTTCCCTCCTTCCTTCCCTCCTTCCTTCCTTCCTTCCCTCCTTCCTTCCTTCCTTCCTTCCTTCCTTCCTTCCTTCCTTCCTTCCTTCCTTCCTTCCTTCCTTCCTTCCTTCCTTCCTTCCGTCCTTCCTTCTTTTTTTCCCCTTGTAAGTTGTGGGGCTTGAACTCAGGGCCTAGGCACTGTCCTTGGGCATCTTTGTGCTCAAGGTTAGTGCTCTACCACTTGAGCTACAGTGCCACTTCTGTTTTTCTGATGACTTATTGGTGATATTTTCGGGCTGGCTTTGAATCACCATCTTCAGATATCAGAGTCCTGAGTAGCTAGGATTACAGGTGTGAGCCACCAGGACTTGGCTTAATAATGAGTTTTGAGTGTTGATTATCTTTAAGCATTAAACATTCATTTAAAAATAATCTAATGTGTAATAACAGTTACTGGCTGCCCCATTTCCTTAAATTTTAGTAATCAGTTCTCATGAACTTGGGTAGAACACAATCTCATGGTCATAGCAATATTTGAAACCTGGGAGTAAAGACAGACTCTGAGAACTAGATAGTCACCCTATGCTCTAGAAAAACGGAAAGAAGGAGGTTGGGGTGGGGAGACTGTAGCAAAAAAATCCAGTGTATATCGTACAATGTTAAGAAGACTGAGGGAAGGGGTGGATAGGGAAGGGATGGGTGAGACTGTTGAAAGGGATGATGCTGATCAAAATACATTGTATTCCTACGCTGCTTTGTTAAATGGTAGCTCCCTTTGTACAACTATACAGTTAATAAAAACTGAAATAAATACATAATAATAAGACTGGATATTTCCCTCAACTTCTCACATAGTACTATACAAATATCATACATGAAACCTCAGCTACCCTAGGTTACAAGCCAGACTACTCAGATTGACATAATGCTTTTTCAATGATGAAGTATCTTCTAATTTCAAAAGACTTAGAGCCAAGCATATATGTAATGAAGACAATCAAAATCATGGAATTACTATCTTCTATAGAAGACTTATACATATTAGGCCAGCATTAGACCTATATTTTAGTATTTCATATACAGTAATGTATTAGATAATTCAAACTAAAAGTAGAATATTAGTAACTGATAAAGGATTTTGAGATTTATATATACTTTTTCATAAGAACTTTAATTTATCATGTCGACATGTTTTACCTATTCAATGTGTAAGAATTCTTTACTATTTGGAAATATTTGTTACATAAAACAACTGTAAAGGAAGTCAACTAACTATATTGCAAATATAATATTAAATACTCAGTGAAGTTTAATTAAGCTTATAAATGGCATCATATATTAAGGTCTCCTTAAATTGTTAAGGTAAAATAAAAAATAGAATGTGAAATTGTAAAAGTAAACTTGCAAGTAAAAGAACTGTGCTGGAGACATGGCTTAAGTGGTACTGTACCTGCTAAGTAAGCACAAGGTTCTGAGTTCAAACACCAGGACTGTCAAAAGAGAAATAATGAAATCCTCTTATTAGTCTAATAGATGCTAACAAAAACCTTCAAATGAATAAAATACAAAGAGGAAACAGTTGTTTAAATACACTGAAAGTGTTTATTTTAAGCTAGTGCATTTCTATACATAAAAGCTGCCATCAAAAAACATTTCATGGGTGATTTGTTTAATTTAAAATTTGTGTTTGGAGATCAACTCTAGTGCAATGTTGTAAGGAAGTATGTAATTTTATCCCAGTGTAAGTGCTTTTGAGAACATGATGTGAGCCACGAGCTAGTGGAATGAAGTGTGTATGCAGATTATATGAGAGAGGTAAAGTTTTAGAGCTGAGGTTGTAAATTGTTAGAGTAGATATATTTGGATTACTGAAGGTGTTTGAGACTATCGTTAATCATTTAAAAATAATTGTTGTCATTTAGCTGTTGAGAGATTTCAGATAAAAGTGAAAATTTCCAACTTGTGAAGAAATACATGGTTCAGCATTGGTGGGTTGGTATTTCCACACAAGAACAATCATCTGGTATTTAGAAGCTCCTGTCCCAAAGGGCAAGCTCTCTGCCCAGTCCTCATGTGAATGCCTCTCTCAGTTGTTTTTCTAGAATTTTGAATGTGAACCCCTTTCATAGAGTTAGGTTAAACTCTTGGGGATCTACTTTCAAATTTTGGTAACAAAGGCAGCTTGTATTTCTAGAAATTTTGTTTTGAATGACTTGAGGTAAGTATTGTCTTCATCCAAATTTTTTTAGGGGAGGGCCTTAAATGTACAAAGAGGGTTCATTGTGATATGTCTACATATGCATATGTAAATTATGATAAATTCACTCCCTCTGATAATTTTTCTTACCCCTCCTTCCCCTCTCTTCCCTCCTTTACAACATGATCATGGCTTTCATTATTTTCATAATGCATTTGAAATACTTTGATCATATTCATTTCTCTACTTTTTCTTTTCTCCTTTTCCTCCCCTACTACTTCCCATCCTGAAACAGTCTCCATTTTATACACATGTCATTCTTCCTAAGATATAGATTCTATATATGAGCAAAATGTATTATTTGTCTGCAAGTATGGTTTAATGTGATCCCTAGTACCATCCATTTTCCTACAAATGTTCAGATGATACAAATATTTCATCTTTATGAAGTTTTTAAACTGTTACTGACTTTAAAAGTTCAAGTAATATGGAAGAGAAAAATAAGAATAATTCAACACAGGCAAGTAAACATCTAAAAGAGTCTTTGTATGTTTCTATCAAAACATGGGGTGATTTCTTATCCTCAGAAATCACATTTTGCAAGGTCAACATAAAGTTGTCCATCCTTCTTCTATTTCATGAGGACATTTAGGATAAAGCGTCATTTGGAGGCTTGGTAGACTATGAATAAGAGATCACCTTTCATCATTGTACTGGGCTCAAATGTCAACTTCATTATCAAGTACTGCAATATAACACCACTTACCTTCTTCTACTTTTTGGTTGACTCAGAGGTTCTGAAATAACCTGTGTGGGCCAGTGTGCCTTGACTTTTCTTGTCTGTTACCACATTGCTAGAATAACATAATCATTAGCGATGAAGCAAGATGTTTGGCTGATTTAAGGGGCAGCAGAAAGTTGTACTTGTTGCATATAGATTTGACCTCAGATAAGCCTTAACAAGACCAACATTCATGTTTCCATTCACTGTCTGGATGTTTTTGCCACAGAAAGACTAAGGATTAAGCTCCACAGAATATTCTCAATATTGATGAATCATAGTTAAAGGTAAGTAACTGGAATAGGCATGAGAGGAGAACTAAGCTTTTTTTTTTATTATTAATAAGTTTTTTATTGTGAAAATACTGTACAGTGGGGTTATAATTACATGAGCAAGGTAATGAGTACATTTCCTATCAAGCATTGTTGCCTCCTCCTTTGTTTCCCCTTATCATCCCTGCTCTTCCCTCTCTCCCTCTACCCCACCCCCAGTTTTTGGTTTTATCCAAAAGTATACTTCTGGTTGAATTCTGATTTTAAACATGCAAATTAATAAATTTTCAAAGATTGGATGTTCTAAAAATCATGGTTAACTTCAAAAATATTCATTATATATTTTCTTAACATACAAAAATTCTGGTAAAAAGCCTATTTCTGTAAATAAGAACTTATGTATGATTAAAACAAAACCCCAAACAAGAAAATTATGAAAATATATGATGTGGCAAAAAAGAGCTTGGAGTTTTAATCAGCTACATCAAGCTTAAAGTAAATAGGCCAATTGTTTGCTGAGTTATCATGAGCACTGACTGTTAACTTCTCTCTTTTGGAAAACAAGGAAAATAGTAAAAATGTTGGCAAATATGATATTGATAAAATTTGACTACTTCTGACCAACAACAAAAGTCATTTGTTAATGTCCCAAATGATAACAAATAAGAAAAATAAAAAGTATATGTTTGTACAAGCTGAGCATTTTTATACTCATCTTCAATTCTAACCATGAAGGAGGTATAGGCAAGAGGGTTTTGGTCTCTTGTTGGTCCCATGCAAAAACTTAAGGAACTCTATCTAAAAAATAACTAAAGCTGAAAGAGCTGAGGGCATCACTCAAGCGGTAGGGTATTTGCTTAACAAGTAGTATGCCCTAAGCTTAAATGATAGTACTACCAAAAAAGAGTAAGTTTTCTTTTATATTAACAGCCATTATTAATATTTCCTTACATATATTATCTTTTTGCTTTGCATTGCATGAATAGTTCCTAATATTCTCACACCCTACAGATTATATCTTATATTTAACAACAAAATTCCTATTAAGGTTGTTTGCTAATTTATTTATTCATCATACTCCTTGGGAAACTGAATTAAGGAATATCCCCAAAGGGAAAGCAATTTATTCTTTATGCTTGGTAAGTCATATGAAAAGTAAGTCACATAAATATTTTCTGAGGTTTTCATTCTCCCTTGCTGCCTTTTCTTTCATAGGGTTCTCTTCTTAATTATCTTCAAAAATACTTCTCAGCTGTGCCCTTAGGAATATCTAATTTGATATTATCAATTATTTGATAAATGATTTTAGGGAAAACAATGGGACAAGTAAAACTGAACAGGTTTTTTATGAGTCTAAATCCCTTGAGAACTTTACTATTTCTGTATCTTTAGAAATCTTCTAGAAAACAATTGTGTGGGAAGAATTGTCCAAACATACCTTCCTTGGTACAATGTTTTTCTTGGAATAACTTTTAATATGATAGAGAGTGTTCTTTGGAACATAGTTTGTCAGGATATGCAATGCTTCTTCTATATGCCAAACTTAAGCTTTAGGAGAATCATGAACCTGCCATATAGGCTAGAGTTCAAGCTTAGATCCTTCTAGTAGTAGAATAATATTTAGCCAAATAAGACTTCAGTATATCTGACACCAAAGTTCCAGAGTCTTTAACATCTTTATCTACAGCTTCACCCAGCAAGAGGTTTTTTCTTCTAGAGGGAAAAATTCACTGTCCATAGACCAATCTGATGGTCACATAGCTGAAATAAACTTGGAATCCCACCATTCCAGCCAGATTATAAAGATTGGCCTAGTTGACTGTTGCACATTTAGATTTCCTTCTACTGGCAGAACTGAAATTCTTTAAAATAAATTTAGTCTACTTACACGTTACACCCCTTGGTGCAATTAGTTATGCTAATAAAGAAGTGAAACTGTAGGCACATGAGTTTCAGAAGAGAGCATGTTGGTAGCCCTTAATGCTAAACAGTGCAGCTGTCAGATGGTAAAGCATCCTCTTCCCTAAGCTACCCTCTGGGAATAATCTACCTAACAGAGCATGTGGATGTGTCAGGCTGAATATATCAGAGCAAGGTGTTCACACTTGAGCTTAGTCTAAAGAACCAGAAATGATTAGAGCAAGATTCCTAAGTTAAAAAAAAAAAATAAAATGATGGTGCCAGGCAAGCTTCAATTGAGTTACTTTAAAGAAGCCAAGTGTAATTGTATATTTCCCATTCAACTTAGAAGTGTGCTAAAATGCCCACTACGTGTTTTGGTACCAAAAGGCTGGCAATTGATGAAAAGGCCCATTTATCCTTACTAATAGTTGATAGATGTACACTGATGAACAAGAGGTACACACAGATGAATGGGGTTGTATGCATCTCAATTTATCTGGGAAAAATTTTAACCATTCCTAAACCAGTCAAAGGTTCCTGGATTTGGAAGATAAATTGCATGATTATCCTATGAAATATTGTTATGCCATGTGACAGTTTAACTAAGATACATCTCTCATAGCCCACTTCCCATGTTATTGTACTTTTGCTTTCAATTGATTCCTCTATGAAAGATAGGTACATTTTTTCTTGTGTCTATGCTCTTGTTTTTATGCTTCCTTAATCAGAATAGTAGAAAAGCAAATCCATCGAACACTTCATTCAGATACTAATACATATTAAATGATATTTACTTCATGTGATTAAGACCACTATGATTATGGTGTAGAATTATTAACAATAGTCAATAGCACAGGTAACATATGGGAAAGGAAAAGGAACAAAATGACTTCATTAGCCACTAACTTATGGCATACTCTGACTCATAATCAATAATTGTAGTTTCAGCTTGGAGATATATGGTGTCTAGCTCATTAGCCATAAAGAGAATAGGATAAGGCAGAAATATAGAGTCCTTGTTTCAAATGGACACAACTAGAAAAATAATTTTGAGAGGAAGAATAAATGAATTTGAAATATGCCCTGGGAATAATTGATTTCATTGATTTTAAAGTCTTAAAACATGCTGTGGGGTAGTGGTGAAACTCCTATGGAGATAAGAGTTTAAATATAGCTACACTTGCTTCTTTGGTCAATATTAGCTGAAATGCTAATGCAAACTCAACATACTGAGGTGACTTAATTGTTTACCTGGAAAGGGAAGTGATAAAATTATATTCTTCTGAGTTCCTCAATACATCAAAGAATTTATCTACAATATAAGAACATTGTCAGTGTACTGATTCACTTAGAATTGCAATTGAATTGATGCATATTATTGACTTAGTTAAAAATTAAAAGTAAGAATGACTTTATACAAGACTAGCAGCTGGCATGCTTCAGTGACATGGCTAGAACTCTGTAATGTAGACAGCAAACGAAAGTTTTTGTGAGGGTAATGGCTTTTTTTCTTAGTATCTGTGGCATAACAATACTCTTTATTTTATTGGAGAGAAAAGCAAAAATAGAAATTAAAGTGAGGGGCTATAATAACTAAAAATTGTTTTTTGTTATATGCATTGAAAGTTTTCCAGAATTGACTAAAAAGAAACAAGTTAAAAAAATCTGTAGACTATTTTGTTGTTTTATTGAAATTCTAAAATTTTGAGATGCAAAAAATAATTTGTTATCGGTGATAGCACAGCACCAAAATTACTGAGTAGTAGGTAAGTACTGCTGCATTAATTCAGCATTCATCTGCTGCATGCATTAATTCAGCATTGAAATGACCAAAGTAACTGATTGTTTTACTCATTTCAATCAGTGACAGAGAAATGTCTTTATTTCTGTATATGTTTTAGTGATATTTGCAGTAAAGCCCTATGAACTTTTCAGAAAGGCATTAAATATATCATTTTATTTTCATATATTTTATCCTATCATCATTATTTATCATATTACCTATTCATATTATATAACTGACACTGTTCCAGTACCTGTCCAGGATGGATACAGGTTAAATATATGTAAGGACAAGTTTCGTGTGACCATGCAGCAGTTTTAAGTCAATAAATGTGAGGGAATCTCAAGGTTGGTGATGTTCCAATCTACCAATAGCCTTAACAATAATTGTGGGCTATTTCTCACACAGTTTATGCTTGTTTTAGAGTTTATGAAATGTGTAAAAAAGTAGTTTACTGGCATGTTTATAGAAAAATTATTACTCACATTGTAAAAAAATGAAAGCAGCAGAATAAAAGTACAACATGTGCCAAAGTGTCCAAAATGTAAGACAGATACTATGAAGAAAAAAATGAACATTTAAAAAAAATTTTTTGAGCTAAGGGTCACATATTCAGAAAAATAAACAAATAAAATTTAAAAAAATGACCCGTTTGTTTGTTGCATCAGACAGCAGAAGTTAGAAATAAATGAAGCACTTTGGCAGGTGTTTCAGAGTAAGTATCGTTATTTATCAGAAGACTTTTGGCAGTGTATTGATTTTTTGCCCTAAAAATAAGACAAAGAAAACACCTAAACGATACTAACTCACTTTAGAAAAATTTACTTCCTATGGAGTAGTCAATAATGTATAATACCACTCATTATGTTCTTTACTAGTAAACTTTAGATTCTTTAAGAAAAATACTGTTGTGTCATTTCAAGGATAACCCTGATACCTCACAGAAAACACTTTGTTGGTTCAGGTGCTTTCAATAATCCAATCCAATGTGAAAGTTTGTACTTCTTATCTTAAATTGTCCTCTCAAGGATAGCCATACCATGTAAAATTCACAAGCCTCAGACCTCTGTCTCTGCAACTTAATGATTTTTGCCCAGTAAGTGGAGTCGTTCATTTGGAGGACTTCAGCCCTCTGACTGCAGTACCTAATGCCCTTTCTGGAGAGGTGACATTTCTAGAGTTGCCATGAGTGGAAGGCCTGCCAACCGAACTCATGAAGATGGTCATTGTGATGCTGAAGTCACTAGGCCCAGCTACAGTGCTGTGCCATTGCTGAATTACATAGCACAGTGGCACTTTCCACGTCAAAGCAAAGCCTGATCCAGGATCTTACATTGTATTCTAAGCCAGTGTGGAGAAAAGAGCATATTCTTACCTATGTAGAGCAAAGCAGACAATGTTTGCCTCCATACCATGAAGCCTCAGGCAGCATAAAAATGGCAGCATCTCTATATCTGGAAAATCTGTATTTACTGCCCTGATGCTGCAAGTGAAAAAGAATAGAGAAATAATAATAATAATAACAATAATAATAGTAGTAACAAATATAACGCTAAAATTGATTGGTTTGGTGTGACAAGAATACCTGGTGGAAGCTTAATTTCAGTTAAAAAATTACATTTAAATGTTTTCAAATTAAGCTCACATTCTATTCCCAAAGCCCCTTCTTCTGGGCTCCTTTGTCTTAGTTACTTACCATGACCAGTATATCACTCTGGTACTGCTAACACTGAACAAAGACATCTGCTTGAAACACATATATTCAAGAGATATAAAATCACACAAGTGTGTATGTGTGTATGTTATGTATACACACACATGTGTATATGGAGGCTTGTAGACTTGCAATCTGCCTACAATTATTGCCTTGAAAACAAAGTCTGTTAGACCACACTTGTACTTTCTTCTTTTTATTGGGAATATTGGAAAGCAATATTTTCTTATCTCTATGCCCTTAAAGATGCCAGCCACATGAAACAAAGTAAAGCAAAACACCTAGAAAAAGAAAAATGTCAATTGCACAGTTTGAGTAACTGCTCTCTCTACCTCCTTCCTGACACAATTGTCATTGTATTGATGTATATTTTTAGATTACTTCATAACTTATGCACTAATTTTGAATGTAATACAGTGTCTATTATTTCTTGGGCCAGAGACAATTACATGCTGTTTTAGGGAGATAAACACAGGCCATACTAATGAAAAGTATGACATACTTCTGATAATGCACACATAATGAAAAAGTGAAATCAAAGACATCATAAGTGGAGTGAGAAATGTTTGAAATGTTATTTACCTTAGAGCATACAGAGGATGTAGTTGCGACTGCTTTGGGTTATGAGACTATTAACTGGAGAGCATAGACTGGTGAATGTATTTAAAAAAAAAAAACAAAACCCCAGAAATTCAGTCTTCACAGTTTTGGAGTGTGTGAAATGCCAGGATCCACTCTCTGTTGTAATAGTGCACTATAGGTGCAGAATCTTGCGTTTTCTGTGGGGAGGAATATTGTCTTCATCTGGCAGAAGAGCAGAAGACAATATATATACTCTTGCAGCGCTTTGCATAGTAGCCACAATGGCAAAACCTTATTGATGTAAATACTCTCTGAAAGGCTCCACTTCCTAACACTGTTGCTTCGAGGATCAGATTTTCAACATACATTTGGAGCACACAGAATCCATTTTTCATGTACTGTTTTTCTAGGTTTCTAGGTCCAGTGAGAGGGTAGAGGAGGTAAAAACAAAATGGATTAAGATGAGTATTTATGATGCTGATTTTCTTCTTCCAGTGAAATTCTTTCGTTTCACTTATTCTTGGAGTCTGAGGGGGGACATCTCACTGGGCTGCTGATGTTTTTCTTGATGATTTAGCCACAGGCCTATTCTTTTCTTTCTTTCTGTTTTTTTTCCCCCTAAGCCCTGGAATAAATACTAGGCACACAGGATCCATAGCCCACACTGTCACATCCAGGTACTATCATAAGTAAATGTTCTGTTTTCTCACTAGAACTTTCCCCATGCAAAAGTAAGAATATATTCCAGAACCTTCAATGGCTAAAGACATCATGCACATGGCATACTGTATACAAAGGGGGGAAATACCAGCTCACTCCCATTCTGCATGGTGCTCTGCCATGTGAATTTTTAAAATTTTATTTGATTGTAAAGATGCTGTACCGAGGGGCTACAGTTACACGAGTAAGTCAGAGTACATTTCTTGTCAACAACTGTTATTCCCTCCTTTGTTGTTCTCCCACTATCCCTTCCCTCTCCCACCTCCCTCACTCCTCCCACTCCCTGAGTTGTAAAGTTCATTTCCGTATAATGTCTTGTGGGTGTCATTGTTGCAATGGGTCATCCTGTGTCTTTGTTTCAGCATTTTGTTATTCCCCTTCCCCTCCCCAAATTGGACAAATGTATATACAAGATGCAGGGTACCAAAATCAAGTACAGTGAGAGATATACCATAGGGGGGAAGAATATACAAAGGAAATAAACCCATCTCATAGTACATTAAAAATAACAACAACAAAGAAGAATATCTTGTATCTTGGGGTTCGTTTTGCTTAGCATCATCTTATATATTCATATGTGTATAGCTTTTGGGCTTTTCTGTTCATCTGATGAAATTATCCTAAACGTATACTAATTATTTCAAATGAGGGAAACCATGGGGAAAAAAACGAACAATAGAGAAAGTAATGAACTGTATAGAGGGTCTAATGTGTGTTTCTTTTTTTTTTTTGAAAGTTGGAGTTCATGTTAATATGCTTCATTTGATATAGTCCTTTGCACTAAGCATTTGGAATCTTGAGATCCCTGTTTAGAGTATCTTCTACATACTCTAGTTCTTACAGATGAGGGAGATCATGTGACCTGTGCCATGTGAATTTGAAGTATGATGCTTTTCATTTCTTTTTTTTTTTATTGTGAAAATACTGTACAGAGGGGTTACAATTACACGGGCAAGATAATGAGTACATTTCTTATCAAGTATTGTAGCCTCCTCCTTTGTTTCCCCTTCCCATCCCTTCCCATCCTCCCCACCCTCTTCCCCACCCAATCCTCCCCCCCCACCAAAGTTGTAAAGTTTGTTTTCGACATAACGACTTGTATGTCTCAGTGTTGCAATGGGTCCACCTGTATCCTTATTTAAACGATTTGTTTTTAATATATACCTAGCTATTTTTTTTTTTTTTTGCCGGCCATGGGGACTGAACTCTGGGCCTGGGTGCTTCCTTGAGCTCTTCAGATCAAGGCTAGTGCTCTACCACTTGAGCCACAGTGCTACTTCTAGCTTTTTCTGCTTATGTGATGCTGAGGAATTGGACCCAGGGCCTCAGGCATGCAAGGCAAGCACTCTTCCACTGAGCCACCTTCCCAGCCCTGCAAGTTTTTTTTTTTTAAAGTAGTCCTTTGAGAGCTAACTTTTCTTCAGTGAGGTAATGCAATGTACCAGGTAGGGGTTACGCTGTAACTAATAAACTTTTTTACTATAGTCAATTCATTTGGTCACTTCTACAAACCTATGCATTTGTGTTTTTATTTGAACTTTTTTGCTCATAGAGTAAGGAATGTCCTGATTGAGCTGCTACATCTGCCTCTATTACGGATTAGATACCTTGATGAAAGGATATTTATTGACACACTGTAAATCATAGTCTTAGCATTTTTATTCAAGATTTCCCTTTATGTGTTAATTGAGAGTAATCACGTAACTTCAGGATACAATAGGAATGATTAATGAAGCTCATTTAAACGCTCTAAAGTGAAAAGCACTCTATAAATAATGATGATGTGTGGTAGGTAAGCACAAGGTTGAGGACTTTGTTTTATTCTCCCAAAATAAATATTGTTAATAAACTATTCAATAATATAAGAAGTAGCAAATTACCTTATGATCAATTCAGGTTTGAAATAGGATCCTTTGCTTGTATACAAGATAGGTGAATTTTGTCACAATGAGAATCTACATGTTTCTATTAGCAGAAAGCCATGATAGGAATAACTTTTCATCTTAATTCTATCTGCTGTACCTTCCTAAGGGTAAATCAATGAAATTTGAAAAAGGCAAAGCTAAATTTTATCTTATTTTTAAAGAGACACTTTGAGATAATGAAGTTCACTTTCCAAAGTGTGCTTTGGTGGTACAGAAATGAACTCTCATGTTATGAAACCTCCTCAAAGGGCTTCACTGCATTGGCATTCTTTTATTCATGAGTAATAAGTTCCAAAACATATTTAAAAGTATAATGATGAATATGCTAATGTAACTTTTGTTTCTGTCTACACATAATTGAATAGCTTATGGATAAGAACTAGTGCATTATCAGAATGTGATTGCTGAACTAATTGAGTTTTCATGGTCTGCTTCACATAGGCAAGATGACATAGAATCAAAGTTTTATAAATACAATTGTACAATATGTACTTTCTGGATCAGCAGAAACAAGTTACATTCAACACGATTACATCTTAGTATACTATTTTAAGTTTCTCACACATTTTTATTTTTTGGCAGAGTGCTGTGATTTGAACCCAGAGCTTCACTTGCTAGGCAAGCACTCTATCACCCCGGCATATTGCTGCACGTTTTGTGTTTTTGGCTTTTTCAGACAGCGTCTTGGGCTTTTCCACTCTGGTGGGCCTTGGATCACAGTCTTTCTACCTATGCCTTTCACTTCGTTGGGGTTACAGATATGTACCACCATGTCCAGTTTGTTTGTCAGGTGGCTTGCAAAGCTTCTGTCTAATTAACTTCAAACCAAGATCCTTCTGTTTCTACCTTTTGAACAGCTGGGATTATAGATACTCACCAGCACACCCACTCATTATGCCTACATTTTGCTATAATAATGGTGTAGAATTTTAAGATAGGAAGTCACTCTCTACATAAAAATCACTTATTTTTAACATTGAAAAGGACAAGTCTCTATAGAAGGAATAAAATCGATTCAGAAGTATCCTGAAAAAAAATAAGAAAACTGAGTTTTATATTCATATTTACATGTATATATATATTCATATATATGTATATATATTGGATATATACATATATACATATACATATATATGTATATATAGCCAAAATATATATTAAAAAAACAAGCATTATAAAATGTATCAAAATAATAGATCACATTTATTAGTACGATTGACAAATACAAGAATAGTATCCCTGTATTCTGCTGATAAAAATCAGGTCCTTTTTGAAAGAACAACACACTCTAGATAAAGTTATGTAGGTGTCACCTTGTTTAAGACACTGAAGTACATACTTTCCATATTTTCAATGCTTCCATGTTATTGTTTCAATTTTTTCTTTAAACCTTGAGGTTCAAAACTCACCATGAATTAAAGAATCAAATTTAGTATTTAGATTTGAAGTAGTGAACTATCTGGGGTATATTGTATTAGAGTTGATTGGTGGTTTTACAAGTTTAAAGAGACAAGAAAAGTTATTGTGATTGGAGCCAAGAGGATCTGTCTCTTGTTTGTGGGTGGTTTAAGCAGTGATAATAAAATGTCCTCTGCTGAGTCACAGTGTACATCTCCTAAAATAGGTATCTATCATCTCCAAGACCAACAGCCGAAAATATCTCTTTCCTACACATAAAATCTACTGTTCAGATTTCTTTATATTCTGTGTCCTACCTTCCAATACATTGATTACGGTGTTCATTTTAGAGAGCTTTGTCATTCTCTGATTTCAAATGGTTTAAAATGCAATGTTGATACTATTCCAAGTAATAAGTTTAAACCATTTAAACCATTAAAATATTTGTGGATTCGAGCTTATGGTGTACATATTAGCTTTTTTTGAATAACTTAAAACAATCTTTAGTTTACCTCTGGGTAAGACAGGCTTATTTGTTAGACATCCCTTTAAGCATAACATACTAAGGTAAAGGATATTTTTTAGCAACTTAGTGCTCAGATATTTTCACAATTGTAGCTGGTTATGAGGTTAAAATATGCCAAGATATCTGTCTTCTTTAGTAGAAGCTGACTGTAAATTTGGTTTTTCTTGCTGAGACATTTGCAAAAGGAAAATGCTTAACATTTAGACTTCCTGTTATAAAATCCATGGTGACTCTCACCTTTATTCTGGACTGTGCCTAAAATAATCTGGTTGACTATTATTTTATAGAATGGAGTAGAGTTTTAATATTTGAGGTCACTTTTTAAACCGTTGGCTCCAAATATCCACATACAGAAAAGGGACTTTTTTTTCAGAAGGTTTGATTTCTAAAGGATAAGATCCTTGTCATGCATATTACGAAGTGCATTAACTTTGATTTATTTTCTTAAGCATATGCCTCTAATTTATGTAAGTTTCTGATACAACCTTCAATAGGTTCTTGTTCTCTACCAGTAAATTATAGAATATAATTCATCAACATAGACAGGTGCTTGTGACTCACACCTGTAATACTAGTTACTAAGGCAGGCTGAGATAATTCAGAGCTAGCCTGGGCAGGAAAGCCCATTAGACCTTTTTCCCTAATGAACCAAAAAGTCAGGAATAGAGCTATGGCTCAAGTGGTAAAGAACTAACCTTGATCAAATAAGCCTAGGGACTATGCCAGGCCCTGAGTTCAAGCCCTAGGATCAGCACATACACACAAAAATAGGTCAAAATATTTGAAAGACAATTTGATCAGTTTTTTGTTAAAAAATCACCACTTTAATAGATGGGAAAAGTAACAGTATAAAATAGAGAATTTGCAACTGACTCAAAAGTCCAAAAGTGTTAGCCACTTCTGGGGCATTTTATTTATAATTTTGATAGTTGATTCATC
This sequence comes from Dipodomys spectabilis, assembly GCF_019054845.1. Lineage (NCBI taxonomy): Eukaryota > Metazoa > Chordata > Mammalia > Rodentia > Heteromyidae > Dipodomys > Dipodomys spectabilis. Next base: position 37,203,047 of record NW_024870817.1, read on the forward strand.
CTGGAAGGTAGCATTGGTTTTGATTTTCAAAAATACTGGTGCTAGAAGGATGTGTGACTAAAGTGGTAGAGATCCTGCTTTGCAATTGCAGGGCTCTAAGTTTAAACCCCAGTACCACAAAAAAAGAAAAAGAAAAACAGAAGGAAAACATTGTGCTGAAATATTTCTCTCAGTTACTGATTGCTCTGGTAACTCCTTACATTTTTTCCTGAAGGAAGTACTTCACTTGTCTAATTCTGGGACTTTATTGACATCAAGCTCTCCCTTTAAATTGTTTAAAAAAATTTGAATATGGATAGAGAAATGATACCCGTATTTAAGTTTAGCTTTCACAAAGCCAACTGACAAAATTAAATAAGACAAAAGTAGAGCCCATACTTGTATTCAAGAAGCCAATTGATAATTACAAAGAGAAATGACTTATTCAGAGTTCACATAAAAAATGACCTAGGTTTATCTTGAGAATAAGCGAATGTGAATTAGAAGGCAATGAGCTCAAAAGAAATTGAATTGTGTATCTAACATTCAGGCTGCCCCAGGTTTTGTCCTCTTTCTTGATTTTACTCTGTAATTCAGGATTCCTATTTCTTAAGTTCCTAAGATCTTGGTTATAGTAGCAGATGCAGGTGCAGGCCTCTAGCTCAAATCTGGAGGCTGAGAAGGGAAAAATGCAAAAGCCTTTCTAGTCCTTTTTATGGCTCTAATTTCTAGTCCTATTTTTGTGACTCTAGTTCCCACAAGCCAAGTTGATAATGGGAAAAGCCTTTAGGGTCTTAATTACCAATTTGTACCAAGTAGCCCTGGCTATCAACTTGTGCTCTGTGTGCAAAGGTTGGTAACAAATTTTTGGTTTTGCTAATCTCTTGGGTGCTTCTGTATCCCATTTGACTTGTCCACTCTTCTGTCATATATGTAACAAAATTATTACTACAGTGCTCATGTTTGGAAGTTGTGAAGTCTGTTTTATCTTCCTTAGTGGCTTCTCACTTTAAAATAATGAAAGACTGCTGTTAAAGAAATGAGAGTTTCTTTCAGTGTTCAAGAGAATTATTACACATCCTGTATTTAATTCTTAGGACCTAACTGCAACCGTGCATGAGTTGGTAACTTCTCCAAGCCCCAATTCCTGACCTATAAAACAGTATTATTACTGTTTTGAGACACTCAAAATGAACCAAGGTTATGACAGAGGCTGAGAGGTGCAAGCAAGAACTAGTGCTCTTGTTATGTCACTTGTTACCAAAAAGAGGTGAATTCTTCAGGAAGAGATATATGAAGGTCAGCAATACAATTTTGTACTGGAAAGAAGAAGCCTAACAAGGCAAATTTTAAGAAAGCATATTATGATTTAGCACAAAGCAGAACTTGTCCATCAGAAAATAGCTGGCGTAATTTAAAAGGCTATCAAAGGAAGTAAGAGGCTTCTAACTTAATGCTTTGTATGTCCCTCCCCCACAGTGTAACCCCCGCTTTCACTATATTTGATGTCAGTATAACATGTGGAGGAGATGGGGACAAACAAGTCGTTTAAGGATTCAGGTGGACCTGTTGCAACAATGAGAAGTACAAAATGTCATGTCAAAACCAGCTTTACAATGTCGGTGGGGGGGGGGGTATGATTGGGTGGGAGGGAGGGGGGAGGCTGGGAAGGGAGGTGAAGGGTAAACAAAGGAGGAGGCTGCAATGCTTGGTAAGAAATGTATGCATTATCCTGCCCATGTAATTGTAACCCCTCTGTACAGTATGTTCTCAAATAAAATAAAATAAAATTAAAAAAAAAAAAAGAGGCTTCTAACTTAACTCCTGAATGCTGTAGCACCATTCTTCTATGCATTATTATTATTATTTTATTTTATTTTTTCAAATACTCTTTACCCTTTACAAATATAATGAATTCTGGTTTCACTCTTTGATCTTTGACAAGCTAATTACCTCAAATTAATCCTCTTTTTATTCCTTTTCTATTTTTACAATAATAACTCCTGTTATAATAATTTTAAGGATTTCCAGAAATATGTGCCTAAAACAGTTTCTGGCACCTAGTAAGCTCTGAGTAAGTCTTGGCAGTGATGATGGTCATCAGAAAGATGATAAACTTTGTGGTCAGTCACTAGAGTCCTACTTTTGATCACCCTATTCCCAAATCCTCCTTAGTGCTATAGATTCAACTCAAATTCTCATAGTAATGTTAGGGAGGAGAGGGTAATTAAAGTTTAGGCAGTAGAAAGTTCAGCAAGAAGTGAAAGTCAGGGAAAGCAACTGCTAGTTCTTTGCTTTGCCATCAACATCCATAGAATCAGGAAGATCAAACAACCACAGGAAAACAGCATCCAAGTTTACAACTGCCTGGAAAATGAAAATACAAAATTCTTAAGGAAATATCCAAAGTCACCAATGAACTTCAACTTACCTACTGGCTTGCTACAGTTAAAGGAAAAATCAGATGATTCACTACTTTTGAATATTTTGATTAAATGCCTGTGCTTGGAATAGTCTAAGGAAATCACATGATTCATTTCTTTTGCATTTTATTTAAGTGTCTGTGGTTGGCAAAATCTATGACAGGGAACTTCTATTTTTCCAAGCCTGAAGACTCAGAAGAATGACAAGAGAACAGAAAAATCTTCTATCCTGTGTAGACAATAGACCCAAGCTACTTCTCTGAAATAGTACTGCAATTGTCTATACTCCCTTTATTGGGTGGTTTCTTACATACTTACATACATTCTTATACTGTAGCTATTTGTGAATGTGGATGATATCTCTCCCTGAGGATAAAGTTCCAGAAATGTGTAAGTTTCTTGAAGTTAATAGATCTCGATAAAATATTTATTAAGCATATTTGTATATTAAGATATTTAGATTTTATGTTTGTTCATTAATTGATTTAATAAAGATATACAATGAAGCATATCTAAATTGAAGAACCATTCAGATAAAGATTTGAGTTGTTTAATAGCTTCTAAATAGTGCTGCCATGTTTCAGTACAACCAAATCATTAAAACAAATACTGACATTTCTACACAGGTTGAATTCCAATTTTGTGCTCTACACAGGTTGAATACCGACGTTAGGGTCTTCCCTTTGACTGACTGCCATGTAGAGAAATGATGATCTTGTGAAGCACCAGGAATAATACCTCATGAGGAACTCAGTTCACTTTTGGACTTCACTTCTTACTCTATGAAGAGTAAGGCTGCATGAAGGAATATTAAAGTGCGACCTCAGCTTCACTAGTACAAGAAAACTGGAGTCTTCAGTCTGAGAAGATTGATGAGGCAGGTATCTTACTATGTACATAGTTGTAGATTATAGAACGAGACTACTTTCAAACAACATAGCAGTGACCAAGTATAAGAACACAGCCTGACCATGTATAAGACTTGGCAGTGTATTAGGAGTTTAGATCTAACGGTATAACTGCACAATTCTAGCTGTCTCTCTGTCTCTGTCTGTCTGTCTGTCTCTCTCTCTCTCTCTTTCTGTCTCTCTCCTTTATTACCTATGTGTCTAAAACTCTTCATTGAGACAGTTCTTAATTTCCAAATCAGATTCTATTGGGTGGAAGAAAAGAAGGTGACTATTAGTAGAGATTCAATTTGGGAAATTATGAAAAAAAATCACTAAGTATATCCATTGGCTTTCTCTGCTCATGAACTTATTCTGCTTCGTTTTGCTTTTTAAATTATTCCCTTGGAAAAAAAAAATCAATGCATTTTACAGTTCATCAATGGAGTGTGTACTGGACTATTTGATTTACATAACGTACTCTTTTAAAAGGCAACATATTAAGGAATCCTTGCTATTTTGGGAAGTACAGTGATAGCTTCATCTTGGAAAACATTTATTTTGGAGATTCTATGAAGAGAGAATATTAGTACTAACTCACTAACCATTACAGGTGGAGGGAATACTCCATTAAAAACACTGACTACCTTTACAAATGTTAAAGGTAAAATTATGAGGAAAGTTGGTGCCCCGGGTCTTTCTTGATATTTGCTTTTTCCATATTCCATGTCCCTTACAATCTGCTTGCACAAACTTGAAACTGTACCTAATTCACTCACTTTCAATTCTCACTCACCAAGACACATAAACCTCATCCAGAACAATACAGGCTTCCATGGCCTGGTAACGGTAGTGTTTGAGGGGTCAGAACATTTTTCTAAACAGCCTTAGAATTGTATGAGCACTATGCCATGGTGTGAGGAGTGAAAACTTTAGCTCAAAAACATGACAATGCTTATTCCTTGTTCCCCCTGCAGCAGGAGAATTCCATCCATTTTCTCTACCACTTTCTGTATCTATAATATGTGAGAAATACCACTAACTTTGTGCATTCATTGTAGGGACAAAGTGGGGTATCTGTAACATTGTCTCATTCTGGCAGTAGAGTGGCTCTTTTCCAGCTTCCTCTTCAGTGGGTTTTTTTCCTGCCCTATGAAGTAAATAACTCTTTTATATATTGTTATAATAATAAGTAAAGACCAAGGGAGAATGAGTCAATATTTCTTTTGAAGATAAAAATGAAGATAAAAACTATTAATTTCAATATAAATTCTGGCTGTTCTGAATTCAATTTGCATTTTTAACTGCTCTTTTTTGGCCTAATTCTCAGGCTGCTTTAGTACTCCATGTCGCTCACTCTTCTTTATCCATCTAGTTGTGCTAGTCTGAAATCTCACAACCGCCCTTCACAACCCCATTCCTCACATTGAAAAGTCAATGTTCTGCTAGAAAAAATTCACCCATTTTCTATGTGAGTCCTCGCTTCACACAGCTGTGAGCTTCCTGATTACCTCCTGAGAGCTATTTTAATCAATATTTGCATCTACAGACAAAACAAATCTACCCTAGAATAAAGCAAAGCAACAAACGTTTGTTCACTGAGGAAAATAATTTAACTAATTTCTGTACATTATGAAAGATAGATTGTACAGTTTCTTATTAAAAGGCACAAATGTAAAGTGAGGTCACAATATTAGAATAAGGTATGTATTTACTCATCGTTCTTCTTCAAAGAGTGCAACAGTGTAATATTTGAAAATTTCTGATTCTTTACATCCTGTGGATATTGTACAAATATCAATTCAGTGAATTGATTTTAATTCTAGATTCATCCTTGGGGACAGGATTTTCTTATGACTTCATTTAGTACTGAAAGTCCATGGAAAGAAATTTTACTTAAGAATGACATAAGCATTCAGCAACATTTCCATAGCTTCAGATAAAGAGAATTGGCAAGGACTAAGTTTTCCCTAAAAATTTTCAGACTGCTTTTAGATTCAATGTATATATTCTCCTTCTCAAGCCTCAAGCTGCTTTTACTGCATTGTCTCCTGATGTCACACCTCCACTCTGCCACTACCCATCCCTACCCAACCAATTTTTAAATCCAGTTATCACTGACAAATATCTTTAAGATGTACAATGTCTTTCCTTGATATGCATATGCATTATGAAGTAATTCTTTTAATCAAGCCAATTAACCTGTCCAGCACAGCATACATTTAACTTTTTTCCCTTCCCTCCCTTTCTCTTATTATCTACTCTCAGTAAATTTTAAGCATATAACACATTAACTACAGTGTGTTATATGAAGTCCTTCAGTATAAGAAACGGAAGGTTCCCTACCCAATAAAAGTTGTCTCTCTTGCTGCTGGTGAAGTTTCAGTGGACTTTCTCTGGGCTCAGATCATCTCAGTAAATTCCACTGCAAAGGTTGAAGTGACATACCTACTACCACAGAAACTGGTATCTCTACAACAACTCCATGAGTGGCTTTCCACATGTTGATTTAGAGATTGAAGCACTCTCTGTCCTCATCTAGGTCCTTATAGTCTTTCCTTTCTAGTAGGCAAATGTGACAAATACCCATGGATAAAGCTCACAATTTGTTACAATCCCAAGTGGGAAGTGAAAAATAGAATTCTGGCTGAGATTTCCTTATCCATTTATGAAACTCATGATTTCATTTTATACCAAGGAAGTCTGCAAAACAGTCTGGTTGGGTAACTAGGGAAAAGAAAAGGGTGAATGCATAATTTCTACAGTGCTTACCCTGACTTTTAAAGCCTTATGTGATCCTGGTTTTCTCCCCAACTATATCACATACTACTGCTCCTAAGTTTTCGGCATACTTCCTTCCATTTGGGCTTTTGCAGAAATTTCCCTCTGTCAACGATACTTGTCTCTATGTTCTGTCATAGCTGATGTCTTCATGGCTGACATCATCATGGCTGATGTCTTTATGGCCAGCCATACTGACGTGGCCATCAGTCATCACAAGTAAGTTGTGGATACCTTATGTTTCTTTAATAAATTATTTTAGTTAAATATTTACTTTTCTCATGAGTAAGGCACAAACCTGGAGCATTAACTCTTTTATTCAGTGCTAGATATACAGAGTTGAAAACAGAGTGTATTTACTTCAGAGGGTAATAGAGTGAATTATGCAAGTTATCATTATGAAAAAATATTTAATGATATAATTTATATATATGTACAATAATATACCAGATAACAGTATGTCAGGGAACATCAGGCTGTTAATAGGACAGTGGTCTCCTAAGGTGAAATCTTCTAGAGAGACCTTAGCCACCTTACCTGTCTGTGGCATTTGAACAACAAAAATTGTCTGCTGGTACATTTGTTAGAATTATTTTTATTGTTAAGCAATGTATGAGTCCATAAATATTTTGTAAGTTTAAACAGAACATAATAAAAGTCATAAGTTTATTGTAGCATTCACTTATACATCTAAGTGTTCATGGAAAATATGACAGAAGACACATGGCATTGAAAGCCATTATAATAACAAAATTCACTAGATGACAAGATTGGTAAAGCCATTTAGGGTCCATCTTCACAGACAGTATCATCTCAGCACTGGCCTGCCAGCCAAAAGAAAGCAAATCTTCTTCCTGTGGCCTGTTACATCAGAATTCATAGGAGGATATTGTAATTATGAGTTGCAAACAAAACCATGCAAAAAAGACACTTCCCTGCTAAGTAAAATCTGAATATATATCAACTTCTATTTAACTGTTGGAATTGGCATATATTCTAGATTTTTCTATCACATTTCCAACATTAATATCCATTGAATAAGCTGAGCAAATCTTGAAAACAGCTGGAATACTGTAAGCAGAATAATAGCAATAAAACATGAAAGAAAGATTCCTAACAAAGGCAATGTATCTGAAAATATATCTACAATATAAGTAAAAACTAAAAATGACCCAAGGAAACCAGTTTTGATTTTTTTTTAGTTCAGCTTCGAAATTTCCTGAGTATTAAATTAAAATTTCCTGGATTTGAGTGATATTTATTTATAAGAATGTTAATTCACTGAATAAATGTAAGCCCTCAGTTTCTTAGGCAGCAGGTACACAGACTGATTAGAATTGGTTTGTGGAAATTGGTCAAGATTCCATCTAAATATGGGGAATTATTCCATAACAAAAAAGACCTGGGCTGGGAAGGTGGCTTAGTGGGAGAGCGCTTGCTTTGCATGCCTGAGGCCCATGGCAGACCCGCCCCCCCCAAAAAAAAAGACCTAAGCCTCATTTCCATATAAAAGGAAATATGGAAACTTGAAGGGGTAGAAACTGAGTTCAAATGTAAATGTTAAAAAATAATATGGTTCACGAAGTAGGATATTCATAGGAACAGATCATAAAACTCAACAGGTATGTGCACATGATCATATAAAACAATATTTTATGAAATGAACTCCAAGAAATGGAAACAAGAGATTTATGTTGTTGTCGTAGTTGCTGCTGCTTTTTTTTTTTTTTTTTTTGGTCCAGTCGTGGGGCCTGAACTCTGGGCCTGGGCACTGTCCCTCAGCTCTTCAGCTCAAGGCTAGCGCTCTACCACTTGAGCCACAGCGCCACTTCCGGCTTTTTTCTTTTTGCTTATGTGGTGCTGAGGAATGGAACCCAGGGCCTCAGGCATGCAAGGCAAGCGCTCTACCACTGAGCCACCTTCCCAGCCCCGTTGCTGCTGCTTTTGTCTTTTCCTTTTGTCATGTTTGTTAGTTTGTCTTTGGGGAGGTAAAGGGGTCACAGAAAAGGTAGGACAAAGGGTGGACAAATATAGCATTGGTATTCAGTAGACTCTTTGGAAAATAAACTAGACAACTTGTGGGTGGGGATGGGAGGCAATTACTGGAAGAGAGTGAGGGAGGGAGAGACATGGTGTAAAAAGAAATGCACTCATTACCTGACTTAAGTAACTGTAATCCTTTGGTACCTTACTTCTACAACAACAATAAAATATTTTAAAAAATAATAATATGGTATTATTTGCAAATCCAAGGCAAAATCAAGCCCTTTACATAGGTAAAAGTGATGTGTGATTTTTTTTTCTTCTTTTGCAGTAGAAAAGATTCATATAATAACTGACTTTGACTACATTAATCTTTGATATACAGATGAATGTCCTCTCAAACACTCTATAAATATGCTAAGAATTGTTGGTTATGGCATGCAACTTTTGTGGCAATTTCTTTTTGTCGGTTATGGGGCTTGAACTCTGGGCCTGGGCGCTGTACTCAGCTCTTCAGCTCAAGGCTAGTGCTCTACCACTTGAGCCACAGCACCACTTCTGGTTTTCTGGTGGTTAAGTGGAGATAAGGGATGGTAGGGGAAAAACAAAGGAGGAGGTAACAATGCTCGATAGGAAATATACTCATTACCTTGCTCATGTAACTGTAACTCCTCTGTACAGTATTGTTACAATAAATAATATATAACAAAAAGAGAAAAAGAGTCTCATGGACTTTCCTGCCTGGGCTGGCTTTGAACCACAATCCTTAGCTCTCAGCCTCCTGAGTAGCTAGGATTACAGGCCTAAGCCATGGGCACCTGGCTGCCATGTAATTGTTAAGGCATAGTTCAACTGGTAAAGTATGTGCCTAGATAGTACAAGGCCCTGAGTCCAAAACATAATAATCCAGGCGGGAAATTATTTAAAGCATTTACAAAGTTTTCTAGGTCATTATTTTTTAAAGTAATATAGTGTAACAATTTTTTTTTCTGGTACTAGGGCTGGAACTCACTTGCTTACAGCTGGCATTCTACCACTGGAACCATACCTCTGACATAGCATTATTTTCTGATTAATTAGAGAGAGTGAGCAAGCAAAAGAAAGAGAGAGAGAGAGAGAGAGAGAGAGAGAGAGAGAGTGTCCTGTGGATTTCTCTGTCTTGATTGGTTTCGATCTGAGATCCTCAGACCTCAGCCTCTTAAATAGGTTAGGATTACACATTTAATTAAAGGGATATTGTGGTATTTTTGATATCCTGGGAACAATCCCCCTCAGACACTAAGCAATTACTGTAAGTAACATACAGGACTTGATCTTGTTTGCTTTGAGGCCAATGACACGATCAGATCACTTTACAAGTGATGTTAAGAAGACTGAAGGAGTTAGACAAGGTCAGGGACTTTTAGGGGGGGTAAACCTGAAGGACCCTTCTGAGAGGTCCTACGACAGAAGTGGAAGGAATCATGCTTCCCCTTAAAGGGTTTAACCCAAGAGAGTTTAATGAATGAGCTCAGCTCCTGGAGGAAGTTTGGGCTGAGTTATAGGAACAAGTGGATGGTGAAGCTTTCAAGACATGGTAACAATGAAAAAGCCCCTACTACCTGGACAACTGGAAGTAACAGTGTTAATAGATCCCAAGGGAAGAGATGTGGCAGTGAGGGCATCTAAGAGAGGAAAAAATGTGTAATCTTAGCATCAGAACCAGAAAAGCAGGGAGAAGCTGTGTAGGGGTGGGGTGGGGTGGCATTGGGATGGGGAATCAAAAACTCTTTTTCCTTGACTTACAGTCTCTTCCTATCTCATCAGTAAAAGCCACCCAGAAGACACACACAAATAGGCAAGGTTAGCCCTTTGGAGCCTAGACCAGTTCGGAGAAGTGAGGTAGTTTGATTGGGAGGGGGAAGGCAGCTAGCCAGCACGGGAAGCTTAACCTCAGAAAAAGACAGGACTATGTTGGGGATCACAGAGCTGGACTCTAGAGGAATGTTAGCAACTGTAACTAAAGAGATTTAAAAAAAAAAGTGTTTTTGTTCTATGACTGATAATTAGAGAATGCTAAAGTTTTAAGTAATGATTTTAAGGGATTAATTATTGTGAAGATTTTATCTTCAGCAATTTCTGTCTCTTTGATAACAGCTCCACTGGATGGACACAGAATAGGGTTTGTGCCCTGCACAGAGGCTCTTAACTAAAGATGTAGGTAAGGTGGAAAACCTGCCCCTTCTACGGCTCTCATTCATCTCCATGTTGGTGTCATCTTGCAATTTGCCCACATTTGCCACAAAAAAAACAAACTGAAAAAAATTTGGAATTTTTCCCATAACCAAAATGAAGTTGAATAAAGCCAGAAATTCAAAGGCCATGGTGTCTGAAATCAGAGTATTTATGTTCAATAGGCTACCAGAAATAGAATATTTAATCAATGATTGTCTTAAGTTTGTATAGATTGAAACCAATATATGAACTTAATTTTTTTTTTTTGGGGTCCAGTCGTGGGGCCTGAACTCTGGGCCTGGGTGCTGTCCCTCAGCTCTTCAGCTCAAGGCTAGCTCTCTACCACTTGAGCCACAGCATCACTTCCGGCTTTTTTCTTTTTGCTTATGTGGTGCTGAGGAATCGAACCCGGGCCTCATGCATGCAAGGCAAGCGCTCTACCACTGAGCCACCTTCCCAGCCCCTGAACTTAATTTTTTAAGAAGTCTACTATTTTGACTCCAGGGTAGCCTGGAAGAACACTTTATCAAATTTTATCTTACTATGCTTTTCAGCTAATCATTGAGATCAACAAGAATATTCTGTTCTCCAGCTTTTAACTGGCTAGTTTAACAGATCCTTCTAAAAGTTTTCCAAATTTCAAGTTACATTTAAAATTGGATCAATTGTCTGAGAAGGAATAATTGGTTCTTTTCAACTTTATGGGACATTAGACAGGAGTCTTACTGTTCCAAAAAGGAGAGGAGAGAGGTGAATGGACAGAAAGCCTTGTTTATATCTACTCTGATTACAATTTCAGGATCACTAAAATAAGAAAAAAATTATTTTGGTGTTTTCAAAACTATAACAGTAAGGTCTTCATCACATTTCTTATATCCCAAACTCTCAGCAGACAATACAATTTCTTCCTAAATTGTTGGAGCTGGGATTTCCTAAAGTTTCTGGAGTTTGGGAGGTAGGTATAGAATTGTTCAGTTTGCTTGCTCAGTTGGTGCTCTACCACTTGAACCATTCTTCTAGCTCAGCTTTTTTTGTCGGTCGTGGGGCTTGAACTCTGGGCTTGGGCATTATCCTTCAGCTCTTCAGTTTAAGGCAAGCACTCTACCACTTGAACCACAGTGCCACTTCCAGTTTTCTGAGAGGTTTATTGGAGATGAGTCTCAACGACTTTTCCTGCCTGGGCTGGCTTTGAACCATGATCTTCAGATCTTAGCCTCCTGAGTAGCTAGGATTACAGGTGTGAACCACCAATGCCTGGTTAGCTCAGCTTTTTGGTGGTTTAATTGGAGATGGTGTCTCACAGACTTTTTCTGACTGAACTAGCTTTGAACGACAATCTTCTAGGTTTCATTCTTCTGAGTAATGAGGATTACAGGCATGAACTTTCAGAATATAGCTACTTTTAAGATATTTAAATATGAGTTTCTTTTATATGTTTTACAAATAGACCTGAGTACATTTATGACTATCCTGGAATTTGTTCATATTAGAAGGTCATTGAGAAAAGATCCATTTGGTTTGCTTATTTGTTTAGACGGCATTGCAGCTATAAAATATCTAATAAAATCTACAGTCTCTTTTCTCCAATTCTGAAATCCAAAAGTTCTGATAAAATGGAAAGACTATATCTTATTCGGTGACAAAAGCTTAGTTGGCCTGAACTGTTTGCCCACAGAAGCTGAGATGAATTGATAAAAGTCTATTTATACTCTTTGTTTATTCCTCTCAGAGTGAATATTCATCATTTTAATGCAGAAGTTTGGTAATGATGACACCTCACATCGGTGTCATAAGAGAATGCTATGGAATATATGACATGGAATACATCATTGTATTATGATTTAACAATTCATCCGAATCACATTACAAAAACAGCTGGTTTCCAAATTAGCAGGCTCTTAAAGATCCATCTGTTAGGCTGAAGACTGGAGTTAACAGGAGACAATTACTAACTGAAGTCCAGCTTTTTTCATAAAGAAGAGTAAAAATATTTCCAGTTTTGTTTATTCTCTTATCTCTTTGAATTGTGCTTAATAAAAAAGATGCTCAATGTATATTATTGAATTGATTGATGGTTGAATAGTATCACTGAAGGCAAAGATAACTAGATAAATGAAAATGTAGGCATAAAAAGATATACCTTATGAAGAGGAAAGAAACTAATTTTCCAAGTGAATAAGTTTTGAAGAATTTCAAAGAGGTAAGGTATTTAAATAGAAGGCTTAGCAAAAATACCCTTTATTTCATAGAAACTAGATTTTTCTTTCATTTCTGTATAGAAGTAGTCAAGGATATCTGCAATTTCTTGTCATTTTTTTTCTCTTTTTTTGGCAGGGGGAGGGTTGAGGAGCATCAGGATTTGAATTTGTGTACTAATGCTTGCTTGGCTCTACTGTTGCACTATGCTTCCAACGACTGCTTTTTGCTAAATATTTTGGAGATAGTCCTTATAGAATTTTCGAATCCTCTGAATATCAGCCTTCTGAGTAGCTAGGATTTCAGACATGAGCCACCAACACTAAGCAGGATGCCCATAACTTCTTAAACACATTTTCTTATAGATGAAATAATTGAGATAAAAAGTTTATTAGATAGCAATCCTTTAAGTGAATCCAGCTTAGTACTATTTAATCATAATTTACATTTAATCCTCACAAAACCCACAAGAGGTAGGAGTACAGCTTTTTTCCTATTTTACTGATGAAAAGATTTCTATGTAAGTCAAGACTCTTGTTCTAGGTTATATAATAATAAAGCTTAGAGACAGTGTTCAACTGAAGCAGAGCCCAGATTCTCTGTGCTTAAACACTATATATTTTGTTCTATAATGCTATGATGTCTGTGATTAAAAAGAGTATGTTCAAATAGCCATATGCTATTATATAGCATGTAATATACATCTTCTTCTGATGGTTTGCTTGGGTTTTACCAATAAGGTCCTTCTAAACATAAGCTATATCATTAGCAAAGTATCAGCTACAGCGAACACAAACTCGGAAAACAGTGCTTTAGATGAATGTCGTTTTTTGTTTCTCACAAGTAAGAAGTTTGGATGTAAGATGTTCTCATCATGGATTTAGTAGATTAAGTATGTCAAGTTGGTTCAGTGTCTTGATGGTTTATTTCCTGGCTTTTCCCTCATAGGTGCTGGTTGTCTGCTGTAGTTCCAGCTCTAACATTCTAATCTAAGGCATTAACTAGGAAGGAGGGAGATGGGTCACCTATTACTGCCCTTTTGTCAGAAAAATGTTTCTCTGTAAGTATAGCAGAAGTTGTCTAGCTTATAGACTCATTATAACTGCTAGGCACAAAAAAAGGAGATTAAAAGTGAAAGTCGTGTTCGTGTGTCCATCCGATCCATCACAGAAAACAGTGAGCAGCTAACTTTTAATGAGAGGATCCACATAACTACATATTTTAGGTGTTGCAATCCAGCGTGGTCTCTAGCAGCTACTCAATTGTGCTGATATTTTCTAGGAAATGAAGCCCACAGATCCAATGAAGAAGCTATCTGTTTTCAAAACAACAATAAGAAAACCAATTTTACCTGTGGTTATAGTTTGTTGACTCCTACTCTGGAACTTGGTACATTGCTGTGAACCCAAATGGCATTTCACTATAGCATGGGAATATGTTGCTGATCATTAGGTAGAAGCTAACAGTATCTGCAGTTGAGGACATGATCATTCTCTTTCCCTAACCCTTTTTTCTGTTTCCTATCCCAAGTATGCAGCTGGGGTGGGAGTGGGGGTAGGACTCATGCTAACGTGCAATGTGGCTGTCAAGGTAACAGTGCTAGCTTTTGCTGCAGTCCATCAGGAGATCCTGCTGGATTTAGTCAAGCAGGCTGGTGGCTTGCTTTTGCTGTTGGTCTACAAAATTTGAACTCTGCCTGATTTATTTATTTTTTGTTTTGTTTTATTTCTTGTCTGTACTGAGGCTTAAACTGAGGGTCCTGGTATCCATCCACAGCCTTTGTGCTCAGTGCTAATGCTCTTCTATCTGAGCCACAGTTCCATTTCTGGCATTTTGCTGGTTAATGAAAGATAAGAGTCTCATGAACTTTCTTGCCCTGGCTGTCTTTCAACATCAATCCTCAGATCTCAGCCTCCTGAATAGTTAGAATTACAGGTGTGAGCCACTACAAATGGCTTATCTCTACTTACAATCATGACTGGCTGCTGCGTATTAAAGAATACCATTTGCCCATTATCTAGTTCTCTTTTTTGTTTTTATTATTCAGCAAGAGGAAGTAATATACCAAAGAATTTTTTTGGGGGGGTGGGGAAGAAAAGCATTTTTTCTAGTTTCCTAAGCAGCAAGTACTAGGAAAGGGACAATGTTTTGTTCAGTGAGATAGGCATGGGAGAGTTCTTCATAGCAGCAGCTCCTATTGGCAAGAGCTATTTCCTTCCTGCTTAGACAGAGCCATCTTGCAGCCACTGTGCACTGAGCAAGAGAGTAAAAGCCATTTGCCAAAATGACTGTACAGAAATGTGGGAGGAGCCTATGTACTTGAATGACACAGTGGTTCTGACTACACCAAAGTGGAGCTGCTCACTTCTGGACATGTTGCTATACTAAAGAAAATCAAGCCCTTCTGCTGTTTAAACCATTGCTTGGTGGGAGTTTCTGCTGCTTGAAGTAGGGTATTTTCATGGCAGATACACGTAAGGAAACTTGCTGTACCAAGTCGATAAAATAACTGTCTTTTTCCACTATACATTAGGAAAAAGGGAACTCTTCATTGTCTGCTACTCTGTGGCAAGAATTGAGAGTACTTAGTCAAGGTTATTCTCCTATATTCTTTTTCTATTACAGCTTTCTGGTGAAGATTGTCTTAGTGTGTACCTTTGCAGAGAACACACTGTTAGGTGGTGGCTGGGATCCTGATTTTCCACTTTGGTTCCCACCACACCTTATTTGTTTATTAGGTCACAGAGGTTTCTTAAAACCCATCTAAGCAGTTTAGAGTGATTGTGACTTCATTTTTCTCAGCTCAAGTGTTGAATACATTTTGAGATACTGAGTAAATAAGTTGACTACAGGATTAGGGATTTTTTATGATATTTCAACTGGTTTACACAATTTTTGCATATATTATTTCTTATGTACATATGAGCAATAAAGTTGAACAAAAATCTCTCATGTATATTTTTCCTTTCCCTTCAATTGTAGCTAACCTCTATGGTATCACTCAAAATCCGGGACTCTGAATGCAATATGCTGAATGGGACTTTTTAAAGCATTTCCTGAAAGCCAGATGTTTCGATCTTTAGTCCTCTGCTAGTTTGAAAGTGGAAGAATTTATATAGAAATGTTCCCAAGTAATAATCACTTCTTGAAATCTATTTGATGACCTTTTAATTTCCTTGAAACAGAAAGTCCTGGAACAGAATACTTTATACTTTTCTTATAATCATATATTACCAATTTCTTAAACCTAAGACTTTAATCATCTCACAGTTACCATAAAAAGAGAGTAGCATTAATAGGGACCTTATTTCAAATGAATACTTCCCAAACATAGCAGTCCTTCCGAATATAAAAATGTTAAAGTTTAAAGCAGTACCTGAAAAATGGTCTTTGCAGAGACTGCTGGCATTTTGTTCCTCACTCTCCAAGACCGGCCCTAGCAACCAAGACTCCTCATTGTGAAACCAGTAACCAGTGATGTCATGTCTGAGAATTTCACTGTGCACTTACAGTGGGAAAGAAAGCACTTTTATTTTCTGGTCTCTCTTTTTTTTTAAAAAAAGGAAATATCATACTATTTCTCACTGTTGCATGAAATAAATGTACCTTATACCTGAGTTCTTCATGAGATGCCTATAGAACCATTATGAGCCACATTTCTACACCAGCAGTAACTACACCAGAGACACTATGCTCCAAAGTTAAAATAATAGTCTTTTTAAAGAGAATAATCCTTATTTAAGAGACTGCATTAAAATTATATCAAGAGACGATTCCCTTCTTTCCTTCTTTCCTTCCTTCCTTTTTCAGTTAATCCTGTTGCTGGTGGCCCATGCCTATAATCTTAGCTACTTAGGAGGCAGAGATCTGAGGACTGAGGTTCAAAACCAAACTGGTCAGGAAAGTCAGTGAGACTCTTATTTTCAATTAATCACTAAAACATTAGAAGTGGACTTATGGACAAGAGGTAGTGTGTTAGTCTTGAGCACAAAACCTCAGAGATATTGCAAGCCCTGATTTCAAGCTCCAGAACTGGTGCATGTGCTGGCGCGTACCACCCCTTCCCTCCCCTCACCCCCTCCCTCCCCTCACCCCCACAATTAAGTAATTGTACAAAGGGATTACCATTAAACATGTCATGTTATAAATACCACACATCTTGATCAATACCACCTATTCCATCATTTTCCCCCCTTCCCTCTCAACCCCACCTCTCTCCTCAATAAGATTGGTGAGAGATCAGCTAAATTTCAAGACAGTTTTCTATCTCAGCTTCACAATAATGGTTATAATAAGTAGGACTTATTAAACTCCCACCCTGTGCCAGCCTGGCCTGTAACTGGCCACCACACAGCGCTTTCATGTAACTTCAAAAAAGCTCCCTCTCTGGTGGATATGGGGCTTAAAAAGCTAGAGCACTTTGCATAGATCATAAAATCCTTCAGCACTTTCTGGGTTGAACCAGCCCCATACTTTAGTCCAGGCTTGGAGAAAAGCGTGGGCTGGATTTTGGTGTCCTGCTTGCTCTCTCCGTATAGCACCCTGCTTCGTAGTGTAACCCACACATACAGACACAGTGTGAAGTGTTTCATGTGGGTTGAAATACTTAACGGGGAGAATAAGAACTCTATAACTTGAGAACTATTATCAGAAGCCACGGGCTGCTTAAATACTTCATCTAACGGGGATAAAAGGATGAGGGAGGGCAAAAGGCCTGATTATTTTCCCAAGCACTTCCTAGTTCTTAAGTGGACTGAGAACTTTCAGTAGAAGGAAAATTTAGAAGAACCATGAGAACGGTGCATCACGGCTCAAGCGTAGAATTTATAAGCATGGGAGGGAAGGGATAGGATTTGTGATGACCTGGGAAATCAAGCCTCATAAAAGGGGTGTGGCAACAGCTACTACAAGCCTCAGAAGGAGGATGGTGGGACTGTCACAGGACATCCAGGGTGATATTCCTATAGCCGTCTTTCCCCTTAAGACAACAATCTAGGAAACATGGCTTTATACTTACAAGTCACTCATGGACTCCATATTTTCCTAGGATTATTTAGTGTCATTAGGTATGCCAGTGAGCAAGAGACAGAATAAGGAAGAGATGCTCAGGGCCACATGGGGAAAAGAAAGGTGTCACGTGGGCAGCCACAGAAAGTACACAGGACCACATGCGTTTGAGCGACTTTCATGACAAGGTAGCAATGATTGGGAGCACTGCTCATGAGGGGTGACCTGGCTCCATGGAGAAGCACAGAGAAGAGGGAGGTGTGTGTGGGAGTTCAGAGCTTAAGACGTTAGGTTTGTATGCATGTGTTCTGCTTCAACCATTCTGTTTTGGAAATGAGACACAGACTATGATAAATCAGAAGGCTTTGTACCAATAATAAGAGAGGGGTAGGCATCTTCAGGAAATGGGAATAACTCCAGTAGCTGCTGAGGACAGTGTGTTCAGGAGATGGTGAATCGACCAATCTGGCCAAAGCAGTAAAGTTGTCTTACGGGTAAAAGACAAGACTGGGAAGTGGGTAGGAGCCAGATTGTAGAGAGTTATGGATTCCAAAAAGGAATAAAGCCATTTTAGAACATCTTTGATTTGCTAAGGCAATTTAATAGACATAAGATCATTCCATCCTCAGTGTAACCCTCATTTAAAAACTTTTATTTATTATTGTGACTCTCATTTTACTGATCAGGAAGTTAAATTTCATGAAGGCTAAGAAACTTACCTAAGTTTAAAACTGTACAGATTTTAAAGCTTGAACTCAGTGCCTCTTGGAATTCTTGCTTAGTTTGTTTGGTAATGATTGATGCTCTACCACTTGAGCCATAGCTTTAGCCCTGAATTTTGCTGATTATTTAGAGATGGAGTTTTGCAGACTTTTCTTCCCTGCCTGGCTTCAAACCATTTTCCTCCAAGTTTCAGCCTTCTAAATAGCTAGGGTTATAAGCATGACACACTAATGTGCAGTTCAGATAGGGAATTGAACTCAAACAAGCTTTCATACTAAAGCTCAAATGTTTTATTATCCTGTGAGTCTAGATTTTAACAACTGTGTTCTTGAGACACATGGTAAAAAAAAATATCCAAAACCCATTAAAAAAATCTCTGGTGAGCTAAATTAAAGAGCCTAAAGGCATAGAATTTGTTTTGGGAAGTAATTTTAGAGTAGAGCCTGGACTGTGGTGGCAAAGGAGAGACATAAAGACTTCTCTGAAATCACATAAGGGACTTGGCATCTAACCAAATAGTAGGTGAAGGAAAGGGAAAATTCAAACAAAGCAGTGAAGTCGATTTAAGAGACAGAGCCTGGGGCCTGGTTCTGCTGCTCGGAAGGAATGTAAGCTTTCGGTAACAAGGATGTCTTGAAATTCCTGTCCTTGCTTGCAAAGCGAAGGGATTGGATCAGGGATTCTTTAAGACTTTACTCAGCTTTAACATTCTAGGCATCTCTGACTCAAAGATGAGTCAAAGGTGGCAAGCCTGCTACAATAATAGGAAAAGGGGGCAGTGAGTTTTAGAATGGGAAAAGGATAATTTCAGCTTTCAAAGCAGCTTCTGTTAGATGCACCTGCACCCTCCACCTTGTTCTCCACCTCAAAGATCCTTCCAATTCCTTCTTGTTCTAATCTCTTTGTCACCCATCACAGCCTACGACCCAGTTTCTGTCTTCCTGCTATGGTGCATACAACATTGAATATCAATCTTTGTCATATAGTATGCCTAGTTGCACTAGTCTAAAGCTTCTAACCTGTCTACTCATTCTTCTTAAGAGAAAAGAGAAGCAAAAATCTAGAAAATATTCTATATAAGATATTAATTAAAGAAATAGTTCTCATTTGACATGAGGAACTCTGTTTCTTTGGGTCATACTTATAAGACCCCAATTATTCACACAACCTTTCTAGAATTTTTTTTTGGGGGGTCCGGTCATGGGGCCTGAACTCTGGGCCTGGGCGCTGTACCTCAGCTCTTCAGCTCAAGGATAGCGCTCTACCACTTGAGCCACAGCGCCACTTCCGGCTTTTTTCTTTTTGCTTATGTGATGCTAAGGAATCGAACCCAGGGCCTCAGGCATGCAAGGCAAGCGCTCTACCACTGAGCCACCTTCCCAGCCCCTAGGAAATTTTTGAAATTCTCTTTAACAAATACACAACATACAAAGTTGGAAAACTGGTAAAGATGGGGCACCCTTTCCTCCTTAGTAACTTCTTTAGTAGTTTTTGGTTTGTTTTAAAATAGTAAAATGCTCTAACACTTTAACATGTGACTCAAATATTCAAATATATTACTGGCATGCTTTGTTCTTTAGTACTTACCCTGGCATAGCACAGCTAATACTTGCTGAAAAGGTGCCCATTGCAACACATTAGTAATCAACCTAAAACAATGCTTGAGAAAGTAAGCTGCATCTGATGTTCCAAGATTTTTGCTGACTCAAAAGGGCAACAGGAAATAAGGCAGTAAACTCTTCCTGACCTTCTAGTTCTGATGAGATTTAGGAACAATAGAGAAGATTGGTCATCAGAGTGAATTCTTAGTTATCTTCCCAGACATTTTCTGCAATAATTCAAGTTGCATCTCAAGAAACATTTCTGTCTGTTAGATGTCTGATGTGATGTTTCTTTAAAGACTTTCTTTAGTGTTAAGGAATTTTAATTCCCAGAATATTGGTTAAACACATGATCTGAATAACAAAATAGATCTGTTACCAATTCCTACCTCTACTACTTAGTGGCCTATAAGTCTTAGGCCATTCATATGATCCTTGTCTTTCTTCTGATGAGTTGAGTTAGTTGTTCCTGAAATGAAATTCTACAGAATTATTTAATCTTCCAATGGAGAAATGGATATTACCTAACAACAGTTGTGGGTGCATGGAATTGGGCAAATGTTGAAACAATTCTCACATGGTAAGATCAGATAAAAAGAAAAGCATGTACTCAAGGCCACAACATTGTTTAATAACAGAAAAGAGACCCAGTTTTTAAGCTTCAATACAACAAGTGTGATATGCTGAACCCACCAGCTGAGAAAAGGCAAAGATCTCCACGTTGGCCTACTGCCCTGTTAGCACTTACGAATTCTTAAGTAATCATAATAAGAATAACCTGTTTATGTCAGAAGGGCAGAAGGAAAGTGAAGATCCAAACATCTGAAATTAAGCTACAGACTCCAACTACCTTCACCAAACTTGAGAGCAAAGTTAACAGGAGCACCAACCGTGCTTTTCTTGGCACCTGCCAAAAAGGATCCTTTAGGTGGGTTTGGATACTTTACATATTGTAGCAATTATCCTTTTTGTTTTTGTTGTTTAGGAATTAAAGAAGATACATTATTCTATGTCTTTTTATTGAAATCAGAAGTTGCAAGATTCCTGCCAGAGACTGGTGGCTCCTGACTATAATCTTAGCTTCTCAGGAGGCTGAGATTTAAATGTCAAAGTCAGAACCCAGCCAAGGCAGGAAAATCCTTGAGACTCCCTTCTTCATAACAAGCCAAAAGTGGAACTCTGGCTTTAATAGCAGTACACTAGCCTTGGACAGGCCCCAGGCCTTGAATTCAAGCCCCAATACATGCAGGAAGGCAGAATGGCAGGAAGGCAGGAAGGAAAAGAGGAAGGAAGGAAGGAAGAAGGAAGGGAGGAAGTAAGGAAGGAAGAGAGGAAGCAAGGAAGAGAGGAAGGAGGGAGGGAGAGAGAGAAAGAAGAAAGAAGGGAAGGAAGGAAAGGAGGAGGAGAGGGAGGGAGAAAGAAGAAGTAAGAAAGAAGGAAAGAAGAGGTAAGAAGGAAGGGAAAATGAAAGAAAGAGATAGGAAGAAAGAAAGAACAGAAAGAAGGAAGGAAAAAAATCCATGACTGTTTTGTCTTTTTTCCTCTGATATTTCCATCCATCCTCGTAATTGCTATTCTCACCTCAGTCATTGAGTTATATTATTGCCTCATGCACATGCTTTTCTTGGCTGCAGAGAAAGTAGAGAAAGCATAAGGGAGGGTAAAGGAAGGAAGAAAGCCCAAAGAAGGCAGAGCTGGTTCTTCCCCTGCTGCAGGCATTATCTGTTCCCTCACTGAAGTCTGCGGTTGCCTGCACAGGCAGGCACAGATGAGATTCTCTGACAAGCTAGGTAGGGCTCTAGCTTTGCCAAAGTCAATCTGTGGAGTTGCTAACCAGTTTTCCCCTTTGAAGGAAACAGTCCCAGAAAACTTCAGTGTTTTTAATAGCTTAGAGACAGCTGTTCTTTCAGATTTTATGTTTTGTTGAATGGATTGGGGAAACTAACTCCTTACTCCCTATTTCCTCTAATATAAACCGATTACAATTTTCCCTCCAGAACCAGTGTTACCCTAGGATACCTCTTTCTTTTCTTTTCTTTACTGTTTGCCAAATGCTCATCATGGCATTCAATAATGCCCTTGGTTCAACAACCTTATCTGACTTCTTTTTAATCACATGCTGCTGAAATGTGAGACTTCTGTTTATAAAACCATATGGAGTTCACATTTGAAAACAGGCTATTCTCCAAGTCGATAGTCATCTTGTAGTGAGACACAGTCTTGAACTACAAAGTGATGATTACCTTTTGGGTGAGGCTTTGGTTTTTCTTATTGGCAGATAGCTTATTTTCTTAGTCAAAATTATAGCACATAAGCCTTATTTTCACCAACAAATTCAGAACTTTTGCAAAGAATTAAAACCTAAACAAATATATGTGTCATTTCCTACTGTGGAAGAGCACTCTCTATTTCCATCTTCTTTTTTTTTTTTTTTGTCGGTCGTGAGGCTTGAACTCTGGGCCTGAATGCTGTCCCTCAGCTCTTCAGCTCAAGGCTAGCACGCTACCACTTGAGCTACAGCGCCACTTCCATTTTTTGGTGGTTTATTGGAAATAAGAGTTTCATGGACTTTCCTGCCCGGGCTGGCTTAGAACTGTGATGCTCAGATCTCAGCCTCCTGAGTAGCTAGGATTACAGGTATGAGCCACCGGTGCTCGGCTCTATTTCCATCTTCTCATAACTCACCTGTTTCTAATCTGACAATAACCATAGACAGATCCATGCAAATGAAGTCTGTTTTTGAAGTATACCACCAGATGAAAGACACAAAAAAAATCTGTACCACTATATTTAATCTTTGGAGTTGAACTTCAGTAAAGATTAATAAGTTTATCTTCTATCAATGAAATATTCAGAGAATAAAATGCATTAGGGAAGAAATATTTGTATATAAATTTATACAGACTTTTTGTTGAGTGTGACAGAGGCTGAAGGGATAAAACAAATGAGAACGACTTCTCATTTTTCACTCTTATGCACGCATAAAAGAGGTTTCAGTTAGTTGTATCTTATTTTATTTGTTTTTTGTTTTTGTTTTGCTTGGTTTTCACCAGTACTGAGGTTTGCACCCAGAGCGCAGCCTTGCGAGGCAAATGCTCTGCACTCAAGCCACATCCCTGTTTTACGTTAGTGATTTTTTTCATGTAAGATCTTGTGATTTTGCCTGGACAAGCCTCAGTCTATGGTCCTACCTTGAGTTCCCTGGAATAGGTTGGATGACAGATATACAACACCCTATCTAGTAGGTTGATTGAGATGGGATCTTGCTAACTAATTCTGCTTGAAATGTGGCCTTAAACTGTAATTTTCCCTAATCTCTTCTTTCCAAATACTAGGATGGGGGAGTGGGGGGAGAAACTACCATATCTGACCCGCAAAATGGCGTTTTGTAAAGACACCTATAGCAATGTATTTATAATAGAGTTCTATGTTTGTCACACACATATCCTTTCCACTGGTATTTGGACACTAACACATTTGAATAATTTCACAGTGCTTCCATGTCCTGACAAGTTACTACTGCAGGTAAAGTTTTACAATGAGAATCTACTAATGTTCCCAAAGGTTTATGGTTTTTAAATGTTTGACTTTCATGTAGACAGGCAAATATAAACTGTAGCACCTCATTCTCTAGAGTCATAAAATTATAGTGGGCTGTATTTCCTCTTTGCAAGTAAAAATTCATAAAAGGACTCTTTCTCCCAGCTCTCAGTTGTCCAGATGTCTGCCTAGTTAATAATTCAGCTGCTTTCCTTCAGCTAAATAAGCGAGATAAACTTGTCCATGCTGGTACCTTCCAGAATAATCGAGTACAATAACATAAGAGAAACAAGCTTAATTTGAAAACAGACTGTTAAAGGTCAGTCTCAGAAATGACTCCTAGAATAATGAGAACGTGTTTCTATCCCATGTGGAATGCATTTTACCTTTTATTGATGGCCAGTGCACATTATGGAAACCAAGGAGAACATCCAACACAAAGCATATTTACCTAGGGGCAGAGAACGTTTAGTGTTGTTAGCAATCTCTAAGACAGGCATAGTATAGTACCAGCACTCAGGCAGAGAAGGCAGCAGGATTGTGAGTTCAAGGCTAGCCTGTGCTACAGAGTAATTTCCAAACTGACCTGTATGGCACAGAAAGACATTGCCTTGAAAAACCTAACCTAAAGGAACCCAAAGAATTTCTTCTAAGTATTTAGGTTGATAATTTAATGACTCATTTTCCAAATAAAGACTTTGAGGAATAGAGTCTGGTGAACAGTTTGGAACCCTTGGTGGAGAATTATATAAAGCCATAAAGAAAAACACTGACTCAATTTCTTGGAGATCTGGAGTTTTTCAAGTGTGCACTGCTTTCTTTGGTTGTGCAGTGTAGTAGCTTTAAGGCTATGGAACTATCTTATCCTGAACAAATAGATCTCAAAAGTTGCCTAACAGAATTTGGTATTTTACAGATAGAGCATATGTAGCAAAAAGCTACTAGAAGATTGAAAAATAAAACCTGTATTATTCTTGTAGCATATGGGCACAGGGATTTAGGTTTTAGAAATAGCCATCAAGGTTTGCATTTATTTTACACGGTCACTTAATTATAGAGGAAAATAAATTATTTAACTTCATAAGAGTTGGAATGTTGATCTGCATCTTATTATTTCTCACCTCTCATTTGAGACAATTTGATCATTTCTATTACTTTGGCTGGCACAATACATAAAGAATTAAGGTAAGTACTTTTAATGACCACATGTAAGTAGTTTATTGTCTATGACAACTATGTAAATATGAAATGAAATAGCCCAGATTTCACTAGATTCCATAACAAGTAATTAATGACAGAAAATGAGAGTTTCCTTGTTTGTTTCTACAGATTTTCACTCCTTTTTCCATCAGTTCTCATGTGTATTTGTCCATCTCCTCTCTACTGACTATTATTACTCTCAATTCCTATAACTGACCATTCCTCAAATAGTCATGAATTGTAGGGTCTTGCTCTCTTTTAAATATATAAGGACATTGCTGTTGAGCTCACCGAATGTGAACAGAGAGGGCCTGAGGAGACAATATTGTAAGAATGTTTTTGATACTAGTGCAAGCCATGGATTAAACATTACACCCTATTAAAGCAAGATACAAAATACTGGAGGAAAAGGGGGAAATGGGACAATACAAAATCATAATCAAATATTCTGCTGTCTTCCTCACATATTGCTCAGACAACTTATTTCTCACATAATCCTCAACCTTGAACATACTGACACTCAAGTTTTGCTGAATGATGCAATCTGAAACTTTCCAATAACCATCGTGTGCAGGACAAGAAAAACAAAAACAACAGAAGCATTTTGCCTGCCATGAGGCTCATAGAAATTGTATTGTCAAGTCTTCTTGTCCTTCTTGAGTTCTTACATCCATGACCATCAGAATTTGAGGTAGGGGTGCAGTTGCAGGTTGAGGAATCTTGGGTATGGGAAAGAAAGGCATGTTTATCTATTCCTGTTTTTATGTGAAGGCAGAGAGCTCCCCTATTATTAGCTTTAAGTCTATTCCTAATACCAGATGAACAGAGACTCTCTAGGCTGAGCTTGAAGAAGAGCTTGCAGCCAGTGGGTCTGTTCAAAGAGTCAGTGAAAAGAGCAGGTTTCTACTATCTAGAGGCCAGGCAGAGGCTTATGCAAGCTCCAGAACCCTGGGAGAAGGAAGGAGATTTTTCCCTTCTTTAAGGAGCTTTGCATAGGAACATTACTTCTGCAGAGTCTAACACACTGGTCATACTAATGTCACCTCTGTGATAAATCCTACTGTACTCTCAGGCCATTCTATCACAATATAAATTGTGCCTGGGGTCTGTGGAATGGGCAGCTGAGCTAAGATCCAATATCTTCATGCTTCCGCGGATCCTCATTCCACAGCACCCTGTGATCTAGACCTACCACATGAGTTTATTTCTGATATATAACTAACTTGGGAAACTTTAAATTATTGATGACTTTTATAATTTATAATTTTATAATTTATAATTTATATTTTATAAATATAATATAACTTAGGAGACTAACCGGCCCATAGAATGTGTTCCATAACTACTTGAAAATAAGATGTGGAAGCGAATGGCTATAATCTAGCTACTCAGGAGGCAAAGCTAGTCCTCAACAAAAGTTTGCAAGATCCCATCTCAACCAATAATAAAAGCTAGGCATAGTGACATGGGCCGGTCACCTTAGCTATGAGGAAAGTGTACATATGAGTAGTCTGGTCCAAGCCTGCCTTGCCATAAATAAAACTATATTAGAAAAATAACTAAAACTTTTAAAAAGAACTGGGGGTCTACCTCAAGTGGTAGAGTGCTTGTCTATGTAGTTTAAAGCCCAGATTTCAACCTCTAGCACTGGCAAAATAAATAGACTCAGTGGCTAGAACCTAAACTTGCTTGATGCTTAAGAAAGGACGCTGCCTCTGGGTTTTGCTACAAGCTAGCTCATCCATTCAACACATGAACTTGCTACTAAGCAGGGCCTAAGACCACCTACTGAACAGTTATGGTGGTAGAAAGCCACTTCAAAATAGATGGGCACATTTTCACTTTTTCATTTTCTGGATCAGTGTTTACTAATTGTGGCCAGATAGGACTGAAAGAGAGATTGTATATTTCTCAAGTTTCTGTTTCTCACTGAGGAAAGATGAGATTCTAACATCTAATTCACAGTTAAATTGTCTGCTTTTAAAGAAACGGTGGCAGGCAGGAGTCAAATTTAGACGTTCACAAAAGTCCTAGTTGGAACATTGGTACATAAACAACCTGAATGGAAACAGTAAGGTTCATAACCTGGGTGATTATTTATTTTCCACATTCTGGTCTAAGCACCTATCTTCAGAACAAATAGTTCTATTGAAATAATCGCTGGCATAAGTTACAGTGTACAGAGTCTTAACACTCTAGAAATAGCTCATTTTAATCTAATTCATGGCACAGGTTTTTTTTTTTTGAAGTTGCATAAAGTATAGTGGTTATTTGAATGAAAATCATGCAGTTTTCTTGGGATTTCAACAGCTCTTTGTTGGAAATTTTCTTACTGTCCTTTATAACATCTATTTATGTATTGCCTCCTGAGCCAGTAATAAATGCTATCTATTATTTGTGAAAATAAAACCCAAGCTTCACTTGATCTTCTTTTGAGAATAGCCAATAGCAGTCATGCCTCTGCCTATTTTCAAATCTATATAAACTCTAAGTATTCCTATAATTGAATCAGCCAAATAAGCACATATTTATTGAGCACTATTGTCCTAAGGGCTAAAAACATGGATGTAAACAAGACCACAGAGATTCTTGACTCTTGGGGCATATAAATGGAACAAGAAAACCAATTATTAAATAAATAATTATCAGTACAAATAAAGATACCATCAATGTCTTAGGAAACTGGTGGGGATATACTTGTTAGTACAGCAAAGGATTCTAGGAGAACTCTAAGATCTGAAGATCTTAGATTAATGTTGGCCTAGCAATAAGGAGAGACTCGAGCTGGGAAAGTGGCTCAGTGGTAGAGTGCTTGCCTTGTATGCATGAAGTCCTGGTTTTGATTCCTTAGTACCACATACACAGAAAAAGCCAGAAGTGACACTGTGGCTCAAGTGGTAAAGCACTAGCCTTAAGCTCAGGAGGAGTGCCCAGGCCTAGAGTTCAAGCCCCAGGACTAACAAAAAAGAAAAAAAAAAAAAAAGGAGAAACTAAAAAATCAACCATTTTTTCTCCTTTAAGGGTTTTATTGTGAGATAAAGGTCACATGACAAATTCTAATTTATAAATCCTTGGTAGGTGCAATGCAAGAGCAACTACAAGAAGATTGATTAGAGGATTTTACCACATCTCAGAGAGGTGGGCTTTTGGATGTCAGTATGAAAGTGCACATTGTGTATATACACAGAAGAGATGGGGTAAAGGCCAATGAATAAGAAAGAATGATGTCATGTAGTTCCCCATGAGGAAAATCAGGATTATACCCAGCAGTCTATCTCTGGCATATTGCGGTTATGGTTGTGGAGTGAATTCAACTAATGTACTAGATAGTAAAGTTGCTTAGAGTTCAGCAACAGCAACAAAAATTACTGTGCAATTTTGGGTGAGAATTATCTGAGTTATCTTCTTTGACAAAATTAGGTAAGTGCTGGTGTTGCTCTTAATGATGTGTTTTTAACTAATGAATAGAATTCAGACATTCAGTTCTAAAATTCTAACACAAGTGTAACCCAAATCATTTGTAGTTGTGAAGTCTTCAGTCAAATCTCAAGTCTGTTTCTACATTTTGAAGGATTTCCTCTGTTCCAAGAATTATTATGAGCAGAAGAGATACACTGGCTTGTTCTTAAAATTTAATTCCAATGTTTTGCAAATTCAAGAGGCAGTAGATTATAGTGCTAAGTACCAAGCTTTGGAATCAGACTTGGATTTAACTTTCATATAGTCTTTTATCATGTCAACCCAGGCACGTTAACTTTCTGAATTTCATGTCTTTGCGTTAGGCAAGATTGTTACTATTTTAAAAGAGGCATACTCAATATCTGTGTTTCTTCTTCTCTCCTAATTCACTTCTTTTAGCCTTGCCTATAGGTAGATGAAAAGACAAATTCAGTGTTCCATGCTTATCCAGGATTATGTGGCAAAAGGGATCAGTTTTCTGTCTTCAGCTTTCCATTTGATGTAATTTCTATTTCAGATACAAAGTATGGCAATTCCCTTCTGGCCTGGTTTTATGGAGCCACCGACTTTGGGTTGAGGAGAAATATCCTGTTTCTTACCAGGGGCGCTTCTATTTTTCTTTCTAGAAGTCAGGTTGAGCTGTTCAGGGAAGTTCTAGCTTGCCTCACCCCTCTAATCCCCCAGCAGTCAATTTTGAGTCACTGCTCACCTGCAGAGGCTGTGAGAAAAATGGTTTCCATCTCTCCCCAGCCCAGTATCATTGTTGGTTTTCATACTTGACATTGAGGGAATCTTCTCCTTTCCCCAAGTGCTTTCTCATGTTAATGCCACCTTCTGACTACATAGAGAAGCCAGTTCACAAGACAAACAAAAACAAACAAACAAAAAACACCTATGTCATTACTAAAGTATCTTTGGTATGGCTGTCGCTTTTTCTCTACTCCTGAGATCCAAGCTGCTCTTAATCTACAATAGAAATGTCTGATTCTCCAGTGGTTCCCCAAGATATGGACAAGCCCTTCAAAAATTCTTCAGGGTTTCCATTCCAAGTTTTACCTTCATTTATTTTTTTTAAGTAAACGTCTTCAAACTAGATTATGTCTATGATATTCCTAACAGGGGCTCCCAAAGGCCTAGCTGCTTTATGCATAGAACCATATATAATAAATCATAATCAACATGGACTCCAACTGATGGAAGTAGAGGCTATTACTGTGTTCTATATTTTTTTCTTTTTCCCCCTAGTTTCTCCTAGTTTTCGGCACTGTGTGTTTGTATGTGAGACTGTTCAATGTGTGGAAGGGAAAGGGAATTACAGACACAGCAGGACAAGGAATGAACCAATGCAACATTGATACTCACTTGACACGAGGTAGGATAAGAACCTTACAACTTGGGTGGGGAGGAGGGAATAGGGAGGGGAGAATTGGAGATAATGATGGATGGGGTAACAGTGTTTAAAAACAAATGTACTGGTACCTTACTTATGTACCTGTAATCCCCCCTGCTCATCACCTTTTTAAAAAAGAAGTAAGCGTCTTCATATTATATTCTCATTAGGACTTCTAAATTTCTGGATATTGTGATCTTTAAAGAATTCTTACCTTCTTTCAGTAAAATGTTCTAGCTTCAACTGAAGGGTTCAATATTACATTTAAGGAGTTGGCTTAATTTTAGAGTAGAAAGGGTATTGCATAACTAATTCAAGTTGTAAGCAAATATCACAATAGACGTGTCCTCTTTTATTATAGATGAGATATTTATAATCCAGAGGGTGTGGTCAGGTCACAGTTTTCTGTGGTACCCTGGCCAACACTCCAATTCAGGGCCCTTGATGCTCTCCCCAAATTTTCTTATACTACAATCTTGCCACAAGCCTTCAGTTAAGAGAAAATATGCATATACTCTCTAGGGATCAAATAGGAAATGATCCATTTTGGCCATATCTTATATTATTGAAGATGATATCTAAAAGATTAAAAGAGAAAATGTACTGTAGTACATTTAGAACTATCATATTGCTATACCTAATATTATGGCAGTCTAACGATATAGGAATAGAATAAAACCTATATGGTCTGCTTCTGTTTATGCTTTGCTGTGCCTGGTGATTGGAGGTTGATTATGCATTAGTAGATGTGGATTATGTAGGCAACAGCAGTGATGAACAACCAATTAATTCATGGCTGATGTCTACACTTGGTGACATACTTAGCTGTCTCCCAAAGCCTTATTTTTTTGCCAGGTGTTGCAGCCTTAGAGCTGGATGCCTGGCCATGCCGAAGGCAGGCTCTCCACACAGCAGAGCCTCCCATCTGCTTACTGTTTAAACAGGACCTCTTTCTAGAGACATCTGCTTGTCTGCCATACTGGCTGCTCTTGTGTGAAGCTTCCTGTGCCTGTCTTGTGTTGGCTAAGGTACCACACTGAAGAGAAAATGTTCCAAACAGATACATTCTGTAATTATTTTAAAGATAATCTTGTAGCATTTGGTCATCCTGGCTACTATTTTTCTGTTAAAAACTTGATGTTGGGGCTGAGAAGTTGGCTCAGACGTAGTGTGTTTGCCTTGCATGCATGAGGCCCTGGGTTCGACTCCTCAGCACCACGTAAGCAGAAAAAGCTGGAAGTGGTGTTGTGGCTCAAGTGGTAGAGTGCTAGCCTTGAGCTGAAGAGCTCAGGGACAGCACCCAGGCCCAGAGTTCAGGCCCCACGACCAACAAAACAAAACAAAACAAAACTCTTGATGTTTCTGGAATCTTTCAGGTCTGAGAAGAATACAGGATTCTGGAGTGACACTGCCAGATTCAATTACACATTATTTAGACATTCCTTCAATAATACAGTGTGATGACCAGCCACACACCCTTGATGGGATACAAGAAGTATGTATTTCTAACATGTCAGGACACAAATTGGGGATGGCACTGTTGATCTCAGGAGGAGATCGATCCGTGACTATTGATCAGCATAGGACCTGCTGGACTAGCCTGTGCATCTTTAGTGAGTACTTCATGCTGCAAATCCAGTTTTTTGCAGATTGGATCAGATAAGTTCCTTGTGCAATCACCCTCAGAACCAAACTAATGAGGCAGCAAGGCAGGTACAATGCCTTCTAGAAAGGACACTAACACTACCTTCTTGAGCCCAGTGTAGAAAAGGATATATTAAGCAATAGATAAATCAGCAATAGCAGATGAAAAAAAATCACAGATTAAACAATGTCTGAAGTAGTGATCTTTATAAAAGAAAATGCATCATGAAATTCAATTTTATGATCATCTTTTTCATAAAATAGCATAAGACACAACACCTCCTAAATGGAGTATTGTGTAGAAAAATTAACTTGAAATTGCTATGTCAATAACATTGATTTTGACATCCATGGACAAGACATAGCTCACCATTTATGTAGGTATTTGGTTATATTCAAAATAAAGTTTTGAATGAGCCTCCACAAGGACTTACATCTTTTATTAGATGTTTTTATTTCTAGATATAAAGCAAATTTGTTGTTTTCATAGATATCCTTTTTATATTTTTCTATTTATTGTTGGTACATAGGAATTCTACTGTATGCATATCTGTGTAATTGTCTCTGACTATATCTGTATCTAAATTTCAGTTCTGCATATGTTCTTTTGGAATATTACTTCAGAAATGCATTCTCTTTGGATTTTTTTTTCATGGCCAATAATGGGGTTTATTCCCTGAATATTCATTCTTTCCATTCATAAATGGTAGTTTGTCAGAGATCTATTAATTTTTTAAAACAGAAATGGTAAGAAAAAGTCATGACCTTTTATTCCCTGTCACAGGTCACATATATACTTGCATATATATATGTATATATCACATGCATAAAATCATAGCATAAAATCATGGCATTATATAGTTTTGGGGGCTGGTCCTGGGGGTCTGGGTGCTATCCTTTGAGTTGTACTCAAGCTAGCACTCTACTACTTGAGCCATAGCTCCACTTCCAACATTTCTGATGCTTAGAGATAAGAGTCTCATGGACTTTCCTTCCCAGGCTGGCTTCACACTGTGGTCATTAGATTTCAGCCTCCTGAGTAGCTGATAGGCATGAGACACCAGTACCTGGTAGTATTATACAGCTTATAGAGTAAGAGAATTATATTCTTTCAGTGCATCCTTACACTGAAATCCTTATTCTGCTGTTTACAATTCATAAGACTCCAGATAAGTCATTTAAATAACACTTCTTTACTGATCTTGAGGTCTGGCAAGGGAAAACAACCCAAATACACCAAGATAGGGTTGAAGTAGAAGCTGGATCTGTGACTAGATCTGAGTAGAAAGTTGTGTAGCCAAACCAGACTCAGACAACTGCACTAAAGTTATCCCCTTGCCAACAAAACTTTGCTTTGGCATTTTCCGTATTTCTTTGTTTTTGTGTATCAATCTGGAACACTAAGCTTAAATATTAAGTTTAATACTTAGGAGTGAATCTTTGGCTTGCCTTGGATGTAGCATGTTCCATATGGAAAACCATGGAATATGTACTTAAAGCTTCTTTTGTGTGTGTGTGTGTGTGTGTGTGTGTGTCCAGTTGTGAGGCCTGAATTCTGGGCCTGGGTGCTGTCCCTCAGTTCTTCAGCTCAAGGCTAGCGCTCTACCACTTGAGCCACAGCACCACTTCCAGCTTTTTTCTTTTTGCTTATGTGGTGCTGAGGAATCGAACCCAGGGCTTCAGGCATGCAAGGCAAGTGCTCTACCACTGAGCCACCTTCCCAGCCCCAATACACTTCTTATACCAGCACTTACTGACTCTGGGATCTTAGACAAGTTAAAAGGCTCTTTGAAATGTATTTTGTTTATTTGCAATTAGAATTTCCTAATTCTATTTGCTTTAAATCCTTCAGATGAGCATCTGATGATCACAGACAATGGTTCATTTAAAATGTTTTATTGTGCTAAACAATACTGTATTTCACACAGAATTCAGATTCAAAATAGAATCCTTCCAATACAAATCTATTGATTTGACTATTGAGCTCTGTGTGTTTTTATGTTAGAATTAATTGCTAAAACAACTTAGATTTATTTTGAAGGTATAATGATGTAGCCTCTTGGAATATATAATAAGACTGCCTTCTATTATTTCTCTGCTCCTACAGTCTTAAGTTTCAAAGTATGAGATATGTAAAGCGATAACAAACAAAGTAATCCAACTCTCAGCAGCTTGGAATGGGGAAATCTTTGTCATCTTGACTCTGTTACATTTCAGCAAATTGACTATTAATCCTATTTCTCAGACAGGCTCAATCAACAATCAAAATATCGTATTGGTACCTGTCTTGTCAACACTCTGCCTGATAAACATACTGCTCTCTGTTGCTTAAAGCTTATAAAATAGTTTCAGCTCTTTGTTTCCTCATATAATCCCTCAGGGCTCCTTCAACTAAATACAGTGTATCTATTAGGGGTGGACATTACTACTCCACCCAGTGCTATTATTCATCACAATCATTTAGTTCTCATGAAAGTTACACTTTGAATTTATGAGAAAATTTCCTACTAATAGGAATTCTTTGCACCTGGACTTATCTTCTATGTGAAATAATGGTGTCACTGAAACCCACAACACAGGCTAGTACCAACTATATTAAGTTACTTACTGCGGGAAAAACCTGGTGTAGATCCTAGAGAATGAGGGCAAAAGTAGAGGAGAAAGATTTAAAACCTGCCCATGATAGCATTTCAAAAACAAGATTCTCCATGCTAATTTGAAGTGAGATTTAATGTCATTTTTCTATTATATGCATATGTGAATTCCTCTACTGTTTTTGTGTTTTGTGTTTTATTTTAATTTTATTGTCAACATGATTCACAGAGGGGTTACAGTTACATAAGTAAGGTAGTGAGTACATTTCTTGTCTAACTTGTTACCCTCATTTTTCTCCCTCCTTCCCTTCCAATCCCCCTTAAGTTGTACAGATCATTTCCAATGTAATGTCTTGTGAGTATCGCTGTTGCATAGGTTCCCCTTTTGTCTTTTGTCTTACTATTTTGTTGTTCCGCTTCCCTTGCTAGTTTGGAGAAATATATATACAATGACCAGGGTACCAAAATCACAACATTATTTTTCATAGCTAAGATATGGAACCAACCCAGATGCCCCTCAGTAGATGAATGGATCAAGAAAGTACACACACACACACACACACACACACACACACACACACACACACACACACACACACACACACAATGGAATTCTATGCTTTCATCAGAAAGAAAAGACTTGGAAAAAAATCATAGAAAGGGAAGTAAGCCAGACTCAAAGAAGTATAGATCCCATGGTTTCCCTTATTTGTAATAAGTAGTATACCTCTAGTATAATCTTATCAGATGAGCAGAATAGCTCAATAGCTATGTACATATGACCATATACGATGATACTAAGCAAAATGAACTCCAAGACATGGGTACAAGAGGTTTTTTTCTTTGTTGTTGTTGTTCTCAATGTACTATGTAATTTCTTTTTTCTTTTGTGTTTTCCCCCTTATGGTTTATCTTCTACCATTTTTACAATATCTTCCTACTTGTCACTTTTTAAAAATTTTCCACGTTCTTATCTGAAGACTCATCAAGCCTTTATGATTATATTACTGCCTATGATAACTCTTCTTTTTATTCAATTAATATTGAATATACTTGAAATACCCCTGTACACTTTTTGTAAGTGATTCGTTTATTATGACCCTCAAACACTTTAACATCTTTACTAACTCTATGTTTTTAAGAGTGAGAAACTGAAGGGTCAAAGATGACTGAGTTTGAGTCCCTCTGTGGGTGAATGAATCACCAACTCGGGGGCCTAGGAGAAGAGAATCAGAGTTTGAAATCAGAGTAAAATGAAGGGGAGGGACCTCTGAAGCACTGAGTTAACAAAAAAAGAAAACTCACATCCAGAACTCAAGAGAAATCTGAGCCATACAGAGAGCATTTGGGAAATTATACTGAAAGCTATAAAGCCACAGCAAATCTCATCATGCCAGAAGATAGTAAAGGATTGACAAGAAAGAAGCTAGGACTCAGCCCTAATCTTATTAGTCAACTTCCAATATTTAGGACGTTCATGTGTGGAAACAAAATTAAATTAGGTTAACATTACATAGGAAAAGTCAGGGGAAATTACATGTTATGCTATTTTGAGGGAAAAATAGGTAATAACTGGACATTTCAATGGCAACATTGAAGCACAATTTATCAAGATGTTGGGAAACGGTATGCTGGTGGTTCATACCTGTAATACTGGTTATTTAGGAGGCTGAGATCTGAGAATCAAGGTTCAAAGCCACCCTAGGAAGGAAGTCCATGACTGTCTTATCTCCAATTAATAAGCAAAAAAAAAAAAAAAAAAAAAAACCCCACCAAAACCAAAACCAAAAAACCAAAAGTGGAGGTGTGGCTCAAGGAACAGAGTGCTACCTGTCAGTGAAAAAGTTAAGGAACAACACCCAGGCCTGAGTTTAAGCCCCACACTGGGGTTGCAGAGAGCTTTTCAAGAGGAACCAGCTCAGTCCCTCGGCTTTCAGGTCTTTTTGCTCTGAGATTTTGTCATTCAACATATGTTGCCCTTTTTTCCTCAGTCTGTCAACACCTTAAATACAGAATTATTCCTTAGAATACTGAGAAGCAGTGGCCACCACATGGGGTCTCAGTCAATATTACTAACTGCTAGGAGAGTGGAAAGTTTTGAAGGTGAAATGAACAAATGCTTTCTAATCATACCTGTTGGAAAGACATGTTTTTCAATGTAGAATTAGAGTGAAGGAATGATTAAGAATGGTTACAGAGGAGAAAAGGAGTAGGAGGCAGGAAGTTGAAGGAAAGAAATTAGCCCAAATAAATGTGAAATATATGATGCCGTAGAAGAAGAGCTTAGTTACTGATTAAAAAGAAATTCAAGTATAAGTGCCAGTAGATGATGTTTTAACCATATAAAATTCCTTTGTTGTGATAGTTTGTAGCAAGGCCTAACCTATCACCATGAACAAATAATACAGGTAGGTGTGCATTGGTTGATGTATGTGTATGCATGCACAAACATAAACATGCATTCATGTGTAAGTTTAATATTTTCTTTATTGCTTTGTGATAGTTTCTATGTATCACCTCTATGTAGGTGAGAAGGGTCATATTAAAAAGACGGATTCTGCATGAGGCTGTTTCAAACTGAATACACACATACACATAGTCTAATGTTGTAGTGGAATTTAGAATGATATTATATACTACAAGCTAAATATTGAACTCTTGGGTCTGTAGCAACTTAAAGCATTGCAGCTGCTAACTACTTGATATTAAAGAGGAGAGCAGTCTATGAACAATGGCATCTTTGCTCAGGATCCTTAATTAGATCTAATGCCAAAGCAAGCAGATGGTTATTAAAATTTAATTATTTAAAGGTGTTCATCTAGTTGCTCAAATTGAAGATGCAAGCCCTGGCTGAGGTGAATTGCAGCTGGAAATGTGTTCTGTTTTTCCTGTGTTTGAAAGGGCCTGTTAGATAGAAAGTATAATTTCACTGGTATTGTGTACCATTAATGTTGCAGAGTGGCTGCTTTTCTTCCTTGCCGCTATTTCATTTAAGATAATTGCATTCACTAAAGCTCACAGTTATAGTGTTGATCTTTCAATGCAGAAATAGTGGAACTAGGTTATTTGCATGTGTCTAGCGGCCATTTTCAGGGCTTATTTCAAAAGCAAATGATAATACACAGATTCCATGCACTGGAACTAAAATTAGGCTTGTATATGCTGATATACTGTTTCTTTTACTCTGTTTGCAGCTGCCCCCAAAATGATCTTTTCTTGACACTGAGCTAAATTGGCCTAAATTCAATTGAACAGAACAATGGTAATTGCATTCTTGGTTGGTTGTTTGGAGGATTAACAGATTGTCTTTTCAGAAAACTGAGGCAACTACAGATGAAGGCTCCTAACAGTCTGTCCTTGTGTCTGAGGTTGCAAAATGATTGGGAGGGAAGATTTCCTATGGAAGAACAGGTAGCCTTTCTTGCATAATGAACCCTGCTGTGAGCAAATCACATTCCTGGTGGGTTGCTGTCTCTTCAAAATATCTGTGCCTTGTAGAGGTAATAGGTAAGATGGTCAGGTCAGTTGCCTTTGTTTATAAATCCATTCCTTAGAATGATAAAGCCCTAAAAACTATAGGCTGAGTCACAAAGAACTAGAATGTGTTTCCCATCCAAATAAACTACATTATATGATGATCTTCAAAGAATTCCAATCTAGGAATATTAATAATAGCTCATATCAATATCAACTTTGTACTATGTACTTTTACACAGATATACAAACTCATTTAATTCTCTCAACATAGGTACTATCCTAATCTTTTGTCCATTGGTCATACGGAAAAACTGAAGCTCAAAGTCTTTAAGACTACAGTTCATATAGCTATTAACTTGATAGAATCAGGATTCCAACCTGGTCAGAAGGACTGTACTCTCCCAGCTCTTGAACATTATCTTGAGGTTATTCCCAGTTTTCAACACTGAGAAATGTTTCTTTAAACCTTTCTTTGGTTCTTTTCCTTTTAGGCTGCATCATTGAGAATGTATTTTCATTTCTGTAGTTTTTTCCCCCTCTCTAGTTTCATACTTTCCATTTGATCTTTTTATAATGAGACTATATTAAGCTTTATCTGGTACATACTTTTGCAGACTATTTCATATAAACCAAGAGCAAGCTTTGTGCACAGGTTTGACATTTATTTGTTCATTTGGAAATCTAGTAAATGCTATGTTTTATCATTGGTATGGACACACTTCTATTATATTTTATTCCTTCTATTTTTACCCCTAATTTTAGATTTTGTTATTCTTTTATCTCTACTTTCTCCCCTACACCAGGCCTTTGAGTTATTTTATTTTAACTGCCAGTTCTGAGTGCTTACCAACTATCATAGATTGTTAGTTTCAAGTGGAATAATATTAAACTTAAGCAGAGATCCATTTTCCAAGTTCTCTCTAAATAAGTATATTTACCATTGTAGAGTTTACCCAGTCACCCTTTGTGGCATTTCTGGCTGTCTCAATATTTCTTAGAGCTGTTACTTCTCTCTACAGTGACATGTCATCCCTTTCTCAAACAACTGATACAGGCTGCTAACATATCCACTTCTAGTTATAATACTTTTAAATGTTTTCTATTGTGGCTTGTGGTGATTTCTCAAAAACTACCATTCTGCTGAGACTGGGGGAGTGGCTCAAGTGGGGGAGAACCTGCCCAGCAGACATGAGGCTCAGAGTTCCAATTCTACTTTTGCCAAAAATAAAACAAACAACAAAACAAAACACCAAATTGTCTTATATTTTAGCTTGCAACCATTCAGCATTTCCAGCTTCATGTGATAAAGCACTATGTCTTTGACTCATTCATCATCATTCTAGGTCTCTCTGACCTTAAGCTCCACTCAGCAGTATTGTCATGTTCTTCTTCCCATCAGAAGCACATCTCCTCTTCATCTGGTTGAACACGTGCTGCCTTTTCAGAGTCTACTCACAAGGTACTCTTAGCATGCCCTACCTTTCTTTCCTGAAGTTTCCATTGAAACCACTTCCACTAGCATGGCTAATTCTATTTTCCTCAATTTTGAATTTGCTGCAGTGGCTCAAAATGATTTGCTGTTTTATTCCTATCGTCACTGAATTGGGCTTTAGTCAATTTTCTGTGTAGCTTTCATCTACTTAGCTCAGAGCGGAAACAAAAAATATTTATGGAACCAAAATGAAGTTTCCTTGTGTCTTTTGGTAAGGGTGAGACCAAGAGTAGACAGTTCATTCTTACCAAAGGTTTGAATTTATGGAGAAAAGCCAGGTTGTGTCAGATAGTCTTAGATTTCTTTTGGTATATTTTGAATTAGACTTGCTTTGACATTATTAACACAGGACTAACCTACCCCAAGGCACATAACAGAATTATGTTTTTAGAGCCCTGCTCTGTTTATATGTATATCTCCTTTTTCCAGGAAATGTCAGGGCTGGTGCTGTTTTCATCAGAGGTCTTGGCTTCTGTGGATCTCCTGCTGGTCCTAAGTGAGCTACAAGTAGGTCAAGTGTCTCATTCTGTGAGTCAATGCCTTTGCCTGAAATAGAAGTCAGACAGATACATCACTTCTCTCAAGAGCTGATCAGAAAAAAACAGCATTTTGATGTAACACAAAACACAGCTAGAAATCAACAAAGATGCTAATATACCCACTGAGAAATAAGAGGCAAGAATTTATGATGAAGTGAGAATGTAGGCTTATTGCTTCAAAGGAAGCAATACATTATTGATGCCAAGAAAAAAAATCATTTCAATGCATTTGGGGAAAGCAATACTCATAAATGTGACTTAATTCATCTTTTATAAAGATACTGTGTTGTCAATTTAAAAATATTTTTATGTGACACTTTTAAAATCTTAGGATTTTAGGTCAGAGGAAGATTCAGTTTTCAAGGACTAAAAAGAATTTGGTCTTCCATGATCTGGTGCTTGCCTACCTTTTACCTGTATTTATTGATTACATGTAACAGTTTATCATGATCTGTAAAGAGCAGACAAACACTGAGTACTTCTCATAACCCTGTACTCTAGCATATCCTATTTCTGTCATCCTATTTGTCAGCTTCCCAACCTTTGTGTTCACATAATGCCTGATGCAGCCCGTATTCCCACAGTTACCAAGATGTCCTCAGATATTTTTCATGATCACAACTGGATGGGGAGAAGAGGCTGTGCTACGTTGGCATCTCACTGATAAAGGCAAGGAATACTGCTGAAGAATCTGCAACATCCAATTCTGAAAAAATAATTATTCAGTTCACTATGTCCATAAGGCAGATGTTGAAAAATCTTGGTGCGGGATACCTGTTACAACAAATGCACTGAGTTTATTTCAAATGTTTGAGCAAAGAAGGAAGTACCTAAAAAGTATATTTTTAGCTATTTCACATTAGCAATTAAAATTTTAATGTATTATTCTCGTGTAAAAGATTGGGTCAGTTTTGGTCAACAGAACACAACTAATGAACCTAAGTATGCAAAAAAGACTTTTAAGGTTTTAAAGATTCTAGCATAAGCATGCTCATTTCAATGCCAGATATAATACATTAAGACTTGACTAGATTGCTGCCTCCAATATTTTCTCCAAGGATCAAAATGTCAGATTCCAAGGGTAATTGTTAGTGCCTATCTATGTGGATAAGATCTGAATTTTTTGAAGTTTTGGAATATGGTATTGTGCCTTCTTGTTAAATGTTCTTATATTAAAAGACCTAGAACTACAGGAATCTAGTAATCAAGAAGTGTATGGTCTTCAGCAACCATTCCACCAGTCTTGGGTGAAGGAATGTGATATACCTGGAAAAAACCAACTTCAAAGGAAGAATTCTTCGGCCATTGTAAACCTTTGTTCTTACCTTCTTACTTGTGGAAAGTAGACATCAGTTCTTATATTTCTCTAACTGAAGTAGACTTAGTTCTTGTAATTGCCTCTACAGAAAATAGAGGCTGATTAGTGTGAAATGATAACTTAGAAATCAATGTTGTAAGGTAAATCATCCCAGAAGCCACATTTTAAAATATAGAATATTGGAGTCTTTATTATACAGTTAACAGGCTGCAGGCCGCCAGCTGTTACAAAGGCCTGCAGCATGCAAATACACATAAACAGCCAGGAGGCACAAGAAAGAGGAAAGAAATAACAAAAACAATACCAACAAGCCAATTCAGCTCCAGTGGAGAACTGAATTGGGATGCCATGCTGACTGAAGACAAGCCAGGAGACAAGACACAGGACACGATCACAGAGACACACATGGCATAGAGTCCAGCGGCTAGGCTGGTCTGGGCCTAAATAGGTCAGCAGCGCAGAGAGCAGATCCTCAGGAAATTCCCAGTCCCAGGCACTAGACTGACAGATTCAGCAACCTATCAGCCAAGTGCCTGCCCCTGCCTCCAGGGATCTGGGCATGCCCATTACCTGGGAGGCAGGTGATGAGGGGGGAGGTCCTTCCCCCAGCATGAAAACAAGATGCCAGCCAGACCTATAATCCACCATGTGGCCAATATGGCACAGGCCAGACCTGGCCTCCTTACTTCATTCCCTCTTTTTTTTTCTTATGTACATGAAATAAAATCATTGATTTCTCTGTAAAAGGGCTGAATTTTTGCCTAGACCATTTACTCCTATAATTTATGGAGTCTCCAGCAGTTAAAAGTTGGCTCCATGTGGTTGGTCCCTCTACAGTCCTGCTACTTTGCCCTGCTTTCCCATGTCAGGCAGGTTATGATTTATAAATCTATGTCCCACAAAAGAATATCCTGTATATGGGAGGCAGATGATGGGGGGGGGTTCCTTCCCCCAGCGTGAAGACAAGATGCCAGACCCTACCATCTACCATGTGGTCAATATGGCCCCCGCCAGACTTCATTAACACCTTGTTCATCTATTTCTCATAATGAACAGTAATACAGTCAGCATAAAATTGCACTATTGTTCAAACAAGCTATGAGGAAGTAAACTTCTACTTTTGCTTGTTTCTTGTTCTATTTTTAAATCCTAAATTTGTTAGAAATGATAGAATTAGCTTTGAATGAGGCTGTGCACACCTGCAATACTAGCACTTGGGAGGCAGAGACAGGAGGATCAGCCTGGCCTACATGGAGACATAATAACATCTCGTCTCAAAAAATCAAAATAAAACAAAAAAGGCGTGTGTGTGTGTGTGTGTGTGTGTGTGTGTGTGTGTGTGTACATACATGTGCACATACATGCTGATAACAAAGCAAAGCAAAGCAAAAAAAAAGAAACTAGTATTTTCAAAACCACTTACATAATTACATGCTTAAGCATTAGGAAAATGATATTTAGAAACTTTATGAGTCAATGAACTGGAATTTAAAAAAAAATTACTTTGAAAGCCTGTCCATCTTGAGAGAACGTTTGAGAAAGAAAGAGCAGACTGGGACATTGTAGTTGTATTACCAGAATTCTAGATTTATAAAAATTCCTTAAGGTCATTTAATTCTCAATACAGAGAAGAAAGGGAAGCAACTCTCTATC
This sequence comes from Dipodomys spectabilis, assembly GCF_019054845.1. Lineage (NCBI taxonomy): Eukaryota > Metazoa > Chordata > Mammalia > Rodentia > Heteromyidae > Dipodomys > Dipodomys spectabilis. The sequence continues at coordinate 37,245,147 of NW_024870817.1, forward strand.
AACTGTCCCTTTCTGATTTGGGTTCTCAAGCCCCTTTGGGCTCTGAGGGCATTGTCAGATAGCTAATAGTTTTGTATCACCCACACGGGAATGGAAAATCCCATAGGCATTAAAAATACTAAGCAAGGGTGGCAATGGAGGGCAGGGTCATTAGAGACTGGGTGGGGGAGGGAGTGGCTATGATTCTAAAATGTCTTAAGGTGGAATTATCCATGATTGTCTTTTCTACTTCTTTATCAATTCTGTTTAGGACAGCCACGTCCTAATCTGGACAAGGGGAAAAAAATCAAACGGAAGGATTAAACAGAATGAAAAGGGATGTAAGAATTGGGGGAGACTCAGCTCTCCATTCCTACAAGAACTCTGTTAGAGGGAAAATGAGGAAGCAGTAAGTGCATCTGTCTCCTTCCATCCCCAATTACACAGTTAAACAAAACTGGCTTGCCTAAAATTTGTCTACAGCACACAACTTTTAAGTTGTCTTCTATGGTAGTAGGGAAAAAATGGAAGAAAATCTCCAAAACAAACAACCAGACATGTACCCAACCCAGTTAGTAGTTTAATAAAGGTTTAGAAAATAGAAAAAAAAGTACATAAAAATAAAATTACCTCAATAACGAAAGATAGAAATGCAGTCCCTAAATCTAATTTGCATATTAAAAGGAATGATTTCCAGTAAAGTGATCTTGTCACAGAGATAAATAAAATTCTTGCAACAATATGAGGGCTATATTTGTGTTTTCTCTTTTCCTACAGGGTAAGCCAGATGAGTTTTTTCAGGGTATTAGCAATTCTAGATAAGAGTTTTTGTTTTAAAATGGAGCATTGGACAAGTTTCCTTGTTGATATTACTGTAAATAGTGTTTTGTTTTAATATTTCCAAGTAGAAGAAAGCATATCCTCTTTTCAAGAAATATCTTGTTAGAGTTATTTGAGTCTTGCATTACTGTTTGCTTAGTGTCATTAGGCATGAATATGACCAATTTGCACTTGATTGCTACCTTTTTTCAACAATGCATGTGTCATCTGAAGAAGGGAGTGAGTCTGGGTAGCACTTTAAGATTTTGGGTGTCTGTGTGTTCTTGGTATTAAGACTCACTCAGGTGGGCTGAGGCTGAGCCCTTTGAGTATGAGAAGAGAGTTCTGGGTAATGATTCATGGTAATCTACCTTGTGTGCTAAACTGAATTCCATCTAGTATGCATCACCAAAAGTCTATTTTGGAAATGCTAGAAGTGTTTTGTATTTTTGTCCTTCCCTTTGAAAGTAATGTTGATGGGCAAGATTTATAGCTAAGCTCTTTCCCTGGTCAGTTGAATAATTCTACAGAGGAGAAATATGAATGGATTGACCTGTATTTGATGGAGATTAATTGGATTATTTTTTAGTTCTTTACTGTACTTAGTATATCATGTATGAGTATAATGACCATTATTATTCATTCAGGAAAGTTGTTGTTGGAGAAAATGTTAGCATATTAGAGACACTTGGATGCATACTGGGATTTTCCAGGCAAATTAAGACCATAAGTCATCCTAAATATGAAGAAACGAGCTGGAAGACATGGATTAGTAATGAAGACATATGTTGCAAATGAGAAATGTGAAGACAGTTATATCTTTTTCCTTTGTACAAGTCTATGTTTACCTATTGTTCTAGATACTTGGTCAAAGATACAGCCAAGACCACAAAGGAATGGCATTAGTAGTGTGCCTGAATATTTTGCTCTGCTTTCTTACCAAGATATTAGATATCACTGAAAATATGAGAGGTCTTTGTGTCTGAGCCCAATTAGCTGAACCTAGATTTATATAGAAAAGTAAAAAATGTAAGCAGAGGAAATATATTCCATTTTATTCCCTGAAGAGCACATAACTACCCCATCTTGCATGTCAAAACAGATGTGGCATTTATAACCTTGTTATCTTTCTTTATCATTATCCACCAAGGTATGACGAATGAGCTTTCCTTTCATTCTCCTGTTCTATTGACCAGGACTTCGGCGATGTCCCATCAAGTATTAAAGACTTCTAAACTTATTCCACACTTATATAGTCTGTGTTCATGATCTTGAAATTCTTAGCACCATTAGAAATTAAGAATCTTTGAAGATTACATGCATTTTCACATGCTTTTCCTATTTTATTAAATTTGTTAGTCTGTGGTGTTTAATTAACAGATAATGTTGGAAAGCAAACAATCTCTTAAACTTCAGTCAGGAGCTGTTGACATTGCTAAGTGGTAATAATCTTAATGAGTGTTTTAATGGGCCATATCGAAGTTCCCAAGCTTTGGAAATCTATATTCTATTTGGATTGCTTAGTAGTTCTCACTATTTTCATACTATCCATGATATGAAAACTTTCTATTCTTAATAACTTCTCATATCTATGGGATTATAGTGTAGTAGTTTTAAAAGTATTCCAACTGTCAACTAGTAAATCACAATTTTGGTTACAATTCAACCACAAGTGGTACTATAATTACAAATATACCAGTAGAGGTAGCAATACACAAGACACCTTTACACACAATTAAATTCACACAATTTAGGCAGTTACTACAAGTTATTCTAATTTATGTTTTAGCAACCAATCTACTGTTTTCATTTAGTTATTCAATGCAATAACTGATTTTTAAGGATATTACAGTACTGAGAAAATTAGTTCATGAATCAAGAAAATACAATAGTATACTTGGCTGTTTCATCCTGTACTGAGAATTGAAGCTTCTGAAATGTTGAAATGGTAAGAATATTCATAGAAATAAAGTAAGTAAGGAAACAAAACAATCCTTCACTCAGACTTAGGTCATTTTCATTTTACTTTCTAAAACTCAGCATAATTCCAAATAATTGACATACTTTTTTTTTTTTTTTTTGGTCATGGGGTCTGAACTCTGGGCCTGGCGCTGTCTCTCAGCTCTTCAGCTTAAGGGTGGCGCTCTACCTCTAGAGCCATAGCTCCACTTCTGGCTTTTTCTGCTTATGTGGTGCTCAGGAATCGAACCCAGGGCCTCATGCATGCAAGGCAAGCACACTACCACTGAGCTACCTTCCTAGCCCGACATACTTGTTTTTAAGAAGTTTGACCTTGACAATGGTCAGTACCATCTGATGCAATAAGGCAGTCACATCCGTTTTACAAACCTCTGTTGCAAACCAACGACTAACAGCTTATAAACTATATGGGCCTGGGAATATTATGAAAGATGTGACTGGGTTTTATGCTCTGATGAGTTGACAGGTTGGTAATATCTGCTCAGAATTGTTACCCTATTGTTCTCCCAAATGATTTCATTAACATGGTTCTCATCAGCTTTAAGGGATTCTACACAGTCCTCCCTGTTTGCAGACCCTGTGTGCGGCATTCTGCAGGAGTATCCCCAACCTGGTATACACCTGTGTAACCTACAGATTCAAAAACTGAGTGACTTGGCTCAGTTCTCTGTCAATGATGATGACAACCAAGTCACTACTGTTTGTAATGGAGTAGGAGGTGATATCTGCTAGGTGTAACAGCTCAGGAACCATGGGGACAAAGAGTTACTCCCCCATGTTTCTATTTCTAATGAGTCTTTCTCAAGCAAGAGATTCAAAACCAGTACAGAACTCTCTGCCCTCTGTGATGCTCACCAAATGTTACCTGTATATTTTAAGATGGGCCAGCTCAGTGCTGCCAATAAAAAAGTTTCCACCTCTTTTAAAATCAATTATCTCCTTAAGCAACCTTATGACATCTAACACTATGGAATTTAAGTGATCTCTTATACCAAGAACTAAAATAGATTTGGTACACATATAGCAGCAGCAGGCGCCTTATGTTAGAGAAGTCTTCTGATAGGGTGTTCTAGACCATTTCCTAGTGTCCCACCCCATCTCAGGAAAATGCCCTCTTGAGATAGCAGGCTATTTCAGAGGCTGAGTGTGAGGAGTATGTAAATGTACATGTGTTTTGTGTGTGCGCAAGCACACACATGCATGCATATGACCACTTTGGGGCATCAAAGATACTTCCTTTCCTTCATCTTTCTGTTCTTAAAACGTAAGTCATATGGCCCTTTTCTTGGGCCACAGCTGAGGAGGGTGCTCATCTAGATAGAATTGAAGTGAAGAGTACAAGATTTTTACATCTAAAAGTGACATGAAAATCAAGTACAAAAACCAAAGGAGGTAAAGAGCCTCACAGTTATAAGACTTACTAGTTATTCGGGAGTTCTCAGAGGATAGAATTGAAGGAAGGACTAGGCTTTTGGTGAAACATAGGATGAAGGTAATGCAAATAAGATCTCCATGAAGATCTAGGTTTAGGGTCAATTTGAAAGGGAGCCTTGATGCTGTCTGAACCAAAGCTTATGAAGCTCTAAGGATAGGGAGAAGAGTCGTAACCATTGGCACACATATAGCCTACTCTCTAGTGGTCTAGTTCATTATCTAATTCAAATTTTAGACACTAAAACTCCTTACAATTGTAAAAGCAACAAACACATTTCCCCAGAGCTCACCAGAGCTGTTTTTGTACAGATGAGCACCCAATTTAAACACATCTTTCCTATGATTCTTGTCTATGCCTCAATAATTATATTTACCTCTCCAAATTTATGGAATGTTTTTTTCTACCCTTACATTAACAGATGATAAAATACCTGTGAGTGATCAGTTAGCAAGAATGGAGGAGAAAAACATGGCAATTAAGATCTGAACCCCAAGACAGAGACACAAGTGGTTTTTTTTTCTTTCTTGCTATTGTTTTTCACATACTTATAATGTACTCTCTGATTTTTTTTGTTTCTTTAGTATGTTCCTCCCCCACGGTATAACCCCTATTTTCACTGTATTTGATGTTACGTGCCTGCATCTTGTATATACACTTTTCTAATTTGGGGAGGGGAAGGGAAAAAACAAAATGCTTAAATAGGGATACAGGTTGACCCATTGTAACAATGAGATGTACAAGACATTATGTTGAAAATGAACTTTGAAACTTGTTGGGGGTGGGGAGGGAAGGGATGGTAGGGGAAAAACAAAGGAGGAGGTAGCAATGCTCTATAGCAAATATCCTCATTTCTTTATTCATGTAACTGTAACCCCTCTGTACATAATTTTACAATAAAAATGTATTTTAAAAAAAGATCTGAGATCTTGCTTCCTTTGGCCAGTTATATTACCCTTTACAGACTTAATGCTATCAAGATTTGATGAATGTGATATCTGGAAAGAAAGATTCATAGAGGATGAGGGGCCGGCTGGGTTCTATTTTTTTCCAGCCCATTGCGCCATTGCTGCCATCTGAAATGACATCTTTTGTGATTTAGGACCATCTATCTATATTCTTCTGTTTCCTCCCTTTCCCTAAATTAAATGTAGATATGACATCCACTTATGAGAATAGGAACATGAAGAAGAGAAGTCTCTGATGCTTTTTCCTTGAAAAGATTCTTCAGGAGGAAGCCTTTCTTCCAGTGGGATCTGAAGGTCTGCCTAATTTCCTTGGGAAAAAGGGTGATCCATAGGGTAGCAACTCTTAGGTTCTCTGGAAGTCATTCAATGAGTCATATATGGGCTGCAAATCTAACACAGGGAAGTTCACAGCATGTGACATGTTCATGTGAGGAAATGTCTCCTTAGGGAAACAGAGCTGAACAAGCCCACTGAGAAAGAAGAGGGGAATGGCAGGGGAGCAGCTTTCTGCTGAGAATGGTTAATAACTTAGAATTGACTCATCCTTCTCTAGCAAGGGAGAGTAGGGATTCTTGGGGCTGAGGCCCTAGATGCATTATACTTGTCACCTCCGGGTCTGCCTTTGGCTTGATGGGTTGCCTGCAAGGTTTTACACTGACTGACTTATATTTCTTTTATTGCTTTAATCACCATCATCTTATTTTCCTCCCAGCGTGGCTACCATTGCTCTTTTGGCATGATTGTTTAATTTTGCACCGACTCTGAACTAGAATAGAAAATCTTGCGGGTTTATTTATTTGAAAGGACTTCTTTAATCTCTGACCTTTCTCAACATTCATTTGCTTTTCCATGGTTAACCATAATATTCAAAGAAAGAAAGCATGTTTGGATATGCTTATTGATAACATCAAATTAGAAGACTAGAACATTTCCTAACACTTATTTTGTTTGGGACTTATATTTTTTATTTATTATTATGGAATTAATATATTCACTTTGCTAGCTCCCAACATGGCCATAACTAAAATAGGCACAATTTTTTTTCAGTGTAAGAAAAATGTCTGTCAGATATTATAGAGATTTGTAAAGACTAAACAGATAGAAGTTAAAAAAAAAAGACTGAAACTACAAGCTTATAGCTAGGCACCAGTGGCTCATGTCTGTAATACTATCTACTCAACAGGCTGAGATCTAAGCATTCTAATTTGAAGCTAGCCTAGATGGGAAAGTCTGTGAGACTTTTACCTCCAGTTAACTACCAAAAGGCTGGAAGTGGAGCTGTGGCTCAAGTGGTAGATTACCAGCTTTGAGCAAACACACTGAGAGACAGTGTCCAGGCTCTGAGTTCAAGTCCCAATGTAGGCACAAAAAAAGAAATTACAAATAAAATGTCATAACCAAAAAAACTGGGGAAGCAGCATAGTTAAAGGACTCATTATGTTTCTCGAAATTATAATCTTTGGAAGGTCACAGTGGAATTTCACAGACTTGTCTCAGTTACTAATGTATGACATTCGTGCAGAGCTGGCTAAGTTTCTACCTGGAAAAGAGCTGGTTCATCTTCCACTTTTGTAAAGTAGTTGGAAGCCAATCCCGTGAGCATGTGCAGACAGGTTCCACTGGTATGGGCGCTGTTGTGATAGCCTACATAGGGCGTATCAAAGCAGATGAAGGAGCAGGTCAGGAAAGGCAGCCACGCAAGCAGACCAGACCACAGAATCATGTCTGCTCCCAAAAACTTTTCACAGGCTATTATGATGGAATTTTTAGTGTTGCACCATTTGTGATAGCCTTAGCAATCTTGGTAATATTCTTGTTATTTATATAAGACACTATAGGTTCACATAGTACAAAATGACTGCCCAAAAGAGAATGTATTGCTGAAGTCAGAACCTGTTTCAAAAAGGATTATATGGTATTCAATAATAAAAATGACTGCTAAATCCTTACTTTCCTTTCCCCAGACAGCAGTACCAGAACTTACATTCTAGTTTATGCCTCTTACATACAGGCGATCTATGAGTAAGTGCCCCACCCTCTCAAAAAAATAAAGCTTCAGTTTTTCTCACTCATAAGATGTAAACTGACAATATTTTCACTTGGCCATTATAAGTTCAGTAGTGTGGAGTCTAAGAAATATGGTTTAAAAATAGTATTTTGAACAAAGCTTATAGTCTCATTTCTATGTCAGTTTTGTAAACTTGACAATTTTTTTCTGGTCCTAAGGCTTGGATAGTAGGCCTGGGCACGGGCCCCTGAGCTTTTGTGCTCAAGGCTACCACTCTACAACTTGAGCCGCAGCTTCACTTCTGGCTTTTTGTGGTTAATTGGTAATAAGAGTCTCATGGGCTGGCTTTGAATAGTGATCCTCAGATCTCAGCCTCCTGAGTAGCTAGGTTTACAGGCATGAGCCACTGGTCCCCAGTGTAACAAACATTTTTGAGCAACCATAAACACATTGAGAGATTCTAGACAGTGGGAATAAATATATATGACACAGGCAGACTCTGTTTCCTAGGGGATTATGATATAGCTTGGGAAGAAAACAATACACAAGACCCAAGTGAAGGTGACATTATACTGGAATATGGAACATGGAGCAGTTGGTTCTGATCGCAAAATTAAAGGAGACCACTTGAGGAGGTGGCATTCAAAGCCATGCATGAGTAAGGTGCATGTATTTTTCCTCTTGTTCAATTTGTCAGTTCAATTTATTCCTGATCAATTTGTCATGATAATTATGATGACAGTGAAGGTCACACCCTGGACTTGATGTCTAATTTGGGACAGAGATAGAAATGCATTCCATCTACCTCGAACTTTATTTACTTCACTATAAAATTGGTTATGTAAAAAGTCATGTGGGCATGACAAAATCACCCGGGAGAATAAAGAAAGGAAGAAACAAGAAAAATATTCCTGATCACCATATGAGATTTACTGCTACCAAGTTCTGTATTTCTAGTAGTAGAGCACTCAAAAACATTCATTTAAAAGGCTCCCTTAAGTAGTAAATTAATGAAAAGGTAGTTGGTAAGTGATAATAGATAATATTTGCAGAGCACTATTTCAATCATCATAAATGTTCACAAAAGTCATCAGCGTTAGATATTAATATGATGCTCATTTCCCAATTCAAGAGAGTGAGATATGGAGTTTAATAGTTCTTCCCAACACCACACAGCTAAGTAGAAAGACCATTACTTTGAAAATTGGGAGGCTCCATCTTAATTTGAGATCTGTTCTAATTATCCTCTATTTGTCCCTTAATTTATGGAACTTTCTAAGTTCTTCTAGATTAGATAAAACTATTAATATTCTTCATTTCAAATACTGAGTATTTTTAATATTCCTGCAGTTTAGTTTTAATTTAAAATAGATCTTTAACTTGCTTCTCTTTCCTATTTAGTACTATTAGAACATCAATTCAAAATAAATTTATGTGAAGAAAAATCAACGAGGGTTTTAGATGGGAAATGCTTGGGAAAAGGCGAAGGACAGAATGTCAATGCAGTCAGATATGTGAAGTATCCACCTATCGCTCTCTTGAATCTGTTTCACGCTGTTTTGCCGACATTTTCTCCTGCTTTAAGCGTGGCCCTGGGATGAAGGTTCTTTACCTATCCATTTGTAGATACAGAATCTTAATTAATGGTTCCTTAAAAAAAATAATCTTTTAAATTACATTTCTATCTGCATTGTTTACTCAATAGTCAAGATAAAAAATTGCATTTTATGGTAAGAATGAACAATCAGCATAGAAATTTGGATGGGCAAAAGATAAACACTTGACTGGGGCTTGGAAACTTTAAACAAATACCTGAATCAAATGGATGACTTCCTTCTAGTCACTAGCAAAAGGCTTCCCTTCAGTTAACTGGGCAGGAAGAGGTCAAGGGTTAGAGAGTCACTGGCTGCAGCTCAGCTGGAATCCAGCCTTCCTACAGATTGAGCTGGCTCTACAGAGCCTCTGGCTTTCTTGTTCTGTCTCTGTTGTCAGAAAAGCAAAAAGAACCCCGAGAACAGATTCAGGCCAGATTCTTACTGTATGTGACTCATGGGGAGACTTTTTTTTCAGCTCACTTCATGAGATGTCAAACCCAGCCAAGAGGCAGGATTTTCCCCAGCAGATCTTCATTTGATATTAGAGCATTGTTTGAAAACATCATGTTAGATTTGGCCCCCACATATACAAATAACTGAGATTTGGGAAGGGAATCTAAAAAATCTACCATAGGGCACCATTTGACCTGTTCTCTTGAAGAAACTCTTGTTTTTGTACCTTTCCACAATCTTTCATATCTTTAATCAAAATACAAAATCTGATACAAACTTTTGACTTCTTATGTTTGTATTAACAATCTTTACTACAGCCTGTTCTTAAAATGTGTTTCTTCTTCACACAATCTAAACTGAAGGGATGAAAGTACAATCCTTTCTGATTTCCTTATTCATTTTTTTTGAAATGTCTGGTTTCTTTAAGACAATCCTTCCAATTTAAACCATTCACATTTTATGTTCTCTCTTTGTAAGTTGTTTTGAACAGCCAGGCCAACCACTGCTTCTCTTTGTGATTCACAAATCTGCCATCCCTCCGGCCTTCTCCATTTATGTAACATGTAAGATGCTTTTTGTTCCTTAATCTATGCTTTCTTCCAGTACCCACTAAGATACTAGGGAGGGACTCTGCTGCATGCAGCTAGTTTCCACTCAAAGCTACTCATATATTTAGAGTAAGAGTTGATGATAAATGTCATCAGTGAGGCATCCATAGTCATTCCATGAGCGGACAGGGCGCCTGGGATCTCAGGTGGCTGGTTGTAATTTTCCACTTCAGCTGACAGTATACATCTTGCACATGCGCGATGTCCTGGGATGTAGCCACCCACATCTGCAATGAGGTGGAAGCAGGACCAACCCATTTCCAGGGCCTCTGCAATTCTAGAGCACCAGTACCAATGAAGTTCATCATGGTTTGGTGGAGGTAAAAGGAATCCTCAAGCTCCCAAATACTTCTCCTATACACTTCCTCCATGAGTGTGGATGAACTGAAAGTTTAGGCTGCCACTACCACATCTGCTCATTCATTTGAACCTAATTTCTTTAGACCTCCCAGAATCCCCCAGCAGCAGAAATGGCAGTTAAGCTGGTTTCCTTACTTCTTCCTTCCTTTCCTTTCTTCCTCCTAGCCATCCAATTAAATGGATATGGAGTGACTTTTCTTTGTATTAATCAAACTAATCAAACTTTTTTTTTTCTCTGTCACTTAACATAACTGTGTTTATAACCATTTTTATATTCAAAGCTGCAAGAAAAATCTGATCACTTTTGGAAGGGTTCTATCAGTTGATGCATACTTCTTTCTGGCAATGATTATTTCTTATAATAGAATGTCAGTCACATGAACATTTTGGAGAGTCAAGGAAGTTAGGCACAAGTTCTAACAGGAAAGCTTTGTAAAACCCTAGAAAGTATAAAAATAACCAGTTTCTGTGGCAACTCCTATCCTCCTCCACATGGAGAACGCCTTCCTCATTTAACGGCTCTTAAAAACTTACAGATTGTCTAAAGTTACAATGGTAACACCTTCATGGAATTGCCCTTGTTAAACTAGATAGAGAGCAACAAAAACGTGAATTGCTCCATTCATAACCACTGCCTGTTCATATCGCCTGTGTAATCAATACAAAAGGCTTTAGGTTTCTTTTTTACCAAAGCTTTCCTTACATATGTTCATTTATGTAAAGGGTTTGGGTTTTTGTTATTTTTTAAACATAAAATAGAGAATTGTAATATATAAAAACTGTATCAATCTTTTTATTTTGCATATTCCTCCCAATAATCACATATGGCTCATTTTCACAGCTGAATATTATTTTGTGTATGTGTATGGACACAGGGTGTATATAGCTTACACAAGCCTTTCCCTCCTCATGAATTTGGGGTAATTTGGTTTTTTCTTTTAGGACAGCTTTGGGGATTGAATTCAGGACCTGGGTGCTGTCCCAGAGCTATTTTGTTTAAGGCTAATTTTCTACCACTTGAGCACTGCTCTACTTCCAGCATTTAAGTAGTTTATTGGAGATATGGGTCTTATAGACTTTCGTGCCCTGGTTAGCCTCAAACTGTGATCCTTAGAGCTTAGCCTCTTGAGTAGCTAAGATTATAGGTGTGAACCACTGGTACCTGGCTATGTAGTATATTTTTTATTTTATTTAGTCTTATTTTGTGGTTTGTAATGACAAGCAATTCTTCATTAAGTAGTTATCTATATTTAGTGAATTTCAAATCTCTTTTTTTGCTGTCTTGTCTGTTTTCCAGATATGATCAATAGACTTTGAAAATTTATCTTTAAAAACAACTGTTATTTTTCCTTTTATAAAAAATTAAATGTAGATATTACTTGAGCCAGTCAAGCAAATGCCAATTTTTCCTAGCTTTGATGATGAAGTGATCTAAGTATATTACGTGTCTTTGTGTATTAATGAAGCCTACGATTTTCTGCAATAAATTAAACATTTCTTTTGGAACCAGAACATATAATAGTGTTTTGTGTGGTGCTGAGTTTTGAACCAGAGTCTCTTGTATTGTTAGATTCATATTATACTACGAAGTCAGACCCCTCAGCCTTGAATATTATAACAAAATGTTCATATAAAAAATTTACATTTGCCATATTGAAAAATAAAATCACACAATTTATTCATTGTGGTTAATCCCAATACTAAATTCAGTTCCAGTTCTTTCTACTTGCATTTTTAGAAGCACCTAATTATAGTGAGCAGCTATAACATGGACCTAATTGTTCAAATAGAACCAATGCTTGCTTTTTGCTTGCCTACTAGTCCAAGGCAGATAGTACTTCTCCCCTGCCAGCATCCTCCACAGATGATTTTAGAACCTAAGTTCCTTCTATTCTGTGGCATTGAAAGAGGGAGACAGAGCATGGAGAAAGATAAGAAGCTCAAGAGAAATGAATAGAAAAGTGGCAAATTCAGTCACTGTTTTCTTGTAGGGAAAGCTGGGAAATGGCATCCTACCTCTATGTCCAAGAAGTAGAGAAAGCAAAACTTGGTGAATAACCTAGAAGTCTGGGCTACAACATTATTCCCAGTCCCCACAGCAACTGTCAAAATACCTGTGTGGAGAGGTGTGAGGAAGGAAAGACTTAAGACAGTGCCATGACCTCTGTGAATTCAGAATTTGAGAACAAAGAAGTTATTTAGCATGATCAGGAATCAAGTACATTATAGGAATTCAGAGAAGGAAGCAATGATTGTGGGTGGGATTATACAGGAATTGAGTTAGATCTTGAAAGGAAACAGCCTTTGATATCTAAGAGGAAATCAAAAGAACCTTAAAGTGAAGAAACAATCTGTGTTTCAAACATAGGACTCACAGTCAAACTTCACCTACTTCACAGTTTTGTCTTTGGACAGTTATGTTTGCCTTTGTGGAAGATTTTCATGGGCTTTGTATTAACAGTTTATTTAAAAATAAAAGGGAAGCTAAGGTCAATCCTTCTAATTAACCTTTGCCATAACCAATTGTTACATTTCACAATATTGTGGAATATCAGATCAGAAAGAGTGTCTGGCCAAAATTAGAAATAGGAAGAGAATTTTATTTATGTTGTTTTGCTTAATGCCTTGTTTCAGATAATCTATACTGACCCATGTAACATGACAAACCACCTTCTGCTTTTTAAAAATCTCACTCATTATTGTATCTGCAACAGAACCATAGCAATTATGCTTTGGAAAGAAACACGTATCATTTTTTCAATTTTTTTCTATTTTTACCCCAATATAAAAGCTTTTCTATAATAGTGTCTACCTATCTCCTTACTTTAGCTTTTGAAATGGGAATGATGCAAAACCCGTCAAATGTACAAATTCCCTGAAGATTTTTTTCCCACTGGTAATATAGGAATTTTTTTTCCACTGCTACCTGTATTTGTTAGCAAGTCCATGAGGAAAAAAATGTCCACTATATCAGAAATGGCATAATTCTCTTATTCAACCTTTGAGGAAATTAATTTCCTCATTATTATTCTTGCCCAGTATCACAGGCACAGAAGAAGGAGCTCAAGCAGATAGCTCTTAAATACCAGAGCAGGAAGATTGGAAGTAGTGAGGAAAAAAAGAACTTAGAACATTCATTGATACTACTGGGAATATGGTGGAAGTAGAGGTGAGAGGTCAACCTCAGGCACTTGTGCCAATTAGGAAGGTTCTTTGCTTGTGTCTTTGATATGATCACTCTCCTACTCCAGAGTCTACTGAGGAGAGTTGTGTCCCTGTCATCTGTCCATGATTTGGATCTCTTGAGCAATATTTAACAATAAATTAGCAGTTTCAACAAATGCAGCTACTCCCATGAGGGCTAACCTGGGGCAGGTATGGAAAAAAGACAGAAGGGTCTTATCTAAATTACAAATATGATTTGTGATTTGTGATTTGTAATGCATTGTGAAAGTCAGATAAGATGATCCACTTACAAATGATGAGTGAATAGCAAAGTGAGTCTTTGTCCCTCTGTCAAATAATAGTGACCTCTGATGCTATTGCCTCTTTAACAGGTTTTCGTTGAACTGATAAACTATGTGCTGATTATGGTAATAAAATCTGTGTATAGTGATGCACAAATAAAACCCTTGGTACTTATGGAACATGCAACTTTCTGGGAAAGATAGACAAAACTAGAACCCAGACTAAAAACCAAACACACACACACACACATTAATAATAACTTGTGACAAGCTCAGTGAAGAGAAAGAATAGAGGTAATCACAGAAGCTTACCAAAGAAGGACTGACTCAGAGAATATAGTGAGGGAACTCACTGCAAGAAGTGACACTGACTTGGCCTTTTGTTCTTCTGGGAATATGGTGGAAGTAGAGGTGAGAGGTCAACCTCAGGCACTTATGCCAATTAGAAAGGTTCTTCACTTGTGCCTTTGATATGGCTTGTGCCTCTGAAGGTGAGAAAGGAGAAATGATCCTACTATCCAAAGGGAAAATGAAATGGGAATTCCAGGAAAAGGGTGGCAAGAAAAACTTGTGAAATCAGCAAGCCACAGTTAAAGAACAGTATCCATGGCATTCAGTTTTATGTGGTAATTTAGCAAGACTCAGCTCTAGCTATTCAAACATCAATCAAGGTAAAGCTGGCGAGATATTTTCTAGGTATGATTCATATTCATAAGCATTGTATTTTAAGTAATGGAGATTGCTTCACGGAATCTCAATGCATGTGATTTGATCAGTTGAGAGACCTTAAGAATCAGAGAACTACAGAAGAAATTCTGCTATGGTTTGATAACCCTTTCAGCTTGAGCTTGAGACATCAGCCTCCCTTCCCTGTACTGGAGATTTCTGACTTACCTGGCTAAATTCCTACAATTGTATGAGCTGATCACCTAAATGGAATCCTATAGTATATGGCAACTAATGGGTTTGTTTTTCTGGTTGAATCCTGGCTGGTATAAGGCTCTACATGGCTTGAACAAGATCAAGTTTTATTCTTTTAGTGTTGAGGAGTATAGAGAGGTCTTTGGTAATGCTGGAAAGGTTTTTTGGGGTAGATAGAAACCTAGAGCTGGATCTCCTGGCCAGTGGGGAAGAGAGGTATTTCACTGCTTTTGCAGCCAGTTCTGCCATACTGGATTCTACTGGATAAATACTAGCTGGAATTTAAGGAGGAGGGAAGAGAGTACATGAGGACTCCAAGGCCAGAAAGTATTTGAAATATTCATGGAACTAAAAGGAGACCAGGGAAGCTGAAACAAACAAGAGAGAAAGTAGAATGAGGAGAAGGGAAGACAAGATCAACTGGTGCATGTGTGGTGAGCACATTAGATTTCATTTAAAAGTTAATTGAATCATTTCACACAAGAAAGTAGCTGTTCTGTGCAAGAGAAGTCAGCCTAAGATGGATATGAAGCTTAATAGTAGCTTAGACATAGATGATAGCAGTTTGGATAAATATGACAATGGTGGAGATGTAGAGAAATGGATGGCTTCAACGATGGAGCTAGGAACAGGAGTACTGGTCAAGAAAATGAGAGACACAGGAGGATGAAGTTAATGGCCATCAGTTTTGTCGTGAGTGATTCAGAGAGGAATGTTTGGGCTGGTCCTAGAGAGAGTTTTCAAGTCAGGAAAGGAGCGTGAGGCTTTGTGTTGCTTGAGTTTGGAGGTGTGGCAAAATTGGCTCTTCAGCCGTGACACCAGGCATTTTGAGTTTGTGGGGATAAGCATTCGGCCTCCTCTTCCTATTTCCATTGGTTCTTGCCCACGCCCAATCTCGTTTCCCTAACCCATTCCGAACCCATTTCCCTCCGAGTGCAAGTATAATGATTGTGGCTCCACTTTGGTCTTCATGTTGTTGGATATATGATTGCTGTGTGTGTTTCACATGGTAGAATTTTGAAATGCTGAAGGTTATTCTTAGACAATTGCAGCAATTTTGGACCACTCCCAAGAAATATGTTTTGTTCCTCTTGACATGCAAATTGTCATGCAGAAGAATGTTGGGCTAAGGTTTTAAATATACCTTGACTAATTAACAGAAAGGATTAGACATACAGGATTAAATGACAGGGGCCTAGTTTAAGAAATATCAAGGAGGCCAACAGGACTGTTTTTGAAAGGGTCTTTGGGTAATTTAGTTTACCTAAACACATTAAGTGTTACAGGCCACATTGCATTTCTTCAAAAACAATACTGCAATTCTACTTCTTAATAGCTCAGAATGTAATCATATCTGAAACTCTTTAGAGGAACAATTGTTTTAAATACAGTTATTACAATAGCCCTAATCCAATATGAGTATCTTTCTGATTAAAAGGGGAAACTTTGAGCACATAGATGTATATTAAGAGGAGAGGAAGTGAAGAGACCAAGAGAAAAGCCCACCCACAGGTCAAAGGGAGAGGCCTGGAAGCCATACATTTCTCATAGGTCTACCTCACAAGCCACCTGTCCGAGTGACATCTGATCTTGGGCTTCTGGTCTCCAGAATTTTGAGACAATAAATCTCTGTTGTTGAGCAGAGTCCTTTTGTTGAAACCATACAGTACTTAGTTAAGACAGCTGTGCAAAGTGATGGTTTGTGTTTGTACTAAAGTAGAAGATTGATTATTTGATTTCCTAGGGTAAATCAAATTCAGTTTCTTTGACAGAGTATCTAGTCCCCTACTAAGTTTGAAAAAAATATTAATTTTCATGGTATCATCTTGTAGAATAAAATAAATATGTGTAAATTATTCACTGATTCGTATAAAACATTTATGTGCTAATGTCTGGCTGTCCTTTATATAGGAAACTAAGTAAAAAAATAGTAATCTACTTATTATACAGAGGTGCTATATGTGAATAAGATAAATCTAAGTCTTTCCAATGTTTTTTTCTATTCATTATGTTTTAGTGGAGTTTGAACTCAGGGCTTTGTGCTTGCTAGCCAGAACCTCTACTGCGTGGGCCCTGCCACCAAACCTTGTTGCTCTGGTTATTTTTGAGATAAATTCTCGTTTCTTCTGTCCAGGCTGGCCTATCCCACAGTCCTCCTACTTATTCTTTCTGTCAGAGCTAGGATGACAGACACACAGCTTTTTCTGTTGCTAGTGGTCTCATGAACACGTTTGCATAAGCTTGCCTAGAACCTTGATCCTCCTAATCTTAACCTTCTGGTTGAGAAGGGAGTCTTGAAACTCTTTTGACTAGGCTGGTCTCAAATTTTAATCTTCCCTAACTACTCCATAGTTAGTATTACAGGTATGAGCTACAGACACCTAAGTTAAGGAACTTTATTTAAATCAGAATTATCAGATAATGATATAATTAAGAATAATTCTAAATTTTTTATTCTTATTATATATATAATTTTTGTTAGTGTTACTAAATTGTTTTCATGGAAACATTATGCTTGTTGAGATCCATTTGCTTTGCTTTGTTTTTGGTCACTCTTTGTGTAGGCTAACTCCCTTTTTCCATAACCATGGGACCATATAAAAATTTCTTATCCTCTTGGTGCCTCTACTTCCTTACACATAGAAAGTACTTAGGACCATACCTGGTATATAACAAATACCTGGTAACTGGTGTCCACCATATTTGCTGGGAACCACATATCACTCTAAGTTCTTTACAATACTAATGGATGGTTCCAATGAATGATCCATTTATTGACAAGAAAGACACCAACAGGAGCAACAAGTCAGCAGGGAGCCCAAGATTCCACCGGCCGTAACTACAGGCTGTGGTCCTCACCAAGACACTGAAAGTCTATCCTAGAAGAAATCTCAGTGAAAAATGTTTATTAAATCATATTCATACATGCTTACTTTCCCAAGCCAATTTCATAATTATTTTCTACCAAATACAGTTTCAAAATGTCTATTTACATTTTAATGGGACCACTTGAAACTCATATATAAATTTTGAATATTTACATTGAAATAGTGGTATCATTACAAAATTATTTTCTAGCTTTCTTTATATGGGTTATATCCATCCCTGTCTAGTTTGTTGCTCAATATATTTGTGTGTTATTTTTTCTTATCCTTTTGTGTGTCCAAGATGAACAGTTAACTTGAAGAGAAATGAATGTGAATGTACCTAGTAAGTGCCTTATATTATAGAAAGTTTAAAAGAAATCTCTCTTAATCGTCACAAAAGGTTGGTGACTGCTTACTCTGTGTGAATGTGGCTAGAGTACAGCGCACATCCATTTGCCAGGCTCTTTTCAAACTCACCAGCAGACACCCGGACTCACAGTACTTCGTTAGTACAACTAAGCAATTTGACGTTTTCTCAGTCCATTCTCTCTCCCTGCTTTGTCTAAAAAACTATTTCATGTCTTCACTCTCCAACACCATCTTCTCAAATTCCATTTCTCTGCCAAACGAAAAAATCAGAAGCAAACATCAGTAGGTATTCTATCCAATCTACCAACGACTGCAAGTACACAAAATTTTCCTTCCTTGTTATCACAAGTGGTGCTTACTCCATAATCCTACCCAGGTGTTACAGTTTGAAGTGCCCCTTCAAAGTTCATATTTAGAAGGCTTAGTTTCTGAATAGTGGCAAAAGATTTTGGAAACAAGAAGAACTAGGTCACTGGGGGAGGTTTTTGAGGTCTCCTCTTCCGGTCTAGCTCCCTGCTTCCTGACCAACTTTCATTGAAGATTTTCCTCTACCATATGTCCTGTCCAGTGTCCTGAGGCCAACCAACTATGGCTTGACCCGACTAAAACCATGACCCAAAATAAATCTTCCTTCCCTTAAATTTTCTGGGTCAGTTATTTTGGTACCGGTGACAAAATGTAGGTAAATGCATGAGGTCAACATTTCCCTTTGTTTTAAGACAGATTCTTGTAAGTGGGAGTTTATTCAGAGTGAAAATGCATACAGGTATATATACATATGTTGTACAATGTTACCTTCTCCCCTAGGACTTCTATAGTTTTACATTCCTCTGACAATATATGGGAAAACCTTTTCTACATACTCTTTTCTTCACCATTTTTGCTTTTAGTCTTTTGGATTTCTTTGATGTATAAATTTTTTGCATTTTTGCTAGCCCGGTAAGTCAGTCATGACATCTCAATATTGGTCTATTTTTGTTCATCTTATGAGTCAGATTTAGCTATTTTTGCAACCTTAAATGCTATCTGTCCTAATTATTTCCTCCTTAGCGAGCTATTTTATGTAGGAATCTGCTCATTTTACTATTGGTTTGTTAGTTTTTCTTTTCTTCCCAAGCTTGCCATGATCTTATGAACACAGTCGAGTTAGACTTTTCCTTCTATCATTCTGCTGATAAAGGTTTTCCATTAATTTTGTTTAGACAAAAATCAGTGATCATTTCTAGGCCTGGTCTTATATAACCTTTCAGTGACATGATACACAGATGACCTCTCTTCCTACTGAAAAGTCCATCATCACTCTGTTTCTGGCTTGTCACATACTCCCACTTAGTTTGTCACCTTATTGTCCTCAACCACTTAGTCAATTGTGCTGTGTACATCTTCCCAACTCAGTGTATTGCAGGATTCGGTCTACCCACTCTTTCTTCTTAAATGGGTTTGCCCAGTCTTGTAATACTTGTCCAGTACGGATCTTCTCCCTTTAGCTCCAGTGCTAAGTGTATGGCTGCTTTTGCTTTCTATTTGGATGTTCTAGAGACACCTCAAAATGAATATAACAAAAAACCACCTTACTAACGTCTTAGAATCAGTCCTGTATCTCTATCTCCTGACTTCTGTTCTATCTTCTGATGGCATGGAAAAGCATTTCACATTTGTTTTGGAATTCCCCCTTTCTCTAATAATCCATATCTCACTTTATAAGGAATCTGGTTGGTTCTTTCTTTAAATTATATCCCCAACCTGACCTCTTTTGATTATTATTTCTCCACTGAGCTATTTAAAAAATCCTCCTATCTGATCCAGCTTCCACTTTTGCTCCCATAATAATTTATTCCATCACAGCAGCCAGAGGGATCCTTTCAAAATATGCCACTCTTGTGTTCAAAGCATAGCAGCAGTTATCCATTATTTAACATAAAAGCTAAAAATCTTCCAGTGGCTAGAACCTGCACAGAAAAATCTCCCTGCACTTCTGGTGGGTTTCTGGACTTCTATGCCCCACCTCCTGACCATTTCTACTCTGGTTCATACCATTCCAGTCAAACATCTCTGGGTTGTTACTCCAAGAGACCAAATGCGTCTCAAAATCCCTTAGGGGTTTTTATTTGCTATTTTCCTGGCACATTCTTGTTCCTCCCTTTTTCATATACCTTGTCAACAGACCCTTTGTCTATATAGTCTTCCCAGAATTTCTTACTTAAAATTACACATACCTACCTGCCTGTACTTCCCCTGTTCTCAATCTCTAGACCCATTCTGTTTTTCTCCATCGCACTTACAACTATCTATGGCATTATAGACTTGACCTGTTCAAATACTTATGGTCTCTCACTAGGACAGGTGCTCAACAGGACTGACACTCTGTTCATTGCTAAAGTCTCACTGTTGTAAAGCAATGATTGTCCCCAAGGAACTGTCCATATATTTGTTGCAAAGACAGCTAAGTTCAAGAAGTGTTTAGAATCCACATTTTTCTGCTAAGGTGAGTGAGACTCACTTTTGAAAACTTAGTAGCTGTTAAACAGTCTGTTCTTATGTATGTCAGACTTAAGTTCTCTCTCTACTTAGTAGGAAAAAGAAAAGAGCTTCATCTATTTTAGTTCTGAGGAAATAGTTGGATACATTTTCATAGATTTCAGAGCTTAGCTAATAATTAATGCTGAAATCAAGGCAGTGGGAAGGAGGGACTAAGTTTTGCTTTGATTCTCAATGACCATTTCAGTGAGCCAAAAACAAGACAAATTTCAATAATCTCTGCACTTTCTTTCTGGAGCTAGAATGTATGACCAATGAGACCCACACAATACTAAAAGCACATGATATATAGGATCTCTAACTCTTCTTTTGAAATAAGGGATGAAGAGAACTCCAGGTTGGTTTTGTTTCCTTTTGTTTTATGCCCTTTTGATAAGTGAGATGTTAATATGTCTCAAAAGTTTTATTGTTTTTCTATCATGTAAGTGGTATGTCTGAGGTAGAGTTAGTGCCTTTTCCTGAAAAAACCCTAAATTTATTATCCACTGGCCTCAACATGACTGCTTTATGTTAAAGTAATTCTTCAAATAAAGTATTGTGCATTGTCAGAAGGGAACTCTTCTATGTTTTTTTTTGCAAAAGTTAGGCATGAAAGCACAGTATAATAATTATAACTTCAAGAGCTTCTCTAAGAATGTTGCAAAAGGTTAATATAAACCCTGAGGGAGGGAGGCACATGTAGCAACAGATTAGTTGTTCTATTAACAGTTATTATATCCTTCCTCTGTCCCTAGATCTCCTTTCTGCCAGTGAAAAACAAAGAGATGCTCACAGAAAAATCTCAGGACTGACACGCCAGTTCATGCCACAGTTAGAGTGGCATTTGGAACTGGAACATATTATATGATTTACAAAGAAAATGAATCTCATTTGTAGTCTCTCCTGTCCTTTAATTAGGAAAAGGAAAAAAGAAAACCCACATACAATGAGCCATCTCAAGTCCCAAAGAAGAGTACACACACACGCACACACACACACACACACACACACACACACACACACACACACACACACACACACACACGCAATCATCTCAGGTCTCAGGTCTCTGGCAGGAAGTCATTATTGTTTTTGGAGGCACTGCAAATGCCCAGGGCTTAAATAGGAAGCCAGCTCCAAAATTTGACAGGTGTGTAGCATCAAAAGGTCCTATTGCAATGATTGTCTTTTACTTTCAGAAAAGCGCTTGCTTGTTCTCTCTTTCCTATGTTCAAAATGGCAAATAAGAGCCCATTCTTCATCTGTTTATGAAATCGCTTTTGTATGGTTTATTCACAGTATCTATTCTAGCATTGTTTCTGGAAATGAACTTCTCTTCCAAAGGTTTTAACTCCTAATTCTTAATCCTAAAGTTAGACATTCCAGAGCTTGTCTTTCTCTATCTTCCTGATGTCCCTTTTGTTACCGTTTTGGTAAAAGCCACATGATTTGTTATATTTTATGCACCTCTGCCAAGTTTTTCATTTCTTTTCTAATTAAAGGATTAGTTTCCTTTGTAAGTCAGATAATATGTCCCAATTTAATTCCAATTGTGGTAGGAATGATGATGGCAGTCCTACTGGATCTGGAGAACTCTCCATTCACTGTCTATGGTAATGACATAAAGGGCAGAGGAAGAGGTATGCTACTTAAAATGTGGTGGTAAGGTTCTGCTGAGGCACCGAGTTTCTCTCAGCTCAACTGCACTGATAACACAGAACCTATTGGCACCAGTGATCCTGTTTCATAGGTCATTGAGCAAATCCTCTTGTTTCCTGGGCTCTGGACGTAAACTTCTGTGTGGATCAAAGAGACTGAGAAGCCATTTGTAAAACTCAGTTCACCCTAGAGTCTGATTAATTTCATCTGAGAGTTTGCATTTAAACAAGCAACCTGAGGGCTGGAGAACACGCCCTTTCTTTCCTCTTCAATTGGGGCTAGTTTTGCAGGTGAGGATTACAAAGAAGAAGTAAGAATTGCTTTTAAGGTTGAAATTCACTTTCTGCCTCTCCCAAGAAGAGTTCTCCATTATTTCTTCTTTTACTTTGGCAGGAACTTCCTTCCTTAGGGCTCTTAGAATTATTATTTACTTAAATCTGCTTCTTTGACCACACAAGGCCAGAGCATAAGAGTAAATCTTGTATTCAATCACTTATTCTCTTGCTCCGTTTCCTGAAGCATCCAGATTTCTTTTACCAAGTTCTGCTGCCATGAGGTGGTCTACCTCATGGCAGGCTGAAAGCCAGGGAACCGGCCAGTCATGGATTAAAAACTCTGAAATCCTTACCCAAGTAAATATTCTTCTTTAAATTGCTTTTCTCAAGTATGTTTTTCATAAAAAATGAAAAACTGACTAAAATATATGCTTAGGAAGCAAATACCTTTAAACAGAAAAGAGTTTAAGTCTTAGAAAAATGAGAAATCAAGGAAGAAATCATTTCTCTCTGAAAATTCCCATTGCTAGAAGCTACCACTTTTCTCCACCATTCTGTACAGAAGAGCTTCTTTGTACAGAGCCTTACCACCCACACTAATCTAATAGGTCCCAGATTCACAAAAATTAGCTTCTATTTTAAAATTCAAACACACCCAGGGAGTTTAAACTGCCAGTTACTTATTATGTCATATTGTGAACTATTTCCCTTTCTTCTTTTCCCTCCCTTCTCCCTACCCACAATGCTTTCTCACATGTACATTCTTTTAATCTTGACAAAACCAGAAGTATTCTTAACTATGTAGACAATGATATTTTTAGGATATACATTTAAATAAACACAATACTTACATGTAAGTGTAACTACAATAAAATACAAACTGAGAAAATGGGATGGAAAGTGTAACACCTACTTGGGATATGCAAAAATAGTGTTTTCATTGGAAAAAATATTTAAAGAAGAGAGGCATACGACCAATTATACAATGCTGGTCACCTATCAGGCGAAGAATTATGGAAGCAGAGGTCACAGGAGAATAGTTATGTGTGGGCAGGGTGAAGCAAGAATGTAGACTGAGATTGTTCTTTGATTATGCTTAGGTTGTAATCTTGTATGTACTTCTGATGATAATATTCAAATTCCCTCTGCTTGCACAAAACACAAACTCCACCAAAATAACTGGTGATTTAATCGGTCCCTTTTGAGAAAGACAGCCTCTGTTTCCCATGAACTTGAGTTCTCACATTCACTCTTAAATAGTCAATTATCCTTTAAAGTTATTTATTTATTCATTTATTTTTTTTTGTCAGTCATGGGGGTTGAACTCTGGGCTTGGGCACTATCTCCCCTGCGCTCTTTGGTTCAAGGTGAGCGCTCTACCTCTTGAGCCACAGCACCACTTCCAGTTTTCTAGTGGCTTATTGGAGATCAGAGTCTCATGGACTTTTCTGCCCAGGCTGGCTTTGAACCATGATCCTGAGATCTCAGCCTCCTGAGTAGCTAGGATTATAGGCATGAGCCACTGGCGCCCAGCTCTTCAAAGTTATTTTTAAAATAAGAAAACACACATTCACTTATACTTTTGACAGTCTGCATTCCTTTTTACATATTTTCATCTGGTGTTAGTTTTCTCTTGGCTGAAAGATTTCCTTTAGGTTTGTTGGTGATAATTTTTTAAGATTTATTTTATATCTGAAAATGTCTTTATTTTCCCTTTTTTTGGATATTTTTCACTGAGTGTACAATCTTAGGTTGTTAATTGTTTTCTCACCGGCAATTTAGTGATAGCATTCTACTGTCTCCTGACTTGTGTTGTTTCTAATGAGAAATCTACTGTCATGTTTATTTCCTCTCTTTCCCTCTTGTTATGTGTGCCATTACTGGGTCTTGAACTCAGGGTTTTATGCTCTCTCTAGGCTTTTTCTGTTCATCACTGACATTCTAGCACTTGAATCACAACTCCAGTTCAGTGTCTTGCTGAAACTTTTAGATTTCTCTACCTGAGCTGAGGTTGAACCTTGATCCTCAAGTTTTACCCTTTGGAATGGTTAAGATTATATATGTGGGCCACTGGTGCTTGGATCTTCATCTGTTTTCTGATGTCATTTTCTTTTGTTTATTCTTTAGATCCCTTAGACATTTTCTCTTTATCACTGGTTGAAGCAGTTTTATCACGGTGTTATTTGTGGTAACTTCTTGCATCTTTAAAATCTTTGTCACAATTACAATAGATTGGTCATTATTCCTTATTTTTATCACGTCCTCTCCCATGAGGGTACTTATTACACACACATTTGGTTGGGTTATGTTTTTCCAGTCCACCAAGGCTTCTGCTTATTTTTTAACTCTGTATTTCTTTTTTTGGGGGGGGGAGGTCCAGTTGTGGGGCCTGAACTCTGGGCCTGGGCGCTGTCCCTCAGCTCTTCAGCTCAAGGCTAGCACTCTACCACTTGAGCCACAGCGCCACTTCTGGCTTTTTTCTTTTTTGCTTATGTGGTGCTGAGGAATCGAACCCAGGGCCTCAGGCATGCAAGGCAAGCGCTCTATCACTGAGCCACCTTCCCAGCCCTTAACTCTGTATTTCTGATGTCTGTCAGTGTCTTTAATGTAATTGATCTCTTCTGCAGTGTTTTATTTATTTTCAGTTTTCTATTGTATTTTTCTTGTCAATCACTGGAGGTTTTATTCATAGAATCAAATCTTGGGTCTTTTTTCATATCTGCTTAGATTTTCCTTCTCATGTTCAGACTTTCATCGCTGTGCTAGACCACATGGAAGGTAACCTCATTATTTCTGCTGATTGATCTACTTTCTCAGTAAGTTTATAGTTCTCCAGTTTTTGTTATGTTTGGTAGTGTTTTCAATTGGATTCTAGAAAATAAGAATTTAATTTTATTGGAGCTGAATATTTTTATATTTTTAAAAATGGGAAGGGGGAACAAAGGAAGAGGCAACAACGCTTGATAAGAAATGCACTCATTACCTTGCCCGTGTAATTGTAACCCCTCTGTAGGGTATTTTCACAATAAAAAATAAATAAAATGAAAAGATTCCCAACATTGGTATCAAAATACAATTATTTGGAAACAATTTAATTTCATAATGACTTCTTATGCTTTATCAAGTAAAGCTAGATCCTTACTCTAGGGCTAGTAAAGCTAGATCCGTACTCTAGGGCTAATAAATCTATAACCTTACTCTAGGACTGAGTTTGCCCCAGTATCGAGGAATTTGAGGACTCTAATCTCTCATGGAATACTATCTCTCATGTCCAATTATGTAAACACCTGTGAATTTTCCCAAGACCTAGTGAGATTAAGGGGTTGTTACTTCTAAACCTCCTGAATGAGTGCCTCCTCTCAAGTAGTTGGTTCACATTCATGACATTTAATGTCAAGTGGAATCTTCTCAAGTTTTTCAAAAACTTTTTTTTTCTGTAAAACTCTCCTTTTCCCTCCTTTTCCTTACCAACTTTAGCTGTTCTAGATTCTCAGATCCCAATTCCATGACCGATTTTAAGAGAGCTTGCTGAGCTCTGCCTGGGGACCCTTGCTCTTAGTTATAGCACCTACTTCCTCCCAGACAACAGATAGAGTTGTTGTAGGACTCACCTCACTTGGCCCACCTCTCTAGGAGTTATGCTCTTCCTTGTTATTCAATGCCGGAACCTTGCTGATTTCTATAGTATGACTGGTTTAAGACATTACTTTAAGTATAGGAACAAAGGTGGTCCACCTTGGCCAGAATGAAAATGAACTGTTACAGTTTCTAGTGAGAATCGCAGTATGCTTTGTATCCGACTCAACATGACTTATTTAATCAAAGATTTGGTTTTAGGTAGCTGCCTATGGAATGGCCAGGGGACAGTGACTGATGTTTCCAATTTCCTTCCTGTCAGAGATAAGGGTATGAAACCTTTAAACAAGCAGTGGTAGCAGAAAGATTCGTGCTATAGACAGGGAAGTAAATGCCAGGGGACGCATGGGAAGATAGTGAAACTCAGAAGCAGTCTGTCAGCGGATGTCATGGGCAAGAAAGAATCCAAGTAGAGAAAAAATGAAGGAGGAGCTTGAAAAGAAACTGAGAGAAACAAGATGCAAGTAATTTGTGAGGAGAGTGACTATTGCAGTCCAAGTGATGTCTCTGTATGCTATAAAATGTGAGTGTGTAGGAAAGCTCCCAACGCTTTCTTACTTCCAACTGTCTCTCAATCAGCTCCCTTGATTCGATTAGGAGCCACGTAATGTGATATTTGAATATACGCCTATTTCACTAGGTCCTCATTATCATGTTATTATGAACTAAAGAGATAATCCTACAAGAAGAAACAGAAAAGAAAGAAAATGACAGGAAATGTTAGTTGCAGTGCACTCATCCTTTCGATGACAGCTCATGTTCCTCTCTTGGAGATGCTTTCTCTGATCACACCCTGTCTGTTGGACATCCTGTTATAAACACTGGCAATACTCTGTATTTACCCTTACATACTCACCTCAGTTTGTAATTATAGATTGTTTGTGAATATGTAATTAATGTTCCTCCTCTTTCTAGATTATAAACAATAAAGGATAGAGACTTTGAAAACCTTTATTGAATTAATGAATGGATACATCAATGCCATGGGAAAAATGTACTCTTTGTGAGTGAAACTTTGTTTTGCCATTCTACTTTATTCTGGAGAGGCAGGAATATATTGCTCAGGATTTTTTACACATCAATATAGTCATGTGAATGAGTCTAAGTAAGTGAGGTGGATCAATTCCAGGCCCAGCCTATTAAAATCTTCCTCATGTAGTTTCCCAGGATTGTTCTCCTTCTAAATGATTTAGAAAATGAATCCTGATCTCCTCCTCAAAGCACTACTTTACTATTCTTACACCTAAAATTCAGGAAATGCTAGATAGTAAATTACCATTCTCCACTGCCCATGGAATTGCAGCACTGATATGGCAGGTTGCAGAAGATTAGATCTGGAGTTTCTTGAGAATCTTTAGAGCAATGCCTCGACTATGTTCTCTCTACCACTGTTATTTATAGAAAATCATTCCAGCATTATTTATGGAAGAATGCATTGTCATAGTCTCTGAGAAATGTGTCATCTTTATTCTAGGTTAACTGAGAATTCTATTATCCTATTGGATAGTGTTCCAGACCAATGCCCTTAGCTGTTAGTTGATATGTGGGTCTTGTGGACTTTGTACTAGGCTGGTTTCAAAATCTGCAATACTTAACTTTGCCTCTCGAGTGATCCTCTGCACCCAGTTTTATAGTTTTAAATTTTTTTAATTTTCTCCATTATTTAGAGAATACTTTATTAGTTTCTGTAATCAAAACTACATAGATAAGATCTTACCTTAGTTAATACAGTATATTCACTCCTGTACAAATGGAAAAATTAAATTTAATGTTTCTAGATCAATATGGTTGTTAATTTCTGTATAATGCCAACATGGTAAACTGGGATGCTTTTTCCAAAGTTGACAGCACAGCTAAAGGTATATATTTTTTAATTCAGAGGAATGTAGGATCATGGAACAATTCAACATTTTTCTTAAGACAATACAGATAACACTTTTAGCCTTGGGAATGATACTCCGAAAGTTTGCCTGAAGAGCTTTTTGATTTTTTAATTTATTTTTATTGTGAGAATACCATACAGAGGAGTTACAATTACATGGGCATTCTTCCATGCCATATTGGGTTCCAGGGTACTGGTATTGACACAGATGATGAGAGTCTGGGGTAGTAGATAACTGTTCATAGAGGAGTGGAGTGAGGAAGGAAGAGAAGTTTCCAGTAAGTTTCCATCTTTAACGGAACATTGCCAGGAAAGTTTACAATTTCTGTTGATAACTTTTATTTTTTTTGGGTCCGGTCATGGGGCCTGAACTCTGGGCCTGGGCACTGTCCCTCAGCTCTTCAGCTCAAGGCTAGCGCTCTACCACTTGAGCCACAGCGCCACTTCCGGCTTTTTTCTTTTTGCTTATGTGGTGCTGAGGAATTGAACCCAGGGCCTCGGGCATGCAAGGCAAGTGCTCTACCACTGAGCCATCTTCCCAGCCCAAGTTTACAATTTCTGTAGTTAAGAAAAACAAACAATCAAGGGACCATCGCAAGACAAAAACCAGGAAGTAATTGGATAAAGAAGTCCATTTACTTCAAAGCAAGTGAGAGAAAAGATAAATGACAGGAAAAAACAAACCTGTCTAATATTGTTGAACTTTAGAGACATCTGATTTAAATTTCCTCTGCAAGATTCTTGTTTCCATTCCACTCAATTCATAATTACTTATCAAAAAAGGGTAGTTTTCTAGCTTTGTTGAGGTATAAAAATAAAATTTTGGGTGAGGAATGTGATTTGAAAAATATATTATTGAATTATTATTATAATCAAGTTACACACCAAGTTATTCTATCGATATCCTTATTTAGTAACTCTTAGAGTGGTGTGTGGTGAGTACATTTAAGACTTACTGTCTAAAATTTCAATTACATACTACATCATTGTTATCATGCTGAACATTGTATCACTAGAAAAAGTTCATTATACATCTGACCATTTGTATACTTTGACTAACATCTGCCTACTTTATTCACCTTCCAGTCACTGACAGCCACCATTCTACTCTCCATTTTTAAAAACTGGATTTCACACGAGAGGAATCATACAGTATTTAGATTTCTATATCTGATTTATTTCTCTAAGAATAATTTCCTCCAGATTCATATGTGTGATCTCAAATGTTAGAATTTTCATTTACAGAGGCTGAATAATATGCCAAACATAGGTTGCTGGTACAGTTCAGTGAAAAGATGCTTGCCTAGCATGTACAAGAACTTGAATTTGACCTCCAGAATTCATCTTCAAAAGAAAACCTTTAGGGCTGGGAAGGTGGCTCAGTGGTAGAGTGCTTGCCTTGCATGCCTGAGGCCCTGGGTTCGATTCCTCAGCACCACATAAGCAAAAAGAAAAAAGCCGGAAGTGGCGCTGTGGCTCAAGTGGTACAGCGCTAGCTTTGAGCTGAAGAGCTGAGGGACAGCGCCCAGGCCCAGAGTTCAGTCCCCACAACTGGACCAAAAAAAAAAAAAAAAAAGAAAACCTTTAGAGCCCCGAATACTATTGTCATGATATCACATTGATAACTCTGACTAAAAAATGTGTTTCCAGTAGACTATGAACTCTTGGAGCAGGAGTGCATGTTTTTATGTTCCTTGTCAATCATAATGCTGACACAGAAGTCTTTGAAAATGTTGATATAAAATTAGATGTGATGCATGAAGGAGAGATAACACATGGGACTCATTTCAAATATTGTTCCTGAACAATGTTGATTAAGCCAAAATATAAGTTTAGTCCAAGAGGTTATCTAGAAGATGAGTGAAAAAAAAGAATGTAGTTATTTTGCAATGTCCTCTCAATTATTTTCGCATTTTATTATGACAGTTTCTTTGTCCTTAATCTCCTGAACCTGTTATTTTTTTCTGAAAATTATTATACTTTAGTGTTTGACCTCTTGGCACTCCAATTCAGTTATGCTGGTATGAAACAAAGAAAGAAAAATTTCTAAGGTATTAGAAATATCTGTCAGCATTGCTTTGCAGTGTGTTTTGTTGCAATGAAAAAGCTATTTAATGCCTATGTCTTCATAACAATAATAATTCAGTAGTGCATTTGAAGAAATACTCATATTGAGACCATTTTCAAAATGAAAATTAGACATTTTGTGAGACAAGACCCTGAAGAAGAAAAATTCTGACTGTTTAAATGCTAATTTGGTTTCTCTATGTCTGTACTTCCTATTTCCTGGACTTGTACTCATTGCTTCATTTAATTTGTCAGGGAAGATAGGACATACAAAAACTCTGACACCTAAAATAATTCACAATTTCTACAGCCAGAGCACTTTCTGATCTCAGCAGGAAGTGTAGCTAGACCATTAAAGGAGATGAATGATTGCTTAATATATTTTAATAGATTGCAACCACACATACAATGCTTTCTAAACAGTAGCAATGGAAGACAGAGAACAGCAGCTGTAGGCCATGGCAAAATGAGGTTGCTGAATTTATTTGATACAGCTTGAGAGGTTGCCACAGCAACAGATTATGTCACCTGAAGTTGAGAACATTTGAAGATGTCAGAGGAAATGAGTAATACTTACCTGGAGAAATAAAGCAGGTAGCCAACACCTCTTTCCAAACAGTGACAGCAGCAATGCAATTCTTCATTGTTCCTCTATTTTACTAAGAAAAAAATGTGAGCATGCTTGACAATAATAATTTAATTTTATGCTTGTTAGTATAGTGTATTATTATTATGATGTCTTTTCCAATATGCATTAAACTCAAATTTAGACATTCTTCTTTTTCCAAACAAAAATAATTTGACCACACAACTTTATTCATTATTGAGTTTGCAATGATTTGTATTTTAACAATTAATCTTACTGTCAATAGAGATAGTATAATTTGCTGTGTCAGATGGCATTTTAAAAAGTGAAAATCATCGTGGGAAACATTCTCTCATATGAACAATAAGACAAATTAATACTATAAAATTTCCAAGCTTCTAGAAGGAGACATTGGGACAGGGGTTACTTTGCTTCTCTTAAGTGAAAAGACACAGAGAAAACTCTGTCCATGATCAATCAATTTCACCAATAGATATGTAAGATAACTAAAATGTATGTTGAAAATCCTATCTTGACAGTCATAAACAAAAGAATTATTTAAAATAACATATACATATATAAACATATTCATACATTTATAAACTTATAGATATGAAAGGTCTGAAAGTTGTTTGTTTTTATTTTTGTGAATATATTTCCTTTAATTCAAAGTCAATGATACATAGTTTTTTTTTGGTAACTGCTTGATTTTTTTTGTGCCTATACCAGGATTTGAACTCAGGCCTGGAGCTTCAACTCAGGTTACTTGTTCACAGCTGATATATTATTACTTGCATCATACCTTCAGGATAGCATTTTGCTGGTTAATTGCAAATGGAGTCTTGAGGCCTTTTCTGCCCAGACTAGCCTTGAACCATAATCTTTTAGATCACAGCCTCCTGAGCAGTTAGGATTATAGGTGTGAGCCACCAGTACTTAGTTACTGCTCAGTTTGGTAGGTAAGTCTACTTCAGGCTATTTCATTTGGGAATCTGGTACTTATAGGTAGATCTTCAAAAAGGCAATAAAAATTCAGCTTCATTGGAAAAGTTGGAATGTAGAATGCAGGGGATTTCTGGGTACTAAGTAATTTTTTCATTAGCACCTAAATAAAACAAAACAAACAAAACTTTAGTAACCATGTCACTGATGTGAATATTTTGTCATGCAAGATTTTGTTCCAGAAAGACCAACAAAAAGCCTGTATATAATTCTTCCAAAGTTACACTAGGTCAAGTTTTTGTCTGAGGGTTCTGGGACATGGTGATTTGTTATATAGCTCTCTGCCTTCTTTCAGCTTTGCTCCTGTGAACAAATAAGAACTCTGTAGAAAAGTATCCATCTAGACCTTGTCATAGGCCAATGAGTAAGACAGAAGAAAGAAAATCATTGCCTTGGATTTACTGTGTCTCTTGGATTTACTTGGGATAGCATATACATAATAATTGTTGGTTTTTTCCGGCAGCAATTCTGTGCTCTCTACTCCTTAGGTTAATCCCCCACATTTAGGACTGGATTAGATGCCCCTTCTATGTGCTTTTGTTGTACCTTATACAGGTCCTATGTGGTCTTCTTAGTTTGTGTTGTAATTGCTTGTGCTGTAATTGTCTAGCTTTAACTATAGAAAAATTCAATGATTGTCTTACTGGATTTTTTATTAATCAATTCCAATACATACGTGATCATGTATTGAAATCAGTGATATCATTGTTGACCTGAGGAAGTTCATGATCCTCACTGAATCAAAAAAGTTGTTTATGCACAGCAGGATGGTATTATTCAATTTCAGGGAAGCATTTATTTCTCTTCAGAGGAATACTCCCAATTTTGCATTTTGGCTAAGCAATCACTAACTGCTTTCATTCTTACTCCTTTAAAGTGTTATCCCAAAACACTAGATATGAAGACCTCTGAGAAATACAGAAACTCGGCCCTACCCTAGACATCCTGAATCAGAATCTTTGTTTTCAAAGACATTCAAACTTCATGTGCCTATTAATGTTTGAAAGACATTGCTTTATGGAGAAAAAAAGAAAGAAGAAAGAAGATGCTTACAATGGGATGAAGCTGTGTTCTATTTTTATTAGTTATTTGTAGAAGAGTATCTCTTACATACTAAGAATTATAGTTGAACTCATGAGAATAACTGTGTCCCACAAGAAATAATATTCAGAAACAAAATAGACTGGTAAGAACCAGTCATGTGTGGAACATGTCTTTGTTAAGACACTCACTTCTGCTTGAAAGTCTTTTAATTTCCACTTTTAATGATATTTAAACTGACAACGCATCTTCTGAACTATATTTAAACTGACAACGCATCTTCTGAACTATATATTCAATGACAAAAAGGTATTTCTTTCCCTCTAAAAGGTCAGCTCCACCAGAGGGCAAGGATAGGTTCTTGAATCCTGCTTCATCTCAAGTACTTTTCAAATTGTGAGCACAGTACCTATCTACTCATGGGAGGGAGAGGACAATTAATATTTGTCTTACAATGGTAGATAAAAGTGTGTGCGCCTAGTATATGTTGAAGTATATTGAAGTATATAAATATATAAACTGGGGAGTGACCAAAATGGCTTAATTAACATATGCATTGCTTCAGCTATCTTTTTTTTTTTTTTTTTTTGGTTGTGGGGTCTGAACTCTGGGCCTAGCAATTGTCCCTCAGCTCTTCAGCTCAAGGCTAGCACTCTATCACTTGAGCCCACTTGAGTCATAGCCCAACTTCTGGCTTTTCTGCTTGTGTAGTGCTGAGGAATCAAACCCAAGGCCTCATGCATGCAAGGTCAGCACTCTACCACTGAGCCACCTTCCCAGCCCCAGCTATCATTTTTATAGTGAGTGAGAACACTAAGACCGCTGTTCCAATGAGTTTTCAAGAAGACAATATATTGTTCACTATTACCACTACTACTATTCTTAAATCTTTCCTCCTTTTGGAAAAATATTCCTGATGGAAATTGTTTCAGATCATGTGTAGGTCTCAGATATAAACTGAGACTAAGAGAAGCCTTGAATAAAATATGATTTATGCATGCCTTTTGTATGATTTATACAAAGCATAGGTCAGAAAGTCCAGAACCTGAGGTTCAGTTTGGGGCCCATTAGCTTTGTCTATCGACAGTCTACTTTCCCATTGTTCAAGGGAATTGGGCTAGACTCTTCAAACTAAACTTTATGTTTCCTTCTAGGACAAGCCCAAAGTTATTCCTTATTCTTACATGGGTATTAGTTTGAAATAATGAAAAGGTTTTTAAAAAAAGGAAATCTTTGAGTAGGTAAGCATTTTGCCTTTGTCCATTTACTTTCTAATTAAAGTTTATACTGTGTAAGACACATAATTGAAGATTAAATATATAACTGAATTGAAGAAATTAAAGAGCCAAGATAAGTTCAGTCATTTTTTTCTCTACTAGTTTTAATCTTAGTATATCATTTAGATTTAATAATTTCACGCTTCTGAGACTGAATGTTTTGTCTTAAAAAAAAATCTCTTCTCACTTTTCATAGACTGTGCAAATAAAATAAGATTCATTTTTAGAACTTTTCCAAAGATTAAAAATTCCATTCATGTTTATAAATATGAAGCAGAACTAGGAAGAAGATAGCTGAACAAATATTATGATTTAATTTAGGTTTAACTCAAATAAAAAAATCAGTGTTCCATGACAGACTTATTAGACAGTATCAGGAAGAATTTGAATTCTTCACAACTCTACCGACAACATAATAGTATCTTCACTTAATAATAACCGGTACCTAAGTATGCAAATAAATGGCTAAGTTTTCATCTCTTTGGTAAGTTGTATATTTTTCAATAAAATGGTTGTGCTAAAGCTGGGATGAAATATATGTGTGTGTGTGTGTATATATATATATATATATATATATATATATATATATATATATATATATATCACAGACACTTTTTGTAGGTTTTGTGTTTTGGTTTTGGTGCCAATTCTAAGGTTTGAAGTCAGGGCCTGGGTATTCTCTCTGAGGCTAGCACTCTACCACTTGAACTACATCTTCATTTTTGGCTTTCTAATAGTTAATTGGAGATATGAGTTTTATAAACTTTCCTGCCCAGGCTGGCTTTCTTACAGATCTCAGACTCCTGAGTAGCTAGGATTACAAGCAAGAGCTATCAGTGCTTGGCACAAATAGACTCTTTTCACTTTGAGTTTGGTTTTAATATCCTCTACTTCCATTAAAGCTTTAAAGTATTGATTTATTTTGTTCCAAATGTAGTTACTACATATATACATAGTAGCAAAAATGAGGTCTAAAGTAAGGGATATTGAAGATTGTGTTAGAATCACATTTTAGTTGATTTTAATCCTCACCTTCTTACAAATTGGTTAAATCCCTGGTTTCTAATTACTTACTATTCATGCTTTAGAATATGAACTATTTTCAGACAAACATAAATTACCATGTATTTCATCATTTTCAAAGAATATGATTTTTGGAATATGCAAATAGCAGTAAAATATTCAAGGTTTCAATGCAATCAGAGTAGTTCTTTGCCTTTACGCTTTTTTCATCTGCAATTTTTCCTGTTTATTTTATATCAGTCTCTTACCTTTATTGTGCTTATACTCTATTTTTTGAAGTTAACTTGTCTAAATGCATGCTGTCTAGGCCTAAAGTGTTGGGATCATTATTATGTTAACTCTTCTTCAAGAGCAACTTTTTTTTTTATTTTCCTCATATTAATTTTTCTTTAATAATGTCTAAGAAAACTTTCTAGTCTTTCTGAAGGATCTTTTTAAAATATTTTTTATTGTAAAGATACTGTACACAAGGACTACAGTTACATGAGTAAGGCAATGAGTACATTTCCTATCCAGCATTGTTATCCCCTCCTTTGATTTTCCCTATCATCCCTTCCCTCGCCACCTCCCCAATACCTCCCTCCTCCCACCTCCAAAATAGTAAAGTTTGTTTTCCATATAGTGTCTTGTATGTCTCACATAGTGTCTTATCTGTCTCGTTGTTACAATGGGTCAACAAGAGGAACTTCTTGAAGCAACTTCTTTCTCAGGTACAAACACTACTAAAATTTTCAAGAAAAAAACAGAAAGAGGCACTAGAAAGACCAGAGTAGCAGTGTTAGAGAGAACTTTAAAATCTAATAGTCTAGAAGTTTTAGATTCATGGCCCCAAGGCCCACCTTTTATTTGGTTTGATAACTTTATTGAAATCAAAATTCACTCTACTTGTGTGCTAGTTAGCTTTGGTTGTCATGATTTAAATATCAAGGAAAGGAATTGTTTTGGTTAATGGCTTTTTTGTTGATTCTGGGTCTAGGATGAGGTAGAATATTATGCAACAGAAGGACAAGACCACTGACCTTGCAGAGAAGAAGCAGAAAGCATGAGAGGGACTAGAAAAAGATACAACTACCCAAGTCATTCCTCAGGTGACCTCCTTCTTCCAACTTATCACTCTACCTGCTAAAGTTTCATCAATTTTCATGATAGCACCACCAGCTGGGATCAAATGTTTAACACATGACCATATAAAGACATATCATATTCAAACCATAACAACTTACATTAGCTTTACTGGATTTAGCTTCAGCATTCATAAAATCTAAATTTTTGGCTTATTTTAAGAAGCAGAAGTATTTAGGAATACAGGGTCTAATTTTGCATATGGCTGTAACTGGGCCAAATTAAGCAGCATGATATTATTTTAGGTAGAAGATAAATTTTCAAGTTGAAACAATCTCTTCAATACCTCTCTCAGTCTGTCTTGCTATGATAGAATACCTGTGAGCAGGTAAGTTATGAGCAGCAGAAACTTACTTGTTTTAGATCTAGAGTCTGGGAAGTCTAAGACTACAGTGTTGATAAGTTTGGAGTCTGGTGAATGCCTGGTCTCTGGTTCCAAGACAAGACATTGACATTGATCAAGATCATAAACTGACATGTTGAGATGACCCCCCCCCAATCTTGTACAACTACTTAAAGATGGTTAAAAATAATAAATAGTCAAAAGAAAAGATAGCACACCAGGTGCTATGTCTTCTAGATGGAAGAGAGCATGATATCTTCATATGGCAGAAGAGAAACAAAGGACAAAAAAGGATGGAAGCTAGCTAAGATATGGAACCAACCCAGATGACCCTCAGTAGATGAATGGATCAAGAAAATGTGATATATATATACATATATATATATATACACATACACACATACATACATACATACATACATACAGTGAAATTCTATGCCTCCATCAGAAAGAATGACATTGCCCCATTTGTTAGGAAATGGAAAGACTTGGAAAAAATTATATTAAGTGAAGTAAGCCAGGCCCAAAAAAACATAGGTCTCATGGTTTCCCTTATTTGAAATAAGTAGTACATATGCAGGACAAGCAGAAAAGGTCAAAAGCTATGTACATATGACCATAAAGATGTTGTTAAGTTCGTTTTTCGTGGGGCGGGGGAGGGGGAGATGGAAAGGGATAGGAAGGGATGGGAAGGGGAAACAAAGGAGGAGGCAACAATGCTTGATAAGAAATGTGCTAATTACCTTACCCATGTAATTGTAACCTCTCTTACTGTATTTTCATAATTAAAAAAAAAAGAAAACTAAAAAAATGATGTTAAGCGAAAGGAACCCAAGATAGGGACACAAATATTTTTTTTCTTTCTTGGTATTATTTCTAACGTATTTATAATGTACCATATGTTTTTTTTTGTTTCTTTGTATGCGCCTCCCTCATGGAATAACCCCTAGTTTCACTGCATTTGATGTCAGTGCCCTGCATCTTTATATACACTTCTCTCATTCGGGGAGAGGAACGGAAAAAACAAAATTCTTAAATAAGGATACACGTTGACCCATTGTAACAATGAGATGTACAGAACACTATGTTGAAAACCAGCTTTACAACTTTGGTGGGGGAGAGGGGTAGTTGTGGAGGTGGGAGGGAAAGGATGGAGGGGAAAAACAAAAAGGAGGCAACAATGCTCAATAGGAAGCGTACTCATTACCCTGCTCATGTAACTGTAGCCCCTCTGTACAGTATTTTTACAATAAAAAATGTACAAAAAAGGATGGATGCTCCCTAAAGCCTATATTAATCAATTCATGAGGGCAAAGGCTTCATGATTTCATCACTTGCAATAAGGCTTCATTTCTTAATTCTGTCACCTTGGAGTTTTTTGAAAAAGCACATGCATTCAAATCATGCCCATACCTTATGATTTTATACTAAATCCTCTTCACTTATTAAGGGATCATCAAGATCATTATAGTTATTGCATCTTACTATGGAAATCAGAGACTCTAGAATCATATTGCTAAATATGTTAACTTGAGCTACATGTAGATATTTTTTGTTTAAGTGAGGAAGATTTAAACAAATTAAAATTTTGTTTTCTTAGTCACCTGTTACCCATTTCAAGTACTGACAAGCTAAGTATGGCTAGTGGCTAGTGGCTAGTTACCAACATAGATAGATTCTAGTCTATGGGAAGTTTTCTTTATAGACAATGCTACTATAGCATAGTAATATGTTTCTCCTGAGGCTTTGGAATAATTTCAACAAAAATTAAAGTGGTCCCATTCTAACTGTCTACTAATCAACACATGCATATTTTATGGTCCTTCATAAATTACAGTAAAAAATATTTGTTGTCAGCTAGCCAGCATTTATTTCCTTTAGAGAAAATAAAAAATAAAGGTAAATGAGCTGGCTGTGGCATCATTATAAACTGGTTTTTTTTAAGCGGCTTTTTCAAACTTTCCTTCCCTCAATTACAAGTGTTTGGATGATTAGCCTGCATTAATGTCAAGTGACTCTCTCATTTCATAAAGTAATTAGAGCAAAGGCAAGTGTTGATTACTTTTGTGGAATTCTCCTGGAGGCTTAAGTAATATCTACACTGCAAGACAATGCAAGTCCCATGTCCATCAAAATAGTGTCTCCTTTGCAGCAGTTTCTGAAAGCAAAACTACTGTGGCAGGTATACACATGAGTCTTGCTCTGATAGTCAAAACACCACTGCCCTTTCATAGAAGGAAGTATGATTTTGGTGCTAAAGTCAGAATTAAAATAAATGATTTTGATACTACAATTTACCCATCAAAATCAAATGACATAGGGTAACTGTTTCTTGTCTTTATTTTTTTTTATTGTGAAAATACAGTACAGAGGGGTTACAATTACATGGGCAAGATAATGAGTACATTTCTTATTGCAATGGGTCCACCTGTATCCCTATTTAAACGATTTGTTTTTGCCCTTCTCCACAAATTATACCAACAATCAAATACAGTGAAAGCAGGGGTTATACAGTGGGGGGAGGGACATACAAAGCAACAAAGAAATCATCTTATAAATATGTTAGAAACAATTGCATGAAAGCAAAAACATTTGAATACTTATCTTGAAGTTCATTTCACCTAATATCAACTTATCTGATCTTTTCTGTTTGTCTCAGACA
Organism: Dipodomys spectabilis; assembly: GCF_019054845.1. NCBI lineage: Eukaryota > Metazoa > Chordata > Mammalia > Rodentia > Heteromyidae > Dipodomys > Dipodomys spectabilis. The sequence goes on from NW_024870817.1 coordinate 37,284,065, forward strand.
TATACTGTTTATTGCAGCATTATTTACCATAGCTAAGACATGGAACCAACCCAGATGCCCCTCAGTAGATGAATGGATCAAGAAAATGTGAAATATATACACAATAGAATTCTATGCCTCCATCAGAAAGAAAGACATTGCCCCATTTGTTAGGAAATGGAAAGACTTGAAAAAAATTATATTAAGTGAAGTAAGCCAGGCCCAAAGAAACATAGGTCCCATGGTTTCCCTTGTTTGTTTCTTGTCTTTATCCACATCAACCAGAATGCTCACCTCCAGATGGATGATTTTCTGCTCTTCTGACTACAGGTCACAATGAAACAGCACAAAACACACACCTGAAGCATCAGTTCCATAAAGAATATTCCATTACTACTAGTATTTACACTAATATTTTTGACTTGCTTTATTCAATATTTTATTTTAAAATGCTGGTTGAGATCCACTAAATTGCTTTTGTGATTACACATGGAATGCTATATACAGTTTAAAAAATACTGCCCTAAGCAATATTGTAATTACCTCTCTCTATTCCTGGATATGAAAACTCCTTGAAAATTGGTGGAAATATGCAAAAACATGATAGCTCATGCAGATCTGCAGATTGTTCTTAAACATTGGTTGAAATACTTTCCTGCTGCTGCACTTTTGACCTGAGCTTTCCCAATGATTTGTTGGGACTGCTGTTTCCACTTGCCAAAAGTTCAAAAGCTCCTCTCAAAACCTTGCTTGTTAATGTTTCCACTTGCCAGAAGCAAGTTCAAAGGCCTTTCTGAAACCAGCTCATTATGACTTGGAAGATAAATGGGTTCACCTTTTATGGAGAGCTATTGCCATGAATTCTTTCTCCTCTCTTTAGAATTTCTTACAGTATAGCTGTAGTAAAATTATAAAAACAGAATCTCAGTCTTTGAAGGCAGACCAGGAAAACATTCCATCTGAAAGATTCAAGGGAAGATAATGCAAGGAACACCCACTATAAAATTCTAGAAAATAAAACCCTTTCTCTGTGTTTAGTTTGTAGTTAAAATATTTTGATTTAGCCACAATATTTGTATTGAAATTATTTTCAAATTCAGTGATCATCTGGTTAATTTCCAATATTATTGTTAATTAAAAAATCTTTTAGTTTTTTTAATGTTGATTCCTATTTCCAGTTAAAATAACAGTGTGTGTGGGGGGGGGGGGGTGGGTGTGTGTGTGCATGTTAGTCTCACAACATCCCAAAGGCCTCATAAGAGCAAGAATTTTTGTCTACATTGCTGAAGTGAGTTAGTTCAATAAAGAAGGAAGACAGGACTTGGCCCTAGAAGTGAAGTACTTATCTCACCTGTGCTAATAGCTTGATAGGTGATCCTGGTAAAGCCACCAAATTTCTGTTCAAGCAGGATGTTACCTCACCTAAAAAAGATGGTTTGAATTCAATAGAACAGTTGAACAATAGGAGCATAACCGATAATAGAAGGTTTATTTGGTTTGGATCTAATTGAGAGTTGAATTGGGTTTTAAGATACATATCAACAGGCTTCCCCTTTGCCAGATTGTCTATTACCTTTTTAATGAAATGAGTGATGTGTTCATTTCATAAATTTCTGGACAGTTAATACTACATACATAAGTACATGAGAAAAATTCAAAAACTAAATGTAAGAAAAGAGACATTTAAGAAAGCTATTTCATTTATCTCCATTGACTAAAGTGATGCTGTTCTCTATTTAGTGAATTTATATATAGCTTTTAGTTTATTATCTTGGTCTATATTATAGTGAGAATAGATGACCACATATGTGGATGTGAAGAACAATGAAATTTCTTTATTAGAGAGGAAAGTAATATTCCTGGTGTCCCCTATAATATTAATTCATAATAAAGAATAAGAAAGGCACATTCTATTAAATATAAAATGTAAATGTGAAATATCTAATCCAATGTGTATTTACTTCATATCAGAAATGTCACTAGGTGCTTTTCATAATAATGATAGCGATTACCATGGGAGGTAGACAGACTAACATTTACTGAATTTTTACTGTGTTCAAGGCATTCTTTTCATTGTGAATGGACATTAGCTAAGTAATATCCTCCAAAAATATTATGAAGGGCTGTAGTTATTATTTCACTTTAACAAAGAGGAAACTGAGGCACTGAATGTTAAAGAACTTTCCCTTCACAATGCTTACTTGACAATTGAATTTTAATATTATAGCTGAGAAATTTTCTTCAGTGATAACGGTAAAAGGAAAAATGATATTTGGCGTTTCCTAATTTTATTGCTTAGAAATATTCATAAACTGGAGCCGATTTTTTTTTTTACCAGCTATACATCAGACAAAGGCCTGTTATTAAAGCTCAAAAATTTAACTCTCAAAAATAAACCCTTAAAGAAATAACATCCTAATTAATAAATGGGCTAGTAACTTAAGTCGAAACTTTTCATTCTCAGAAAAAGAAGTTAAAATGGCCAATAGACACATGAAGAAATATTCAACCTCTCTGCTTATGAAAGAAATGCAAATCAAAACAAAATTGAAGCTGGGCACCTGTGGTTCATGCCTGCACTCTTACCTATTCAGGAAGCTGAGATCTGAGGATCACGGTTCAAAGCCAGCCCAAGCAGGAAAGTCCGTAAGACTTCTTATCTCCAATTAACCACCAGAAAACTGGAAGTGGTACAGTGGCTCAAGTGGTACAGTGCTCGTCTTGAGCTGAAGAGATCAGGGACAGCACCTAGGCCCCGAGTTCAAGTCCCACGACTACCACCACCACCAATAAAAAAAAAAAAACCAACATTGAGTTTCCACCTCACCCTGGTAAGAATGGCCAATATCAAGAAAATAACAACAATAACAAATACTGGTATGAATATGGCTAAAAGAGAACTCTCCTGTACTAACTCTTCTGTACTATTGGTAGGAATGTAAGCTTGTTCAATCTCTCAGGAAAACACTATAGCATTTCCTTAAAAAATTAAAAATTGAGTTATCCTATAACCCAGGAATTCCCCTCATGGGCATTTATCCAATGGAGCACAAACATGGCCACACTAAAACTACCAACACAACCATGTTCATAGCAGTATTGTTTATCATGGCCAAGATATGGCATCAGTCCAGATACCCCTCAATGGACAAATGGATCAAGAAAAAGCGGTGTGTATATATATACACAATAGAATTCTACTCATCATCAGAAAGAATGATATAGTATTTATATGGAAATGAAAAGACTTGGAAACAATTATATTAAGTGAAGTAAACCAGACCCAGAGAAATGTGGGTCATATATTTCCCCTCATATATGTGTCTCTAAATCTACAAGCAAACATACTGGTTAGTAAGGAAGGGCTTACAAAAAATTAACTGACATGTAATTAACTGTATGGAGATTGCAAATAGTATAACTCTAAAATGACTAATGCAAATAGTATAACTCTAAAATGACTAAATCAAAGCCCAGCAAAACAAGTACCAGGAATTGTGTACTTGCAACAGGGTAGGGTAGGAAAATGGAGGGAGGGGTAGAAGAATGAAAGGAAGACTAGAAGAGAATATAGGCAAGAATTTATTGTATATACCACAGAACTGAGAAATATAAGGGAAAGGGTGATTGAAGAGGACATGGAGAGGTTGAAGTGATGATACAGATCAAGATGTATTGTACACAAAAACTGCTTTGTTAAGTAGCAAAAAATCAATACATAAGCTAAAATTAAGATTAAACAAGGGTCAGAGTTGGTTGGGAGTGATGAGAATATTGAAAGGGTAACATTGGTCAAGAGGCACTATATTCATAAACTCTTTGGTGAATAGCCACTCCTTTGTTCAAATACTTAAAGCTAATAAAAATATTTTTTAAAAATCTCCGTAAGATAAAAGTGGTGTGATCTCCCTATTTATTCCTCCTGGTAGGGTATTCTTTAGAGAGAGGCCCAGAGGCTTTGATTTGGCACACTTGCCAATTGTCTGAAAAACCTCTTCTCCTAGTGTGCTTCATTCCCAAGTAGTTTTTGTTAAAATCTCATGAAACTATTGCATAGGCCTCTCTGAGGTACAGAAGAGGTCCAGTTTCCTTGGACCTCTTGGAGCTTTGTCAAGAGGAGAAACTAGAGAAGTCTTGCTAAGTGTATAATAAATCTAGGGAATTACTCTGTGAATATTCCTTTTTAGATAGAGTCCGTTTGACAAAATTGCTGCACTCACAAGAAACCCTGGTCATCTGAAAAACTGAACAAATGTAATACTGGTCAAGGAAGCAAACTTCCTCACTCCCTTCCTAATTTCTTTCTTCCCAACAGGCCAATGTCCAGGACCATAGAAAATTAGGACTAAAGAGAAGGAACTGATCTGCATAGGTTTAGAAGCCAAGATTGACAGAATGCTAGGTATCTATAATTTAATAAGCTTTAAAGCTATTTTGTTTTGATTTCACAAGGGCGACCAGCTTAAAAAATACACCTAGATCTTCTTTTCTTAGGAATACATCAAATAAAATACTGGTAAATCAGAAGCATACGTTAACATGGCTGGCCACACTTTTAAGAATTAAATGAGAAACTGTTGAATAAATATTAAAACTTCAATGATGCATAAGCCTCTCTAGATTTAAATTAAATGGTTAACCCCTCTTCAGAGTGTTCTCTAAATTATTTAAATATCATTCATTGTCCAAAACAAAAATTATAGAGGGAAAATGTAGCTAGCTCTCCAAACTTGTCTTCTTTCATATTTTGATATGTAGACCATAAAAGATGAGATAGATCTATATGTAGAGAAGGAAAATACCTCATATCAAAATATCAAATGCAAAAGTAGGCTGAAGGACAGTGTGCACAGAATCCATTCAGGTTTTTAATTTAAGAAAATATTTCTTTGAAAAATCTATGAAATTTCTAGAAAGATCTGAATCACAAATCTCGATGACCTTCAGGTTATCCCAGTTTTTACTGTAGCCACTGTTGAATGGATGTTGTAAGGCATAGTTTATGATTCCTTATATGACCACTGCTTCCCATGGCTAGATTATGTCTTTGTACTAGATATATTTTCTTCTTGACTTCAGTCCCCTTTTCCTCATTTGTACCCTATGATTTTCACTCTCAAATAAGGAGGACTTATATCTTTATCCACAATGACTGAAACACAGACATACGGAATGGCATTGGATGCTTGGGGAAAAGAATGACATGCATTTTAACTCTTCTGAATAATATTTACTTTTTTCCATGGACCAGTACCATTTTCTTTTCTTGGAAGTGGAAAACGATATTCATTTTCTTGGATCAAGTATCTGGAAAGCAGTGTGGAGATTCCTTAATGAATTAAACATAGAACTAACCTTTGATCCAACAATTCCACTCCTGGGAACTTACTCAAAAGATTATAAACCAGGATACAATAAAGCTACGAGCACAACCATGTTTATTGCAGTACTATTCAAAATAGCCAAGATAATGGAATCAGCCCAGATGCCCATCAATGGATGAATGGATCAAGAAAATGTGGTGTATATACACAATGGAATTTTACAATCTATTAAAAAGAATGATACAATTTTACTTTTTGTAAAGCACTGGAAAGGCTTGGAAAAAAATTAAATGAAGTTAAGTAAATCAGGTCCAGAGAGACAAAGGATCCATCTTTTCCCTTATATGTGGAAGCTAGAATTAGCTTACAAACTCAGAAGTAAATATGCTAGGTGTCATGCAAGTGTATACAAATGTACTAACTGAAATATGGTAGATTCAAGAGAGAGCTCAAATAGTATGAATCCTTAGAAAGACAAAATCAAAGTTCAGCAAATAAAACACCAAGAAGTAGATACTACTAAAAAGTGATTGGGGGGGGGGGGGTGACAAATGAGGAGAAGATGTGTGAAATGCAGACAGAATGTAATGTATATCCTACAACATTAAGAGGAGTGAGGGAAAGGATGGTTCAGGGAGGGATGGGTAAAAATGTTAAAAGGGATGACATTGATCAAAATGCATTATATCCAAATATATTTTAGATATGAGACCCTTGTCTGTTGTATGGCTAGTGAAGATCTTCTCCCAATCCGTGGGCTTTCTATTGATCTTGCTAGCTATGTCCTTTGCCATGCAGAAGCTCTGCAATTTCATGCAATCCCATTTGTCCAATCTTTCTTTGATTTGTTGTGTTTCCGGGTCTCTATTAAGAAAATTTCGGCCTACGCCAAGGAGACCTAGGGTTTCTCCTATCCCATCCTGTAATGTTTTCAGAGTGTCTGGTTTGACTCCGAGGTCTTTGATCCATTTGGAGTTGATTTTGGTGCAGGGTGATATATAAGGATCTAGCTTTAGTTTTCTACAAGTAGTTAACCAATTTTGCCGGCACCATTTACTGAAGAGGCTGTCTTTCTTCCATTCTATTTTTTTAGCTCCCTTATCGAAGATTAGATGGCTATAGGTCTGTAGGTTCATTTCTGGGTTTTCAATTCTATTCCATTGGTCCTGAGGCCTGTTCTTATGCCAGTACCAAGCTGTTTTGATTACTATGGCTTTATAGTAGAGTTTCAAATTTGGTATTGATATTCCTCCAGCAGTGTTCTTTCCGTTGAGGAGCGTTGGAACTCAAAAAATTAAATCCCCCAACAACAAATCCTCAAAGAAACAACTGCCCAATAAATAAGTGGGCTAAAGACTTAAAGAGAAACTTCTCTGAAGAAGAAAGAAGGATGGCCAATAGACACATGAAGAAATGCTCAACCTCCCTAGTCATAAAAGAAATGCAAATCAAAACAACATTGAGATACCACCTCACTCCAGTTAGAATGGCAAAAATCAAGAACTCTAACAACAACAGATGCTGGAGGGGATGTGGACAGAAGGGAACCTTACTTCATTGTTGGTGGGAGTGTAAACTTGTTCAACCATTTTGGAAAGCAGTATGGAGGTTCCTCAAAAGACTTCACATAGAGCTCCCCTATGACCCAGCAATCCCACTTTTGGGCATTTACCCAAATGTTTACAAACAAGACCATACTAAAGCTACCAGCACAACTATGTTTATTGCAGCATTATTTACCATAGCTAAGATATGGAACCAACCCAGATGCCCCTCAGTAGATGAATGGATCAAGAAAATGTGGTATCTGTACACAATGGAATTCTATGCCTCCATCAGAAAGAATGACATTGCCCCATTTGTTAGGAAATGGAAAGACTTGGAAAAAATTCTATTAAGTGAAGTAAGCCAAACCCAAAGAAACATAGGTCCCATGGTTTCCCTTATTTGCAATATCTAGTATATGTATGAGTCAAGCAGAAAAGGTCAAATAATGTGATGTGAGGAAAATAAACCCTTAGATATGTATTTTAATGTTTTTTTCTTTCATGCATTTGTTTCTAACGCATTTATAAGATGATTTCTTTGTTGCTTTGTATGTCCCTCCCCCACAGTATAACCCCTGCTTTCACTATATTTGATGTCAGTGTAATTTGTGGAGGAGATGGGGACAAGCAAGTCGTTTAAGGATACAGGTGGCCCTGTTGCAACAATGAGAAGTACAAGTTGTCATGTTGAAAACGAACTTTACAACTTTGGTGAGGGTGGGGGGGGTAGGGGGGGTGGGGGGAGGAGGAGAATTTGGGGGGCCGGTGGGGGGGAGGCTGGGAAGGGATGTGAAGGGTAAACAAAGGAGGAGGCTGCAATGCTTGATAAGAAATGTACTCATTGTCTTGCCCATGTAGTTGTAACCCCTCTGTACAGTATGTTCACAAAAAATAAATAAAAAATAAATAAATAAAAAGATAAAACAAAAAATGCATTATATCCATAAACTGCTTCGTTAAATGGCAGTTCCTTCATACAACAGCAAAAAGATAATAATAAAAAATCTGTGTACAGCTTAGCTGGATTTTTTTTAAACTAAAGTGTTTGCTGATCTGGGTTCTCTGGAACCTGAAGATTTCTCAGCATTTGTGGTTGTTTCTGGCTATTATCTGATCCAGGCTTGGCTATTAGAGGCCCCTAACAATTCTCTGACTTGGGGCCTTCTCACAGAGTTCTTTTACCATGAGGTGTCTGACTTCATAAGGCCATTAGAGAAATTTTGATAGGTCTTCATTTTTATAACTGGAAAAGATTTAAGTTAAGAAAAGTAAATTCTCCGTGACTGTGAAAATTGAATTCTCAAAAATCTTTCTGAAAGGGAAGAGGACCATCTAAGATACATAGTTACCTCATTGAATCTCAGAGCTTTTTTGCATTATTGTTTTTGTCATAGAGGAATAAACAGGATCCATGAGGCAACATTCCTCAGAAACAATTCTAACATATTCTACCTTCCCACGTGGACCAGAAAGTCCATGGAGCTTTCGTTCATGCTGTTGGGAGAAACATGGAGTATAATTGCCTCTTGTGCTGTCCAGCTTTCTTCCTTTGCCCACCATATGGGTATATTCATGGTGCCAAGGAG